>NC_040904.2:73184412-74384412 GCF_004126475.2 Phyllostomus discolor | reverse complement strand
ACTGGGAATCGAACCTGCAATGCTTTGGTTCGCAGCCCACGCTCTATCCACTAAGCTACGCCAGCCAGGGCTATTTTTATTTTTTAAGTAATCACTCAAGTATATATTTATTGATTTTAGGGAAAGGGGAAGGGGGGAGAGAGAGAGATACAGAGACAAAGACAGAGAGAGAAACATTGATGTGAGAGGGAAACATCAGTTGGTTGTCTCTAGTACAAACCCTGACCAGGGATTGCACCCATAACCTAGGTATGTGTCCTGAATGGGGATAGAACCTGCAACCTTTTGGTGCATGGGATGATGCTACAACCAACTCAGTCACCCAGCTGGAGCTCTTTTTTTTAAGATTGTATTTATTTATTTTCAGAGAGAGGGGAAAGGAGGGAAAGGAGAGGAAAAGAAACATCAGCTTGTGGTTGCCTCTCCCATGACCCCTACAGGGAACCTATTCCACAACCCAGGCCTCTGTCCTGACTGGGAATCAAATCAGTGACCTTTTGGTTCACTGGCTGGCATTCAATCCACTGAGCCATACCAGCCAGGGCCCAGGGCTCTTTATTTTTAATTCTGCCCTTTGGGTTATATAGTTTTACATTGAGCCATCTTCAAGTTAATTGTTTTTATTATTATTATGGCACCTTCAGTCTGATTCTGAACTCATCTTGAGAATTTTTACTTTTAGTTATTGTGATTTTCAGCTTTAGAATTTCCATTTAATTATTTTTTGTTTCCATTTCTTTGTTAAAATGTCCTGTTTACTCAGTATAACAAGTTTTCTTCAGTTTTTGAACATATTTTTCTTTAATCCATTGATTACAATAGCTGCTCTCAAGTTTATGTTCATTTAACATTAACCAACTTGCAATCAGTTTGTATTGATAAGTTTCTTTCTGTATGTGAGTCATATTTTCTATTTATTTTCATGGCTAGTCATTTGTTGTTGCAGACTTGTCATGATGTATAATGTCTGAGTTAGCTCAGGCTTCCATAACAAAATACCATCGTCTAGGTGGGTTAAACATAAAAATCCATTTTCCAGTTCTCACCAGATCTCAAAGTTCTGGAGGCTAGAAATCCAAGATCAAGTTTCTGCTCAATTCAGTTTCTGATAAATATTCTTTTCTTACTATGTCCACACATTATCTTTCCTCAGTGTATGTGTAGGGAGGGATTTAGTTTTCTGGTGTCTCTTCTTATAAGAGAACTAATCCTATTGGATCAAGGTTCCACCCTTACCTATGCCTTTATTTGAACTTAATTACTTCCTCAGATGCTCCATCTCAAAATACCACTACATGGGGTGTGAGCATATGAATTTGGGGAGTACACTAACATTTAGTCCAAACAGATAATATTTTGAATCAACCCTGAAATCTCTTTTCTTCTTCTGGATTACTGGGCTTTGGTTCCAGTAATCCACTAACCTACTTGGACTTAACCAGAAATTTGTCTCCCCCATGGTGTGAAAAAGCTGATATCTCTGCCAAACTTTCTTGGCTTTCAGCTGCTGCTTTTTAAGCTTATCCCCATGTTGGTTTCCTCTATGACTCTTTAGTTCAGATGTTTGCCAAGGAATTTAGCTGAGTTGATGTTCAGATTTGGGGGCTCACCCTTTAGGTGGTTTCTTGCCTTCAGTCCCTCCTACTGAATTTCCAGTTGTTTTTCCATCCGTAATTTCGCCAACTGACAAATCAAATCTAATAGGGCTTCTGTTTTCTGCCACTGAACCTCTCTGTGGACTAGGAGATGCACTCAGTCAAATGCATAACAAATTTCAGTACTTAATAAGAAGTAATTCTGTCTTTCAAAAGTTGACTTATCTCTATGTTCTTCCTGCTTTTATACCAGAGTCCTGGGGTCACCTACATACATGCATACTTTACTGGTCTGGTCAGCCAGACACATGGACAAAGTTTATACTTGTATTTTTGGCTTTAGCCCTTTTGTGGTGCTCCTGCTTTTGAAATTTTATCTTAAATATTCAGTTATTTAGCTATAAAGAAATTGAATCCTGTAAGCTGATGTTTTTCAAAAAAGTCTCAGAATTGTACTTTCTACCTGATACAATAGCAATCATTCTGTATTAAACTCCTCTCAGGTCTCTGCTTGCCTTTGGTCATTTTTCAGTATCTTCAAATTATTGTGCTTGATTTTTTTTCAGTTCCTGCAGTTGTTTTCTGCAGGAAGAATTGCCTGAACTTGTCATACCTCCTACTATCAGTGATCAATTTAACACATAAATCAGATCATATCACACACATACATACACATACACAGTGATTTTAAAATCCAAAAATTGCTTTTCCCTTCACCTAGAGTAGAATGCAAACTCAATATTCTATAAGACTTTGCATAATCTATCCTCTGCCAAAGTCTGGCCTTATTTCCTTCCCCTCTCCTCCTGTTTACTAAACTATAGCTGTAATAGCAGTGTCAGATCATCAATAGGTTGCCTAACCAACAGTTCACCTCACTCTCCTTCTTTGAAGAGAATTAAAAATGTTTTCATGTTCTTCCTTCTTCCACGTAGGCTACATATCTCAAGAACGTGGGAGATATAGGGTTTCTTACCTCACCAGACATACCAGAAGGGAGCCTAATTTATTTAGGGTAATTCTATTCCTCTCACCAGTGATTAATTCAGGACTGATCGTTCAGAAGATTTGGGTAGCATGAGAGAAGTTGACAGTTTCTGAGAAAGTTCCTCCTCTCTATTCAAAGAGACACTTGGGAATTAATTTTCCTGCCCTATGAACTTAAATGAGGAAGCTCTGATAGCTACTGGCACCCTTCCTAAAGCCACAAAGTGAGCTGATCTTCAAGGGGTATAGATCAAAGGTTAATACAAACACATTGGGGAGGAAAATGGAAAGAAGGAAAAAACTCTGGGTTCTTGATGATACGATCTTTCAGAAAAGGCAGTCTCTTACTTACAGTCTTTCCATACCCTCTCAACAGATTAAAAAATGGGATTTTGGTTGGGAACATTCCCTTAAAAAGAGAGTCCTAACCGGGTAGTGCTGGGCTGACTACCTTGTGTGCAAATATTTTTTCCTATTTCCTTTTTTTTTAAGATTTTTTATTTATTTATTTTTAGAGAGGGAAGGGAGGGGGAGAGAGAGAGAGAGAGAGAGAAACATCAATGTGCGGGTGCTGGGGGTCATGGCCTGCAACCCAGACATGTACCCTGACTGGGAATCGAACCTGCGACACTTTGGTTTGCAGCCCGCACTCAATCCACTGAGCTACGCCAGCCAGGTCTATTTTTTCCTATTTCAAACTCATGTGTTCTCCTTTTTTCTGTTGGAGCATGCACATCAGATGGTATCAGGCCAACACCACTGTTATCTCCTCCCTACAAGGAGAGGGCAGGGTCCTTCTGCTGCAACTCAAGAGGGTTGTATGCAGGCCAGTTGTCCTACATCAGCTGTCAGGACAGACCCACCGTTCATGGGGGATCAATGCCTGCTACCAGAGATGGTTTTGCTCTGCCTCTTCTCTACGTCCAGTCCAGTGTTTGACCTCATTGTGTTTTCCTTAGTGACTCCATTACCAATATGAAGTGCGCAGAAGTGTTTGAACTTCTACTCCTAATAAAATAGGCCACAGATGTTGCTTGCTGCACAGGGTGAAATAACCCTGAAAATTACCTTTGCACTTCTAGTTACATGAAAAAAAGTGCCCTAATTGTTAACTACTGGAATTTTTTTCTCTTTTTTATGAAAGAAAGTATACTGGCCTTCTTTCCATTCCACAAAAATGTCAAGCTTGTTCCTGCCTTCAGGACTTTTCAATTGTTATTACTTCTACTTACTTTCCCCCCCCCCCCCCGCCAGATCTTAATTTGCCTGCCTCCTTTTCATCATGTAGATCTCAATTCAAGTACAACCTCTTTGGACAGCCTTTCCCCAAGTAGCCTCTTAATCTCTATCCCTTTGAAGGCAAACACTGTTCAGTACTGTGTCCACAGTGTCTAGAAAGGGTTTCACAGCTAATAGATGCTCAACAAATGATTATTAACTGCATAAAATAACAGAAATGTGTCAATTTAACAGGAAACAATTTAACAACAAAACTCATTCTTCATTAGAATATAGATCTTCCAAATTTACATTAAAAACCTGCTTACTTACAAGAAAAATATTAGTAGTATCATCTGTAATCCATATCATTTGACTTACAGCTTTTTGCTCCCCATAATTCTTTGGATATTTGCAGTCTTCAAAATATTTGTACATGAATTTTTAAAACAGAACAATCTCTTACACTTGAAAAATAGGTTAAAAGGCATTTTTCCATCGCTCAAGTTCCTGGAAACAAATGTGTTTACTTGGGAGGAAAACCAAATGCTATCATCTTACCATTAGTCAAAATACTTGCATTTTTTATTAAATGCCATCCAAATGAGGTTTTTCCAACTAGCCTTTGCAAATGAATACCAGCTCTTATGCCCAGAGAACATAACAAATAATTGAGATTAAACAAAAATTATATGTACTTTAATGTTCAATAGCATAGAACTATTCTTGAGTGATAGAAAAATTGGCATTTTTGTTGGAGTAAAGGGCTTGCACTGGCCTTTTCAGTCTTAGGGATTCATTTTCCAAAGCACCGTCTAAAACAAAGTATAAGGCCAGTTTTGAAAACACAGATTTCTAACTACTAAGGAAATGTAAGTATGAAATATGGAGTCCCCTTAGAACTTCTGTTTTTGTTTGTTTTTATCTCTAAAAGCTTTGGACTTTTTTGTCTAAATTACAAATACACAGGATACTAATGCATAAAAAATAAGACAGCTTTTGCTAAGCCACTCTGCTCAAACCCACCTTCAGCCCATTGTTTCTCCATGCCTTCCTTTCTACCCGTATGACATTTTCTATGTGTCAACCTTAAATATCTAGTGCCCCATCCACAGTCACTCTGAGTATGATTTTCACAAATGAAGCCTCAGTGCACCCAGCAAATATTTGACCTTTATTTTCACCTTGGCTTCCTTTCCAATCCCCTCCTGTGAATTAGAAAGCTCCTCTTGAGAATAATAACATAGCAAACTTAAGCATAAGCTAAGGTTTTGAAAAAAAAACACACTTTTGCTTACAGTATTAATTATGCCCATTTAAGAATTAGTTCCTTGTTCCTTGCATTGGCTCCAAGAACATACTTCACATTTACTTTGCCCCTTATTCTCCCCCTTCAGTGTAGCCACTACCTGTATCTCTCTATACCCTAGAAAGTAGTGATTATCTTGACACTCCACTTCAAATTACTCTGTATACATGCATTATCTATTAATATATGGATGTGAGCCCTGGCTGGCGTAGCTCAGTGAACTGAACGCGGGCTGAGAACCAAAGTGTCGCAGGTTCAATTCCCAGTCAGGGCACATGCCTGGGTTGCAGGCCACAGCCCCCAGTAACCTCACATTGATGTTTCTCTCCTTCCCTTCCCTCTCTAAAAATAAATTAAAAAATAAAATCTTTAAAAAAATATGGATGTGATGGGGGGCACAGAATTATTTCTTGAAGAAATAATGTATTTTGTTTTCAACTTCAAGACTCATTTGCAAACCAAACTTTAAGATGTGCTGACATGAAAACTTCAAATCTCTTTTAGAAAAACAAATTTTTATTTTCTAATTTGCCTTATAGGTTGATTTCATGCCTTCCCTGCCTCATTTGATTTTTGGTCAACTCTATCTAGAACCTGATGACAACACGATACCCACATACAACAGTGGCTTGACCATGGTACAAACTGCTGCCCTGGAATTGCCAATGCTGCCTCGTCACCCACATGCTGTGAAGCATTTTAATCATAGCGCTGGCCACAGTTGGGACTCCATGACCTGGCATAGGTCTATGGGTCTGTGGGACCTCAGAAAGCTAGAGTTTAAAACCCTCCACTAAGGACCAAATGCCACAGAGCAGAAAACCCACACTAAACACAATTAGAGGGGAGAGAATACTGCCAAAATACAGTTACTTTTGAATGATTTTCACATTATAATCCCTTTGGGAACATTGTAGTACCCAAGATGTTCTCCTTTCTTAGGCTGAAATTAGCAACAACTTTTCCTTCAATCCCCATCATAAAATTTATATAAATAGTAAGCCTCTTGAAAGAGTTCATTGTTAAAATAATAACAACAATCATACTGTTATATTAAGTAATAGTACATGTTAAAATGACATTGGAATGCTAAGACCCCATGAAATTACCTAACAAATATTAAATCAACAGCCAAGAAACTCAGGGGTTCCACAGATTTTTGATCCTTCAATATTCACTCATTGCGGTGAATACCACTATTCTAGCAGGAAACTTCAGACAAGCCTTTTCCTAGTAGGTATTGGCATTCACTGTAGTATTGATGAAGTACCAAACCAAAGGACCAAAGGACCAAAAGGTTCACCGCAGGAAGATTAAATCCCAAACAATGACACTAAGACCTCTTCTTGGGAAAGGATAGATAACTGAGACCCAGACTGCTTCAGGAGTGATATCAAATGGACACCAGAATAGCAAGCATATCTGTTTATCAGATTATCTACTGGTGGATTGAGGACTGGCAACCTCTCCTGATGGTTAAATAAAGTGTCCAATGTTAGGGTTTCTCAACTTCTTAAATTTCTTTCAAGACTTAGAGAAAACCATCCAGTATGCCAAAATACAAAAATAAAGTTTCATTAGTCTTACTCTCTACCTCATATTCAGCCAGTGTCATGTGTCACTTTAATGTCTATGAACATGAATTGCCCAAAACTCTGACTAAAGTTTCTTAAATTACTTTAACTCTAATTATATTGATTTCAACTCTACTTCAGTCACCCACCTGGGACCCAACATCACACAAAGCAGCTCTGACTGTATCTTTAACATTAATATCCTGCTTTCTGACCACAACCCTCAACCCTTCCAACATTCTTGTGTATTTTAATCCATTTTAACCATATTGGCAATATAGTCAGTGGTTACGTGTGTGGCCTCTTAAATCAGGTTGCTTGGATCTACACCCCGGATCATTTGCTTCCTAGCTGTGTAAACTTAGACAAAGCCTCAATTTCCTAATCTAAAGAAAATGAAATCATGTTTAATCTAGCAGATACTCATGCTTACTTAATATAGTTGTTATGAAGATAAAATGAGATAATCTGGAACATTTAACATATATAGGTATGGCACATAGCAGTCGCTAAATAAATATTAGTCACCTTTTACCCATTTATTTTTTCTAAGTTTTTTAATTTTCTTCTAATTTCTTCCATATCCAGTCTAAAATCAAGGCTTCACTATTTTTTTCTCCACATAAGACCTAGACAAATTTAGCCAAATAGCTGCTCTGCTCCACACCAAGACTAACAAAAATTAATGAAAAATAACTGGGTATTAACTATCAAAAATAGAAGATCTTCAAAAACAATTGGGCTGTTTCTATGATTCAGTATGCCTTCTACATGTCAACAAACAACAAAATCTCTGAGTAAAGACAATATGTATTAAAAACCACATTCTTCTAATATCATGTATTATTTCTTTTATGTAACAAATTTAAGAATAATAATCCCTCCTCTTGAGACTTTCTTATTACATCAATTATCCCTCTTTTTCCCATGTATGTTAATATTCCTTTCTTACTTTTTTCTGAATCTACCATAATATTTTCTGAGTCCAACACAATAGCACAAATAGAGGCCTACATACAATATTCTGAAATATTTATAAGTTATAAGCCAGGCTAACAGAACTGATTCTATGAAAGATAAAGTAAAAGCTACCAGATTTCCTTCAAAAACACAGACAAAATATATAAAACAATGTTTTCAGGACTTTGGACAACAGTAAACAAATAACAATCTCTGAAAGATGAGGAGAGCCTGACAATTTCTTCTTGGGCACTGACAGGGGAGGGAGAATCCGGAGGACCTCGGTGGGTTCCCTGATTTGAGAATATAAAGCTGAGAGAGCAGGGAGAATAAAGCTGCTGGATTTCACAGGCCAGAATACCAGAGAGGAGAGAATTGCACAGAAAAAAACCCTGGATGTCTGCAGAGGATTCCCTCTAATATTAAGCAAAGAAATTATGAGGTCATGAACATGAGGAAACTACCCAAATTTGGGGGGAGGGGCAATATCAGGAACAAGGCCTGATACTAACACTAGGTCATGAAAACTGCCTTTTCCCATCATCCAGTCTAAGACAACTCATCATTCACAGGTAATTAGGTAGACTACTCATGAAAGTCTTGCCTCAGTGGTAAGGAAAAATTAACCCTAGAGTGTGCAATAAATTAGCCCCAGCAAACAAGTCATTACAGGAAAACTGGGAAAGATCAACCTGTTTCCAACTTAACTGCGCCTGGAATGAGGTACAAGAACATTTTTCCAAATACAAAAGATATCTGGCACTCAAAAAAAAAAAAGTAAACTTACGGTTTATGTCATTCAGTCAAAGATTACCAAGCTTGCATATAAGTGGGAAAACATGACTCATAATGAGAAGAATAATTGACACAATAAAATTAACCCAGAACACAGGTGTTAGAATTAGTGCAGAAGGACAGAAAAATGGTTACAATAACTGTGTTCAATATGTAACAAACTTAAGAGGGGACATGAAAGACGTACAAAAGACCCAGATCAATCTTCTAGAGAGAAAACCTACCATGACTGAGATGAAAAATATACTGAATAGAATAAATGTAGTCTAGGCATTGCAAAAGAAAAGATTATAAAATTTAAAACCATAGAAACTATTAAAAATTAAACACAGAGGGAAAAACATAATTTTTAAAATTTAAAGTTCATCAGTTAGCTGTGGAACAACTTTAAGCGACCTGATATACAAACTTAACAAAGAGTTCTTATGAAACACTTCACTCAATGTCAGAACACACATTCTCTTCAAAAGCAAATAGACTATTCACCAAGACACACCATAGTACAGGCCATAAAAGCTGTCTCAAATTCAAAAGCATTCAGGTCATAAAAATGTTCTCTGATTACAATGGAATTAAATTAGAAATCCATAATGGAACAAACAATGGAAGTCATCAAATATTTAAAATAACACACTTGTAAATAGAACATGGATCAAAGACAAAATAAAAAGACAAATTAAAAATATTTTAAACTGAATATTAATTTAAAAAATAACATATCAGAAAGCAGTACTTATGGGGAAATTTATAACACTAAATGTCCATATTAGAATAAGTCCAATTAAAAATTTCAATTTCTACCTTAAGATACTAAAAAAAAAAAAGCAAATAAAACTCAAAATAAGTAGAAGGAAATAATAAAGCCAATACTCCTCATGAACATAGATGCAAAAATAGTAAACAAAATTTTAATAAATAGAATCCAACTAAACATACCTAAATGATACATATTTATAATATATGATATAAAAAAATAATATATCATAACCAAACAGAGATTAATCCTTAAAAAGTAGGGTTGGTTACCATTTTAAGTTCAATGTAATTCACTATATTAACAAAATAAAATGAAAATAATTACAATTTTAATAATGGTATTAAAACTTTTGAAATAACTAATTCATTACTGATTTTAAAAATTAAAACTAATAAAAATCCCTTTGCAAACCAAGACTAGAATGAATTTCCTCAACCTAATAAAAGACATCTCCCCCCAAAAATAATAAATATAGCTAACATAAATCCTAATAGTTAAAGACTGAATGTTTTCATCTAAAATTCAGGAGCAAAACAACCATGTCCATTTTTACCACACCTATTTAACATTGTACTGGAGGTTTTAGCTACTATAATTTTTAATATGAAAAAGCATTCATATTATAAAAAAAGAAATCAATCAATCTACTTTCAATAGATATGACTGTCTATATAGAGTCTGATGGAATCTACCCAAAAGCTGCTACTGGTAATAAGTTTATCAAGATTGATAGATATAAGACTGACATATAAAAATCAATTGTACTTATTTCTAAATACTAGCAATGAACAATAGAAAACTAATTCTTTTTTAAAATTTGCAATAGCATCAAATGAAACCCTTAGATAACTCTGACAAAAGATGTTAGATATAAAATAAAACAACAAAATAGTGGTGAGCAAATTATTAAAAGATCTGAAGGAATGGAAAGATATTTGTTCACACATTAGAAGCCTCAATGAGAATTGAGATATCATCAGTTCTTCCCAAATCGTCCTATACATTCCATGCAAACTTAGTCAAAATTCCAACAGGCATTTTAGTAGAAATTGATAAGCTAGCTTATTCTAAAATTCATATGTCTATATAACGGACCTAGAATAACCAAAACAAATTTGAGAAAATAAATTTTAGAGTGCTAACACTACCTAATTTTAAGACATAAAGCTAAGGTATTCACAATGGTGTGGTACTGGCTTCAGGACAGCCACACAGATCCATGAAACAGAGGAGATCCCTACGATTATAAAAAGCTGACTTTTTGACAAAGGTTGAATAGTAATCCAATGGGAAAGTATTTTCCTTTCAACAAATACTACTGAAAATTTGAATCATTCCTTACATGATATATAGAAAATACCTCAAAATGTATTTTAACACTAAATGTGAAACATGGAAGTATAAAACTTTTAGGAGAAAAACCTATGATATTGGGTTAAGATAATATTCCTTAAAGATGACATCAAAAGCACCATTTCTAAAAGCAAAAATAATAAGACTTCATTGAAATAAATATACTTCTGCTCTTCAAATAACACTATTCAAAATGTATAAAGATAAGCCACATAATGCAAAAAAAATGGTTAGCAGTTTCTTAAAAAGCTTAACATATACCCAATATATGATCTCACACTTTTGCTAGTATTTACCTAGGAGAAAAACAAAGCACACAGCCATACAAGAACTTGTACAAGAGTTTGCAGAGCAGCTTTATATTTTACAGGCAAAAACTAAATGGCCATATACAGGTTAATATCTTAACAAATTTTATTATATTCATATAATGGAATATTACTAAGCAATAAAAAGGCATCATCAACTATTAAAAATGCAACAACATGAATGAATCTTAAAATAATTATTTTAAGTGAAAAGCAAGAAAACAAACAATAACAACAAAAATGGTGTATGATTTCATCTGTGTAAAACTCAAGAAATGCTAACTAATCCAGAGTGATAGGAACTAGATAAGAGGTTTACCTGGGGGCATGGCAGGAAGGAAGGAATGGTAGGTGCATTTCAAGGGGCACAGGGGAACTTCTGGAGACAAAGGACATGTTCACTCTGGCTAGTACTAATGTCTCATCTATAGATATGTCAAAACACCAAATTGTACAGTTGTAATATGTGTGTCTTATTGTATGTCAACAATACCTCAAAGCTTGGAGAAAATAAATCAGTTCCATTAAAAAACTATTAGATATAGTTTATTATCTTACGTGGACACCTACAACTTTGCACTGACCTAAAAGGCCAGGCTTGAATTTAGAATTCCTAAACTCCTTGGAGTTTTCATCTCTGCCTTCACAGCAGCTATTCCATGGCCACCCCCGCACTTAGCAGTAATATCCTAGCAGTCCTCAGGGAAGACAAACTCAGGGATGATGTCTAAATGGGTTCTGCATGTGGATCAGAGACATGTGGGCTTAGGGTTCTCTTCAGTAGTGTGTGCATCCTGGGTACAGACATAACCAGTAGGCCAGTGGGGGTCTTTCTAAAGTGTAGACCTTGGGCAGGAGCTCTATTTGCCTGTGTCTAAGAGGGACATTTCAGAGCATACATACACATTCAAGTCTCTCTATTCACAAAGGAAAGAACACACTTGCTTCACTCTGTGTCCCCACTTTTCTCATTACTACAGCCAAACTTCTTGAAATTTTCATTTTACTCCCCCTTTCTACTCTCTTTCCACACAGACCACCACCCTCCCTCATTTATGACTTGCAATTTGGGTTTAACCATCACCAATCCACCAAATTTTTTGACACAGATTAACAAAGACTTCCTAATTCTCACATGACATAGACTCTTAAGACAGTGTCTTACTTTGCCTTTCTGCCATATTCCACAGTGATGATTATCTTCTGCTCATGTTCTCCCCTACCTAGGTACCCAAGAGTCATTCTTCTCCTGCTCATGAACAGTTTGTTTCGCGTATCCCTTTGAATGTTGGCAATACTTTGGCTTCTATTTCCAGCCCTGACATCAAGAGATTCTTCTTTGTGAAGTCACATGCTTCTATGGTTTTAATTATGATCAGGGCATTGCGCTTTCACATTTTTTCCTGGAAACTTCACTCACATCTTCACAGATCTTTCTCTTTCTAATCTCATGTTTTCTTATAATCCTTCATCCATTTTACTGTTTTTGTGGTCTTTCTAAAATGTTGATGTGGTCTTAAAACATTTAATGCTTTCACTTTCACAAGTTAATCACTTTTTCTTAGTCATGGTAGGTAGTTCTTTTTTCCTTCAATTCTTAACTACTTTCTCAGTTTTGCTTCTCACCATTCACTTGTGCTCTGTGCATAACACCTCCTCACTTAACACATTCACCCACAATTCTGCCTGAGATCCCTCTTTTACAGTTCACCCACTCCCCAACTGCTTGACTTTCAGGATTCTGTTCAGCATTGATTATATAAAGCTTTGTCAGACTAGTATCACCCATTCTCCACCAAATGCAGATTTAGAAAAAAAATGATAGCAGCTACCTTTATTGAGCACTTATTATGCAACTCATCTAATTATTACAACCACCCTATGTGATACATAGTACTATTACTGAAATTCCATAACATGAAAACTGAAACTGAGAAAGATTAATAACTTAGATACAGGTAAAAGTTAGAGGCATCAAGATTTCAACTGAGGGCTATCTGACTCCTAAGTTTGCTTTTTCGTCAACCTTATAAAATTCTTTCCTTAGTCTTCCCATCATGTAGAGGCATATTTTTATAATAGATCTGATTAGAGTGTACTTGAAATATTTTACTATTCTCTCTACTCCACTAAATTAAAAGGATATTGAAAGTAAGTTCTTTCTATCCATCAGAATAGGCTAAATGAAGCTCTGGTAACAATGTCTGAAATCTCAGTAGTTTGATGTTCCCATATTCCTTGTCCAGCATCAGCCCACACAGCAGCTCTGTTTGTTAGGGTCTCTCAGGGATCCAGACCGGTAGAGATTACCTCTTAATATATGCTTGCATGGCAGGGAGGGACATGTGAGCCAGCAGAGTCAAGCATAGACAATTAAATTGTGACAAGCAAGTAACAAAGTCATAACTAATTTCAAGGAGGTGAAGAAGTTCAACTTAATCATACCATGAACCTAGAAAGAGAAGAACTAAAATGTTGAGAAGAGATTTCGTGACTATCAAAAATTTTATCTTTTTATATTTGTTTCCCTTTGCCTAGCACAGTTTCAGTGCAAAATACCAGGTGACACAATTAGTATAAGGTTTGTTGAATGGACAAGTGAATGTTTTTTACAAAATCCAGAGATATGTGGGCTGAAAGACTAGGGAAAAAGTGCTTAATCTTAACCTAAGCATTTTTTCTAAGTAAGGAAGTATGATAGAGGAAGCAGTGCCCATCTAGACAATAAAGGGCAGTATTTTTCAAGAAAAAGGGTAGAGAAGTTTACCCTCATTGTTTTAGAAAACAAGTAGTATAGAATTTCTTAAGAGTAACTTGAGGTGAAATTATTCTGAAGTAGAACTGACGAGGCTGATAGAATTTAATACAATCATATATTTCTAAATGTGTGAAACAAGTTTATGATAAATTTTTACATGAAAATCTGTAATTTAATATGGTGTTGAGTCTAAAGCAATAAGCTGTCTGCCATGAGACCTGTCTAATCTGAAGTCTCCCATAAATGTGGAACTTCAGAGGGTCACTTACCATTTTGGTCCCACTATTTCTTTATTTATGAAGTGAAAGGACTAAGTTAGAAAACCTATAAAGTTAATTTCAGATTCAAAGTTTCTTTTTTATAAATTCTGATTGTGGAGTATAAAATGCTATTACTAAGATCTAAACAAACAAACAACAACAAACCCAAACATGTATTCACATTACCCTCCCACCCCTCGTTATGTAACCTACATGCTAAAATGCAAGCTAAATTTCTTTCCCCAAAATGAGCCCTCAAAAAAATTAGCTTAAAATCAATCTTTTCAAAGGGTGGCATCTAAATTCTCTTGTCTTGAATAGCATTGCAAGGATTGGGTGAAAGCATTAGCTCTTGCCTTCATCTATGTTAGTGTACACTGTGTATATATTGAGTAGATAGATTATTGAGAAATAGAGACAGAGGCAGAGACAGAAAAAGAGACAGAGACAGAGAGAGGAGTTAGTAAGATAAACATATAAAAAGTGGAATTAACATATATTTAGTAGTTATTCCTAGAGTCTGACCAAATAATTCCAAGTGTTGATATGGCAGTAAACAAGATTACTTTTAAAAGCAATATGATAAATGGTTACATTATGGAAATTAGCAAAAATACTAAAAGTCTTAATGTTAGGTTAATGAATGCTTTTATCTCAGGATAAATTTTCCAGGAATAGCACTATATTTTTATGTAGATTTTGTTCTCTCATTTTATTTCAAAGCAGTTTAAAATGTTTCATGTAAATAATTTTTAGCATCTAATAGACATTAAAACTAACATTTGATAAATGCTGAACAGTAAAGCCACTGTGGAAAACAATACGGAGTTTCCTAAAAAAAACAAAAAAAAACCCCCCCAAAAAAACAACAACTTAAAATGCAACTGCCCTCCCACCCCGCAATCCCACCCCTGGACACTCAACCCAAGAATCTCAAAACATCAATCTGAAAGAAGACAGACTCCTGCACATCCATAGCAACAGCCTCCACAATAGTGGAGATCCAGAAACAGCCCACTACGAACAGGTACAAAGGTACAAATGGGCTCCAAAAAGCTGGTGATTCAAAGAATGTCTCCAGTTCTAAAAGCTAACTGTCATTTCATGAAATGTTAGATTTTTAAAAGTTAGCATAAGTCTTTGTAGCTAAATAAAGTGGACTTCTAATAGAGAAACTAAGAGCTATCTTACCTTTAGTGTTGCTTTATATTGGGCATAAAAGGTCTATTATGTTATAATATTATTTAACATAGAAAATGACTATATATTGTTAAGTAAAAATTTTTTATTAAATAGCACATAATGTTATTATTTTTGTAGTGGGAATATGCCTTTCTATACAAAGCTACCTCTTGACAAGACATTCACCAATATATTGACTGTGGTTATTACTAGATGATGGAGTAAGATTAAGGGTAACTCTTTTGTTTCATGCTTTTCTGTCTGTCCAAATTTTGTACAATGTTGTAATAATTTTTACATTAGAAAAATGAAAGACAAGAATTTAACACCTTCTTTGAAGCCATGTCCATTTTGAACTTCACTATTATTTTATCTACAAGAACAGGTATATTTGTCTACTAAGATGTCATTTATTTATAACAACCCACCCTGGTACATTAGTCTTAATTACCATGTCTACACTTTTTAATAGAAATAAGATTTAAGTTCCTTTAAACTGGCTGCTAAAATATAAGAAAATCCTATATTGCCATATATGTTCATCATAAAAATATATTTAGTGAACCAAATGAACCCAATGATCAATATTTCTTCATTTTCTAATATTAGATAAGTAACTCAGTTGTAGCTTTTTGTCTTATTTCAATTCATCAGAGTTAAAAGTGTTCTTAGTCTTTAGATAAGAATTCAGTTTTCTGTTTTGAGGATTAGCAGGAGAAAGTATCAAATTACATCAGGTATTATCCTGCTCTGACTGTCCCAGAAAATCCTTGCATCCTGAAAATGTGAGCATGCCTGTCTGTTGGGGGAGGGAAGGAAGAGCAAGGGATAGGGATGAGCAGATCCTTATGGGGGCAAAACCCAGAGCTGCCGCCTTGGACAGTGAAGAGACATGTTAACAATGGCTCCTGGGTGTGTCTTTTGTATTTAGAATGACAGCTTTGCATTCTCACTCAATGTCCTCTATGGTTTCTTAATGTTTATTTTCTTTCTTTTGTGTAATTCTTCTGTTAGAGATGAAAACTAACGTCTGGTAAGGTCCTCCTTCAACATCTGTTGTCCACTACAGCTCTGTGAAGTTTACTCTATCTTTTCTCATCTTTGAATTTAGTGTATCTGTTCCCTTAAGACCAACAATTTTACAACATTACAATAAAATAAAATACTTGTTTGTAAACTTTTCTTTTCTGCCCATTTTGTCATTTTGCTTCTTGCTCATCCCAATACACATGAAGACAGTCTTAGCAATAAATTCCTTGAAGAAAATATGTCAATTGATTAACCAGTTTATACTATGGTTGAGTCACTCTGTGGAAAAAATCTTACTTTGCAAGTAGATTAAAATCTTTGTGAAGATTCAAAACCAGTTCACAAAACTTATAAAGGCATGAATCAAAACTGAATTAAAAATTTAGGGACAGGAAGAAGTGAAAAGAGAAAAAGACATCGTGGAGGGAAAAGTTTTTAAAAAAGGGAATTTTTTTAATAGTCATGATTATATTTATTGATAGCTTTTTTCACTTTTTTAAACTGAATTTACTGGGATGATATTGAAGGGAAGGGAATATATATTACACATAGACATAGACATCAGTGTGGTGATAGCCTGAGGGAAAGAGGGGTGAGGCGTAGGTGGAGGTGGGCAAATGAGGGTAAGGTTGGGATGGAAAGAGACTTTGCTTGGGGTGATGGGCACATGATGTAGAGTACAGATGATGCCTTCTTGAGTTGTACACTTGAAACCAGTATGGTGAAGGGGAAGTTTTTAGTGAGAAAGCTAGTAGGACATAGTAGGCTGGAGGTGAGGGTAAAGGCACGTGTGTTGGGACAAAGTAAACAACCCATTCTCTGTTGAGTTACTAAAATGAAATCACTTTAGAAAAGTAAGATTATGCCACTCACTCATTGAGGAGTAGTGAAAAGGAGTTTAGAGATTATGAGTGAATCTAAAGATCAAACCTAAAAGTATAGCCACATATAATAGACTAGTGGTATCTATTATAATATTTTAGGAAATGATGTGTCATAGTAGAAATATTATTTTTACATTAGATTGGCAATAAATTGAAGAAAATAATAGGAAGAAGAGAAAAAGGTCATAAAAACTTATCAGAAAACTTGCCATAATCTGGGTATGGGGTAATAGAGTCTGGGTTTGGGAAGAGAGAGAGTATGTCAAGAAAAGAATTCAGGGTAAAAGTAATAACTGGTGACATATTGGGTTATGGGACAAGAAAAAACATAAAGAGTTGATGTCCTGAAGTATAAAAGAATTGTGGTTTTAATGACAGATGTGGGAACATTAGGATAGGACTCACATCACAGGATCTGTGCCTATCTGTAATATTTTTGCTAATATTTGGTTCTCTAAGTCACTGCTAGCAATTTTTTTAAAAAGAACCTGGTTGTACCCACTTAGAAGTAGTAAAAACAAATTTTTAAAAAGCCATTTCTGGCCTCTAACTTATAAGAACATGTTTGTACAAAGGAATATAATAGAGTTTTCAGAACACTCTAAAATGGTAATTTCGAATACAGAGATTTGGATATTCCCACTACCCCTCAGATATATCTGTCAAGTCAAATGTTACTTGTTTGGGTCTTATTTAGATGACATTAAGATTCATCATATGTTTCCGACAATTGTTTTCACTTAACTTGGAATTTTAAAAAACAATGTGTATATTTCCATAGTTTCTTCTGGCTCATGATGCATAGCCTCTGAGTTTTAACAGTCCTTTTGAAGTCTAAGTAGAATAGGCGATACACTGTATTCACTGATACAATTTTGAAACTGTCTGACTGATTATTACATAAAGATGAGCGTTTCACTTAATAAAGCCTTAGAGTAACACAATTTGTTACACCATAATTAAAGATGGACACATCTGTTCCATTTTAATTCAAACTCCTTTGAACATAATTACATAAAGCTGCAAGAACAGAAATTCTCAGTCTCAGAAATTTCCTATCAAAAAAACCATTTTGTCTACAGAAACTACATGGTCAAAGGACAATTTGTAAGATGATGTCAAATAGATATCGCTCACTCTGTATCAAAGCATGAAATAAAGCTAAGACCCCAGATTAAAGTACTGTCCCCATATGAAAGCCATAATTGGTTAAGAAAACCCAGGTGAAAGGCAATCTTTATAAAAAGCACCTCAGCCCTGTGGATATATATCTTTATATATTCTTTCAGCCCATAGATATATAAGAAAGGAAGTAACAAATACTATGGATAGTGAAAGAGAAAGCAAAGATAGGACATATTCAACATTTGTGCATTAATTCTAAGTCTACTACTAAATTCTAAATTTTCAGTTATATTAATTTTATAGACCATTCTTAATAAACATTATATCCTTGATAAAGGCCTCACCATTATATCCAAAGTAGTTTTTAAGTTAATAATCAGATGCATAAATACAGAAAGCAGAGGTAAAGGAAACCCGACAATGTCAGAATGAATTCTGAGAATTTAATAGCACGAGTTAAATGGCAAGCCATGCACACAAATATCCCTGAAATGTAGGCTGTAGTCTGTTTTATTTATGTTTCCATATCCTGAAGATGGCTTAATGAGAAGATGCAATCAGGATTAGCTAAGCAGTGAGAACTTGGAGGGAACGGGGTGGCAGTACGATTTATATAAATATTTGCAGAGACTGGGAAGAGCAGATGCTCCTATAATCCAGACAATGTGTGTGCACTTCATTTTAAAATAAAATAAAACATTTGAAAGCCAAAATATAATTAATCAGAGGAAATGCTTTAATCAACATCTTCCAAATCCTTAAGCACTGCTGAAAAGATTAAAGAAACATAAAAGAAATTAAAATATGATATTCAAAAGAACTAGAATTAATCTATTCCTGACATTCTCCTTTATTTCAGATGTGGGATGGAGCATGCAATTAATATGTATTTCTAATTTCTGCCAACTAGTAAAATTTCCTAGATATTTAAGGTACTAAATAAGTCACTTAAAAATTACTAGATAATTTGCAATGTAGTAATGATAGCTCTCTCTTCATTATTAATTTACTGTGAGAAATTTGTGTGCTTGACGTTATTTCCTGTAGTTCTTAACAGAGATTTTTCCAATGAAATTGGAGATAGAAAGTTTAAATGTCAGTTTTATATTCAGAGGTGCTCTACAAAAATAAAGAAGTTGTCTATCAATAAAGAAATTAGTATATCAAATCCATGTAGATACCAATTTGGATCATATAAAACCAAAATAAATGTGATTAACTTTGAACTCAGTTTTGGACTCAGTTCTTCTAAACTCAGAGTATCTCCTGCTATTATTTCAGTTGTTTCTGCCTGAGATTTGATGAGCTGCTCACGATAAACCTGTAATTATTACTAAAGCTCAGAGAAAGACAATTTAAACAAAGGATTTTAAAACAATGTCTCAAGGAAATAAAAAGCACATGCATTCATGGCAAGATCAAAATATATAAACACTCAAAGCTCAGAGCATTGCCCTTTCTACAAACAAAGTTTTGTTGGTGACAGGAATTATTTCAGATGTATCACCAGGATATTATAAACAGTTTTTAACATAAATTGAGCCCCTACAGATAGTTAACAGCTTACTATTCTTAATTGCAAAAATACCTTTTAAATAAAACTTGAGCAGAAATATTGTTTGCATCTCCTAAAATTCTACCACAAAGCCTCTAGCACTTGGGGTTAGAAAGTCATTAAAAGTTAAAAATATAATCTTGCAAAAATGTTGCCAAAATTATGATTATTGAAATGTCATGAATCAGAATTTCTCTTTTAATTGAATGTATTGGGGTGACATTGTTTAATAAAATTATATAGGTTTCAGGTATACAATTCTATAATATATCATCTGCATATTGTGTTGTGTGTTCACTACCCCAAGTCAAGTCATCTTCCATCACAATTTATCCCCCTATTACCCTCTTCTACCTGCCCCCACCAGGGATCAGAATTTCTTATGATGTGCCCTCCTATAAATAAATCATAATAGTAGGAAAGACTGTTTGACCATTGAAAGATACATTGTGAAATCCAGAGTAGGAAAATGAAAACAATTTCTTCTGTGTTCTGTCATAGTTGTGGTAGCTTTGAAAGTCACATTGCACTTATTTGCTCCTTATGTATTACCTGTTTGATATTCTATTCTAGCAAAAGAATAAAATATCAAACAACCAGCATATAACTGAAAAAAGGCACAATTTCTTGTCTGTCTCTCCATGACTTTTGTTATTTGGTTAGTAATATATGTGCAATGGCCCTTTGATCCCCAAATCCTGTATATTTAATTATAATTAATTTAGCATTGTTAAAATAGTCTATATTTTATGATCATAAATAATTTTGCCAAGTTACCATAATGGATTTATATATAGCACTATGTTGCTTAAATTAGTGACTTTTACATACTAAATTTAACAAATTATTTGTAACCAAGCCCAATAATAATGCTTAAGAGTATGGCTATTTCTACCAACTGACTCACTGGACAGATAAAGGGCAGAAACTAGTTGTAAGGATGTTCCCTTTATTCTCTCTCCTTTTTCTCATTTCTTATCAGCACACTACACAAAGGGGCATAGAGTTTAATTATTGTGGTTGTTGAATACCATTATCACCATTTAGCAAGTCTATTACTTGTCATAAGGAAATCAGAAGCTAAGTCCTGTTGGAGATTCTGTGACTGGGAAACAATATCTGGGGTTCTGAGTCTCATCTCTGCCATTATGATGCTATGTAATCAATCCTCTGCATGTGCCATGTTTATAAAATGAGGATATTGGTTTAAGAAAATGACACTCAAGGCGCTTGTATGCTGGGCATTGTCAGAAGCAAGTTAAGGCATAAATGTAACTCTACATGGAAAATTGCTCATAAATCAGGAACTGTGCTGTCTAATAAGGCATCCCCTAGCCATATATGACTACTTAAATGTAAAATTAAATATATTAAGAGTTAATAAAATTCAACATTCCATTTTTCAGTTACACAAGCAAACTTTAAGTATTCACAGCTCCATGTGGCTAGTGGCTACCTGTAAAAAAGAAAAGTCTTCATAAATGACTATTCAATACCCATTAGTTCCTGGAACTGGGAATGATAATGTCCAAAATTATCAACCTATGCAATTATCAACCTGTTTCCAAGAACAAAAAGTGCAGCAAGGTCTTCTATACACAGTTTGCATGTCTTTTAAACTGTGGCTCTCAACTTTTTGGGGGGGGCTGACAATGAAGTAAGATGATCAAATGATTCTGCTTCCTTTTTTAGTAAAAAATGTTCTGAATATCAAATAAAAGCTATCAAACAAAATTAACACCAAAAATAACATATTCCTACCAGCATAAAGGAAAGCAATCTGAGAGTTTAGTGACTTTCATTTCATAATACCTAGTTAATGACTTATATGATTTCATATAATCCTCTATTGATTAAGAAAGGGAATACAATGAATAACAGTATTTTAATATATAAGTAATTACAAAGTATCACCAACATTTTCAAACATAGCAAAATGTATACATTCAAATAAGTAGTACTCAAGGAGTTACTTTTCAGAAAAATGAATGGCTTTTAAATTCTCTGAAATACTTTAGTGGCATCAGGTCTTAATATACTAGGGAACATTTTAATTTTTTTTTAATAATTCAAGATTATCTAAAGCCAAATCTGGGACATAATTTCTTGGTATACTCAAAGTAAAACAAAAAAGTAATAAGACATTTCTTCTGTGGCAATAATAATGAAATAACATCTATTGAGTGTCCATGAAATACCAAGAAATAGTGCATATTTAACATAATTATTCTAGTCTTTATCATTATTTCCCTATCTTACAGATGAGAAAACAGCTGTTCACAAAGGTCTCATAACTTGCCTAATATCATATGGCAGGCACTCTGCAGAACAAGGATTCAAAGTCAGAAATACCTTGCTAGCCCAAATCTGGGATGCTAAGGTTAATTTCTCAATGAGAAATTTCAAAAGTTTTCTTATTTATCATGATTTTTACTTCCATTACCCCTGTGATAACAATATACCCCCATTCAGATCAATATTTTATGTACCTTTTATGATGTGATTTTTTAAAACAAAATAACTTGTGAACTCAATTATTCCTCCAAATGCATCTAGATTTTTTGCTGTAAGCCACTAATAAACCCTTCAATGAAAATTTATGTCTTCAAATAATTGTTTATTATAATAAATATTAAATAATTTAGTATAGTTTCATAAATTTAACATTAATACATTTTACTTGAAAATAAGTACATATTTATATAAATTCACAATATGAAAAAATAGAAACAATCACTTAGCTGTACAAATTTTAGTATGTTTACAAAAGACTAACAAAATTTGCTACAAAGTACTAAATTTGCTAATTTAGCATGCAACCATTGATTTCATTATAGTACTTCATGAAGTTGATATATAGTTTTAATATAACTTAGAATGACTATTTCATACATTGTTCAGTTAGACAAAAGTTCACATAAATATCATGTACCATTGAATATTATCAAGCATATAAACCTAAGATAAAGCTGGTCAGGTAGTGAAATTACTATAAGACAGTTTGTATAAGTTAAGTCGGTTCAAGCAGTTATTTAAATACTTGAGGCTATCCATTAGCTTTCAAAGCTCAAAGAAATCACCAAAATGTAATTATATCCAGCTTGGTGACTGGCACTTAAGTTTATAAGAGGTTAAGAAAGACCCACAGGTCACAATTGAACAAATAGCTCCTGATCACAGTACCAATGATACCTTAGAAGAACAAGATTATAGGAAAGGGATCTTGGTATTTAAGAATGTGCAGTTTTTGAAAAGTAAGAAGATTTGAAATAGCAACTATTATTTGAGAAACAATGCCAATGAATCAGCATAAAATATGTCATTTGTGAATAATTGAATTAGTTTCTACAGTGTGTATATATAAACCACATGCAACTTTTTAAAAAATGGTAAATGCTATAAATCTTAAATTCAATCTCAGAAGCAGTGTTAACAAGCACATTCTCTCTTACTTAGAGGTTTCCTTTCTATAGATGTATCTTAACCCATTTAATCATGTTCCTAACTACTACCTCATGGCAGGCAATTAAGACTCTAAAAGTATTCAGAATATACATCTGTGTACCCATTTGTTTTGAGACAAGAAAAGAAAATTACTTAGCTGTAATTCTTACTCTCAATGAATTGTAATTACAATGACTCTAAGTCTTTTGATCTCAAATGCTTCCCCAATGTGTCTGAGATTTAAAAAAAATCCATATAGCAAGTTTAAAATCATTCAGTGTCCTCACATGTAGGTGAATGCACCTCCAATTCTTAACCTCTTAAAGTGTATCCAAAAATATCAGCTTTACATTTCAAGATAGTAGAAGATAGTGAATGGATGACCCAGGAGATCAAAATGAAAATTTAAAAAAAAAATCCTTCAATAGGCCAAAATAAAGTGTCTCTTCACTTAAGGAAACAACCATAAGTTCTCATCCCTGTAATTGGGAGCTGCTATGGTTAACATTCCTTTTACCCAAGAATTATATGGTATATCAATGTTCAAAGATTTATAAAAATTTAAGTATGGATGATTCAGAATTCCCCTCAGGATTTATATCCTGCCTTGAGCATCATCATTAAATACATACATTATCATCATTGCACAATGTGGTAGGTGCAGAATGCATAGAAGTGGAGTTTTCCTGTACGTACTTTAAAATATATGTGTGCAGAAAATCACTTTGAGTTTACTTAATGGACATTTATCTCAACATAAAATCAAAGATCTGAACAAAAGTTTATTCATTGACATTTTTTAGATGTTGGATTTTCAGGTCAATAAGACTTCAGTACATACAGAAATAAGAGCACACATGTACATACATATAGACACACACACTCACTCAACAAAATCTTAAACAGCACAGATAGACTTTAACATGCCTTTATATATATATATATATTTTTAGGCAGCTATGTAGCCTAGAACTCACCAATACACCCTAGCTGCTGAAACTTCCTTTTCATCACTATAGCTGTAGTGACTTCCTGGCTCTTCATTTAATTTTCACTGGTGAAGAAAAAATGTCCAGGATCTCCATTAACCCATTGCTTAAAACCTTGATGCCATGAGAACCTTAATGCCCTACCCTCACTGCTGGAAGGTGAGGGCAGGGAGTGGGAATAGGAATCTGTTCTTCCACTCCCAGCTCGAAGCCTACTTCATAATGGGAGATGTGTTCCAGAATCTTGAGTAAAATAAGTTTTTCCATAGAAAGAAAAGTCTGAACAGCTGAAACTTCCCAGCTAATTAGTATTACAATTCAGCCACATACAGGAATTTTTGGACTAGCCAGGTTAAACGTATACATCATATAACATCAATATTATTAGAAAAAAATACATTTGGAGATTTAAAATATCTTAAAACCAGTTTTTGAAACACTTTTTATAATTTGGGGAATGCACACATATATGAACACAAAGGAAGAAATCAAAGTTGTGGTTCTCTAAAATTATATAAAATTTCACAAAAATTTTAATGGACATACTTTTCAAGTATTTTTTACATTGACAAATGACCAAAGTGTTAAGTCTGGGGAGTAGAGTTTTCCCCAATATAGAGGAGATATGAGAATTCAAGTTACATATTCATATGTATGAATTTTTATTCTAATTCAGTTGGCTGTTTTGTTTTTCGTCTACAGACCTGAAAACAATAGACAGTCTCTTCCTTTTCATCCAAATTATTACTTTTGCTTTGCTTCTTATGCTAATTAGCATGTTAACATAATAAAACCTTTTCTTGATCCCACTCTACACTTTAACTACTACTCCATTTCTTTCTTTCCCATGCAGAAACACTTCTTGAAAGGTCACCTTTACTTACAATTGCCTGTTCCTTTCCTTTCATTCTCTTACCCACTCCTGTTAAGCTTTAACCCACCATTTTATCGAGATTATTACTGATGTCTTTGTTTTCAATCCAATATTCAGTTCTCTGCTCTGGACATAATGGCAGCATTTGACACAGTTGATCATTTCCTCCTTATTAATACATTTTCCAACATACCTGCCATTCACTGTTTCTTCTCTCTTAATCACTTCACCAAATTGATTGGATTTTTTAATCTACTTCCTTAGTGACCTTATGCAGTTGCAGGACTTGACTTTAGCACTTTAAAGATGTTATTTCCATCAACTTGTGTTGTCTATAGTTTCCGATTGGATGTTTATGATTTTATGAATCATTATTCTCCTATAGGTAATGATTTATTTTTCTCTTGGTACTTTTAAGATATATTTTTTACCTTTGGTTTACACCTGCCTTGATCTGGGTTTGCTTAGTTTCTTGAATCTGTAGTCTTATGTCTTTCATCCGATTAAAGACATTTTTAGACTTTTTTTTTCACTTTTTATAGTCTATTCCCATTCCTCTCTCCTGGGCTCTAATTACAGTTATGTTAGAACTTTTGATATTGCCCAGATATTCTTAAATATTTTTCAAATTTCTGATTTTTTTCTGTTGCTTTTTTAGATTGAATAACTTCTACTGATCATTCTTCAAGTTTACTCTTCCTTAGTCATCTCCATTTTGCTGTTAGCCCATCCAAGGAATTCTTCAATTCAGATACAGTGTTTTTCTATTTGTAGAATTTTCACTGGGTTCCTTTCAATGTTTTCTGTTTTACTGCTAAGATTTTCTATCCTTTCATCCATTATAAGCATCCTTATTTTACCTCACTGAGCACAGTTAACATAGCTACTTTAACATCCTTGTCTACTAATTCCAACATCTGTATTATCTCAGAGTTAGCTTCCTTTAATAGCTGTTTCTCTTTAGACTGATCATAGTTTCCTGATTCTTCATATGTCAACTAACTTCAGGTTTTATTCAGAGCATTGTAAATGTTATTTGGGGACATTATATTTTCTATCTTACTTTCCAATGAATAGAATATTTGTTTAATCACATGGTTAATTTAATTGTACTAAAACTACAAAATGTCTCACCAGAAGTAGCTGAAATGTCAGTTCATGTCTTGTTTTTAGCTGAAATCTTTCCATTTATGTATGGTTCACTTATTGGCCAGAGATTTGACAGGATTTATACACAGGAAGGAGGGCTCTCCCTCTCTGGCTCTCTGTTTCCCTATTCACTTTCTATCTACTATCTATGGTTGCCCCAAACTATTTTCTGATTCTTCGGGCCAGAAAAACTTAAGCTTTTATACTGGAGTGTGAGACATTTCTTACAGAAAATACTAAAGATGGCACTCAAGATAAAAGTTGTAAAAATGAGAAACTCAATGCCAATTACTTACTATAAGTTGCAATTTTTCTCTGTAATCTGCCTGATTTGTAAACTCCTGAGAGCCTGTGAGTAGTTCCTTTGGTATTTAATTTAGAATGTATTATTGTTATTTGCAAATGAAGGTTTGTTAGATTACTCAAGCAGGTTAATTGAGAACCAGCCCTCAATTCAACCCATGACTTTAAATATGCATTTAATGCCAAAAACTCCTTAATTAATATTTCTAGTCAAGATCCTTCCAGACTCAAGTATCTAATGGCATGCTCAACAATTCAATCAGCTGCCAGATAAACATTTCAGACTTAATATATCCAAGACCAACTTCCTAATCTTTTTTCCAACACCAGTCTTGTTTATGAAGTAGCCTTTCTCATCTCACTGAATTGCAACTGCATTTTTCCAGTAAGTCAGGACAAAAAACTTTGTACTTCTCTTGGTTTCTTCTTTTCTCACATATCCTCCATGCGGAAGACTAAGAAATTCTGTTGGCTCCACCATTAAAAATATATTCAGAATCAAATCACTTGTGTTTCACCTTCACAATGGCCACTGCCATTCTTTTGCCTAGATAATAACCTCCTAATTGCTCTCATTGTAACTACTTTTGCCCCTTTGGACTATATTCACCACAGTACACAGAATGATCCCTTGATAAGGTAAATCAGATTGCTTCACTCTTCTCAACATGGTAAGTAAAAGCTGAATTCCATAAAAATGAGCTGAAAGCCCAAATAATCTGACCTCCACTACCTCTCTGACCTCTTTTCCTACAACCCCAGCACTTTTTCTAGGACTTTGGCTCTAGCTGCTGCTTCTTCCTGGAACATTTTCCCCCAGAATACTAGGTTAGCTAATTTTGTTATTCTATCAAGTGTCTGCTTGAATATTACTTTGAAAATAACACAGCAGCAATCTCACCCCCTTGTCCTCCCCCACCACTTTTATCTGTGTCATCCTGCTAGAATGAAGCTCCACAAAGGCACAGATCTCTGCTCTCATTGTATCTTAAGTACCTAGAATAGTGGCTGACATATAGTAATTTTTCAATAAATCTATGTTGAATAAATAAATTAAAGCCCCATCCAGCCTAATCACAGAATCTTAGATACAGAATCTTAATCATCCTCTGCTATCTTGGGTCATTTCATATTTAAGTGTCATTCATTCAAAATTTCTCATCTTCTTCTTTATCTTTAGCCTGGTACCCAGTTTTTCTGGACTTACATTGAGGAGAAGGAGGTCAGGAAGGAATGTCTGGTCTGGAGCTGCCCTCTGTACTATGCTGTGCTGTGCTGAGATGACATCTGCTTCTCCTTGTCTCTGTTCCTGCATTCATTCCCACTGCTAATCCCTAAGAATCACTCATTACTCCATGGTCTGCAGTACCATCAAACAAACAAAACTGGAAGTCACTCCACTGGTACTCTCATGTAGCCACTTTTGTACCCTCTTTGAAGGCAGTGGAAAATTCAACTACTGTCCCAGGCTTTCTTGGAGTTGCAAAAATTCTAAATTTTTATAAAAACTTTATTGCCTTGAAAACCACAAAATGCCCTCAGGACTTTCTCCCTTGTGAATATGGGAAATATCTTCAAGAGTAAAGCCTGATAATATCCTAGAACAGTTAGGTTACTATAGAAATGAAAAAAATAATAATTTTCCTCATACTTTTCTAAATTTTTCTAGCTGGACTAATAATAGAATTAACATGAGACAGATTAACAGAAAAAATGGCCAGATTTTATATATATATACACATGTTGGAGTGCCATGAGATTATGAGGCTCAAGGACACATTGAAGAGTTGAGGCTCGTATGCCACCACTCTGGAGCTAATGAGGGTGGAAGGTGGAGGAGGACAATGGGACACAGAGAGGACTTTGAACAAATGGGCCTTTCTGGATTCTTCCCTATTACACACTAGTTCATGTTAAATTGTAGTTATCTATAATGATATCTCCCTTCCTGGAGCAGGTCCTCTATCTAAATCTTGTTTAGGCAATGAGAGAGAAGGTCAAGGTCTTCCCAGAGTCCTCTGTCTCTTAAAAATAACCAGTCTAAAATAGTCAGCATCCCAAAAGGCATATTATGGGGTGCCGAACTCTGCTTCCCATCACCCTTCTGCTTTTACATACCCAAACTTATTTTGGGGAATTTTATCAATAATCCCACCCCCTGGTTTGATATGAGCCTGGGTTAGAACAGAAGCAGAGGGTGGGCACAGCTATCTTTGTTTCTCTCCTGTTCTATACTCCTCTGCAGGTCACCAGAGCTATTGGCAAGAGTGGGGGAAATTCAGGTCTGGAAAACAAATATTCTTCTTAAGTACTTCCTTCTTTCTAGGAAGCAAAGCTTTTAAGCTTAAAAACTAAGGATTTGCTGCCCTTTTACCCCCCAAAAAACTAATGATAACATCAAATGACTAATTTTTGAATGTCTGCACTGGAATAAAGGGTCCCACAGGCCCAAGGAGAGGAAATCAAAAAAGTTGAAATGTGAGAGAATGAGGTCAGGCATAGACAGGAGGAAGTGATGATAAGGAGGATATTTCAGTCCACACTTTCAGAATAATCACATAGATTAGCCTTAACCTTCACCACTTGAAGAACTTACTATATCTGAGTTACCCTTTTATTTAAAAAATGTAGCAAAAATAATTTTAAAAGATAAGAAATTACAATTAACCCTTTTCCCACAAGGTAGATTTCCACAGTAATACTGAACTTAACTTGGTGTTTTCATGAAACTAAAAACATACACTAAATCTGAGGTCTCATGACTTCAGTAAAAATTGAAATTGGGTAAGAGTGTGAATGCCTTCCTGTCTGAGCCTAAGTGTGGTATAGAGATTCAGGAACACTTAAGTGAAGAAAGAAAAAGAACTATCCTCCTTTGACATAAAGTATTGAGAAACAAACTGACGTAACATATTAGCATCAAATAAAGCCAAAATCTAAATGAAGAAATTCTTAGCCTTAATGAAGGTCATATGTAAACATAAAGAGAATTCCACTCTAGCTTTAAAAGGAAACTTGGGAAATTAACTTCCACACATGATTAACTTCGAGGTTTTTAGAGAAAAGTAACTGCCTATATCCCAAGTAATATTATTTAAATTTTACTTTCTTTTATAATTAATGAAGCAATTCAAAGTGATTACCTTTTTATTGCAAGGGAGTAAATTTTTTTTAAGTTAAGTCCTCAGGATATTTGTACAGGGGTTTCCCTTTGCCAAGCACAGTCCCTCAGCCTAGACTCTGCCTCAGCTGAAACAGCAGAGAGGCCTGTCTGGATGCCCTGTTCATTTTAATTATTCACTGATTCTATAGTCTGTTTATATAATTTTGTAAATTATATGTTTCTTTATGTATTTACTCCTCTATCATTTGTATCCTACATCAGCTTATAAACTGCATAAAACAAGGTGTAACTTTATATTTTTCTTCAAAATATGGACATCATTTAATAGAATACTAGTATAGCACATAAACAATTAAATATTTGTTAAATAAATAAAAGACAAAACAAATAAAATATACAGTTAATTGCTCTGAGAATTTTTTTAACCAATTCATAGTTATCTGAAAGGCAAATATACAAATACTTGTGAAATGTAACAATGTTTTCTGTTTTTATCTTCTAAGACTCCATTGCTTTTTAAACTGCTGTAGGGAGCTATGCTGGTAAATGTTTAACAAACTGCCTTTTCAATAAAAAGTAATGCATGTATATATGTACATAATTTTATCATGAGTTTTACTGATGTAAAGGTTGTATAGAATAAAATTTACGAATAATATAATGTACAATGATCTTCTACTGAAAATTCCATATATAGTTAATTCTTTTTTAAAGTATTTTATTAATTATGCTATTACAGTTGTCTAAATTTTCCCCCTTTTTCCATTGTACATCTGGTCCCCCCATTCCCTCTGGCAATCCTCACCCTTAGTTCATATCTATGGGGTATGCATATAAGTTTTTTGGCTAAACCATCTCCTATACTGTTCTTAATATCCTCTGTCTATTCTGTGTCTACCATTTTGTACTTCTTAATCCCTGCACCTTTTCCTCCCTTCTCCCCATTCCCCTGCCCAACTGATAACCCTTCAAATGATCACCATATCTGTGATTCTATTCTGTCCTGCTTGATGGCTTAGTTTGTTTTTTAGAATCAATTGTTGGTAGTTGTGAATTCATTACCATTTTAATGTTCATGGTTTTGATCTTTTTTTTTCCCCTTAGATAAGTCCCTTTAACATTTCATATAATAATGGCTTGGTGATGATGAACTCCTTTAGCTTTATCTTGTCTGGGAAGTCCTTGCATTCTAATTGATAGCTTTGCTAGATAGAGTAATCTAGGTTGTAGGTCCTTGCTTTTCATCACTTTGAATATTTCTTTCCAGTCCCTTTTTGCCCACAAAGTTTCTTTTGCGAAACCAGCTGACAGTCTTATGGGAACTCCTTTATAGGTAACTACCTCCTTTTCTATTGCTGCTTTTAAGGTACTCTCTTTATCTTTAAACTTTTGGATTTTAATCATGATGTGTCTTGATGTGGTTGTCTTTGTGTTCATCTTGTTTGGGATTCTCTGCTGTTCCTGGACTTGCATGTGCATTTCCTTCATTAAATTAAGGAAGTTTCCTTTCATTATTTTTTCAAATAGATTTTCAATTTCTTGCTCTTCCTCTTCTCCTTCTGGCATCCCTATAATTCAGATGTTGGTATGTTTGAAGATGTCCCAGAAGCTCCTTACACTATCCCTGTTTTTTTTTAAATTCTTTTTTCTTTGTGCTGTTCTGATGGAATATTTTTTTCTTCCTTATGTTCCAAATCATTGTTTTAATTCTTAGCTTCATCCTGTCCCTGTTGGTTTGCTGTAGGTTTTTCTTTATTTCACTTAATGTAACCTTCATTTCTGCCTGGGTCTTTTTTATGCTATTGAAGTACACAATGAGTTCTTTGAATGTCCTAATATACAGGGTTTCTGTATCTGATAGATTGCTTACCTCCATTTTGTTTAGTTCTTTTTCTGGAGTTTTGTTTTGTTCCTTCATTTGGGTCATGTTTCTTTGTCTGCTTATTTTGGCAGCCTCCCTGTGTTTGTTTCTATATATTAAGTAGAACTGCTTTGACTCCCTGCTTTAGTAGTATGGCCTAATGTAGTAACCTAATAGGTCCCCTAATTTGGCAAAAGAAGCAGACATGCAAGTCCAAGGACCACAGAGAGTCCCAAACAAGATGAACACAAAGAGGACCACACCATGACACATCATAATTAAAACTGAAAAGGTTAAAGATAAAGAGAGAATCTCAAAAGCAGCAAGTGAAAAACAGATAGTTACCTGTAAAGGAGTTCCCATAAGACTGTCAGCTGGTTTCGCAAAAGAAACTTTGTGGGCAAAAAGGGACTGGAAAGAAGTATTCAAAGTGATGAAAAGCAAGGACCTACAACCTAGATTACTCTATCTAGCAAAGCTATCAATTAGAATGCAAGGACAGATAAAGTGCTTCCCAGACAAGGTAAAGCTAAAGGGGTTCATCATCACCAAGCCATTATTATATGAAATGTTAAAGGGACTTATCTAAGGGAAAAAAAAGATCAAAACCATGAACATTAAAATGGTAATGAATTCACAACTACCAACAATTGATTCTAAAAAACAAACTAAGCCATCAAGCAGGACAGAATAGAATCACAGATATGGTGATCATTTGAAGGGTTATCAGTTGGGCAGGGGAATGGGGAGAATGAAGGAAAAGGTGCAGGGATTAAGAAGTACAAAATGGTAAACACAGAATAGACAGAGGATATTAAGAACAGTTTAGGAGATGAAATAGCCAAAAAACTTATATGCACAACCCATAGAAACAAACTAAGGGGTGGGGGTTGCCAAAAGGAATGGAGGGTACCAGGCAAACAGGGGCAAAGGGTAAAACACTGGGACAACTGTAATAGCATAATCAATAAATTATATTGGAAAAATAAAGAGTATGGATAACAGTAAAAGGAAATAAATTAATTGGAAAGTGATGTTATATTTATTAACTTTGTTTTTAACATGTTATTTTCTTTGATTTCATATCATTTAAATTTTTAAATGATTATGTTCAAAAATGGACTTGTAAAATTTCTGAAAATTTAACAATCTCAGCTTCTGAGCTGAAACAGGTTTCTGCACATATCTTCTTCCTTGGCATTGTCTCTACCTTTTGCATCTCCTACTTTAATCTGACTGTCTTTTTTCTTCTTTGATTTTCACTTATTTATTCTCAAGTAGCTCCGTCTCCTACTTTCACTTTCAGTTAATAAAATTCAATGTGACTCTGCTTTCTGTCGCTACATAATCCCACACATGCTCCCCTGACATAACTTCAACTACTACTCCATTGCTGATTATGCTCAAAAATATATATTTAGTCCTGCATTATCATTCACATTTCTAAGTAGCCTTCTTTGTGTGTATATATATAATATTTGCATAAAAGCATATGTATATTTTTATATGGATGTTTTAATTCCTTATGGTCACTTCAAAATTAATGAGCCTAAAATCAGTCATCAAATTTTCCAGTCCCCTCCTACTCATGCCTTCACTGTTCAAAGTATTTTTGTTAGACCAGCTTGAAATTTTTAATTTAACTTCTCCTTGACTTACATCCCTTCTCATGAACATTTCCTGCTAAATATCTTCTGTTGCATCTCCCTCCATTCACATTTCATCCACATAGCTCACATAGGAATTACAGCAATAGTCTCTCCGCTAATCTCCCTGTCTTCTACTGCTGTGGGGTAGCTCAGGACATGGCCCCTCCACCTCAGAGAACAGATGGCTGCCTGGCTGGCAGCCATAAGGGGTGAGGAAAACAGCCTGTATCTGGAGCCCCAGGCTTCTCAAGGCCCCTGTGTTTATCACAACCCTGTAGCATTTTCAGACTATTTTGATTCCCTCCCCACCCCTGTAGCTCCCTTCCTAACCCTAGAAGTAGCACCAAGGCTGGGGGTGGGGCACAGTCACTCGAACACATATCTGCCACCATCAAGGCAATCCCTTATCATACAAGTAATAAAGGGCATGTCCACAGCATTTTCATGTCTGCTGGTCCTCCAGTGTGTGTTTTGTTTTGTTTTGTTTCAGAATATCATGAACACGAGTGCAGTATAGTTCTCTGCTTTAGAGCTCCTGCATATATCCACCTTATCCATCTTTTAGGGTTTCTTACAGTGAGGCTCATTTGTTTTAAATCCTGAGTTTATCATACTTAAACCCTTGATAAAGACCTAAAATGGATTTTATTGCCTACTTCACCAAGTTTAAATTTCAAGCCTCAGTTTCAAGGACTACATAACTGAGACCAATTTATCTTTACTAAGCAATGTCATTATTTAATATCTCCCCAAGGAGATAAAATTCTTAAGTATTATAACTTGTATTTCATTTTCACATAGGTGGTTAGAAAATAACTCATTGATTTATCTCTTTTTTTGTTTACACATTTTTAAATGACTGGAGCTGCATTGGGAAACTGAAAAGATATGCTTCCATTTGAACAGTAAAAATCCAGGACATTAAAGAAGATACAGATACCCTAAAGATGCTTCTTAAAGAAAAACTTATTATTCATCTATTAATTCAATAGACTTAGGTAAAGTCCTAAGAATTTTACTAGTTGCTAGGGACACTAGGATAAATGACACATTTTCTGCCTTCAGAAGGCTGCAATCTTCTCAGGTAGCATTATAATTAACATATTTTAAAGTAACATTGCCTCAGAAAGTCTGCAAATTTTGCTTAAGAAATATTAAAGCCTAAACATATGTCATTTCAAGAGCAATATAAAGGGCTTATTAAAGAATATTTCCTTCATTAAGTAAATTAGATAGATCACTTTTTTAAATTAACTTTTTAAAATTATATATTGAACATCATGAAATTAATATTATAAGGATGTTTGAAAATATTTATCTCATTTCAAACTTTAATAGGGATTTTCATGGCATTTAATTTAATCTATATTTTTATGAGACAAGTATATTTACATTTTTATAAAATTTTGGCTGTTTTGGAGAACTCAAGACATTTTTGGTTATAACATATGTTCTACCCCCAAAATCAATAGTACTACTTCAAAAATGACATACATTTTTACATGTGGCAAAAAAATATTTAGTTTTAATATTACATATTTCAGAAAGAGAAATTGAACATGTATATAAGCCCTTCTTCAGCACCTTTTTAAAAGGCTAATTTTACACAATCTGTAATCTCTTGAGCAATTATTAATATTAAATGGAGTACTACAGATATAAATAAATATATTGCAATAAACATTAAATAATTATTGCTTCTCTAAATAAAACACATTGCTTGATTTCCCATTAGTAAACCAAAACAACTACATAATATTGAGATTTATTTTCCTAATGTAAATTCAGTAAAAAGTCTCTAGTGACAAGAAAATTGATATTCTATTATTTTTTGATATTCTATTATTAACAACTCTCAAAGTCTTAGAAATGACTGTCCATTATAAAGAATTAAACAAGGAAAACAGATATTTAACTCAGATTTATGGAATCATAATATATGTAGTATTTCTGCATCATAAAAATAATAGTAATGGATAATGATTAAAATCTGGAGTATTTAAATCCTCAATTATATTTTAAAGTGAAATTGAAACACATTTAAGGAAAGGTATAAATTTTTAAAGATATAATATAGATATCATTTATCCACCTGGATGTTATAAAATTCTTAATCTTCATTGTTATATGAAGTCTTAAAAATTAGCTTTCTTTGGTTTAGGAGGATTAAGTAGAAATCTGTCTTCAATGTTCATTAGCTCTAGTGGTCGACACTAAATCTCCTTCTTGGAATTAAGTGTCTTAAGAATGTGTAAAGATAGAAAATGAATCCTTTCTGTGAACAGTTTTCTTGAATAACTTTGTGTTTCTAATGTGATAAGCTGCATGTTATCTTTAAACCATAGTTAAACCACTTAAAAGTAACTTTGAACCAAGAAGGAAGTTGGACAAAGATCTGTTTCAGTTCTCAAATGCTATGATCTCATACCATAAGGGTTTTTTAAATTGTCTTAAGAGCTCATAGCACATTTTTTTTTAAAGTCAACCTGGATGTCATATCTTTTGTCCATCAAGATTTTTTTAAAGGGTCCACTAGTAATTCAGTACCAAACATTATGGTAATTGTCAGAGAGCTATCCAGTGTCAAATTTAGACTTTTATGATGACAAAGACATGAAATAAAACTTTTTCTCTCACATGGCTGATAACCTTTTTGAGGGCGAATGCAGAAAAATATTCTGAATTTGTTTTGTAAAAAGTAATACTGTGAGAACATATGCACAAAGGTAGTGCTTTAGAGACAAAAGATAATAGCCTGATTCTATAAATTCTATTTAAAAAAATAAGTATCACCACAATGGCAAGAAGGTAGTAACACTAGAGCGAAGAAGGTGGAAAGAGGACGGGGGCAGGGGCAGCAAAGCCGGCTTCAAAAACCAGCTCTGCAGTCTCCTAGTGCTTTACCTCAGAAAACCACGTACACTCCGAACATCATTCTTCTCCTATGATTGCTTTGAGTATGATGAGAAACTTTAGTAAAACATTTATTGTACACTGGGTTCTTTTACCTTAAAACTGACATAAAAGGTAATTTAATATTGATCCCTTTTCTATTGAAAGTTACTATATACAGACATTCTCAGTTTTTAAATACTTTATAAAGAAGCTATATGACTCATTTGTTCAGGAGCAGACACCCAGAAATGTGATCATATACTCAAGTGTGGGTTACTTTCTTTGCTGGTGAATCATAAATCTACGTTAGAGTGAGCCCAAAGTGAAAACTGCAGTATAAATATATTGGTTAAAGAGAAAGAAAATTTGGGGTAGAGTGGCACCTATGAGGTTTGGATTGTTTACATACATCTCTCTATGGAGCTTGCCCTTCGTTTTTTAAAGTTTATCAAAATGAGGATAAATATTTTTTTCTGGAACAATACGATCATGCCAAGCAGAATTATTCTAGTGACTTTGAAGTAGAGTCAGTGTGGGTGTGCTGTCTTCAGGCTACAGTAATCAAAGATGTTGCTGAGCTACTGCTTCATGACCCAGTCCATTCTAAGGGTCCTGCTGCTTCTGCACCAGGCTTAGGGGCTACAGAAAACTTTATTGAAGCTGCCTGTGGTCACTCAGATCTTGCAGCCTCACGAGCAATGGCAGGGGGACACAGGGAGTGGTTGTTGCTAATTTCAGGACCCAGGGATTTCCTCTTTGGCATTTTCCCTGAACTTCTAATACACAGAGAAGAAACCTTTCCAGTCTGGAGGGCAAACATCACTCTCCAATACGATGTGTCCAACATAGTTTTTTCTATATCCATGAGACCCCTTCCTTTCAATTCCTCCATCATCATTCCAAATGCTTCTAAAGATATAGCTTTCAGAAAAAAATCAGACAAACTTGCCATTTCCTTTCCATTATACTTATGCTTGGTTTGATGACCACAGGAGTGAAATACCTCCTTAAATGGATACAATGACTAGGAAAACAGAATGCGAGAACAAAACTATAGATAAATAACCCAAAGTGTTATTAGTTTACATGGGTATCACCTCATATTTTTAATTTCATTGAAATAATTTCAAATATATGAAAGTTCTTTAAAAATTCTATTGGCTTAATTCAGAGGTATTGTTTTTGTTTTTTTTAAATAGTTGTTTTAGGACTAGTCAGGATAGCTTTTATGGGAGAAAAAAAGGTGGTAGAGTCTGTGACAATAATGGTTCTCTTCTTTTACTTTTAAATTATGGAAATTTGGGTAGAGAAGCAAGAAGATTGTGGGAAAGGCTTTCCATCTGCCTCAACTAGTCTAACTTGAAAAAAGAATCCCAAAGGATGCTTAGTCTATTCCCTAATTTGGAAATGGTATAGGATTCCTACTTTTACCAGCCCATGGGTTTCATTATTTCCAGTCATGGATGTGGTGGTGTACTCTGTGACTGTCTCGCTAGTAACTTCAACCTCTCCCCCACCTCTTTCCTTCTGGGTAGCATTTGAACAAGTTTAACTCTCTTCAGTTTTGAAATTCTAAAGTTTTCCCTGCCCTTGAATGCCCCCTGTAAACTACCTCCTTTTCTCTTGAAACTTTATAGCAAAACTTGATGAAAATGTCTACAGTCTGTCTCCAATATCTCTTCAGCTATCTTTCCTCAAGCCACACAATTACTTACCCTCTATAGAAGCAGCTCCAACCAAGGCTGCCTCCTCATTGCTATATTCAATGGAAAGTTCTCAGTTCTTATCTCATTCCCAGTTTACTATTTTTGGATCTGCATCCTCCTCTCAACTGTTAGCTCTGTCAGGACACCATGTGTCTAGCAAATAGAACGCAGCCAAAAGCCCATTTTCTAATGTATGAATTATAGATAGTCGCAGAAAGCAGTAGTTCTATCTAACTTACAATTATGCAAAAAAAAAATGTATTCTCTTTAAAATAAGATTAAGACTTTGACCAGAAACCAATTTAGATATGCTTAGGATTTTAATATTTTATTCCTGTCTTTGTTGCTTGATATTGCCATTGCTATTTGGCTCTGTAGCATACTTCTTCACCAGGTCATGTGGAGAATTTTTTTAATATTCTCTTCAAACTGATTTTCTACCCACACTATTCTTGAGAATAAATTTCAAAGTAAGAAGAACAGAATACCCTACCAACTAATTCAAAATATTTAGCTATCACTAATCTTTCCCAAGATCATCATGAAACAAACCCTCATAAGAGTTCAAACTACTTTACCTTGGTGATTGTATTACTTTTACAGAATTTTTATGTACAGAAATTTTATGATAGGGGAATTGTTACATCTTATTTTTTATTTCATAATATAAGTATCTTATTTCTTCAATAATTCAATAGATAGCATACAACTAATGAAACCAAAGTGCTTGTCTAAAGATATACTTAAGTAACATAAGGAGATAAAACTTTATTTTTCCAACATCTACGAAAAATTATTTTTATGTTTATTTTGTGGTTATCTTTTCCACAAGTAAAAATTTTGCTATATCATCATTAATTTGATAATATGAAGATATAATTAAAGTAACAGTGCATATAATATTTAGATATTAAAAATATATAATAAAAGGAGATTTTAAAATTGAAGGAAAGAATATATATATCTTTTTTACTTTCTTCTGGCTTGAAAACATGGGAACCAAGGAATTCTAATGACCAATTTTATATATCTCACAGATAAAATGTTCTCCAAAAAAATTTTTAAATCATAGTATATTAATGAATTTTTACAAATAAATCAACTTTTTTATTTGTGAAAATTCATTCAGCCATATCCTTCTATATCTCCTCAAGTGGGATGTTGTGCAGGAGACCATTCTTCATGGTGTGGGCCCAGCTCTCACTCGGAGATGCACAGGACCCATGCCCACAGGTAAGTTCTCCCATAGGGAATCAGGCCTACAATGCGCACCTAGGCTGCTTTGACTCTTGCTCTTGCTAAAAAACTCCCTCACCCTGAATTGAGGACATTTACTGCAAAGTAACTTCCTAAAGTCCATGCTAAACCTTCCAAGGATGAGTGTAACTGGTTCAACCACTTTTGCCTTTTCATTTGCAAATATCCATCTGTGATGTGATTAGTGGCATTGGCTCCTTTGTTTTCTGTAAAAGGTAACAACCTAAAGCGAACCTGTGCATAGTAAGTGAGGACCATCATGTAACGGGAGGAGAAACCCAACAAAGGCCTGTCATGGTGGAGGCCACGACTTTTGCTCCCCTTGAGAGAAAAGCCATGCTGTCCCTTTTCCTCCACCAGACTTGGTAGAGGTCTGGTAGAGGCCACAGTCCATGTGAATGTCTCATTTCATCCATAATGATGCAGACATTGCAAGCCAGTGTCTGCATCAGTCTCCCGGACAACACACTCCATAACTCTCTAGCAATTTGTCTCATCTACTCACCATAATCTGGTTTGGAAGCTCTGTTATCTGTACTTTCAATGTGTTTACTGTCTTTTTCTACTGAAGATAATGCCATCACTATTGAGTATTCAAGCAACTCTCACCCTTCTTGACTCTCTGGGAACAGAAAAGCATGCCCAGTGTCTCCCATCACTACCAAGAGCATTCACATCACACTTTGGTGACTCTTGTAACACACTGAACTTTGAAATTTACTCAGTCGCCTTCAATTGTCTGAGCTTAGGGCAAGTGCGGGAGTGAGGGGAGGGTGTTACTTTACGTTAGTGTCTTCTTTTTCCATTTGCTTTTATCTATTTTTTTTACTGTGGTAAAATATATATATATAAATTAACAATTTTAGTTAATGTGTACAGTTCAGTGACATTAAGTATATTCACATTGTTGTGCAGTCATTATTCTCACTGTTTCCAAAATTCTCTTTATCTTCCCAAACTGAAAATCCACGCTTATTTAATGATGAATTCCCCATGTCCCCCTCTCCCCTGATCCTGGCTGTCATCATTCTACTTTCTGTCTTTATAAAGTTAATTATTTTAGGAGCCTCATATAAACAGAGTTATATAGTATTTGTATGATCATTACACTTAGCATAATGTCTGCAGATTTCATCTATATTGTAGTATATGTTAGAATTTTCATTTTTGTTTTTAATTTCAGAGATAGAGGAAGGGGGAGAAAGAGAGACAGAAACATCGATGTGAGAGAGAGACATTGATGGATTGCCTCCTGCACCTGTCTTGACTGGGAAACAACCCATAACTTAAGTATGTGCCCTGACTGGGACTTGAACCCATGACTCTAGAGTTCACAAGGAGATACTCCAACCAACTGAGCCACACCAGCCAGGGCAGAATTTTCTTCCTTTTTAAGACTGAATCATAGTCCATTGTATGAGTCCCTGTTTTCAATTATTTTGAGTAGTATTGGATATTTTTAATTTTTTGAGAAATTATTATACTATTCACATTAATTTTTACATCCACCATACCCTAAAATGTTCTCCTTATGTCAGATTACAAATTTGAATAGAAACAATGAAATCAGGTGCATTTGCTATTATTGTTGTATCTCCAGTTACCCACAAAACTTAGCAGCTCAAAACAATAAAGATTTAGTATTTCACAGTTTCTGTGGGTCAGGAATCTGGGCACAGCTTAGCTGAGTGCCTTGACTCAAACTGAAATTGTATTATTGGCAGGGACTGTAGTCAGCTCAAGGTTTAACTGGGGGAAGATCTGTATCCAAATTCAGTCTATTTGGGAAATCTCCGAAAATGCCCTTCTAAGTTCACCAAGATGGCTGTTGACAGGTCCCAGACCTTCACTGGCTGTTGGTCAGAGATATCAGTTCCTTGCCACCCAGGCCTCTCCACAGTGCAGCTCATAATGTGGCACATTGTTTTTTCTGAGAGCAAGGGCTCATGATGAGGAAAAGAAAGGGCAGAAGAGTTTTAGCAACATAAAATCAGTCTTTTTGTAACCTAATTTCACAAGGACATCCTACTACTTTTGCCATATTACATTCATTAAAAGTGAATCACTAAGCCCAGCAAACACTCAGGAAAGGGGGTTACAGAAGAGTGAATACCAGGAAGCTGCGATCATTGGGAGCCACTCGAGAGGCTGCCTATCACAAGAGATTTGTTTTGTTTCGATTTTCATTGCTGTTAACCTAGAAAGACTAGCATCTAGAAGATACTCAAACTATTTGTTCAACTAATGAATGAATATTAGGCAAATGCATAATCTGTCCTTTCATATGTTTATATAATGTTTCAAATCACAGAAATTTTATCATAGTATATCCTAATCTAGGATTTTAACAATGAAAATACATTTTCCCTCCCATTTTATGTTACATTAAAACATCAGAATCAAATTTAACATCTCTCCCAGAAGGCATTAGGAAAACAAAACCACTTACTGAGTCCTTTTATGTATTTCCTGGTATTCTGGTAGAAACTTTATCATTTTATGACATATGGGAAGAGATAATATAGTCAAAGATAATGTAGTCTATTTTAAGAATTTAACATCAGTTACTGAAAGGCATTTATTTTTCAAGTTAAGGAAAGCAAAGATTATTACGATGAAAATATGCATGCTATTTTTTCTGGGATTCTTTTTTTGTTTAATACCAGCACACTGATTTGTCAGAGGCATTTTTAAATTAGATCAGTAAATATAAAAGGAAAAAGTGTTTATTAAGCATCAACAGGCTGCTACACTAGGTACTAAAGGTATACCTAAATGTGCTTCAATAAGTCTTTCAATATTCTTAAGCAATGTTATTTAGTGTTATTTCCTGATATAAGTTACTTATAATCAGAATTTTAGAATTTATGATGATTTATTAGGCTTTCTGAAAATTAAGCATGTTATATCTATTTTTACAAATGTGAAAGATGTACTCTTGGATTTCTTTTAAAAAGATCAGCTAGTTTAAGGAGAAAACTGGAATATTCAACAAGAGTATGTTGGACAATTCTAGGAAAAAAGTCATGCAATACATTGTCAATTATTTTCAACAACAACAATAAGACATAACTCTTAGTCCAAGAAGATTATTAGCTATCTGGAGGCTGTGGTACTATGAAAAGAATGGTGGACAAGTTTCAGCTACTAGCCCACTGAGGTCAACGAGACATGACTACCTCACAAAATACATTGAAAACTATTTCAGGGCCACTCCTAGATTTTCTAAGATGTTTGCAGTTTTTAGTTAGTAGTGCTGCTAGTGGTGGCTGAGCAGAGAGTACTAGCAAAATATTTACCATGCTGTTTGTTCTGAGATAATGATGACAAGAAAATGGTATCATTTTTTTTTATATTTCATAGGGTCTTCTACAGTGAATGATGAAAAGTATTTTTGGATTTTCTATCCCAATAGTGAGTACTAAACAGTTCTTTACTGAACCTAACTCATAATGAAATAAACTTTAGATATACTCAACATGGTATATCCTTATAAACAAAATAAATTCTGAAGTCCCTTCTATTTCCAATAGTTTAATTCTATGATAGCCACCTGTACTAATTTTTAAGGAAATAGAAACATTTTTCACTTTTAACAATCATATTGCATTTTATGTATTTTATAAACTCAAAATCTGACTTTATGCTGTTCATGTTTCAAAATAATTTTATAAACACATGTATGTCTTTTAGCTTCTTAAAAATTCCTAACTCACTGGGACTTTTTAACATCTATTAGTATCTATAACCATAAACTCTTCTAAAAATTAGAATTCCAAGTATGTTAACTACATGCCAAAATTATGATAATTATTACTAAAATTTCTTCAGAACCTCCTAACTTTGCCATTAGAACACATGAGTACACCAAGAATAGTTGAAATTCAATTTGTTTTTTCAGAGCATGTAAATTTTACTGCTGTTATCCCAGAGGGTTGATAGTTAGCCAATGTCAATTAAAATGTTTCAATTATTGTTTTAAATTTGGAAGCATTAATTATTTATAAATGATTAACAATTAAAAGCTTAAAATAAAATGTAATTTTGCTAGAAATAAGAATATTAGAAAAGGAATGGAAGGGTGATATTGTAACCATGCAAACTGGGTTTTGGCCACTTGGCACCTTTTTTATATGACCCAGTGACTTGTGTTGAAGGAAACAGGTTTCTACTAATAAGGTTCCAACCTTCTGGGGGTGCCAAGAGCACTCCTGCTCAGGGCCCTTCTCTCCCACAAGACCCAGAATTTCTCTTGTTCCCCAAAGGCTACAAGCCAAAGCCATGACCAGAAGTTTCCCATTTCCTTATCTGCCCGTAAGCCAGTCACACAAACAGATCTCCATCTTCTCCAGCAAGGGCACTTGTGGATTTCAGAGTCTCTATCTTCTCAAGGCAGCTCCCTCCTTCAGGATCTAGGATACACTGCTCTTGACCTCCACGTAGCTGTCCCAGAACCAACTGTGTGCCATTCTACATTGGATCATGGTGTCCCAGGCTGGAGTCCAGGGAGGCACACACCCCAGTGTGGGACCTGCTTCCAGGAGTGGGCATTTATCCTCTGCAGGGTCTAAACCCCTGGTACACCCACCATTTCCTGGTCTCACAAGCACTCCTGTCTGTATGGACAGCAGGGCCAGAGTCCTAGAACATCCAAATGCCAAAAGCCCAGAAAGAGAGCTTACACCAGACTCCAAAACAAGAGAGTGACTTCTCTGTACCAAGTGCACATGAGAGAGAAAGAAGAGTCAGTCCTTCTGCCATTAAGTTCTGCTCCCTTTAAGAACACCAAAAAATGAATAGCCCTACCTCCCTCTGACAAGCCAGACCAGTTTCAGAGTATGCTATGCAAAATTACAGTCCTTGAGAAATGCAGAAGTCTTCAGCTTAGCATCCCTGGTCACAGTTCAGCTCCAAGCATCTCTCATGAGTTTGTGTGTTCTGGCCTGAGTCTTTCTCACAGTGCCCATTCCTATCGTTGAGTTTACTCCAGCCTTTAATCCAGCCATCAGTTCACCAGTGTGTCTGTGTGCTTGGCCAGGAAGGTCCCCTTCAGTGCTACCACCTCTGCCACCATCTTCTGTGCAGGAGGTGAGCTGAGGGTGTTTCCAGTGGAACTACAGACCTACTGATGATCCCCAGATATACACACAGACCTCACATTTCTCAGCACACTCAATTTAAAGGCTTGGCTCAGATATTTCTGAGTGGCTGAATATCCAGCTTCTCCTATGGTGTGTTAGTGTCTGCTGTTTTTTGTCAGCTAACCAGTGTCTTTAGGCCTGTTTCAGCTGGCCTTTAGTCAGGGCAAGAGTTCCCAGCCACACACAGGTACATATGGAGTCTGTCCTGGGTGGGCTACCCAGGCATCCAGCTCCCGCAACTTATGCAGGCACTGTATGAGCTGTGTCACAAGTCACTCTGCTGGCACACATTCTCACAGTCCTGTTCACAATTTGCCCTGGGTAGCAGCCTTCTTCCAAAGTTCCTCCCTTCAGAAGGCACCTGCTCTTTATCTGTTTTGTTATGCAATGTGCTTCAAACACTGCACCTTCCACTCCCTAGGCAGTCCTTCCCATCCCCATGTCTTTTTGCAGGATTGGGAGTGTTTCTCTATTTTCAGGGGACCTCTGCCCCAACCTATTCTGTTATAATATCACCACATAAAAATCATGTTCTTTATTACTGGTTAAAACTTAAATGATAAGCAGAATTGCAGGGCAATAAATAGACTATCATAATTTTAAGGTCAAGAGCTTCTTAGAATTTCAGGGAGGGGTTTTTCACACTCAACAAAGTTTGTATGATAACACTGCAATTTCTGTTTGTACAATGAGAATTTACTTGGTTGTTGTTAATTAAGTTACCAAAAAAAAAAATAAGGTTCCCAATGAGTTTTTTAAAAAATCTAACTTCCTAATGTTTCATTCTTCCACTTTTAATATTGCAATTTTAAAGTAATATTTGAAGTCTAAGCTGCAGAAACTGTTCTTTGGTGACACTGTGAATATTGAAGCTTTCTGGAATCTGGTAAGGCAATTAACGATGTTTTTTGTCTGATCCTTAAACTCCTTCACAATGTATTTTCCACATAAAATCTTTCATACTACCAATACTTGAAGAAAAAAAATGAGGTCTTAATTAGGATATTATTTTTTTATTGATTAAAAGAATCAACTATTAAAGTGTCATCTATTTGTTGGAAAATGAGTCATATTTCATTTTCTATCACTTCATATAAAAACTTTCCTTGTAAAATATAATGTGTCTATAAACCTGAGAGGGGCATTAGGTAGGGGTTCTTAATAATTCAATGTCCAAAAAGTTTCCAGGCTCAGGGTGTCTGTGAACATGAAACTGTAAGATATTTTATGTTGAGGAATATATTTTTAATTAGAGAATCCAGAGAGAGGGAGAAAGGAAAAGCCAAGAGTATAGGATGACTCAAAGGTTTTGGTCCAAGCAACAGAAAGAACGGAACATGCCATTGACTGGGAAGGGATGATTCCAAGTGGATCTAGGAATTTCAGGTGGAGTTGGGAGGGTGGAAGTTTTGCATGGGTTAACTTTGAGACATCTATATGATGAATTAAGCCAACGTAAAGTAACTGGACACAGTATGGTAAGAAAAGTCAAAGGAAACAAAACAAAATTATGATGATCAGGTAAGTAACAATGCTATAAGAATATGCTACAAAAATCCTAGGACACATGCCTCCCGAGGGACCATTTCCAGTTTTGTGCACATGCTAATCTGCTTTTCTTCCCAAGTGCATTTGAAGGCAAAGGTATCTGTCTTTCCTTCCAGAAAAAAACATTTTCTTTCTACATATATTTTTGTTGTTGAACCAGTGATATATAGCTATTAAACATGGTTATAAATATTTAAACTATTAATGGTTGTGTTACACATTATAAATAGCTTTATGAGCTCACCAAGCACTGTAAGTGATACACTCTAGTTCCCCAAGGAACTGTGGATAAAGTCACTGCCACAGCAGAGGATATAATGTGCATTCACTAGTGACAAATGAGTGCTATGTCAGTAACAGATACTACATTGAGTTTATTTTAGTCAGTAAAATTGGTGGCAAAGAGAGGATATTATGTAAACTGATCTCATCTAAATGATAGGACACTAAGAAAAAAAACTTCAAATTCTTAAAGAGTTAGCATTACACCAGAGGAATAAAATAGTGGGTTTTTAAAAATCCTGTAATTAATGCAAAAGAATGTATCAATGGCATTGGTTATTTACGAACCTTAGATACCACATTTAAAATTTTTCTACTCTTATCTATTTCCTTCACCATTTCTGCCCTATTTTTTTTCAAATATTCATCTTTCTTAGGGAGATTTATCCTTCTTATCTTTGAGATCACTGTTATAGGTTAAAATTATTGAGTCATCTAGGCAGGCAGCTACAGTATAAGATGGAGAAGGGAAGATGGGCCAGCCTGACAGAGGTCCAGTTTCCTGGACACAAGCAGTGTGGTCCTCCTTGGATTGGTCACTTCTCTCTGTAGATCTTGATTGTGTTGCACATATCCGTTCCTCCCTCAGCTTTCTCATTTGTAAGAGAGAAATAAAGCAGAACCCAACAGTTGTTGTAAAATGAAATGAATTAATGTAGAGATTTACTAAGTATACTATAATAATATAATGAATATAATATAGTATTATAATAATTGACATTTTCTAATTAAGATTAATATGGGAAAAGGGACTTTAGGCTGGTTACATTTTTGGTCCTTAATTATTGAGCTCCTGACTTTATGTCATGCCCTTTACCAGGTAGTTATCGTACATAATCTCTAATCTTTACAGCAACTCTAAAAAGCAGTGTCATCTTTATCTGGAACTGAAAATGATAGTTACAGAAGTGATGTCCTCAGAGTCACACATATCAAAAGTGACAAAGATAGATGCTGGTCCATACCTAGTGTGCTCAGTCCCAAACCTGTGCCCAGCTCCTCACCCATAAAGACAGGAGAGGTCAGTAGTATGAGGTCCCTTGATGGAGCAGTGCTGGGCTCTACGGGCCTGTGCCCCAGGCAAGCCCCGGGAAGGCAATGTTCTCATCCATAAGATTACATTAGATCATCTTTAAGAATGCAAGAAAATAATTTCCTGGAATGAGTGAAGATTCTGGGATCTGTATGTTTTTTAAAGTGTGGTTTGTTTTTGTAACGTCAATTACCTAATTAAATCCTTTGGTGTTCTCAGATTAATCTCATGCAAGCACTGACGTCGACATAGAGAAGGAATTTCCTTAAGTCTCTGTCAGCAAGAGAGAGCTGTCTAGAGTACATAAACTCTGTTTGCTCTTTCATTCTGTTCATGACAGGCTTTAAACATTTCCCCCAAAGAGTAAAATTATACGCTGCAACAAAGAACACAATATATTGTATTTTCATGTACTTATATTGTTTGGGGTATTTTTAAGAATAGTTTATTAACTATTTTTAATAATAAGGCATTATTTTTTAGCTATTTTGAGATATCATTTGCTCACTTCTATATTAAATATGGATAAATAAAGGATTTAACTCTTCATTTCTGCACAAAGGACAGGAATGGCCTCTGGGATTTAAAGAAATTAAAATGAATTTATATTTCCTGTGTTTTTATTTTGTTCATTTGAGCTTAGAGTCCATAAATCTGAGCTATGTAAAGCATCTTTCAGATAGAAAAATTGTCTTATGTTACCTAAAAGCCATATTACAAAAATTTTGTCCTTTTTTATTAATGCAAAGTGATTTATTAAATTTTATGAAGATATAAGGATAAGTTAATTCTAGCTCCAGCCCTCAGATAGCCTTAAAAAAGAGATCAATAACAGTTTTGGTGATGAAATACTGTATTTAAAATTGAGGATGAGAGGAGACTTCAGCATAAATTATTTTACAAGTGTTTTTTAATATGTAAAGTTAAAATACAAAGGTGACATGAAAAATTTATTTTTTTCATTGAAAATCAAAACACTGGATACAAACAAAAACACTAAATAAAGTAATTAATATAATTCTATGATCCCTGATGCTTCTTTATAATTTATAAAACTCCTGCCAATTTTGTGATATAGTTCTAATTTCATAAAAACTCTCACATTAACTAAATTAGTATACTGCACTTGAAGTAACACATAAGAATCTATACAATAAAATATTACGTTGATTGATTGTGAAACTTAACAGTGCTTAACACTTATTTAGCACTTTATATCCTCAAAGCACTTTACAAACATTAACTAATGAATCACCATGTCACTGATGTCAGAAAGGTGGTAGAATTCCCATTTCTGAGATGAAGAAATTAAATAAAGTGGCTTGTGGCAATGAAAGACATTAGAAAGTCTAAACATCAATACCTCAAGAAAGTTTCAACTAAATGACTAGAGCAGAGCAGAGAGCTGGTTATATGTATATGATGAAAAAAAAAAGTGGTGCAAGTTAATAACATATTATAATCCTAGCCACATTTTAACTATGGTGTTTAAAAGAATATGTGGCCATTGTCAATCCATATTTTCTTACTAGCATTTGCTATTCCCAAAGTACTATTATGTAGCTAAATCTACCTAGTATTTTACATTTTAAAAATATAAATTTTTTATCATTAAAAACTCCTTGTGAATTAAAAAAAAGTTGTTTGGAAGTTTTCAATTTTTCATGATTAATCATGTTTGACAGAAAATACAACTACTAGAAATGTTCAAAAATCATCAAGAAAACTCATACAAACCAAAAATTTTAAGTATACCAAGTCAGAATGAATTTTTATTAAAAGACTGATTTTAAAAAATATAATCAGTAAAAGTTTTACAGATTCTTAAAGACATGTAAAATACTTTCTGCTACTTTCACAGAGGCACACAAGTTCTGGTCTCCTTCTTTTTCTCTACCTGAATGAAACTTGCTTTCTTCTCACTCCCATTCATCCTTGTTCTTGAAATCTTTTCTGGGTGAGTCAAGGACCTGAAGGTTGCCTGACACCTGGATGTGCAGGGTCAGGGCCAGCTGCCAGGGCAGAAGCTGTGGGATAACATTGTTATTGCAGGATTCCACGTTAACCAAATTTTCAAAGGCCCATACTGGTTTTATTCTAATTTCTCAATTCCCACAGTAATAATTTTTTAATTGAATTTGAGGAGTATGTCATTATGGTGACATGGTGCCAGGTTGCCATGGAGCAAATACACTCCAGAAGAGTAACTCTAAAACCAGAGCATGTTGACATATTTTTGCTTCAATATTTCATGTTTAAATCAGTCCTGACTTGAGCAAAAGTGAGCTCCAAAACTAAAAGTTACATAAAAGCACTTTTTTTACTTTTATTTCTGCATATTTTATTTATTTTTAATTTTAGAGAGAGGAGAAAGGAGGGAGAGAAACATCAGTGTGTAGTTGCCTCTCACACACCCCCTACTGGGGACCTGGCCCACACCCCAAGCCTGTGCCCTAACTGGGAATCGAACCAGCAACCCTTCAGTTCATTGGCTGGCACTCAATCCACTGAGCCACATCAGCCAGGACTATAAAAGCACTTTTTAAAAAATGATTCATTTTTTAAGGCACATCAAAAATTTCTGTCCCTTTGGTTTTTCAATTACAAAATACATTTGTAAATACCAAAAAATCTGGTCTACTTAACTGATTTTTCAAACTCCAATATTTGTTTTAAATATAAATATTTTAAGCAGGTATATTTAATGCACTCTACACATATAAGGCAGTGAGAAAGAGAAGATAAACTCATTGGAGCACAACTCATCTGAAATTTTTTAGCTTTTCCTTACTTTGTCTTTCTATAGCTTAAACATCAAATTGAGTTTAGAGATTTGAATTTTTTATAAAGAAAAATAATTAATGCATGCTCTAAGTTCTATTCAATAGCTATATTTATTATTAAATTCTGAAAAAATTCTATAAATGTATTAAGATGCACAGATTTCATAACTATAGAAAATAAATCAATAAATATATATTTTCAAGAAGAAAAATGGAAAAGAGAATAAGAGTTTTTTTCATAAAATTTCTGGAGGGTAGTGTTTGTGTTAATGAGAAGCATTATCTTACCAAAGAATCCTGTATCCTCATTTCCATTTATATAGGAAATTGATTAATACTTAACTAATTGCACATGCAAACGGAGATTAAATGATTCACTTTTTTTCACAACTCAACAATTGTAATTTAGATCCTTACTTAGATTTAAATCTTTTATTATTTCTGAAGGCAATCATCTTCCTGTTGTTAGAAATAAAATATCAAAGCACCATGCTAATTATAGCTTTTTTGTGTCTCACAAATTAGCTAATTAACATTACTGAAAAGTGAATGTACAGTGAGCAAAGTTGATACTCCTAAACTGGAGTCAAGCCTTTTACACAATATAGTGTTGAGATATGTGCTACTGAAATCCACTGGGCCAGATATACTTTGGAACTAATAAGTATCATTAAATATTTAGTTCTGCTCCCAAAGAACAGCTTATCCTAATGTTTTAATGCAATTACACCTGTGAACTTCTTGCAATTAGCTCTCCTAGATAGATGAGGCTGAGGAGGTAGGAAAACAGAAAGACATACATTGCTACAAAAGCAGTTTTTTCAGTAAAATCTCAAAAGGTTTATGACCTGTATGATTTGCTTGGGGAAACTATAAAAATCAGTATATTCATGGCTTTGGATTAGCTAACTAATACATTTCAAAAACCTATGAATCTGACAGTAATGGTTCTTTGGGTTCAGGGCAAAAACCTTGTTTAACAGTTTATATAAAGGAAAATGGCTAGAAATTTCTGAAAGATTTAAACCCAATTTATTCAGACAAAAACTTATTATATGATAGAATGGTCAGTAGAATCAGAAGCATGTTTTGAGGAGCAGCCCTTAGTGGTCTTTACCAAAAGTATTGGTAATAAGATTTACCATTGGCTGTTTGCATATCAATTTTTTATTGAGTAGCTATTATGTGTCAGAGACTATACTATAATCTCAATGCACAAGAGTGATCAAGATTGGCCAGACTCTCCCCTCAAAAAGAACACATAGGTATAGGAGACAGAACAAATATGTAAACAGAAAAAGAAGTTAAATAAATGCTGTAATAAATCCTCTGAATGAAAAACAATTGACAGTTGGTATAAGCACTAAAGTTATAAGCTTGATAAATAGGAAGATCTGGTCATGGAAGAAATATGTAATTTCAGGCAGATGTTCCAATAGTAAAAAAACCTAATGTGACCAAGGAACTAAAGGAAATTTGTGTTTGTTTTTTTTTCTTATTAATCTGTCTTTGGCCAGTGTAATTTCCAGGGCCCAAGTGGAGAACCTACAGTGGGTGAAGAAGAGATTGTTTTCTTCTGTACACTATCTTATTTTGTTTGCTCAGGAGTTACAGGGAGGTAGAGAAAGAAATGAGAGAATGGCTAAGGAGAGATGGGGAGCATTTGTGGAGGCATATGTAGGAAATGTTTGGAAAGGAAAAGACTGGACATACAAGGCAAAGAACATATTATTAGCAGCAAAATGGCACCAGAATGTTACTGGTGATTGGACCTCAGTTCAGCAACCTCAGTACTTGAGTTCTGACTAAGAAAGAATTCAGAGCCAAAACTGAAATATAAGCAAAAGTTTATTTAGAAAATCACAAAGTTAGTAGAAGTGAGCCATGGAAGAAGTGAGCCAGCTGGACTGCATGAGCTCAGGAAAAAAGTTACGGAGGCAAAACAAAGAAAGGCCTTAGAGCTTAGAAGAAAGAAAGAAAAGGGTACATACCTGGGGTCGGGAGAAGGGGTGGAAAGGTACGGGACATACAAGAAAGAGAGAGGAAGAGAGAGATCATGTTGGTCCTCCATCCTGAGGGTCTTTATCAGATCTCTAAAGGCAGGGATCTGCCCTGGCCAGGTATCGTATCTCAATTGGTTAGAGCATCATCCCTATACTCCAGGGTTGCAGAATAACAAGCATATGTTTCTCTGTCTCCCTCTCTCTCTAAAATGGAACAGTAAAAAAATAAATAAAACAGAAATTAAAGGTGGGGATCTTAGGGGAGGTTCCAGGGGAGTCTCAATGGAATAGTCATGTTTTTCAGATGTATCCTTTCAGGGTCCTGGTCTCCACTGATTGGTCAATACAAAGGTAGGGTGCCAGTAGTCAGTCATTATAGTAGGCCATGATGTCAGTCATGGTGTCTCTGTGCCTAGCCTTGCTGTCTTCCTGGGCCTAGAACTGAAACACAGTTGAGGTCTATGTTATCTCTGGTTTTATCAAAACTGTTTCTGGATCAACAGACCTTAGGTTTTGTTCCCAAGAGTATTTGATTCACTCCAGAAGCTCATTGTCCTGAGGGCTTAATGCTTAAGGGAGTGGTTGTAAAAGGGCTTCTATGGGAGTCTTATGAGCCTATTTTCTGGCCCCCTTATTCCTCCTCCATGGGAGGTCTAAAATCACACAATCGGTGATATACTAATGGAGGAAATGTCACCCTCAGAGTGAGGTCCTTGTTTTCCCTGTTTTGCCCATTGCTAGGCACTTGGGACTTTCTGCCCTGGTGACATTTCATACCTGGCCTTTGTTCCTGCCCTGCTCATGTCTGGCTAAGTGCCTACAACAATATAAAAACCAAAAGTTCAGGACTACGTGGCTCTGCACATTCCAACAGGGAGAACAATGTGACGAAGGCCTGATGTTTACCTCAGTGTACCATAGGCCAAGCTTTATATGAAGGCCTCATGCTTCAGAGAAGATTCAGCCCTTCTGAAATGCTAAAGTGTGTATCAGATTTTTGTTTAGAAGGTCTTCAACCGTTTAGGTTACTCCAACTTTGCATAATTTAGCCCTAATGTCACATCCCAGCTCTCAAAATCCCTGGAGTTGTCCTCTCATAGACCAAATGTCTTGGTGAGTCAGACATGGCAGCTTTCTACAGAAATCCCAGACAGAGTCTCACCCAAATCAGAAAAAAAACCTTGTACAAATATGTTCTATGGGTAGTTTGTTGAGGGGGCGAGTGTCATCATCTTTTATCATCTTTTGCTCACTTTCAGTGTCCTCACTATTCATAAGCCATCCATCCACTTGGTCTCCAGTAGTGTCTCATTATTTTCCATCATGCAACTGGATAATGCTTAAAACTCCTAATCAATTGCCTTTTTCCCTCTCTCCTTCAAAAAATGCATCCACTGTCCATCCCTTCACGGCCTTTCTAAATATAAACTAACCTATTGTCAAGCTGATAATGGTATAAATCAGTGTTAGAAGCAACATTCCAGAGTAACTTGGACTAACCATAATATTCAGGCTAATGCTGAGAACAGAAGCATCTATCTTGTAATAGAAAGCAATCCCTCTCTATACACTTATAATTAGATCAAGTACAGAAATGCCTCACCTTGCTCACAATGAATGTCAGGTCTTGGTAGCCGGCTTCCCAGATTATGGAATGCTTGTTCTAAAGGAGGTTTGCCTCAAGTAAAGAGAAGGGCTGTAAATCATCATGTAAATACAGAGAGAGAAAAATTGTTACTGGAAAAGGAGCAAAACCTTTCGTCTTTGACCCAGTGTCCCACAGAGTGGAAAACATTTACTTTGAGATTCCATACACAGGTCAATATACCACAAAGCCAAGAGTGGTTTTTAAGAAACAATAACACTAACCATAAGCCACCCAAGAATCAGAGACTCTTTTCTATAGGCAAGTTTCTTCCCTCACATGCTCATTTTCAAGGCCACATGGGTTGAGGGAAAATCATACATCCTGTTCAAGTGGTTTTCAGCATGCGTGTATGTGAGTGTGTTTTAGTCCTAACATATTTTCCTATCAGAAAGAATAAAATTAAAAAAGAATAAGAAAAAAGAAGAAAGAAATAACAAGGAAAAGGTTTAACTACTGTATAAAGAAAATTTTCTACCAGCCTCAAAATTTTAGAGAGAATGCTTAAAAAGCAAACTTTATTTTATTCATATTTTAAATCCCATTACCTAACTAAAGGGTATTTTTTTCAAAACAGAAATAAAATAACTTTATTATAAAAGATTCCAATAATAAAAATTAATTATGCATCCAACCTTTAATACTTAACTACTTCTTAGCAAATGCATGAAGTTCATTACTTTTAAACTTTGACTCCAAGAAGGCTGTCCTCAACCACTAAAAGTCATTCACTTGTTGCATTACACCAACATTGTCTAGTTCTCAGTTGTTCTGCTTGTTACATGTCTGCCCTATTTTCCATGTATTCTATTGGTACACCTCTCTCCAAGTCAGCTTATCATTCAATCTTCTATTTTTATATAAATTTTAATATAATAATATGAAAAAATCTAATGGAAGAATGACAAATATATCACTAAAAGGGTAAAGGAATAAATAAATGAACCAAGTCATTAACTTCCATAATTCAAATGAAGAGTTGTTCAGATAAATGTTATCCTTTGATTTAAGAACTACTTAATATGGAAATAGAAATAAAACATAAGAAGAGTGAGTGACAGAGTCAGTTTTACTAGGATCATTAGTCAAATAACTCTCTCCCCTAGGTACATATTAGATCACTTGGAAAGATTTTCCAGGCCAGAAATGTACCATTTGGTATATTAAACTAGTCATTTGCTAAGTAATACCCTGTATGTATAGTAAACTCATGTAGTGTTTGACTCATATAATCAGGGAGCAATTAAGGCTCTGGATAGTATAAACTGCTTTTCTGTACTATGGCAGTAATCAGTAAGGCACTGCTTCTCCAATTTTTCAGGTTCATATGAGAAAAGGACTATATTATTAATATTTTAACAATATAATTAATTCCAAATGAACTAGTATGGTTGGTACATTCAACAAAGCTTCTTTATTCATTCTTTGTTTAACAAAATGTTATTTCTGAAGGTGATAATATTAATAATATCCTAATATTTTAAGTAACAGAAACTGCAATTAATACATTTTAGAGTATTAGTAGTATTCTCTTCTTCAAAAGAATTTTCTCATTTAATTCCAAAAATAAACCCACATAAATATATTATAATTATTCATAACTTATACATGAGGAAACCGAAGCATGGGGAGGAAAAGTAAATCTTCCAAGCTAATTGAATTTAGAGCTGAAATTTTACCCCAATTCTGTCCAGCTTCTGAGCTCAAGCTTTTAATCATTATAATATGGTCTCCTTCATAATATACAAGGTCTGTCTAGAAGGCACCTTGCCACATAATATGAAAAATAAAGGCATTTATTGTAAAAGATATAAGTAACACTGTACAGAGGACAATAATGCTCCAGTCCCCTTTAAAATGGACACCTTGGAACCTCACACAGTTTTCCCAATCACCATCAGCCACTTTGTCCTGTTCTCCTGAATCTCATCTATGGGCTAAATCTCTTCCTCTTCAAAGGTGATTTAAGTTTTTGGAAAAGCCAGAAGTCACAGGGCACCAAATCTGGGCTGTAGTGGAGCTGAATCACCTGAGTGATTTGATGTTTCACCAGAAAACTCTGCATAAGACATGATGCATGAGCAGGCACATTGTCCCTGTGATGGAGCTGCCAATCACCAGTCACCCATAGCTGCAGTCTTCTGAATAGTTTCCACAGAGGATTGTTCAAGCTTAACAAAAAATTACAGTATATATGCTCATTCAATGGTGTCTACCACCCCCACCGACTAGTACAGTGAAGTCATCATTGTTCATACATTGGCATTCCAGTCCACTCTCCTTGGCTACCAGTTAACATCAAGGTCATGCTAACTGTTCTCTTTATCTTAACAATTGCTGGACTTTTTCTGGAAAGACATTATATAACCACAAGTGTAACCTCCACCAGAGCTGGTTTGTTTATCTGTTTGATACATAGATATATCACAAGTGTTTAGTTCAATGTCTATCTCAAATAGTGGGCACTTGCCCTGGCTGGTGTAGCTCAGTGGATTGAGTGTGGGCTGCAAACCAGGCATCACAGATTCGATTCCCAGTCAGGGCACATGCCTAGGTTGCAGGCCACGACCCCCAGCAACCGCACATTGAAGTTTCTCTCTCTCTCTCTTTCTCCCTCCCTTCCCTCTCTAAAAATAAATAAATAAAATCTTTAAAAAAATTAGAGAAGTTTAAAAAAAATAGTGTGCACTCAATAAATATTTGTTGAATAATAGAATGGTAAATAATGAGGAGTATTTTACATCAACCATATGTCAATTTCTCAAATAAGTTCTTGACCCTATAAAGATAGAAGCAAGATATTAACCTAAAATGAAAGAGTTGTTAGGGCCTTTGCTAGGTTGCTCAGGTGGTTAGAGCATCATCCAGATGTGCCTAGGTTTGGGTCCAGTTCCCAGTCAGGTCACATTACAGGAGTTGGCAAATGAATGTGTAAATATGTGGAAAAGCAAAGAGATGTTTCTTTCTCTCCCCTTTCTCTAAAAAATCAATCAATTAAAAAAAAGGACTAAGATGTATGAGTTAAAGTAGAATTTCTCATGTCAATCACATATTTTGATAGATACCTCATCATCAACATAAAACGAAACTTTGTAGAACACTGATATTAGTTTTTATACTTATGATCTATCTCCAGTATTTATAATAAAAGGAAGAGTAAGGTTATTTTTGCTCCTGTTATACACAAAAAATTAGAATAGTATAGGTTTAAAATATGTATGTAATTAAGAACTAATTATATATTATATATATGTTAGTAATCTCTTATGTAGGTTAGGCTTATATATCTTGAGAAACAAAAAGTTTGAAGATTCTAGTCCAGACAGCCTCCAAAGTCTAGGCATTTATCTATATGTAGATAGTAAATGACAGATATATAGAAAGATAGGAGATGATAGATAGATGATGATGATAGACAGTAGATAGATAGTAGGTGGATAATAGATAGATGATGATGATAGATAGATAGATAGATAGAATCACACATATATGATTAAAGTTGTTTAAAGTAACAGAGGTACACAAAGAGCCTTCTTGGCAAGGGTTTCTCTACGAAAGCTTCACAGGAGGTTGTTCCATCCAGGCCTTGAATATTTGAAGAGGCAGAAAACAGAAGAAAGGCTTTTTAGACAGGAAGAAAGTCATGTGAAAATTTTCAGAAGAGGAAAACAGATAAATATAGATAAGTGTTAGGAAGAAAGATGACTGACAGCAGGAGAAAAATAAAATTAAGGTCATAAATTGTCTGTTGATGAAAGAACTCTAGTGCTTTAGAACTGAGCTCCAAAGCACATTAGGTTCTTAATTATGGGAACAGCAGGATGAAAGTGATATTTCTTTGTCAGCAGTATTCATTTCTCATCTTTCCTCTTCATCCAAATTATACCTTTTTTCAATACAAAAACAGGTCCATTTGGGGGTTATTTGCAGTTATCATTTTGAAGACAAAAATTTCCAAGTGACTAACTCTAGCCAATAAAGTCTGAATTTAATTATATGAGGAAAAATCAAAACTTGTGTAAAACAAAAATAAATGTTACAACTGGCACACAGTAATATAGAAAACTCACTAATGAAAAAGCACATTTTTTTTCAGGCAATAAAACTTAGGCAATGCTTAAGTGGTGGAAAATATCAACCTACATCCACTTTGCCAGGATTATGGGGGTAGTTTTAATTATCAAGACTCCAGAGATTTCCCTCATGTAAGGAAAATATTACCTAGAGATATAGAATATCAACTTTCACCTTATATATTATAATATGTAGACATTATTTTCATGGGTTTCTACCACAGGAGAAAATCCTTTCAAACAAATTACTTTGTAGTTCTGAATATTTTTCTGTGTATCAGAGGCCAACTGAATAATTCTGAATTCTTTGAGGAGAAAAACACAGGAATTTCTTTCATCTTGTGTTGGCATGTTTCCTCTTCTACAACAGAGCATTGTACTTACCGGTAGTACTGGTTGGGGAAGCCCAAGCTGGCTGTCCCTCTATAAACCACAACCATGGCCATATTTATCTTATTTGGGAGGCCAAGTTCAAGTAAAGGTTCTCAGATCAGGGTCAAATGCATTAGTACCTTGGCAAAATGGATTGTAGTAAAATGGCAATGCCCTTTGTAAAGTACTATAGAACCAAAAATATCCCCTACTTTGTTTTGGTTTCACAATAATTTCCTGTGATACACCAGTCCTTCACTGGATACCAATAGCACATTGTAACTGCATTCACTAAATCAAACACTATTGGAATCCTTTGATTGTTTTTTACATTCTGTTTTTCTACTAAGTCAATAACCATTGACTTATTTTATAGTCTCTGAATTTAACATCATATATTCAAATGTCTATAGAGACCTGAGGATAGTTTTTGTCACCAACCATATTGAGACAGAACTATTCCTGGAGTGAATATGGTTGTTCTACTAATTAGCAAAATATTAAAATCTATGTAGGATTGTATGAAAGTCTACACTAGCTTGTATAAGTAAAAAGCATAGTAATTAAAGTACCAAAATAGCATTGTTTAAAAAACATTTTTACACAATATTATACTTTAAAAAACTGCAACTACCTCACAGAAGAAAATTATTATACAATGTCTTAAACCTAGTACATGTTCAATAAATACTTATTTAAAAATGTATTATTTGATAATGTGCTATGGGAAAACAAAGTAAGGAATCAAAACCAGATTATTATTATTGTATATGTATTTCAGGAATATAAATAGAAACATAAATTTTATTGTCCATGTTAAATGGATAGGTTATAAGTTCAGGACACATTAGAAATAAAAAATGTTATAGATAAGTAAATCATTTTGGCCTATAATCATTTGAATATTTATTTCTGACCCTCATAGACTTTTACAGTTAATAGTCAAAGATTATTATAGAAGGTATTTTAGAAAGAGACATCCTAACTAAAAAATAATTTAGAAATGGAAGTCCTCATTTTATTCTGACAAAAATGATTACACACATATTCTTATATCAGTTTAGCTGCATAATTTATTTAAAAATTAACAAGTCTCTCTAGTTAAGTGTTCTTTGGGAGAGTCATTAAATAAATAAATCTCAAGTGCAGCTGCTAAAGCACCTTCTCCACATTGAAGTTGCCCATTTTAGAAGTGGTTCATTTGCAAATTAATGCTGCCTTTCAGGGCATCGCTCTGAAATTTTTCAGGCAAGGGTCTGTTTACTCTCTGTGCCCATGATGCTTCAATGCATCCTTCTGCTATGGCCAGTACCTTGGGATTTTTGCCATACCTCAGTTTTGACTGCCCTCATTGACTGTAAGTACCATACAAACATCATAGAAAAATGCACATGAATCTTCTATTACATGCCCTTGAAGAAACTTTGGGACAATTATAGTAGAAACCACTGCTTTACTATCTTCAATCAAAACCATTTGAACTAAGCCCTGGCTGGCGTAGCTCAGTGGATTGAGCGTGGGCTGGAAACCAAAGTGTCCCAGGTTCGATTCCCAGCCAGGGTACATGCCTGGGTTGCAGGCCATAACCCCCAGCAACCACACATTGATGTTTCTCTCTCTCTCTCTCTATCTCCCTCCCTTCCCTCTCTAAAAATAAGTAAATAAAGTCTTTAAAAAAAACATTTGAACTAACAGTAGTTTGAAAGCTATAAAAGGATATTATTTTTACAAAAAAGTCTTCTAAGCAGAGCAATATTGGCAAAGGAAATAGAAGCATAATTTACAGTTCTTAAATACAGTTAGAAATAAATAGAGAAACAAGGTTTTCCAGAGGATATGGGTGTGTAATATTTTTCAGTTGTCAGGAAAGGTTGAGTTGGATAAAAAGAGTGGGAAAAAATTAATTTGCCAACTAGGGAAGCACTAGCAACTTGAAAGAGAGACATTAAAGAATTTTAGAAGTTGAAAATCATCAGCTCTTTCCTCCCCTATCTACCAGCTACCAGTGAATTTGCCCTGCTAAGAAAGCATTAGCCCTGGCTGGTGTGGCTCAATGGGTCGAGTGCTGGCCTGTGAGCCTAAGGGTCACTGGTTGGATTCCTGGTCAGGGCACATGCCTGGGTTGCAGGCCAAGGTCCCCAGTTAGGGGCATGCAAAAGACAACCAATTGATGTATTTCTCACACGTTGTTTGTCTCCCTCCTCTCTCCCGTCCCCTCCAAAAGTAAATAAATAAAGTCTTTTTTAAAAAGTATAACATTTTCAAGGACAATAAAAGTAAAAAAAAAAAAATGGTGTTAGAATCAAGCAATCTTTCCTTTGTATTGCTATTGGAATAATCAGATACCCAGTTATTGACACCAGATCCCCCAAATCAACCCAAGACTCTCTCTCTCTCTCATCTCCTACATTTAATAAATTGTCAAATTCTTCTAAATACATTCATTCCATCTCTCATATCTCACATCCTCAAAGATTCTCTGTGCCACTACCTGCATTGTCAACGTGTCTCACTTCCCTTCTTCCTTTTTCTCAGTGCATCTTCTTCTTTCTCTAGGCTGATATCTTAAATACATTTTAATTTTAAATAAGATCATGTTGTCCTCATGTTTGACATTCCTCAGAAGTCCATATCCAGTAGGATAGTCTAACCTCCTTGCACTGGTGCCCTACACAGTCTGCACCCCTGCCTAAATCAGTCTCATTCATTGCCTTTCCATATACCTTTTAAACACATTGAGATTACAATGGGTTCCCAAAGACATGCTTCTGTGTCTTCAAAAAAAGAATTTTTTGTCTTTCCCTTCTTATTGCCTAACAAATCCCTAATAGATATGCAGCTCATTTATCACCTCCTCTGTGAAGCCTCCTGACCCCACCTCATGCCAGACTTCTTGCCCTTTTCTCTATCATAGTTAAAAGGTCCTATGTGGTCCCCCTCAACAGACCCAGAGTGCCTTGAAAGCAAGAATATTCTTACTCAATTTTGCATGTGAATGCCCAACGTCTGCAATAGTTGTTTGTTAAATGAGGATTCTAGAGCTGGAGGAGTGAAATTGACGTTGTCTTGGATTCAGTTACCTTGAAGTGGAGCCTGGAACTGGATTTCCAATGCAAAGGATTCACCAGAGAGTCTGCTGAATGCACTCAGGAGAAATCTGCAGGGTGGTAAGGAAATAGGACAAGGCCAAGAACAAAGCTAAGCAAAGGTACACTTTTAGTTGAGTTCTCTCCTCAGCCTGACTTCATCATAGACTCTGGAACATGACTAGCCTATCAGAGTTTTGTCCCTTTGCGCCAAGGGGGCCAGGCTTTTGACTTCTGTGTTAGTCATTGGTTGGACCTTTACCAAGAGTTGGAAGTAATGATGGTGGGAAGCATGGCCTCCCTCTCCACCTGCAAGCCACAGCTAAGCTAGTGTCAGTCAAAGGAAGGAAATTCCTTGTAAATGGAAATAACTGTGACTCACTAGTAACCAACACTCACAGCAGCTGAACCATGGGTACTTGCACATGGGAGGAATCTGGGTAAAACACCACCAACACCAAAACACTTCACCAAGATCACACACACCAGCAGCACAACCTCCTTTTCAAAAACAGGCTATCTAGAGATATTTTTCTATGTTGCATTTGTTTGTTCCCCATTCCAATAATTTATAGCTCCACACTCTGAGGAACTGGCTTCTTAACCTGACATATTTGGGTGCCTTACATTACCTGCAATATATGGAACTATTAACTCTGCAAAGCCACACCCAGGACTTCCATGAGTTGCAGGGCTGTTATGCAGTAGGACTGGCACCCTAGTCCTCCCAAAGGACACGTCTAAGCAGATCAAACAGGAGAAAATTGTGTTGCAACATCTAGTGATGATAACACATTAATATAATTGGAGGGAACACCAAGTCCCTACAAACAGGTACAAAGAATGTTTCTTTGAGAATATTTATTCCTTACATTTACTATAAGTATGTTCTCTTTATTTCGTTTTTATTTTGTGTTATAACTAATATTTGGTCATCATTAACTTCACCACACATTGCAGTATATAAAGGGTAGGTCACAGATCAGGCTAAAGGCCTCACATGGTTAAGTTGGTGTGAGGATTTATCATCTTTCCTGGACACTTGGAACTAAATAAATGGTAGGACAGCATATTCTAGCCTTTTGTCTCAGGACAGGAAGCACTTAAAGTTTGTAGCCATGAAAACATTATTGTAAAAAGACATTTATTAATATTGATGCAACATGTATGCATGCAGATAGATAAACAAAACAAATAGAAATCCCCTCTCCCGTATATTTTAGTATCTTTTTAGAATTACTGCATTAATGTAAACAAGTATTCCAAATATTTTCTAAAATGGGGTATTGGAAAACACTAGAGATAAAATTAAGCCTCCCAAAGAGTTTTTTCCCCTAGATTACAAATAAACAGAGACACTGAAAATGAGATAGAACATCCCTGCTAACACGCATGCCAGTTTTAATCACTAGCAATTGCAAAGATGTGTGTAGCAGTAAGAAGCTGCTGACGTTTTAAAATTTGATTTTGCACATTTTCTGTTAATGCACTAGATTCTGATCACACATTCCTATTAAGATCATCATGTGTTAATGAAAGAGAACACTGCTTGCTTAAAGTTAATTTGGAGAAATGTAAAAGTCCAACGGCATCAACGCGGCCGTCAGCATTGGGTGCGGAAGGTGCACGGCGAACGTCAATAGCAGTCATGTGTAACTGCGGGCAGAGAAGGGTGTATATTAATTCGGGGAAAATCTGGCCCCACTCCAAAGATTTTACAATACCCAGACTATTTTTAGAGTTCTCCAAATTGAATCACATATTGAAAATGGAAAGAACAACTAACTGCATCCAGTTCAGGTATGAAACTAAAGATAAGGAAATTCAGGCAGCCCTCAGCAGTGTGGTTTGAGCAGATAAAAATGCAAAACGTCCAAACCCTCTGACTGTAGAAAAGTCTCAACATTTGCATTTGTTTCATTTTATCCTCGGGCAGTACATTAACGCACAGGGGATTCATATTATAATTTTCATTAACATCAAATGCTCTAGATTCCAGTTGAACATATAATGTATTATTGAAACCTTGATTTCTAATTTTTAACAGTTGAAACAGCAAGTGATTATATCCTTCTCTAAAACAATTTTTAAAATGGCCTTCTATTGTATTAAACCAGTTATACAGAAAAGAAGTAATTTAGTAATAGGAACCCAAATCAGCCTTTTTCTACCCTGATGAAATGAGGAGATGGGTGAAATGCAGCAATAAAATCAGCTGAATAATTAAGACAAATAAACTTTGATTTATTAATATTGAGACAAGTTCAGTCGTGGAATGAATAGAGTTTAGAAATGATTTATTTGGATAAATTGAGTTTCAGATAAATGCATATTTTTAAATCATTTTATGAAAACATTTCTAAAATATATTACACTATTTCTTATTGTATTTAAGGAAAGCAAGCATAACAACCTTTTCTCAGTGAGTTAGGACTATTTAACAGATGTAAGATGCTTTCCTGTATTTGAGAGAATTTTTAAATTCATCCCTAGAAGGATCACATACTACTGCAGCATTTAAATGTTGCAAACAAACATGCTCTAAATTTTTGAAGTAATTACAATTTTTCTCTTTCGCTACATCTCCCCACAATTTATCATTTTTACAGTCAGTGTTTCTGCCTTCTTTCACATATGGCAGCTTTTTCATCCTATGATGTTTTTCACAGTAGTTATCATCGTTTCTAATTTCAGCAGCCATTTCTCTTGTCTGTTTCTTCTCTCCTCCTACTCACATTTTTCTTTTTTTGCTTATTTTCCTCTGCATTTCTTTACAAGTTTGTACATATCTTGACTTTCATCTGATAAAAGCTGATTTTGAATGCTAGCTCCAAAAAATGTGGAGGCTGGTTATTTTTTCATCTGTAGTTTTTGCATTGGTAACATTTTCTGACAATTTTTGTTAATGTTTATGCTCAACAGCCTTGTTTTCAAATTATTTCTGGGTTTTATTTGTTTGTTTGTTATTTAAGACAGTTGAGTATTCCAAACACCTGAGGGACTCTTTCTGCAGTGATTAATTTCTTACCTTTTGTAACAATGTAAGTGTATGAATTCCTCCAAGGGCTTTAAACTATTTCCCAACCTTTCCCCTAGATAATTAGCTTACCTTTTTGTTTTTTTATAAATGTTTCCATGACACTGGTGTTGCATATCAAAATATAAAAATATGGTAGAAAATTCCTTTCTCTTAGTTATATTGCTTGTATCAAAAAAAAAGTTATTCCTAAAAAAAATTTTCTTTGGCATGAATAACTCAGAAATCTTCTTTAAGAATTTATTACATAACAGTCACATCCTTAGAACTAAACTAGATATCATTTAAATGTAGGGAAATTATCCAGATCCATAGTAGAGATTTTAAGAAAGGCCAAAATAAGATCATTTCCTTAGAGGTCGTGTTTGTTTTGAAGGTTTATGTTGCATTGATTTAAATTGGTGGATTAATTTATTGGTTGAGCTTTCAGAATGTTAAAACAGTCATCAGACATTAAAAGAAAATACAGCACTACCTTAGTATTATTGAGACTAAAATAGCATTCTTTTTTTTAATTTTATTTATTTATTTTTAGAGAGGGAAGGGAGGAAGAAAGAGAGAGAGAGGGAAACATCAATGTGCAGTTGCTGGGGGCCGTGGCCCGCAACCCAGGCATGTGCCCTGACTGTGAATTGAACCTGCGATGCTTTGGTTCGCAGCCCGTGCTCAATTCACTGAGCTACGCCAGCCAAGGCATAGCATTCTTATCTAGGAACTGTTAAAAGATAAACTGAGGCATATTAAAATTTTTAAGAGCTTATTGAGCATAAATCTACTTCAACTGGGCAGCACCAAATTGGAAGTGGGTAAGAGCACTTCACCAACAAAAATTAGCGGAAAGACTTTTATGCAGAGCAAGTGTGGAAGCAAAAAAAAAGGAAAATCATTGGATTATCAATAGTTTAAAACCTCACTGAGTGTGTCCTCAGCATTTGGTTTTGGAACCTTGACTTATTTACAGGCCAGGATTTTGTGTTGGTTTGCTTCCATAGGCCCCATGCATGGCATTAGAGCCACCTCAGTCTAATAGCCTTCTTGTTTAATTAACTTCACAACACATAGATATGTTGATGGGTTGTTTCACTTAATTCTCAACTAATACAAAAGACCTTTCAAAGCTGGTTTCTGCTTAGGTGTCTGAACTGACTTCTACAGAAACAGCCTCATTAAATCTCTTCAGTTACGCCACCTTGACATATTTATTGTTTGATTTCTCTCTACAATTTATTTTTTCTCCTTATTATCATTCTCTTACCTCCCACTCGCTTTGGCTAACTTTGATCCTTCAGGTCACTTTAGCAGTTATTTCTCCAAGAAAACTTCCAGATGCCCCTCCCTAATTCCAGGCCAGAGTACACAGCATAACCAGCATAAGGACTGCATTATGATCTTGACCTTCTGTGCAGATTCTTCATTTCATACACAGCACAACCAATCAAAATTGAAACCCTTCCTGAAATGTATACTAGCGACCATTATTTAGGATTAGATTTGTTTTCCTAAGAAAAAGCCAGGCTAAAATTTATATAAACCTTCATCTATTTTATCGTAAAACTTATTTTTTAAAAAGCAAAGGAATACTTTTGAGCACAGGAAGAAGTAGTATTTATCAGTAAGGATCTTTCAAGAATAGGTATCAGAAAAAAAAAAGGTGTGGATGTTTTTGATGAGGAGGGATGAGAGAGGTACATGGGAAATATTACTACCAAGGTGGCTATTACCACATTGTGACTAAATATAGTGGGAATACATTCCATTTTCAACTGAATCATTTATATGTTAATAAGGTTTCTAGAGCAGTGATGTGGCTACCAACAGAATTAATCACATGTTTTCTATTTAATCCAAAGACACTATGGGATATGCAAATATTCAAATGCAATATTAATTGAAGTAAAACAATATGACCTTGGAAAAGTGGTCAACCAGAAATTAATGTTTATGTATCCTAAAACTCCATTGTTTGGAAATAATGTAGCAATGAGGAGAAAGGCAGAGACTTGATTCTACCACAAACTTAGGATAAAATGCTGAGATGCTGTGAGGAATCACTGAAAAATATAATTTTGTCAAAAATAAATCAGAAAGCTAGAGCTTATAAAAAGAAGAGTTAATGTTGACTATGGTTTCCTACTAATGATATATGGAATATCTAAATGAGGTTGAAATTCATAGTGCAATCCATAGAAATAAATAACATGCATAAAGATTGGAAATCTTCAGGCAAGAGGAGTGACTCATGTCTGTAAAGACAGCAATCTGAAAAATGAAAAACAAATAATATATTTCTGCGGAAATATCCCCAGACAGGAATGCAGACTTGTGAAGCCACTGTGGAAAACAGTATGGAATTTCCTCAGAAAACTAAAAATGGAACTGCCTTTTGAAGTAGTGATTGCACTACTGGGGTTATACCCTAAGAGCCCTGAAACACCAATCCAAAAGAACCTATGCACCCAATGTTCTTAACAGCACAATTTACAATAGGCAAGTGCTGGAAGCAACCTAAGTGCCCATCAGCAAATGAATGGATCAAAAAACTATGATACATTTACACAATGGAATTCTATGCAGCAGAGAGAAAGAAGGAGCTTATACCCTTTGCAACAACATGGAATTGGAGAACATCATGCTAAGTGAAATAAGCCAAGCAGTGAGGGACAAATTATCATATGATCTCACCTTTAACTGGAACATAATCAACAAGAGAAAAAAGCAAACAAAATATAAACAGAATCATTGAAATGGAGAACAATCTAACAATAGCAAGAGGGGAGGTGGGACAGGACAATGGGAAGAAGGGTTTCCAGGAACTACTATAAAGGACACATGGAAATACTCCCAGACATTTTTAAACTGTAGATTAGGATCGAGATAGCTTATTTAATGGGGTGTATATAAACAGGGGTGGGCAAAATTAGGTTTACAGCTGTGAATATGCAAAACACAGTTTATTCTTGAATCATTAATTATTAAATGCTGTGTTGTCTATTTGTATTACAACAGTAAACATACTTTTGCCCACCATTGCATGTATGCACATTTGCCTATGTTTGTGTGTGGCTAGATAATAGATAGATACAATAGATGATCGATAGTTAGATATTTTTATGTATGTATATACACAAGCATGTATTTTATAAGTTACAGATAATTTCTATTACATCTGTTATAAAACTCTCATAGTTCAATGACATAGAAAAAATACACATGTGAAGTCTCTATTCAGATAAATTAATAGCTCTACCATGAACTCTTAACCCTAGATTGAGTGTCCCTTTGATTTTTACAACTTACTAGTAGCCATCAGTGTATTCCTGACTCCTCAGCCTACAATTCTCCAGTCAATTTACTACAGTTTTAGGAAGAACTATTAGCCAAAGTTCTCCTAAGAATTATTTCCAACCTCAATCTTTCTTCTAACTTATATGAGAATGGACCCCCCAAAAGGAATTTGTTTATAAAAATTTGTCTATTTATTCTTATATGTTTAAACTTCAGTCACCTTCAAAGTACTCTCCATTTGATGCAATACAGCTATCAAGACTTCCACTGCTCAAAACAGCTTTTGAATTAATTGATTTTAATGCCTTTTAATGCTTATGCCATTTTTGTTTCACTTCTTCCACATTGGCAAAACTGTTTCTTTGAGGACATTTTTCATCTGGGGAAACAAAAGCTTCTCAGGGCAAGATCAGGTACATAGGGAGGGTGGGGCATACAGGTCATAATGGTTTTGGTAAAAAACAACTGAACTCTCAGCACAGTGTAGGTTTATAAGGGCAGGTGCACTTATAAATCACCCATCATGAAATGGGCAAATGTGTTGAAAGAGTCTTCAAAATAATCTGCTGGGCTGAACACAGCCTGTCACAATAATGCCAGCTAGTACACTGATACAGCTGGGTTCCTAGCATACTCACCTAGTGGGGAAAACCTTCACTACAAGAGGTCCACCTTCCAGAGGATAATTCTGGGTTTTTTGGAGCCCACCCTCCTATACCACATCTGCCACCAACAGAACATACCAATAATGCTTAAGAGTTTATTGTATGCCCGCCAATCTAGGGAGAGTTTTGAACTCATAGCAAGTGACTTACAAGTATCTACTGACATATGCAGCTTGAAATTCCTCCTTAAAAATCTAGCCCAAGATGGTAGCATAGGTAAATGTGGTACTCTCATCCTCATACAACTCCAATAAAATCACAACTAAACTATATAACAAGTCAGAACCACCATCATTAGTCAGATCCACCTGCAATCTAGCTGAACAGAAGTCATACAACTAGGCATTTAAAGAAGAAGCAACACTGAGACAGGTAGGAGGGACAGAGATGCAGAATGGCTGATCCTACACCCTCTGGTGGAAGGAATACCTAGCTGCAGAGGTCACCCCTAAGAAGTGAGGGAACCTGGCACCACACCAGGTTTTCTAGACCAGGGTTCCAGAGCTAGGAAGAGAAGCCCCCAACACTTCTCACTGTAAATATCAGTAGAGATTAAGGCTGAGGTTGATGGATGTCTTCTAGAGTCCCAGGGACTTCCTCTTAAAGGGTCAATGTACAAACTTACTCAGACCCACTCACTCTAAGCACCAGCACTGGGGAAGCAGATGTAAAGGAACCATGGAAACCCAGAGAAAACTGAATCATCCAACATCAGGACGGGAGCTGGGGTTGGGGAGCAGCTTTTTCCCAGAGAGAAGTTCTGGCAGAAGCCAGTATTCTTTTTCTCAGAACACACACACACACACACACACACACACACAGCCGGCAGGTGGGTGACAAACCTAAGTCTCCATCAACCTGGTTCATACTTTTCCTCCTGCCCTGGTGATTCACTGAGACCCCACTGCCCCTTAACTTGCAAGCCCACATAAGCTGTCTCTAGTAGCTTTTCCATATGAATGGCCTGTCTCAATGTATTTCCTGAAATCTCTCAAATAAGTAATAATCTGGCTTCAGCATTCCCCATATCTCTTGATATGTAGCCCCAGACCAGGCAATAGCAGTAGCCAGCCTTGGTTTGTAGCTTAGCCTCCTCCGGACACTTTCAAATCCAGCACAAGTAACAGCCATCTTCAGATTGCTTTGTAGTTTACGCCAAGTGATCCAAGCAAAACTTAGGCAACTGCTGACCTTGACTACACCTACTGGGAGGCCCCAGAGCCAGTGCACATAATGAAGTTTCAGACCATGTCAAAGTACCACTCAACCCCCTCCAGAAGCAACATACTCAAGGGGAAGACTCAGTAGGCACAAGAGCCCTGCAGAAGTAAGTCCTGCTCTGTGGGGTTGGCCACTTCACAGGTGATCCTTCTTGGCAGTTGCAGCCAGTTCTTGCAGCTGCTCAGCCATGGGGTCAATTTGTACCACTGATATGTCAACAATGATCAAGTCTCAACTACAATAGGAGGGCATACAAAGTCCACACAGGGAGTGGGGGCACATATGGTGTACCCTGCTTAGGTGAATGGGGAGGCTGTGCCACTGGACCATACGGGACACCTACTACATTAAGCCACACTACCAAGACACAGAGTCAAAGCAACTCTACATAAAACATAGAACCAAATACAAGGGGCTGCCAAAATGAGCAAAAAAAACATGTCCCAAATGCAAGAACAGCATAAAACTCCAGAAAAAGAACTCAGCAAAGTGAAGACAAACAATCAACCAGTTGAAGAGTTTAAATCACTCACTGGTTATAAGGATGCTCAATAAACTTAGAGGAAGAGTAGACGACTTAGTGAGAACTTCAACAAAGAGATAAAAATCATAAAAACAGAACTAGAATACATGAAATAGAACCAGTCAGAAACAAAGAGTACATTAACTGAAATGAATACATTATAGGGAATCAACAATGAAGTAAATGAAGCAGAGGAGCAGAGTTTTGGAAGATAAGAAAGCAGAAAACACCTAGTCAGAATAGCAAAAAGAAAAAAGAATCCAAAAATTTGAGGATATGGAATCTCTGGGACAACTTCAGGCATACCAACATCGACATCATGGCAGTGCCAGAAGAAGAGAAAGAGCAAGGAATAGTAACATTATGTAAAAGAATAAGGAAGCAAATCTTTCTTAACCTGGTAACAAAAATAGACATGCAAATCTAGGAAGCACAGAGTCCAAATAAGATGAACTCAAAAAGAGGCCAACACCAAGACACATGTTAATTAAACTACCAAAGATTAAAGATGAAAAGAGAATCTTAAAAGCAGGAAGAGAAGCCTTGGTTGAGTGGCTCTGTTAATTGGATCATCATCCCATAAACCAAAAGGTTGCAGGTCTGATCCCTAGGCAGGGCACATAACTAGGGTGCAGGTTCAGTCCCCAGTTGGATCACATATGGAGGCAACTGATTGACATTTCTCTCTCACATTGATGTTTCTCTCTCTCTCCACCTCTCCCTTCCTCTTTATCTAAAAAAAAAAAAAAGTAATGAAAACACTGTCCTACAAAGGACCTCCAATAAGTTTACCAGATGATTTCTCAATAGAAATTTTCTAGGTCAGAAGGTATTGGCAAGAAATATTCAAAGGGATGGGAAATTAGGACCTATAACCAAGACTACTCTACCCAGAAAAGCTATCATTTAAAATCAAAGTCCATATAAAGAGCTTCCCAGATCAGAAAAAAGGTAAAGAGTTCAATGCCACCAAACCAGTATTACATGAAATGTTTAAGGGGCTTCTTTAAAAAGATGGAAAGACAAAAAGATGGACAATAAAATGACAATAAATACATATTTATCAACAATTGAGGACTTCTCGTCAATTTGGAGACATAGCTAAACATGGCTTTCCTCCTTACACAACCAGAGCAGAAATTACAACTAAATTACAAAAAAAAGTATCACCCAGAACCATAAAAAAATTGAGCTGTATGGAAGTCTGACAACCGAGGAATTAAAGAAGTCACATTCATCCAGATGGATAGGGGGGCGGAGACATGGCGATGCTGAATAGGTGGTCCCACACCCATATGTGGTAGATAAAAATCGGAAGGGAGACCTCAGGAGCAAAGGATTCCAACCCCATACCAGACTACTCAGCCCAAGATTCTAGTGCCAGGAAGAGAGTCCCCATAACTTTTGGCTATAAAAACCAGTGAAAGTTGGGGTGGTGGAAGAAACTGGGGGATTCTCAGACATCTTCTATTAAAAGGTTTGCAATGGTCCTATGATTTATGCAGACTCACTCCCTCTGGGCTCCAGCACCTGGGCAGCAGCTATAGGGGCACCAGTGGCATACATGGAGAAACTGAAGTATCTGGCATGAGGACAAGTACCAGGAGACAGCTTCCCCATGGACAAAACTCCAGAGACCATGTAGCAGCCATTGACTCTTTTCTGAGCCTTGACCCACACAGAACCCCAGAGCAGCAACACCATATCTGAAACTCCATCAACCTCATTCACACAGGTTGCCCCACCCTGGCGATTACTTAAGGCTCCACCCCATTCAACTTAAGAGTGAGATTTTCTAAAATAGGTCACAAAATTAAGACAGAATATCAAAGCAGCTCTACCTAATACATAGAAACAAACACAGGGAGGCTGTCAAAATGAGGAGACAAAGAAATATGGCCCAAATAAAAGAACACAACAAAACACCAGAAAAAGAACTAAACAAAATGTAGATAACCAATCTACCAGATGCAGAGTTCAAGACATTGGTATTAGGATGCTCAAGGAACTCATCAGGTACTTCAACAGCATAAAAAAAGACCCAAGAAAAAAATGAAGTTTAAACTAAGTGAAATAAAGAAAAATTTACAAGGAATCAATAGTGAAGTCTATGAAGTCAATAATCAGATCAATGATTTGGAACATAAGAAAGAAAAAAACATTCAATCAGAACAGCAAGATGAAAAGAACTAAAAAAAATGAAGATAGGTTGAGGAGCATCTGGGACAACGTCAAACATACCAACATTAGAATCATAGGGTTGCTGGAAGGAGAAGAAAAAGAGCAAGAAATTGAAAACTTATTTGAAAAAATAATGAAACAAAACCTCCCTAGTTTGATGAAGAAAATTGATATGTAAGTCCAGGAACCACAGAGAGTCCCAAATAAGATGAATGCAAAGAGGCCCATACCAAGACACATCATATTAAAATGCCAAAGTTTCCAAATAAAGAGAGTATCATAAAAGCAGCAGGAGAAAAACAGATAGTTACCTACAGGAGAGTTCCCTTAAGACCATCAGCTTATTTCTCAAAAGAAACTTTGCAGTCTAGAAGAGACTGGCAAGAAGTATTCAAAGTGATGAATAGAAAGAACTTACAACCTAAATTACTCTATCTAGCAAAGCTATTATTTAGAATTGAAGAGCAGGAAAAGTGCTTTCCAGATAAGGTAAAGCTAAAGGAGTTCATCATTACCAAGCCATTATTATATGAAATGTTAAAGGGACTTATTTAAGAAAAAAAGATCAAAATTATGAACATTAAAATGGCAATGAATTCACAACTATCGACAATAAACTCTAAGAAACAAACTAAGCAAATAAGCAGAACAGAATAGAATCCATAGATATGGAGATTATTTGGAGGGTTATCAGTTGGGAGGGGGAAAGGTGAGAATAGGGGGAAAGGTGCAGGGATTAAGAAGTATAAATTGGTAGGTACAGAACAGACATTGGGATGTTAAGAACACTACAGGAAATGAGTAGCCAAGGATCTTATATGCAGGACCCATTGACATGAACTAAGGGGAGTGAATGCTGGAGGGAATGGAGGAGGCAAAGGAAGGAAAATTGAGGTAACTGTAATGAATAATCAATAAAATATATTTTAAAATAAAAAACAATTGAATCTATAAAACAAAGCAAACAATCAAGCTTAACAGAAACAGACTCATAGATACAGAGAACATTAAGATGGTTGCCAGATGGGAAAGGGTTGTGGCAATGTGTGAAAAATATAAAAGAATTTAGAAGTACAAATTGGTCATTACAAAATAATCATGGGGATATAAAATATAGCATAGGAAATATATTCAATAATATTCTAGTAACTATGTATGATATCAGATGGGTACAAGATTTATCAGGGTAATCACTTAGTTATATATTGTCTAATCACTTGGTTTTACATCTGAAACTAATATAATATTATATTTCAATTGTAATTGAACAATAAAAATTATTTAAAGTAAAAAAATAAAATAAAATGTTTTTTTTTAAAAAAAGAGCCCTGGCTGGCATAGCTCAGTGGATTGAGCTTGGGCTGCAAATCAAGGCATCGCAGGTTCGATTCCCAGTCAGCCCCACATGCCTGGGTTACAGGCCAGGGCTCCCAATAGGGGGACATGCGAGAGGCAAACACACTTATGTTTCCTCTCCCTCTCTGCCTCCCCTTTGCTCTCTCTAAAAAATAAATAAAATATTTTTAAATATAATAAAAATTTAGTTATGACTTTTGATTTAATAAAAAAATCTAGTAATCCATAGTCAGAGAAAAGGAAACTGCATAATAATATATTTTTTATAATCTAAATTGAACTGTATCTAAAATTGTAAAGACTGTAAAATAACTGTCTTTGTGACAGTATTTAGAAAATTCCAAGTTTTTTATGGTTTTCCTAAGTATGGGTTTTGGCAATAAAAAATAATATGGCATTTATCTTGTGGAATTCAGGCAGCCACTGAAACTCAAATAAATCTAATTTACATGATTCCTGTAATTTTAATAGTCATTTGCAACATGGAAACTCTGTGTTTGCTATTAAATTAGAATTATAAATATGTATTCTGTACAGTATACATATGTAATAATTCTGGAATGAGCATGTGACTTCAATTTATAATCAAGTTTCAAATATAATCAAGTTATGAATTCTGACTATATTGAGGACTAAATAGTTTCAAAACTGAGGTCAAATAGGGCAAAAGTAGTGATTTCAATGTACTCCTCTCTTAGAGCTAATTCACATGCTTCTCAAAGTAAGGTAGAAAAATGTAAGAATGTGAGACAAAAATGTTACTTTCATTTAAAACTTCATATTATGTTCCTATCTATACCTAATTTTTAAATTAGCATACAGCATTCCTGATATGGAAACACGGGACACAATCATCATGCTTCTGGCCAAGATGGAGGCATAGGTAGATATACTTTGCCTCCTTGCACAACCAAAGAAGGACGATAACAAATTTAAAGACAAAAAATAACCAGAACTGACAGGAAATCAAATTGTAAAGAAGTCTGACAACCAAGGAGTTAAGGAAGAAACATTCATCCAGGCTGGTAGGAGGGGCAGAGAGAGGCAGCCAGGCAGCAGAGGACATGCAACAAGGAGGAGGTTGGAGGACTGGGTGGTACCACATTTGTGTGCAGATAAAGAGGAGGTAAAACTGGAGAGCTAGACAGACCTTGCAACCCTGGGTCCCAGCTCAGGGAAATAAAGCCTCAAAACCTCCAGGGGTAAAAACCTGTCGAGGTTGTGGCAACAGGAGGAATTCCTAACCTCACAGGAGATTTCGTTGGAGAGACCCTCAGGGTCCTAGAATGTATACAAACCTGCCCACCCAGGAATCAACACCAGAAGGACCCAATTTGACTGTGGGTAGCAGGGGAAGTAACTGAAAGCCAGCTGAGAGCCAAGCAAACTGCATTTTTTCCCTCTCAGATCCTTCCCGCACATATAGTACCACAATGCAGTGATGTGGGTTGCCCCACCCTGGCAAATACCTAAGGATCTGCCCCTTACTATATAACAGGTACACTGAAACAAAAAAAATATGGCCCAAATGAAAGAACAAATCAAGGCTCCAAAAATAGAACTAATTGATGAAGAGATAGCCAGCCTGTCAGATGCAGAATTCAAAACACTGGTAATTAGGATGCTCACAGAAATGCTTGAGTATGGTTGCAAAATGGAGGAAAAGTGAAGGCTATGCAAAGTGAAATAAAGGAAAATATACAGGGAACCAACAGTGAAGGGAAGGAAACTGGGACTCAAATCAATAATTTGGAGCAGAAAAAAGAAATAAACATTCAGCCAGAACACAATGAAGAAATAAGAATTCGAAAATATGAGGAGAGGCTTAAGAACCTCCAGAACAACTTTAAATGTTCCAACATCCAAATCATAGGGGTGCCAGAAGGAGAAGAGGAAGAGTAAGAAATTGAAAACTTATTTGAAAAACTAACGAAGGAGAACTTCCCAATCTGGTGAAGGAAATAGACTTCTAGGAAGTCCAGGAAGCTCAGAGTCCCAAAGAAGTTGGACCTTAGGAAGCACATACCGAGGCACATCATAATTATATTAGCCAAGATTAAACACAAGGAGAGAATCTTAAAAGCAACAAGAGAAAAGGAGATAGTTACCTACAAAGGAATGCCCATAAGACTATCAGCTGATTTCTCAAAAGAAACCTTGTAGGAATGAAAGGGATAAAAAGAAGTATTTGAAGTCATGAAACGCAAGGACCTACATCCAAGATTACTCTATCCAGAAAAGCTATTATTTAGAATGGAAAGGCAGATAAAGTGCTTACCAGATAAGGTCAAGTTCAAGGACCTCATAATCACCAAGCCCTTATTACATGAAATGTTAAAGGAACTTACCTAAGAAAAAGAAGATCAGAAATATGAACAGTAAAATGACAACACTCACAACTATGAACAACCAAACCTAAAAAAACAAAACAAAAACAAAAACAAAGTAAGCAAAAAACTAGAACAGGAACAGAATCACAGAAATAGAGATCACATGGAGGGTTATCAGTGGGAAGGGGGCAGGGGAGGGTGGGAAAAGGTACAGGGACTAGGAAGCATAAATGGTAGGTACAAAATAGGCAGGGGAGTTTAAGAATAGTGTGGGAAATGGAAAAACCAAAGAACTTATATGTATGACCCATGGACATGAACTAAGGTGGGGGAATGCTGGTGGGAGGGGCAGTACAAGGCAGAAGCGAATAAAGAGGAGAAAAAAAATGGGACAACTTTAATAGCATGAGCAATAAAATATATTTTAAAAATAATAAAAAATAAGACTTGGAGAAAATAAGAAACACAGAATAAAAATCTTAGATCCCATCAATTAGATCTTTAAAAGTTGTATGTTTTTATAAACAGGTTCAAGTGCAAAGTTAAAAGGAAGAGTCCTCAGATGACCACTTTCAGTTCTGATACCCACTGCAGGTTCAAGGATTTTCTAAGACCACACTCAGTTACAATAATTCACCAGAAATACTCACAAAATTTACTGAACCCATTATATTCACAGTTACATTTATTATAAGGAAATGATACAAATTGAAAGTAGCCAAAGGAAAAGATGTGTAAAACAAATTCTGGGAGGATTCCAGATATCATGTTTCCATTGTCCTCAGGGCACGTCATCCTCTTCTTAACATTAATATGTGGCAATACACACAGATTACTCATACTACCAACCCTGAAAACTTATCTTCAATATCCACAAGTTTTATTGAGACTCCATTACTTAGGCATATTTGACTGATTGATGGCCCATGTCATTGAACTTAGTCTCTAAGTTAACAAATACTGCATGACCCAAAGCCTCTACCTTAAATGATCTTTCCAGTGCGGCCAGCCCCTTCATTAGGCTATTGGGAGTGACTTGCACCACCCTAAGTCACCTCATTAGCTAATATATCAAACACAGCCCAAGGGGCCCACTAGGAATAACAGACACCCTACCATTAGTAAAGTCCAAGGATTTAGAAGTTACCTCCCAGGAGCTGGAAAGAGACTTCTCCCTGGGGAAGGCCCAGTTCTTTCCTGTCCAGTGTACTGTGTCTGTCACTGGGCTCCACAAATTATTCACTGAAGGTGTAGAATATTAGAAACAGGAACTTAGACAAAATTCTCATAAGAAATGAGGATTTCTTGAAACAATGGAAACCTCATTACCTTGGAATTGTAGCAGAGACAAGAGATAGGGCAAAATTGCATTCTGGGAGCACTTGCTTGAAATCAGAGAGATAAACTTAAAAAAAAAGAGTGATGATTTTAGATTTTAAAAGAAGCCAGGCACCTCATAATGAAATAATCCACTTTATGTACTGATTGCTTAGGCCCAAACTAAGAAGTTATAGTGACAGAGAAAATTCTGGGAACTGGAACCAAGAAAATGTCAGGAAAAGTAATATATAGACACTATATGTATAAACTAAATTATACAGGGGTAGGCAAATGTAGGTTAGGTACAATCTTCTACATGCTCAAATTGCCAGCCTTCATTATTTACACATTCCTGTAGTCTTCAAAAATCAGTAAGCAAACCTGAATTTCAGTGACCTGTTTGGGTTAGCTCCACAGCCTTCTGAGATGGTTGAATTCAAACCTACTTTTGCCGACCCCTGGATACATTCACTGCTGAACAGAGTGAAAGTGTTCTTTACCCAAAGAATCTAGGGTAGAACTCACATCAGGCAGGGATAGAATGGACAAGACATTCTGGCATTAGTGTGACTATTCCAGGTCCATAGCCCAGAAATGTCAAAGAAGGAACATGTAGCCAGGAGTACAGGACCCGTGGGCAATGCCTACAGTGATGTGAGATTTTTAGTTCAGTCCTTGTCCCAGGTGATGGTTGTAAAAACCTTAAAATGAAAAGGGGAATGGAGATCCTTAGGAACTGTAACCTACTTCATTTCCAGATATAAGTAGATTTCAGAATCTTTTAAGAAAATGGAAAAGTAAGCAAGTGCAGAATAAATAGGCTCCTGGTCTGAAAAGTAAGCTCAGCTGAGATGTAAATGGCTAAAGGCCCATGAGATTTTTGACAACAAATGGCCATTTTCTGTAACTTTCTAGGATTTCACAGCAAAGAAGTCAATGATGCCACTGCCTAATTCTAGTCAGGACTTTTATTAATAACAGGTACTTCTATACTCTCTCAGTTTCATTTCCAAATTTTAATCCCAGAGACTTTGACATAGATGGAAGGCTTACAGTTTTACCGTACAAGTTACCTTAAATATAAAATCATGACACAAACAGCTCTTTGTTAGCCATCTTCAGAACCAAAATAGCATTTAGACATTTGTAGCAGACTGAGAGCTCTCAGAGAGAGGAGAAGAAAAGTAACTCCTCAGAGAAAGATCCTCTGACATAAAGTAACTCTCAAAATGAGCAAACGGAGAAAGAGATTAGGTATCTAGCCTGAGGTCACAGTGCTAGTTAGTAACCTAAGATCTAGAAGGCAGTCTTTCTGAAGTGAAAGTTTCTTTCCCTAAACAAATCATCTCATTGTTTTATATCAGTAGTTCAGTATCAATTTCTCAGTTGAAATCTTGCATAAATATACAAATGAACAAGAAACTAATCAAATGATTTTCTACCCTTGCCCCATTACACATAAAGCTACAAAAGGTAAGGTCGGAGGTCTCTTAACCATAGGCTAAAGCACAGTGATTTGCATCTGTTAATATTTATCTTCCACATCATAACTCATATAAGGAGATATTAAAACCATGATTCATCTACTTTTCCATATTTCTTACAAATGCATTTCTATAACACATTCCATATATCTTCATTTAATCTACTATCAACTTCCTTTACAGTCATCATCCTGAAAGTAACTTATCCACCTTTCTAATTCATACACTGCTAAACCTGAGAATCCACAATGTGAAAAACATGCCTTCAGAAGGCTGTTCCTGGAACACGCTGTGTTCAGTGAATTAAATGTTAAAACTAATATGTAAAGACAAGGTATGCTCCTACCTAAGCATATTTCTCCAAGTCCTTACCCATTGTTCAAGGTCTAGTTAAATGAAAACTATTTTATGAAATCTTTCCCCGAAAAACCAACCACAGCAATTTCTCCCTACCAGGGCATTCTGCAGCATTCAGTTTAAGAACTATGTGTTCAACACTGAGCACACTCTGTCTTCAGTTCAGAAGCACCAAGTGTGCTCTTAGCACCACCCTGTCGTTCTACCACTTGCCTGCTGTGCAACTGTGACCCTCTCTTCCTGACCCTGTGTTCTCCACACATAGGTATGTGGAGAAACTCCTTATCCCATAGCTCAGTTGAGATGCCCTGGAATTTTCAAAGGGGGCTCTGCAAAACACAGAAGGAGAAACAAAATTGAAAAAGCTACAACAGCAACATAGTAACATAATCATAGAAACAGTCCTTCTTACAGTACACATTTTTTAACCATCGAATAAATTTGGTCTAACCACATGCTGGTTTGGCAGACAGGCCCTTGGTTCTTGTCCTCACTAACTCTGTCTACCGCAGATGCCAACAGCCTAATTTGAAGAATGTTCACACTGGAGCCTTTGTGCTGGTCATCTCTGTGTCCTGGGCCACTTGAATGCCTCCTCTGACTTCAGATTTTCCTGCCTTGCATCTGGATAGCTACCCCAGCATAAAAACCGAGTTGTGACTTTCCGGGCCTTAAGAAGCACTTCTTTGCCCTTTGGCAAGTTACCATACCTTTGGCAACTCGCCACCAGTCTTTCTCCCATAATTCAAACATTCACTTAGCAGAGTCTAAGGGAAAACAAACACGTGACAAACATTACAAGCTCTCTCCAGGAAGCACTCACAGACCCTTAAAGTTCACGTTTAGAACCCATACTTTAGACCAGCAATTTTCAACCTGTGTGCCTCAAGAGGCCCACTGGTGTGCCACAGGAATTTTTAAATCATGCAATACCTGACTATTTAGTCAGGGGCACTGACCTCTTTTTCCTTAGATTGTCAAATTTAAAAAAAAAAGTGACAATAGCCGTCCAATGTGAATGAATCAAAATTATACCTATTTCTTGTCAGATTGGCAAAAAAAATATGGTTTTTTTAGTGTGCTGCAGAATCTTAGCAATTAGTGTATGTGTGCCATGAGATGAAAAGGGTTGAAAATCACTAGTTTATAGTCTAGTGACCTAATGGCCTCAGACAAGGAGCACTACTTCCCAGAAGTCTCTTTCCTCGTGTAATTCTCTGCCTGCATCTCTTCCTGCAGCCCTTGTTCTTTGTTTTTTAACTTCTATTTTTTTCCTTTATTTCCATTGTTTACACTGTCACAGATGTGCCCACCCCTCCCTTTGCCCACCTCCCCTGCCCCACCCTTGCCCTTCCTTCCCTCCCAACACCAACAGCAGCAGCCTCCTCAGGCCACCCACCCTCATCTAACTGACATACTCATTCAGTTCCTCTCTGGAAAGCATGCTCCTAATTTTCTGTTAATTTGAAAAGTAGAGAAGATGGATATATATCATCCAGGCCCAGAAGAGGCTGGCACTGCACCCCATCCCTCATGTCCTCCAGTGGCCTCCTTCACATTTCCAGTAAGGCGGTGTTCAAATGCACTTATAAAACAATGCAGATACATTAAGGAAAGGTCATTCTCTTGTGTTTTCTGTTGTTTTCCAATTATTAACCAATCAAACATTTGAGATATTAATTCTTTTTTCCATATTTTCCACTTTCTCTTCCTTCTTTTTCAAGGAGACTGCAGCCTCTGTGATTCATTGGTTTAGGGGAGGCAGACCAAGGAGTAGCTTGAAAGTCTTACTTTGAAATTTCAAAAGACAAAACCTAACAGAGAACTTAGAGAGTTCAAAAAAATAAACACAGTAGCTTTGAAGAAGCATGATGTGAAAATGATTCACCCCAGACCTGGAATACACCCTGGGCAAGGAGAGCAAGGCAACATCTGCATTTCTTCAGAGCACACAGCTCCCTGTAGGCATCCTGCGAAGGCTCGCAAACTCAGTAGTGTTGCCTGTGGGGAGATGTCAGGGATGGGCACAAGCAGTCTTGAAGAAGTCCCCAGTGTCCCAAATATGACAAGGAAGCAAGAGAGCATCACAGGATCTGAAGACACCATGCAGAGTAGTACCCTGAATTTTTTAAGTTAACTTACATGAACTGATAACTGCGTCCCAGATTCTACCCCAGCTTAGCATGTATAAGCCCCCAGAACTGTGTGTGGCACAACTCCAGAAAAAAGATAGGAAAGCCCTCAAAGACTGAGATTAAATTTTTTCATAATAAATTAAGTTGCTTTTTAGAAACCAAAATGTTGCCTTTTTTGTGCAACTGAGTTTATGGAATGACATTTATATTTTTTAATTTACTCCTATATAATGTTTTTTCAACTGCTTTCATAATACTTAAACACAAAGCTCACAGTTAAATTCCTGTGTCACTAGAATCTGTCAAGAGGGCCTTGAATTTACTTAGTACTTCAGTGTTAATAAATTTTGTAGGATTAACCTGATCGAATCTTAAAATTTTGAATTTGAAGCATTAAAAAATCTTTTATTCAAACCTCTTTATTTCACAGATGAGGAAACTAAAGCCCAGGGCTTTACATTTTCCAGGTTATAGATAAATGTTCACGTTTGCTTCTCTTCCAGAATAATGTTTATCTTCTAAAAGTTGATGGCCATATTGTCAGGTCTCTTTTTGAAGACTGAGCCTCATTAAGAGACACTCCAATAAAGCTACTTAAATGGATGATGCACATTTAAAATTGTCCTCTCAAATCCCACCCTAGTGTTCAACTCCTTTGGGCAATGTTAAGGATATCAGTCCAAATTATCTTCTATATGCCTATCCCTGTAAGGCTGTCCTCTCTCTCTGGACCACTGGCTGACGATCTATGATGTGTGATCGCATCTCTTCTCTCTCCTCTCTATCTTCAGAAAAATGTCAAATGCATCATTTTTGTTAGAGAGTCTTCCACTCAGGGATATGCCTAGAGGGCATTAAAACTAGAAGATTAAGAAAGGTCCAGGACTTGAAGGAGATGTGAGTTTGCTAGATGGTGCTAAATAAAAGCCTGAATTGTTACGCAATCTCTTTATGAGGGACGAAGTGCATAGACCTATCCTTTTAAAACTAACACGACTTTGTCCTTTCAATACTTCTTTTCTCTCAAGGCTGTACCTGGCTTGATCTTAACCTGAGTTCACTATATGAAAGGTGAGGTAACCTATACAAATTTGAGTAAGTAAGAGGAAAGACCAAAATGCTGTCAACTGGGTTTTCTGTTTCTTCACCTTTTCTCTTTTCTTCTCTCTTCTTGGGTATTAATGTAAGCAAGTTTCCCCAGATCTTCCCATCTTCAACAATTTTCCTTTAATATCTGCATAAGATAACAAGAACCCAGATATGGTGGGGGCAGAGATAAACAGGAAGAGCACAGAGGATCTTTAGGGCAATGAAAAAACTATGTAGAATATTATAATGATGGATATATGTCATCATATCTTTGCCTAAACCTATAGAATCTTCCACACCAAAGGTGAACACAATATAAACTCTAGATTTGTAGTGATCATGAAGTGTCAATGTAGGATCATCACTGTAAATGAAAAATACCCCATTCTGGTGAGTGATGGTAACAGGGGAAGTTATGCGTGTTTGGGGTCAGGGGACATATGAGAAATCTCTGTACCTACCTTGCTATAAACCTAAAACTGCTCTGAAACAAAAGTCTTTTAAAAATAAAATAAATAAATTACAAGAGCCCCCATGAGCACACTCCAGTAGAAAATCCATCTTTACAATATTCCTTCGACTATTGACTAGCTCTACATTTTTAGGTCAAATTTAGGTCTGATTCTCCTATTCCACTATTTGCACACTGTGGCTGCTGGCTTCTCTGCATACCCAAATGCTAAAACTTATAAGCTTTGAAGAAACATCCTCACATTTTCACTTTACCTTCCACTGAATCCTGAAGGGTGAACTTCTTGGTGGTTGTTTATTCTGCCTGGACAAGTGGAACCAAATGTGATGGCAAACTTATTGCACAAAGCAATGCATTTGTACACTGTGATTCATGGAACCCAACACTGAAGGAACATTACTCTAGAAGGAACACAGGGACCAAAGACAGAAGGAACCCAAAATTAAAGTGATAAAAGTTAATTCTGTCAAATAAGAGTCATTACTTCAGATTGTGAAATAAAATCACAACTTTTAAACATTATCAAGCTCTCTTGTTATAAATACATGAGCAAAATTATAAGGTCTGAAAAACCCACACACTTATAAATTAGAACTCATTGTTTATGCACTTGTGTGAAAACATGATTTAGTGTTACTGCTGCTGAATGGCTTTACTCTAATCCATAATTGCATTTAGACAAGGATATGTAGCAGAAGCATCATGGTTAAGCCAAGTTCTGCTTGAATTAATACTCAATCCCTCAAACTTGGATTGTTATGACCTCCTGACTGTCTTCCAGCCTCTCCACTACAATAGATCCTCAGACCACTACCAGACTCCTCTAACTAAAACAATGCTTACTCTGAAGTATGCCCATTGAATGGCTCCCCATTGTCTAATAAATAAAGTAAGAAATCTTCATGCTGGCATTTGAGGTTCTCCACAATATGGCATCGATCTAACTCTTTACCTGATATGTGAGCTCTCCACTGTGAGTGCACTGGGTTTCTCACTGTTCCCCAAATAAACAATGCTGATTCCCTTCTCCATAACCTTGTTTATGCCGTTTCTCCAGATGTAACCAAGTTAGAAGTTCATGAAAACACAGCTCCTGGGTGAAACTTCCCTGATCTTTCCTTCCCACAAAATTTTTTCCCTGGAATTTCTAGAGCAGTTTCTTAAACTCAACACCAGTGATATTTAGGTCCAGGTATTTTTTGTGTAAGAAGCTGTCCTGTGAATTGCAGAATGTTTGGCCACACTCTTGGCCTCTGTTGGTAACTCTCCCCAGTAGAAGTCACTGCCCAGCAGTGACAAACAAAAGTGTCACCAAACCTTGTCAAATATATCCCAGAAAAGGCAAAATTATCCCCCATTGATCTAGGTCATTATTTTCTGTATCACTCATATTGGTATTTAAATATTTTGTATGTATATTTCTTAGCTCTTAAGCTAGATTGTTTTAGTACAAGTATTGTATCTTATTTTGAATCCTTAATAGAGCACTGTAGTGAATGCTCAATAAATATTTAAAATTTAAATACTTAAATTAGATGTAAAGATGTATCTGAAAGTTAGATATAATGTACCCTCAATTTTTTTTAATGTGGAAACTGAAAACCAGAAAGTAAAGCTATTTTCTCAAAATTGATGTGTTGTTTGGATAGTTCTCCGCTACCCCATCAGGTGGTGTTAACACTATAAGTATATCTCTTCTCATGAATTAATTATGAGAGATTTATTTAACTCCAAATCAGCACAAGCAAATAATAGTCTGTAGCTTTGTTGAGGGTTCTTTATATTACTCTGCTTTAATAATGTGCATATGTTTTATAAAAACCTTTACATTTTTTTAAGATTTATTTATTTATTTTTAGAGAGGGAAGGGAGGAAGAAAGAGAGAGAGAGAGAAGCATCAATGTGCGGTTGCTGGGGGCTGTGGCCTGCAACCCAGGCATGTGCCCTGGCTGGGAATCAAACCTGCGAAACTTTGGTTCGCAGCCCATGCTCAATCCACTAAGCTATGCCAGCCAGGGCACTAAAACCTTTACATTTTTATATTTATTAAAAATTTTTTTTAAATTTATAGTGTCAGAAATAGACCTTGAAATTATGGTTGAAAGGTTAGAGTTTAGCATGTATAGTTATGTTATCTTTAGTGAGCTATTCAACTTACTGTGTCTCCATACCTCATCTTCTAAATTCTTATTCCACTAAAACAAAAATAAAACGAACTCCTTGAGAGAGGGGATACCGTCTTGTTGCTACCAGTAGCTGCCACAAAGCACAACATTCACCATATATTTTCTGAATGACTGACTGTTCACCTGGGGATATATGAGGTGTGTCCAGAAAAAGTCCAGCCATCATTAACATAACGAGAATGGTTTGCACATCATCGATGTAACCTGGCAGCCCTGAGAGTGCACTGTAATGTACCTGCATGAACAATGACAACTTCATTGTACTAGTCAGTGGGTGTGGTAGACACCATTTAGTAAGAGTATAGAGGAAATCTCTGTACCTTTCTCTCAATTTTGTTGTAATGAATAACAGTGTAACAATTGCAGGGGAAAGAGTGTATAAGAGGACTAAGTGGTAATGGAAAAAATATACAATTAAAACATTGAAAAAACTTTCAGAAAGCTCCCACCTTATCATAAAAAGAATTACAAAATGAATGGGCCTCTGTCAAGGTGGAAAAAAATTAAAAATAAAAAGCTGCTCCTTTGATGTAATCAATAAAATTAATAAAACTCTAGCTGGACTGATTGGGAGAAAAGAGAATACACAAAATACTGATATCAAAGTGAAACAAGATGTCACTATAGTTTATACAGATATTAAAAAGATAAAGGAATATTATAAATATATATGAATAGATTTATGCGTATAAATCAACAACTTAAATGAAATGAAGAATTTCTTTGATAGACAAAATCTACAAAGTCTCATTCAAGACAGATAACTGGAATAATCCTTAAAGAATTTGAATTTATAGTTAAAAACCTTCCCACAAGGAAAATTGCTGATAGTTACTAAATATTTAAAAAGAAATTACTCAAATTATATGCAATTTTTACCAGAAAATTAAAAAGGAAGAAATGCTTCTTAATCCATGCTATGAGGCCAGTATCACTCTGATGTCAAACTGAGACAAATACATTATTAGAAATGAACACTATAGATCAATATCCCTCATGAACATAAATGCAAATTTTTTAAACAAAATTTTAGCCAACAGACTGTAACAATATATAAAAGACAACATATTACATCCAAGTGGGGTATATCCTAGGCATCAAAGGCAGTTTTAAGATTTGAAAACCAACTTAATTTACTAAACTAACAAACTTAAGAAGAAACACCATATGATTAAATATATAGTCACAAAAATAACATTTGATTAAGTTCAACATTGATTCCTGATTAAAATTTAAAAAAAAAAACTCTTAGAAAACTCATAATTAAAGGGAATTTCCTATTTGGTAAAGGGCACCTATGAAAAGCCTACAGTAACATCAGATTTAATGGTAAAGATTGAATGTTTTCTTTTCATATCAAGAAGAGAACAAGAAAATGAAGGAAATAAGAAAAGAAAGGTACAAATAATAAAATATGAATTTGGGGAATTCAACAAATTGTAAGAGGTCTGGAAAGAAAAACAAAAGACCAGAGAAAATGAAATTCAAAAATGATTCAAAAATTTCCCACAACTGAGAGATTTGAGTCTGAAACTGAAAGGGTCCAGCTTGTGAAATAGGCCAATACCATATTTTATAATTGTAGACTTTCCAAATACAAGAATAGAGTAATGCAAAGAATAAATTTAATACATTTGACCAAGTACTTACATCACAAAGCATTAGAGTAGGTAGTGTCAGACATACAAAAATGAGCTAAAGACTACCCTATCCTCAAAGGTATAAATAAATAAATAAATAAATAGATAAATTAATCAGCTGGTAATATCTGATTATCATACTCATAGGAGATTAACCAGCACATTTTCTTCTGACCTTGGTTTCTATCTTCAGATTGTTTTTTATTTTAAACAAGAGCCACTTTAGATTGTGTCTGCCTGTGATACCCAGCACACGTGCTGGGTAAAGAAAGCCAGCCTTTTTTTTTCTTGAGCTCTGTTCACTGCCACACACACACTACTCACACAGGTCACATATATACATACACACATACATACACATGTGCACAAAATTGCACACACTCATGTGTTTATACACACATGCACACAGACAAATTGGGTCCTTTTAAAATAATGCCTTTCTGTCGTCAGGGAAAAAGACTTAGTTTCTAAGTTTTCTAGACTAAAAGAGGATCAGGCCACTTGAGATTAGAAATGAGGTCTATTATTTATACTCTTATTTCCCATCTTTTCTATATTTTGCTAGCCTTTTAAAAAGTTTACTTGATATTCAGATTAGCCAATAGTGTCCTCTACTTGTCCTATACTATGCCTCTTTAACAATGCTTCCACTGCTAGTTTTTTGGCAGCAACCAAAATGTTTTCCCCCACTCTGGGCACTGAGCACTGTCCACTGTCCCACTCACTAACCTCCCGCTTTCTCCCTCTGCAGTCCCACTACTCACCATCAGAGCAATCCAGGCCTTCAGCCTTCGGCGGCACAGAGGCTGTGGCTCCCAGCACCTCTGAAATAGGACTTTCCAACTTTTCTGTGGAGTAGGACATGAAATGGGTGTACTAAGCTCTTAGCAGGCACCCAGCTCTGGTTTCCTTTCTATCTGCCTTCTGGAGGAGGGGTGCCAGCTGAATTTAGTGGAGACTGAAATGGGTCCTAAAAAAATGTTTGAGAAGCTAGGACTGCCAGCAGAGACACAAAAAACACATTATTCCTAGAGCTAACATAATTCGTATTATTGTCTAATTGTCTCTACAATTTAACTTCTCTTTATACAAGAGAGGAGGTAGAGATAGTATATTATTATTGTTGTTGTTATTATTTCTCAACTGTAATGGGAAGACAATACTCAAAATCCTGCACAGTGGACTATTTTTATTTTTTCAACATCAATCATTCAGTCATTTACTGAGACAGTGCATGGAGTGAACTTAACATGTTATACAGCCTTCACACTATTTCCACAGAGACAACCCACACATTGTAGATAATTCCTCACGCAAACTCTCCAGCCTATGGCAGTGCTTTCTGTGTCTTCCATGTTTGTCATTACTCTAGATTAAGCCTTTATCCTAAGCCCTTGTTAAAATTCACATCTGTTACCCAGAAGGTAAACAGAAGAGCCCATCTGTTTCTCCAGAAAGCGGGCTTGAGGCAGTCTGTCACAGTGTTCATTGAGAAGGCAGCTGGGTGTCATGAACAGAGCTGGTTCCTGGCCTGACTTAGCTACTCGCTTGCTAATTACAAGCTTCAATTTCCTCAATGTGTTTTCCTATCAACAGGAAATTGTACTCACAGAATGATATCAACAGAATTGTATTCACTGACCGGAAAGATTCTGTCTCATCTTAAAAATCAGTGATTTTACATTCTAAATATAATACATACTCTGATGCTTAGGTCACCGAGTACAAGCTTAGATTATTTTCAAAAGAATAAATGTTGTATTTTGTTTTTTTTTTAATTTATTAAATTTATTGGGGTGACATTGGTTTCAAGTGTACAATTCTATAATGCATCAACTGTATATTGTATTGTGTGTATACCACACAAAGTCAAGTCTCTTTCCATCAACATTTACCCCCTATCTACCCTCTTCTACCTCCCCTTACTTGTCTTTCCCCTTGGTTATCACCATACTGTTGTCTGTGCTTATAACATTTTTTTTAGTTAACCCTTTCAGTTTTTTACCCCAGTCCCGCAATCCCTCTTCCATTTTATAGCTGTCAGTCTATTCTTCATATCTGCAAGTCTATTTCTATTTTGTTAGTTTATTTTGTTCATTATATTTCACATATAAGTGAAATCATAAGGTATTTGTCTTTTTATCACTGGATTATTTCACTTAGCATGATACTCTCCAGATATTGCAAAAGATAAGATTTCCTTGTTTTTTATGGCTGAATAGTATTCTGCCATAAATGTATCACTGCATTTTTTTCCCACTCACCTCCTGATGGGCACTTGGGCTGATTCCATGTCTTGGCTATTGTAAATAATGCTACAGTGAACATAGGGGTGCATAAGCTTTTGAATAAGTGTTTTGGGTTTCTGTGGATTAATCCCCATAAATACAACCACTGGGTTATAAAGCAGTTCCATTTTTAATTTTCTGAGGAAACTACATACTGTTTTCCATAGTAACTGCACCAAAATGTAGTCCTACAAACAAGGGGTTTATTTTCTCCATGCCCTGGCAAACACTTGTTGATTTACTGATAATGGCTATTTTGAGAGGTGTGAGGTGATATCTCATTGTGGTTTTAATTTGCATTTCTCTGATGAAGAGTGACATTGAGCATCTTTTCATATGACTATCGGCCATCTGTATGCCCTCATTGGATGAATGTTTATTTAGGTCCTTTGCCCATTTTTTAATTGGGTTGTTTGATTTTTGGTGTTGAGTTATAGAGTTCATTATAAACTTTGGATATTAACCCTTTATCAGATGCATTATTGGTGAATATGTTCTCCCATTCAGTGGGTTGTCTTTTCATTTTGTTGATGTTTTCCTTTGCTGTGAAAAACATTTTAGTTTGATGTAGTCCTGTTTGTTTATTTTTTCTTTTGCTTTCCTTGCCCAAGGAGGCATATCAGAAAAAAAAATATTGCTACAAGAAATGTCTGAGATTTTACTATGTTTTATGACTAATATTTAACATATTTGACATAAAAAATTTAATATTTAACTATGTTTTGTGACTAAGTCTTTAATCCATTTTGAATTTATTCTTGTGTATGGTATTAGGTGTTCTAGTTTCATGTTTTTGCAAGTATCTGTCCAATTTTCCCAACACCATGTATTGAATAGATTGTCTTTACCCTATTATACATTCTTGCATCCTTTGTCATATATTAATTTACCATAAAATAATGGATTTATTTCAAGGCTTTCTATTCTGTTCCACTGATTAATATGTCTATTTTTATGGCAGAACCATGCTGTTTTGATGACTGTGGACTTGTACAGTTTGATAGTAAATAGCATGATTTCTCCACTGTATTCTTCCATCTGAAATCGCTGTGACTATTCAGGGTCTTCTGTGTTTCTCTATAAATTGTTGGAATATTCATCCTAATTCTGTGAAAAATGCCATTGGTATCTAAATAAGATTTGCATTGAATCTATAGATTTCCTAGAGTAGTATGGACATTTTAATGATGTTAATGCTTTCTATCTATGAACACAGTATGTGCTTCTATTTGATCATGGTGTATGACCTTTTAAATGTATTGCTGGATTCAGTTTGCTTATATTTTGTTGAGTATTTTAGTATCTATGTTCATCAAGGATACTGGCCTATAATTTCCTTTTTTTGTGGTATCTTTTTCTGGTATTGGAATTAGGATAATGCTGGCCTCATGGAATGATCTTGAGAGTCTTTCTTCCTCTTGAACTTTCTGAAATAGTTTGGCAAAAATATGTGTGAGTTCTTTCAATGTTTGGTAAAATTCACCTGTGAAGCAATTCAACCCAGGACTTTTGTTTCTTGGGAGGCTTTTGATGACTGCTTTAATTTCATTGGTCTATTCAGATTTTCTGATTCTTCCTGATTCAGTTTTGGAAGATTGTATGTTTCTAGAAATTTATACATTTCATCCAGATTGTCCAATTTGTTGGCATATAGTTATTCATAATATGCTTAAATTCTTTGTATTTCTGTGGTGACAGTTGTTACTTCTCTTTCACTTTTTATTTTGTGTATTGGAGTACTCTTTTTTCCTTGATGAGTCTGCTTAACAGTTTGCCCATCTTGTATGTCTTTTCAAAGAACCAGCTCTTGATTTCATTGATCTTTTGTATTGTGGTTTTTTTTAAGATTTTATTTATTTATTTTTAGAGAGGAAAGGGAGGGAGATAGAGACAGAGAAACATCAATGTGCGGTTGCTGGGGGTCATGGCCTGCAACCCAGGCATGTACCCTGACTGGGAATCGAACCTGCGACACCTTGGTTCACAGCCCACACTCAATCCACTGAGCTATGCCAGCCAGGGCTTGTATTGTTTTTTTAGATTCTATTTTGATTATTTCTCTTCTAATCTTTAATATTTCCTTTCTTCTATTCACTTTGGGTTTTGTTGGTTATTTTTCTAGCTCTTTTAAATGTAAAGTTAGAATGTTTATTTGAGATTTTTCTAATTTCCTGGGGCAGATCTGTAACACAACAAATTTACTTCTTAGGACTGCTTACGCAGTGTTCCATAGATTTGGAAGTGGTGTTTTCTCATTTTCATTTTTTTCAGGTATCTTTTTATTTCTTTCTTAATCTCATTGTTATCCCATTCATTGTTTAGTAACATGTCATTTAGCCTGCATGTCTTTGTTTTCCAGTTTCTTGTTTTGTGATTGATTTCTACTTACATACCATTTGGTCAAAAACATTCTTGATATTATTTCAATCTTAAATTTATTGAGATTGTTGTGTCCAGATGTGTGATCTATCTTAGAAAATGCTCCATGTGTACTTGAAAAGTATGTATATTCTGCTGCTTCAGGGTGAAATGCTCTGAAGATGTCCATTAAATACATCTGATCCAGTGTGTCATTTGATGCCACTATTTCTTTGTTGATTTTCTTTCTGAAAAATCTCTCCTTTGATGTCAACGGGGTGTTAAAATCCCCTGCTATGACTGTATTGTTGCCAATCTCTTCCTTTATGTCCATCAAAATTTGCTTTACATATTTAGGTGCTCCTGTATTGGGTGCATAAATGGTTACAAGGGTTATAATCTCTTGTTCAACTGCTCCCTTTATCACTGAGTAGTGTTTTGTCTCTTACTATAGTCTTTGTTTTAAAGTCTATTTTACCTGATACAACTGTTGCTACTTCAGCTTTTTTTTTCATTTCTATTTGCATGAAATATCTTTTTTCCATTCCTTAACTTTTAGTCTCTGTGTATCTTTTGTTCTGAGGTAGATCTGTTGTATACAGCATATATATGGGTCTTGTTTTCTTTTCCATTCAGCCATTGTATGTCTTTTGATTTCAGCATTTAAGCCATTTATATTTAAAGTTATTTGATAAGTATGCATTTATTGCCATTTTATATTTATAACTATGTTTATCTAATGTTTTCTTCTTCTTCATGTTAAAGAAGACCCTTTAACATTTCTTATAATACTACTTTGGTGGTACTGAACTCTTTTCTTTTTTTTCATTTTAATTTTTTCATTTTTGTCTGGGACAGTCTTTATTCTCTTTCAATTTTATATAATAGTCTTGCTGTGTAAAGTAGTCTTGGTTGTAGGTCCTTACTTTTCATCACTCTGAAAATTTCATGCCAATACCTTCTGGTCTGAAATGTTTCTGCGGAGAAATGAAGTGATAGTCTTTTGGAGTACCCTTTATTGCTTTTAAGATTCTCCCTTTGCCTTCAACCTTTGTAATTTTAATTATGATGTGTCTTGGTGTGAGTTTTTCTTGGTTTATTTTGCTTGGGACTCTCTGCACTTCCCAGACTTGTATTTCTTTTTCCTCCACCAGGTTAGGGAAGTTTTCAGTCATTATTTCTTCAAATAGTTTCTCAATCTTTTGCTCTCTCTCTTCTCCTTCTCGTACCCTTATAATGTGGATGTTGTTATGCTTCATGTTGTCCTAATGATCCCCTAAACTAGTCGTATTTTTTTAAATCCTTTCTTATTCCTGCTTTTCTGATTGACTATTTTCTGCTCTTTCTAATTGCTGATTCAATCTTCTGCCTCATACATCTTATTTTTTATTCCTTCTAATGTATTATTCATTTTAGTTACTGTATACTTTATTTCTGACTTTTTATGGCTTCTATGTCTTTTTTATGCTGTTGAAGTTATCTCTAAGTTCTTTGAGTGTGCTTATTACCATTTTTAAATTTTTTTACTGGTAAATTGTTTGCCTTCATTCATTTAGTTCTGTTTCTGGCGATTTCTTCTGTTCTTTCATTTAGGGCATGTTTTTGCCTCCTTGTTTTGGCTGCCTCTTGTGTTTGTTTCTGTGTATTAGGTAGGTCAGCTATGTCTGCCAGTCTTAGTAGGGTGACCTTATATAGTGTGTGTACTGTGTACTGTACCTGTAGCTCGGTCTACTTGATCCCCTGAGCTGGGTGCTCTAGGAAGTTTCCTTGTGTGGGTTATGTGAACCCTCCTGTTATAATTGAGTCTTGATTGCTATTGGCTCATTTATGCATGTGTTCAAACCTCAGGCTGGGCAACCATGAGGATCAACACTGACCACAGTATACAAGCTGCTATGCAGGTGCTGATCACATGAAGCAGAATTTGCCTCAGGAGGCTCTGGTGTCTGACAAGACATTCCTTTGTATATGTGGCTTGTGAAGGTGATTGGATTCTGCCCTGAAGTTGTCTGTTCTGTGGCCTCTGCGGAGGTATTGTGGTGCAGATCAATGTCAGATGCTTCCCATGACTGGCCCTGGGCAACCTGTTTGGAGCTACAAAGTGATCCACATTTTGTGGCTGCCTCTGCTCAGCCTTGGTGTTTGTGGGAAGGACCAAACTGTGCACCAAAGCTGGCTTCCACCACCACTGAGCCCAGGGGCTGGTCAGCAAAAGGCTAATGGCAACCCAAGATTCATTACCACCTGCCTCCATCTATCACCTACCTGGTAGGTCCAGTCACTGAAAGAGCCTCTGGCAGTACTCAGGTTTTATAAGGTAGGTTCTCAGGGAGTCACCAGGTAGAGACAAGTGGTGTTCACCAAATCGATATAGCCATTGCTGAGTCTGAGGTCATTTGCCACAAGTCCCCGGGTATATCAAGTCTTACTGTCCCCCATTGGGTACCTACATATCCTTATCATAGGTCAGGGTTTTAGGAATTGAGTCATCAGGGGGAAGTCAGCAGAGTTTACCAGGCCCAAACAGACCAAGATTTTGCTGTATGAAGGGAAAGCTTTGCACAGATTGGGCATGTGAGGGAAAAATGGTCCCATTCTAGAGCCATACAATTCAGTCTGTCCTAGATTTTTCTGGGAGTCTGAGCTCAGCAGAGTGGGCAGCTGGTAGTCAGGAGTGTGGGGCTGCAGGGACCCTGGAGTATGAAGCTATTGGATCTGCCTTGTGGCGGTGGTGCCACCAATCAGGTTCACATGAAAATAGGAAGTGTGTCCTTTGTCCCAAAGCCACACAACTCAGTCACTGACACCCCCTGAATCTGCCCAGACATCTATGCCTGGCCCTGGCAGCTGAATCTTTAGCAGGTCATGAGCTCTGCAGGGTAGGGCAACAGGGAGTCCAGAGTGTGGGGCTACTGTGTTCACCCCAGCTGATGCCATGAAGAGGTGAATGTTCTACCCATGAAATATAGTGTCCTTGGTGTGGGAGAGAAACTAAGCACAGGGATCCTGGCTGCTCCCTCCCCAGAACCACCAACCTCAGTCTACCCTCACACAACTCTTGCCCATGCTGCCTTCCCTCCACTGGAGTCCAGGGTAAGTTGTGAATGAGATTTCGTGTGCTAACCCTTTAAGTGGGCACCTGGGTTTCTAGCAGTCTCCTCTCTCTTCCTGGCAGTCAGAATCCCCACTGATTTTTACAGCCAAATATTATGTGGGTACCTCTTCCCAGCTCTGGTCCCCTGGGCTGGGAACCCTGGCAAGGTTCCACAAGGAGAGTCTTTGCAGCTGAGATATGCCCCCTGGTTCTCAGCTGCCACATGTGGTTGTGGGGCCAGCCCTTTTCATGTCTCCACCCTTCTTACCAGTTTCAATGTGTCTTCTTCTGTAAATCCTTGGTTATAAGATTCCCCTTGTGGAACTTAGTCAGCTAGTCTTCAGCTGATTTTATTCAGGATGATTGCTCTATATTTTAGTTATAATTCCAGTTTGGGCCTGGGAGGAGATGAGTAAACCTTCTACCTACTCCATTGCCATTTGGATTGAGTCTTAAATGATGTATTTTAAATATCTGTACAACATATCCACATATATAGTTTCAAAAATGCTAATAATTCCAGCTGATTAAATATAGACTACTTATTTTAAAACCAATTCAACAATATTCTCTGGCTCTATTCCCAGAACATTTTTATTTGATTAGGAATTGTTTAAATTTTAATTCATTTTAAGCCCTTTTCCCTCCCAATTGTGTTCCTCTTAGAATGTCACATTTGAAATACTGACTGCAATTGCACTCACTATCTTATTAAATTATGTACCTCAACAGTGTCACTATTATGCATTTGAATGTTTTTCCAGCCACATTTAGAATGTGTGGTGTAGTGGACAGTGCATTTATGTTTTTGTGTTTTCCCTTTTCCTTCCAAAAGCACCTGCCAGAGGCCCACTTCTCTCCCATAACAGTATCAGTCCAATGTGCTACTCTGTTTTTCTTTTATCTCTCCCTTTTCCTTTAAAAAAATTAAGATAATGACAAAACTGTCTTGCTAATCATGCTGCCATCACAACTCTGGAAAGCAAACATACTAAAAAACAAATCAAATTATGCAGATTTTCTAAGTCGAACAAGCTCATTTTTATAAATTCACAAGTAATTGCTATTTCTTTCCTGATTAGTGCCTCACTATTCCCAAATTTTATTCAGGCTGGATCCCAATTTTCATTGACCTTAAGAAGAGAAAACAGAAGCAGTGACAGCAGAGACCAGGAGAAAGGCTTCAGACAGGGCCCCCAGTTGCTGGTCACACCCCATCTTGCATACAGAGCCTCTTTCATGTGGCTTTTACCCCTCTATACCACAACCAACTCATACTTTTTCTTAACAACTCTTTCTCTCCACCCACTCCTGACCCACCCACTGCTAGAGATTGAGATTTACCTTTTTATCATAAGAGCTACTATACTTTAAGCAACATCTGTGTAACAGGCACTGGGTTACCCATTTCATATAAACTGTATCCCTTAATCCTCACACAATCTTACAAGTCAGACATTATCTTGTTTATTTTAAAACTAGGGAAACTGAAGCTCAGGGAGGTTAAATAACTTGCATAGTGCCCACAGATAACAAGGAGCTGAGTGTAGCTGTGTATCCAGGTCTGTCTCACTGTGTAAAATACATATGCATTTAAAAGGAGTAAAAGCAGAAGGTAGTAGCAGATGAGCAAAAGAGTGGTAAACTTATACTGTGATTTAATCAAAACTAAATTATGTGTATCTGTGTTGGAAAGATTCAACCAACAACTTCCATGATCTTCTTACTCAATAACTGGAAATGGCATTTGATATCAGTAAAGAAAGCTTTCAGCCATAAGTGACAGCTCAATTTTTATTGGGTTAAAGCTATCTTTCTCATGCACCAAAAAATATCTAGAGCAATGTTGTACGAAAGAAATATAATGTGAGAAAAAAATCAGATGGCACATGTAATAGCAAAGGCTGTAGGAGCCACATTTCAAAAAAGTAAAAGGAAACAGTTAATTTTAATAATATATTTTATTTAACCCAATATATCCAACATATCATTTCAACCTGCAATCAATATTAAAAATATTAATGACACATTTTTTCTTTTTTTCATGCTAAGTCTTTGAAATCTGGTGTTCATTTTATATTAAAAGCATATCTCAATTCAGACTAGCCACATTCCCAGTGCTCAGTAGCCAGTGGCTAGTGACGACAGCATTGAACCACACAGGGGAGGGAAGCGGCTGCTAGGGTTAGATCCCCTAGTTCGCAGGTGTTGCCCTCATGCGTAACACCTCAAGTTCACAAAATGGTTACCAAACTGCCACACGTTTTATCAGTATTGCAACTGAGAACAGGGAGGAAGCACCACCATAAAGTCTTTCCCAGAATACCTCTGCCTAACCTGGGAACTGTGCTCCAAAGTGACTCTTTATCACAAGGGGGGCTGGAAAAGTGAGCAATTATATTTTTCTGATTCCCAGTGGAAGTACATAATGAAGAAAAAGGTTCGAAACAGAAATATACTTGCTAACTTGCTAGGTCAATCTCAGGCACTGATTTAAAAAAACAAAAACAACAAAAAAAGAATATATTCTGAGCCAAGAAAAAGTCCAAGAATCATGGAAATATGTTTTGCTTCATTTTCTAACACTGATTATACTTAATGAAATAATGCATAGACTTTTCTTTCAGAATAATACCTGCCTAGCTCATTTATGCCATTTGCCAGCTAACATATCTGAGAGGAGAGGGAACATCAGGAATGAACCTCCTGGGAGGAAGTGATCCTCGGAAGACCAGCGGATCAACCTCACTTTCCCCGCAGAAATTTCCATGGTGAGCCCTCTGTGAATATATATGAATGCTCACATTGAACACCAAATATAACACTATTTGTTCAAATTCCTATTGAGCTAATGTCATTTTAATACATCACAATGTAAATGTATGCTTCTCTTAAGAGTTTGTAATTATTCCTAGTCATTTTTTTCCTAAACTAAATTATAGCAATAAAGAGATCTAAACTAATGCAACCTTACTATTAGCAAAATTCCATTATTGCCTTAATAGAAAGAAAAAAGATCTTTAGCCTCAGAAAAATGAGTAACATTAGCTTTGACATACATATTGAAATTTGGTTAATAAGAACTGGAAATAAATTATCTAATAATTTATACTATAGATAGTTTAAAACCCTCTGCACAATTGTACAGCTACCAAATGTTATGATAAACTTAAGTGTTGTATTCTAAGGTATTTATGTACATTCACTCCACAAAAATCCTAAAAACATTTTCAATGATTTTAAACCATAATATGACATGGCCTATTTTATTTAATAGTAGAAAATTAAACTATGGTACAATCATTTGTATAGTGTAAATTAAAACTGGCATTTTCCTTATTCAATTTTAAATACGTGTGTGTGTGTACACATATGCAGGCATTCATAGAACTAATGTTCTAATTATTCAAACAACCCTCTAGGTCACATAATGGGATGGTGTGAAACAAAGTTGCTATGAACTAAAATATAGGGCACATTACACCAGTTTAAAATTACAAGCATAAAATTGCTCAGATGAAAACATGAATGAAATTAAACCATCAGAGAAATTAGGTCAATAGCATAGTCTTTAACTGTAATCTCCTGAGATTTGCATTTTGAAAAGGAGTAGAAATCCTTGGATTCTGCATGAGAAAGATAATTCCATTCTAATTTTGTTACACTGCAGCAAGTGAGATGAACCTTGGACCACATTATACGAAGGACACATGTTGACCTCACCACAACTAAGCCCCAATTTCAAGAGATTGTATGATTTTTCCTTAGCACATTAAAAACCAAATAAAAGAACAGTTTGTGTAGCCTAATAGTACCACTAATACCATTAAGATCACTTGAAATCCTCTTTTCTTTTTAAATGCAAATGGTTGCATAAACCCTATATTCAAGCATATGCCTAACTTCTATATTATATGACAGGATAATAATAGTGCACACTATAAATCAGACTGTGACTCCTTGGTGACATGAACGGAGTGCATGAATTACCAATGGATCATACTTTCCTGTCATTGTGGTACTGAGTAAATATTCATTCAGAGCTATGAACACCCCCTTGACTTTGGACACATGCCACATGGAGGGGCTGATGACCAGCTATGTGAATGCTGTGTATAGGTCTATGGTACTACCATGGCCAGGCATTCCTTGGAGACCTTAAAATGATGCTGTATTGCTTGAAAATGCCATAAAATCACAGTGTTTTATTTGGGAACACTGTCCAATTGGTGATTATTTCAAAATTTAAGAGATTAAAAAGGGAGAATACTTTAATTCTAATTAATTAAAGTGAGTGAGGGAACTAATTTAAATTTTAAAAAAACTATGACTTCATCTTCAGCAGCTCTCCTTGATTTACAGACATAAGCAAAAGACATTTCTCCCTACAGATGACAGCTTAGAGAGAAAGAGAAGTTGTACTTTGAAGCAAAAAAAAATTTAAAACTCAATGTTATATCCTATTCCTAAGTGCTTTTTAGATACCCTATCATGTAACTCAGTCCTTTTCTCTATTTTTTATTCTCTCCCCTTCCCTTCTCTGATCTTCTCTTTGCCCACCCTATCTGAAAAAAATAGAAATTATTCTACCTTCTTACAGAGAATTTCGCTCTCACCAGCACCTGTACCCAAACTCAGCCAAGCAATACCTTTTGTGCGTCCAAAGACATATTAATAATCTATGCTCACTCTTGTACCTCCTATGAATAAAGTATAGTGATTTGGTATCCTCATTGTTATGACTTATAAAACCATCCTTAGAGAGCAAATCTTAATAGCTTTATTTTTAATAATTAATTATATTATAAATGGATCAAATATTTAAGCAACCCAAAATCCAATTATTTGTAGATTACAGTTGTGTTCATAAAAAGCATATATTGGCAAAAATGTAATTTAACAACTGTCACTTAAAAATAAATTCTAATAAGTATAAACAATAAATAATTTACAATTTCTATAATCTGAGATACTTTAAAAATCAAAATTAGAATAAAGCAACCAACTTTCATATATCAGTATTTTGAAAGCAATTTACTCCGTCTTTTTCCTATGAGATGTCAAGTTGAAATAATACTTGATAACATAAGAAAATGAAGATCTATGGAAACTTCAAAACATAATTTAGGTATTACATTTTTATAGTCTACTTTTGAGTTTATTATATAGAAATAGATAATTTTATAACTAGCAGTAAGAACCAAAACCCTGATAGAATGTAAAAGTCATTAGCCAGTATATGTTTAAATAAACATTTATCCCTATTGATTTCTAGCTTCTCTCTGTAAATTCCTTGTATTTTTTTATCTAACATATATCCACAGATTTTATATGTGTCTATGAGAGAAATAAAAATAAGTCACCTAATAGAATTTTACTTCTGATTCCTAAGATACTGAAAACTAAGTTAATCAATTGGGAAATGTCATCTTGGGGTAGGCATCCAATTGTAAATTGTCCATTTTTCCTTAAAGGCACAGAAGGCATAAATAATGTTATTTTATTTAAAATATATACATATGTGTATATATGTGTATATGTGTGTACACATATACATATATGCATATGTGTGTATACATACCCATATACGCACGTGTGTGCACATATACATGTATGTCTGTCTACGTGTGTGTGTTGTTTGTGTGTGTGTGTTGTATATCTGGGAAAAATCCAGCCATTGTTAATATAATGAGAATGGTTTGTGCTACATCAATGTAAACTGGTCATCCAAGACAGTGGAATTGGAATCTCATGCGTGAACAATGATGACTTCACTGCACTAATCAGTGGGGGCTGTAGATGCTGTTGAGTGAGCATGTGTACTGTGTGGCCATTGCATTCAAAATGACTCAGTGAGTAGAGCAACAAATCTACATTAAATTTTGCATTAAGCTTGAACACTCTTTTTCAGAAACTATTAGGATGATTCAGAAGGCTTTGGGGGTTGTTGCACTGAGTGCACTGCAAATAAAAGTGTGGCACAAATGCTTCAAAGATGGTTGAGAATCCATTGAAAGTGATCCATGTTCAGGAAGGTCTGCTAAAAGCAGAACACCTAAGAATGTTCAATGTGTACAGGCTGCAATCAACAAAGGTCAGTGACTGACAGTGCGAGAACTTCATAGAAGCTGATCTGGGGATTTCAAAACCTACTGTATCCTAGACTTTGACCCAGGATATTGGCATGAAACATGTCATCACAAAATTCATTCCATGTCTTGTGCTACCAGAGCAGAAGGAACATCATGCTGCAGTTGCTAATGACTTGATTAAAACCACTAGCAATGAACCAGAGTGTTCAAGAGTGTTTTGAACAGAGGAAGAGACACTGGTAGAACTGGGTGAGGTCCCAAGGTGCCTACTTTGAAGGGGACCAAGGTATCATTATCCAATGTACAATGGTTCTTGTATCTTCTTCAATAAATATCTCTGTTTTTAATATTGTGTGGCTGGATACTTTCTGGACACAGTGTGTGTGTGTGTGTGTGTGTGTGTGTGTGTGTGTTAAACAGAAGAAATTTTTGAATCAAAAAAGGATGCCAACATACATAATAAATTTAATAATTGGAACAGATAAGTCCATTTATATACAAAGATTATTTATAAAAGTGGCTAAATCTTACTCTGAATAATTATGAATAAGCATATATGAATCAGAAGTCAATAACTTATTTTGGGATATAGGAAATTATTGGGTCACTATCAGAGTTTAAAGAGCTACCTAAAATACCAATTATTCCAGTAGTCTAATAATAATATGGACATCTTTTCAAATACTTTTTTAGAAATGCCAACTCAGTTGATTGCATCAAACTCTAATATGCACTACATATTTTAAAAGCCTAACTAGTAATCCATAAAAACAATTACACATGTATTACCAATAATTTAATTATTATATGAATCAAATCTTTCTTATTCCCTTACCCTATTGTCTACATTTGAGAATTGAAAGAATTCTACATTTAATTTTGTGACTTGAATGAAGGCAGGCTAAAATGCATCTACTGACCAATGAAACTGAAACAATGCAAGCATCCAAAAAAGAGTCATTCAGTGTAACTTCATAAATAATCAAGTAAATGTATGTTCTTTATTCATTACAAAATTTTAGTTAATAAATTTAGAACTTACACTGTTATAGGCAAATACATATAATTTTACATAATTTTTAAAATATCCCCATATGTTAATTACCCTTATCTACATGAGGTTACTGAGGCTCAGATAGTTTATGTAACTGGATGTCAGGAGTTTTATTCCAATGTTATTTTCCTTTGCCTCCTTTCTAGAATAAGACCTTTGAGAATAGAGGCATACAATGGCTGTTCCAACAGTACCACTTTCTGCAACATATATGTGTAAGAAACAGCAGTTTAAGTCCCATTACCATGACTCCAACAGAAATTCATGGCACAATTTATGAACTGACAGACTGGGTCTATCACATATCTTTGATTTTATAACTTATGTTTTCAAGCTCCAGAATTTTCTGATTTTATCTTGTTTTCCAAATCAAAGAACCCTTCCCATTTCCTGAGCTTTTGAGAACTTATCCAGTACAACAGACATCTAGTCATCTGATTATTGTCTTAATAGCACAAGTTATATTTATCTAAAATTTTTAATACATGAGGTAAAAATATACCAGGATTATTCCATTTCATTAAAATGAAGCACTGAAATAAAAATATCTCAGTGTCCTCACTATCAAAGGTTATAGGGCAGTTTTCATCAGATGTTATACAGATTCAGTATAAAGACAGAAATAGTGATGACCATGTAATGGAACCTCAGTAAATATTTTTCCTTTCTGTGTCATAGCTAATTGTGAGGAATAAATCAAAGCTGTAGAAGATGCATGGAAAAGAAGCTACGGTATAAACTTATCAAAAATAATAAAAATATATAATTTCAACAAAGAACCCTACTTAATTTATTGTATGGCAAAACCAAGTGCTTTATAGGACCTAGAAACTGGGTGATATTTTCCAAGGAAATAAAGCTATTTCAATATTGTCATTGAAACATTATTTCCAATAAAGGCACTTAAAACTCAATAGTTTAAAGTACAAGCTCACATTTTCTCCCCACCACAATATGCCCACTTACTCCCATTGCTCATAGAGAATGGTACCTACCCCACATCTTGTGCCATGACATTTATAGGGGATTGAATACTACCCCCGCTCCAAATTCATGTCCACCTCAGAATGTGATCTTACTGGAACTAAGGTCTTTGCAAATGTAACGCATTAAGATGAGGCCAAAGTGGATTAACATGGACCCTAAATCCAATGGCCAGTGTCCTTATAGGAAGAGGCAGGGACTCACAGAGGCACAGGAAAGAAGGCCATGTGAAGACGAAGGCAGATGTTGAAGTGACACAACTACAAGCCCAGGAATTCCTGAGGAATTCCAGGAGCCATCAGAAGCTAGGCAGAAGCAAGGAAGGATTTTTACCTAGAGGCTTCAGAGGAAGCATGGCCTCACTCATGCCTTGATTTTTAGACTTCTAGCCCCCTCAAGTGTGAAATAATACATTTTTGTTGTTTTAAGCCACTGCAGTTGTATGATCATTATATGTTCACTGTAATACATTAGCACTCTAAATGACACTCCTTGTATCACCATGACCAGAAATAGAAAGCCCGTATAATGGACACCCAATGGCTGTGAATGCTCTTCTGAGAAATCTCTATCCCTTCCCCACCCACCCCTGCAAAATTCTGAATATTCCTTTGCCTCATGAATGCTTAGCCCCTAATTAAATAAACCTCAATAAAGGAAGCCTACTAAAGGGGGGCTTTTCTGTTTGTGGGGTAGCCCACTCTGTGTCTCACTGCTTCACTATTAAACTCACTTTCACTTTAAACTGTATGCTGGTTCAAATTTAAGTTCTTTCTTTTGTGAAGCCAGGAGCCCACTGTGGGTTGCAAACCCTCTGGTCCACATTCCCCGCAACACCTGCATCAATAACACATAACTTAGTACAAAGTCCAATAGTGATGATCTGTAATTGTTATGTACATATTTTGTCTCCCCACTAGGCTGTCAGGTTAGAGGAGAACCAGTTCTTTACAACTTAGTAATAATTTGTCTCCAAAGTCCATTCTTGTAGTTACACTTATTTGTTTAAATTTGTAATTCTTATATAATTATAAGCCCTTTAATATAGCAAGGGTGCCCTAGACATTAAAATATCCCTCCTAGACCATTTAAGTAAACTTTACTTTAAAAAAAATTCAGGAGTGGTAATTTAACCATTGTATTGGGCCCAAATAAAATTTTGTTTTAAATATATATGCAGAATGATATTTTGCCCTTTGATAGTTATGTATGTAGAAAAGTAATGAGAAAGAGAATGCTATGAAAGAAGTCCAAAGGAAAGTTTCAGAGAAATGAAATTATTTATTGCAAATGCATTATGCACCAAGCACAGCTCTAAGTATGAGGGATCTACTAGTACACAAGAAAGGAAGACAGATGGATTAAATATATGAGGTTAATCTTTTTTTTTAAGATTTTATTTATTTATTTTTTAGAGAGGGAAGGGAGGGAGATAGAGAGAGAGAAAAACATCAATGTACGGTTGCTGGGGGTTATGGCCTGCAACCCAGGCATGTACCCTGGCTGGGAACCAAACCTGCGACACTTTGGTTCACAGCCCACGCTCAACCCACTGAGCTATGCCAGCCAGGGCCCGAGGTTAATCTTATATTTGATAAAAACTTGAGCTTGGGAGGGGTCTTGAAGATGGCCGCCAAGTAGGTGGAAGTTGAGTCCACTTGCTCTTGCCCCCAGTTCAGATTCTCAGCTGATCATCCAACAGATAACATGAACAATCAAAAGTAATCACAAAAGCCCTGGACTGGATGGCTTCACAGGTGAATTTTACCAAACATTCAAAGAAGAACTAACAACTATCCTTCTGAAACTATTCCAAAAACTTCAAGAATAGGGAAGACTCCCAAACTCTTTTCGAAGGCCAGTATTATCCTAATTCCAAAACCAGGTAAAGACACAACAAAGAAAGACAACCAGGCCAATATTGCTGCTGACCATATATGCTAAATTCCTCAACAAAATGTTGGCAATCCAGATCCAGTATTCATTAAATTGATTATATACCATTATTATATACCATTATTTACCCCAGGGATACAAGGATGCTATAACATTCACAAATCTATAAATATAACACATCACATAAACAAAAGGAAAGACAAAAATCACATGGTCATATCAATAAGTGTTGGAAAAGCATTTAACAAAATCTGGCACCCATTTATGATAAAAAACACTCAGCATAGTGGGAATAAAGGGAGCATACCTCAACATAATAAAGGCCATATATGAGAAAATTACTGCCACCATCAAACTCAGTGGGCAAAAAAATAAAAGCATTTTCCTTAAGATCAGGAACAAGACAAGGATGACCACTTTCACCACCCTTATTCAACATAGTGCTGGAAGTTCTTGCCACAGTGATCAGACAAGAAAAAGAAACAAAAAGCATCCAAATTGGAAAGGAGGAAGTAAAACTGTCATATGCAGATAACACTATAGTTTACATAGAAAACCTGATAGTCTCCACCAAAAAATTATTTGACCTAATAAGTGAATTTAGCAAAGCAGCAGGATATGAAGTCAATATTCAGAAATTGATGTCATTCTTGTACACAAACAATGAAATATCAGAAAGAGAAACTAGGAAAAAATCCCATTTAATATAGCAACAAGAAAAATAAAGTACCTTGTAATAAATTTAACCCAGGAGGAATAGACCCATACTTGAAAAACTATAGTCCACTGAAGAAAGAAACTGAGGAAGATACAAATAAATGGAAGCATATAACATGTTCATGGATTGGAAGAATTAACATCATTAAAATGTCCATGCTCCCAAAGCAATGTATGAATTCAACACATTTCCTATTAAAATACCATTGGCATATTTAACAGACCTAAAACAAATATTCCAAACATTTGTATGGAACTATAAAAGACCCCAAATAGCCTCAACAATTTTGAGAAAGAAGAACAAAGTAGGAGAGATCACAACACCTGATATTAAACTATACTACAGGGCCACTATAATCAAGACAGTCTGGTACTGGCATGAGAACAGATGCATAGATCAATGGAATGCAATAATAATATGTTGGAGCCCACAATAATAACTTGGAACCCAGAAATAAACCCAAGCCTGTATGGTCAGTTAATATTCAACAAAGGGGTACAAGCATACAATGGAGGAAAACCTGTTCCTTCAATAAATGGTATTGGGAGAACTGGACTAGTACATGAAAAAAAAAAAAAGAAACTAGACCATCAACTTACAACATACACCAGAATAAACTCAAAATGGATAAAGGACTTAAATATAAATCATGACACCATGAAAGTCCTAGAGGATAATATAGTCAGGAAAACTTCAGATATCCCACACAACAATAGTTTTGCCTCTATTATCTTCTAGGGTAAGGGAAATAAGGGAAAAATAAACAAAAAAGACTACATCAAATTAAAATTTTTCTGCACTGCTATACACACCATCATCAAAATGAAAAGGGAATTGACTGTATGGGAGAACATTTGCCAATAATACATTGGACAAGGGTTTAATGTCCAGGAGGACATACAGACGACCCAGAGACATATGAAAAAATGTTCAATATCATCAGCCATCAGAGAGATGCAAATTAAAAACACAATGAGTAAAAATGGAACTGCCTTTTGACCAGCAATTCCATAGCTGCGACATATCCTAAGAATCCTAAGTCACCAATTCAAAAGAACTTAAGTACCCCTATATACGTGGCAGCATCATTTACAACAGTGAAGTGCCTGTCATTAAATAAATGGATCAAAAAACTGGTACATTTACACAATGGAGTACTACACAGCAGAAAGAAAGAAGGAACTTCTGCCATTTGCAACAGTGTGGATTGAAATGGAGAATATTATGCTCTAAGGGAAATAAGCCAGTCAGTGAAAGACAAATGCCATATGATCTCACCTATAAGAGGAATCTAATTAACAAAATAAACTAATAAGCAAAATAGAACCACGGGCATGGAAACATAGAACAAACTGACAGTGACCAGAGGGGAGTAGTAAGGGAATAGTGGTGGAAAAAGGGGAAGGGACTAGTCAAAAAACATGTATGAAGGACCCATGGAAATGGACTAAGATGTGGGGATTGAGTGTGGGAGCTTGGGGTGGGCTGGGTGGTGGAGGGCAAAAGGAGGCAATTAGGACAACTGTATATAATAACAATAAAAAACAAAAAAAAAATTAAACACAAGTAGTGGCCTTTAAAACATAGAAAAAAAACTTGAGCTTAATTTTTTGCAGAAAAGAGCCACATAATATATATGAAAAATAATGTATAAAGGTAAAAATTTATAAACATAAAACCAAAAGAAAAATAAACAAAGATTCTTCTATTTTAAAACTATTGAAGAAAATTATCTACTGAACAAGGTATTTTACCATTCTGCTGTAAAACCTGGAGATGACTAGGGTGGTCTCTTCCATAAATCTTGAAATTCACTTAAAAGAAACATATTAAACATGTCTGGTTAAAAAAAAAACTTACCTGTAATTTTACTCCTCCTGCTTTTCCTCAGAGAGTGATGATTAAAATCAATTATTTAACCTTTTTAATTACAGGAAAATAGGCAGCTTGATTACACATAATGGGGTAAAATACAGTGGGAAAGTAGCTTCAGTGGTTGGATTTGAGGTAGAAAAAGAAGCAATAAAGGCATTACAAAAAAACAATATTCATGAAACCAAATAAGTAAGCTCATAGACAAGAAGAGAAAGAAAATATTCATCTATTCTGGATTAATTTGATATTGTAATTAATTAACAAACTTAGGGAAAAACTCAAAATATCTTAAAGCTTGTTAACTAATTTTGAAGTAGAATGATGCTTCTTTTCACTAGAGTGCAAACTTTTTGACAACAGAGATATTGTCGTGCTACCTCTTCTATCCTCATCCCCTAGTACAGCCCTTGGAACTTCTGTTGCCACCAAAGAGAATTCAGTTATACAGCACCACATCCCATCTGAACCCAGAGAAGAAGCAGGAAAGTCTCAGTGCAATGAAAAAGATTACAGAAGCAACACTTAAATAAAGGTCAGTCTTTTACTCATTGGATAGCCCTTGAATCTACCTCAATGAAGAAAGTGTGGCATTTATTCATATATAAGTATTTATTACAAACCCATCATGCACTGAGCTCAACTCTAAGTACTGGGGACACAACAATACATAAGTGGAAGGCCAGCCTTAGGTGCAAGCATCCACATTAACAAGAGGGTTGGCAGGGTTTGTGGGTACAGGCGCACAAGTGCTGGATGTTTGGTTGCTTCTATATTTCCAATGAAGTAATAGGAAGCAGACTCATCAGCTAAGAGAACAAGAGAGAAGAAAGTAATGGACGTTTAAGGATAAAGAAGAAACTATGAAATAGCCATCTCAGAGAGTGGGAGAGTCAATGAGTTGGAAATAAAGTCCAACTGCCAAGAGCCCATGGAGTCCTGAATTAATGAAAAATCACTCAGCATGGTTGGTTACTTTCTTCCAACCACACTCAGTATTTAGGGGCAGGTATAGAGAGCCAGAGAGTCATACTGAACAAAAATTTTGGTTTTACCAGACAAATACCACAGATAAAGAGAAAAGCAAACAGTCAGTGGGTAACAAAAAGCAAAATAAAACAGCAACAAAAAAAACAGTCTCTCAAATGGAAAAGAATAGCTCTAACATTATGCATAATTTTACTCAACAATAAAATTTTACTAAAATAAATTTATTTTCTATTTTTAGTCATGGTTATTTATTGGCTTTTATTAATTTAACATTATTCATAGTTGACATCTGGCACCTTCTATTGTACAAGGGGACTGTCTCTATTAAAATAAGAAAATTAGCAAGTCATTTAAGGCAGAAGGCAAGTATAAGAAGAAATAAAGTTCTCCACATGAAAATCAAAGTATGATGTTTAGACATAGGTAGAAATAAAGAAAATTGAGCCAAACTGAGCCTCAAAACACTACTTCAAAATTTTTTTCCAGATTTTCAAGTTTATCAAATTCCAGAAATTAAAATGTTCAAGGCTAATTGAGAACTCAGGGTGTTGCACCCAAATCTGCCATATCTCTACTCATTGTTCATATGTAATTGTTTTTAATCAATGATAAAAGTAAAATATTTGTATTGGACCTTAGAAAAAAAGAATATTTGGACAATGGAAACAACAAGGCTGAACTGAATGACAGGAGGTTAGAGAACTACATTTTGTGGAAAAATTAAGAAAAATGACTAATTCTTGTGTGATTTAGGGCACACATGTGAGAGAGCAGGGTGATCTCTTATCAAAGTCAGTATGGGCAGAAAGTTGGGGCGAAAGATAAATTTTATAATTTACAAAAATCTTGGATACCCCAACCGTCTTTTACAAAGAGTGAAATGGCAGTTTCTGTTAATTTTATGTAGCTCATAACACCCAGAATAACATTATTTTTCCTTGGAGTTACATGATTAACACTTATGAAAATCTCATTTTTTCCCCCACAAAATGAAGGTTATTAAACTAGGTTATATGTAGGTGCTCTTAAAGCTTGAACATTCTGTGAAATGAAGGTTTTCCCAGAAAAACACAGTAAATTAACCTCTGTTCCTTCACCCCCAATCTAAAAGCAACGAACTGAGTACAGCCCAACTGGGTTTCATTGCTACATCCTTAACTGCCCTCTCTTCCCACTGGGATGTATGTCTTAATGGAGAAAGGGCAACCCTCCAGCTGTCCCCATAAGCTTGTTTTGAAGGATCATCACTGAGTCAAAAGGGCATCAGGAGGCAATCACATGGAGAGTGGCTCTCCAAAATACAAGACTCTCTGAATAAAGTCACTGACTATGTGGTCAGCACTCTCTGCTGGCCCTAACCAGTTATTTATGCCTTGAAAGTATAATTTTCATGCCTTGAGTAATTAAATGAATATAAAAACTATGTTCCAAAGGTTAATTGCATGGTACAGGAATACATGTTATATTACTGGCTCTTTGATTATCTTGGACTTTTAACACCACTTCTTGAAAATGTAAAGCTGCATATTTTCCATTACTAAGTAACAAAGAAGTTGATTAAAAGCTATGAACTTCATCTACTAGATATAGCATCTGGGTGAAGGATTTAAGAATTAAGATAGTTTCCAGGTGAAATAAAACAGATTCTTCAAGGAAAGGAATCTTATACATCTACAATATTTACAACACTTTTATCAAGACATTAAAACAGAAGCAGATGCTTTTCTGTAATTTTGAAATATTAGTTACACATGGTATAATGCATTTCAGAAAACATAATAATAATAGATAATAGCAGAAGGCCAGAGCAGTTTTCTCTTGGAGTTGGATACAGAACAGATCCCAAATATTTTTGAAGTTAAACTTAATACAGATGGAACAATTCTAAGTGTGTTGCAAAATGAATAGCATACTAGGAAGATAAGAAACAGTATCAATTATTTTAAAAGTATCAATGTTGAGGGCATAGTATTAACACTTATACTTAATGAGTATGAATTATTTAAAGCATCAATATTGTAACAATACTTAAAATTTTCTTGGTGATGTGCTTATACTATTATATTTAAAAGCCTATTCTAAATCTGTTTTGGGGGTTCAGGTAATGGAAGAACCATATAACTATGACCGGATGAGTAAGGATGGGCTCCATAGACTAAGCACTTGACCCCAGTGATTATTATCCAGGCAACACAAATTGAAATACTGCTCTGTGCCAGACACCGTATGAAATAGAGGAGATACCGAGGCACAGCTCTGTGCCCATTATAATTTGGGAGATCATTTATGAAAGGGCAAGGGGATCTCTCATCAAATTCACTATTGCCGTGAAATTAGAGCCAGAAGTAAATTCAAATTCACAGATATCTTGGGGCAGACAACTGGGCTTTCCATGAACAGCAAAATTGCAATTTGTGGAATTCTCTAATGGAGAAAACAGCCATATACTATAAGAATAAGCATATAATAATAATGTGATAAGGACTTTATTTCAGTTGTGTGTGTGCGTGTGTGTGTATTTCTGGTAAAAGTTTGCCTTAGTGTGGTTTATTTCATTCTGTATACACCCAGGAGGCCCAGCAGAGGGAGCCACAAAGCAATGGATTGCTGATAGCTCCAAACAGGTTGCCCCAGACATCACAGGTAGTGTCTGACATAGACATGAAGCAGAGTTTTTGCAGATCTACATAATACATAGAAATAAACACAAAGAGACAGCCAAAGTTTGAAGGCAGAGAAACAGTCCCTAAATGAAAGAACAAGAGGATTTTTGAGAAGAAGAGCTAAATGAAATGGAGGCAAGCACTTTATCTGATACAGAGTTTAAAGTAGTGATCATAAGGATGCTCAACAGAATGTAAAAAGACATAGAAACCACAAAAAAGACCAGTCAGAAAAAAAGAATAAATATCTGAAATACATAATACACTGGTAAGAATAAACAGTAGGTTAGATGAAGCAGAGGATCAAGTCAGTGATTTAGAATACAAGGTAAGAAAAAACACTCAAGCAGAGCAGAAAAAAAATACATTTAAAAAAGAGGAGAGTTTAAGGGACCTTTTGGGACAACATGAAGCATAATAACATCTGCATCATAAGGATGCCAGAAGGAGAAGAGTGAACAAGGGACTGAGAAACTACTTGAAGAAATAATGACTGAAATCTTCCCTAACCTGGTGAAGGAAAAAGACACATAGGTCCAGGAAGTGCAGAGAATCTCAAACAAGATGAATCCAAAGAGGCTCACACCAAGACACTATATAATTAAAATGTCAAAGCTTTAAGATGGGGAGAGAATCTTAAAAGCTACAAAAGAAAAGCAATTAGTTACCTGCAAGGGAACTATGATTGGAGTGTCATTTAGTTTCTCAACAAAAACATTTCAGACCAGAAAGGATTAGCACAAAAAGTTTATATAGAGGTTTTTGCTGGGTTCAGTCATTGTAAAGACCATACGGACTCAGCAACACAATACTCTCTTCAAGGCTTTGTCCTTGAAAATGACTCCTATTGTGTGAAATGGTGTGAAAAGAATACATTCCAAAGGACAGAGAAGGGGGTAGGCAGTGTTTGATTACTCAGGTCCAGCTTGTGGGTCAACAGGCAGTCACAGGCGCTCTATGACTTCCTTAAACAAAGAGATATTCTTCACCTGGGTATTGCCCCCCAAAAGGTCTTAAATGAATTTTCTCCATGTACTATACCAATTTCCTTAACAAGTAATACAGCCTCAGAACTGAAATATATAAAAAAAAATTATTTAAGATTCTCTCATACTAGTACCATCGACATGGAATTGTTTCATCTTGTTAATAAAAAACATTTCATTTACACTTGAGAATTATATGTATATGACATATATTTGTGTGTGTATATATATACACACACACAAATACTTGATATTTAGAAACTTTTATAGCAAGGTGATAAAGTATTTTATTTCTGTTGCATATAATTTTAAAAGTAGATGGTTGTTTTTAAATTTTCTTTTTTTCTGACATTAAAAAAATTATTACAGCAACTGTAATTGAACAATAAAATAAATTTAAAAAACATTATTTTATTGTTGTTCAATTACAGTCATTTGCATTCCCCCAGCCACCGTAGACATCTCCACCCCCCTCCCCTGATTCCACCCCACCTTGGTTTTGACCATGTGTCCCTTATAGTAGTTCCTGAAAACCCTTCTCCCCATTGTCCCCTCCCACCTCACCTCTGGTTACTGTCAGCTTGTTCTTAATTTCAATGTCTCTGTTTATATTTTGCTCTCTTGTTTGTTTTGTTGGTTAGGTTTTAGTTAAAGGTGAGATCATATGGTATTTGTTTTTCACTGCCTGGCTTATTTCACTTAGCATAATGCTCTCCAGTTCCATCCATGTTGTCTCAAAGGGTAGGAGCTCCTTTTGTCTTTCTGCTGCATAGTATTCCATTGTGTAAATGTACCACAGTGTTTTGATCCATTCATTTACTGATGGGCACTTAGGTTGCTTCCAGCACTTGACTATTGTAAATTGTGCTGCTATGGACATTGGGGTGCACAGGTTCTTTTGGACTAGTATTTCAAGGCTCTTAGGATATAATCCCAGCAGTGGAATTTCTGGTTCAAAAGGCAGATCCATTTTTAGTTTTCTGAGAAAATTCCATACTGTTTTCCACAGTGGCTGCACCAGTCTGCATTCCCACCAACAGTGCACTAGGGTTCCCATTTCTCCGCAACCTCTCCAACACTTGTTTGTTGATTTGTTTATGATTGCCATTCAGACTGGTATGAAGTGGTATCTCATTGTAGTTTTAATTTGCATCTCTCTGATGGCTAGTGATGCTGAGCATCTTTTCATATATCTCAGGGTCCTCTGTATGTCCTCCTTGGAGAATTGTCTATTCAAATCTTTTGCCCACTTTTTAATTGTGTTGTTTGTCTTCCTAGAATGGAGTCATGTGAGTTCTTTATATATTTCGGAGATATATACCCTTGTCCAAAGTACCATTGGCAAATATTTTTTCCCATATAGTTAGCACTCTTTTCATTTTAATGTTGTTTTCTTTAGCCATGCAGAAGGATTTTAATTTGATGAGGTCCCATTTGTTTCTTCTTTCCTTTATCCCCCCTGCTGTAGGGTACATATCAGTGAAGATGTTGCTGCATGGAATGTCTGATATTTTTCTGCCAATGTTTTCCTCTAGGACTTTTATGGTGTTGTGACTTATATTTAATTTGTACTATATTTTACAAAAGTATCAGTCTAAAACAAAATAGAGACATAGACATAAAAAAGCAAAGATCTGGACTTCACAAAGATAGTTTAAGAAGTTCTATTCTAGAATATGTTTTAACTTTGCCAACAGACCAAATGTTACCGATTTAGATCATCTGGACCCCTACTGAGGGGACCTAGTCCCCAGGAAATACCCTCAGCCTTTTCAAGGCTCTTTCTCCATTTGGTGTCACCAAGCCAAAAACAAAACCAAAGCTGAGCATTTAGCAGCACAAGCTTTATTCAATGGCCAGAGAATGGAGAAGCAGGAGTCAAAATCACAGATTGATATCTCCTTCTATGGGTCTTTTGTGGCCTTTCAGGCCTTGGGATGAAAGCACAGTTTCAAAGGCTTTCTTTCCCAGATAGTGGAGACCATATATAGAATTTCAAGGGCTTCCCTCCTTCCTGACTTTATTTCCCTTCTGACTGCTCATTCTACTGTAATAGAATAACAATAAAAACAAGTAGATTAAAGATAATTTTTTTTTTATTCAACCTTTCTGAAGATCTCACCAGGGTGGTGACATAGGAGGCTCCAGAATTTACCTCCTTGAATGGATGCATACAAATACGCATAGATCAATTTCCTCAGAGAAACCCAGAACTAGTGGTTCCTACACATCAAGACACTGAGAAAATACCAACATAAAAATGGGTAGGAGAGGCTAACATATACTCTTATCATTAGCCCCACCCTTTCCACAGAGCCTTTCCATTGGAAGGACCCCCAGCTTTCATTTTTTTAAAGATTTTTATTTATTTATATTTAGAGAGAAGAGGAGAGTGGGAAGAAGGAGAAAGAGAGGGAAAAAACATCAATATGTGAGAGAAATATCAATTGGTTGCTTCTCTCATACCCCCAACCATGTCCTAGCCTGTAACCCAGGCATGTGCCCTGACTGGCAATCAAACCGCCAACCTTTTAGTTTGCAGAAAAATATCCAAACCACTGAGCCACAACAGTCAGGGCAGGATCCAGAATTTTTAGCTTCTCCCTGAGGCACAAGGGATTTGGACCACACATCCAGTGCCCCAACTGTTAAGTACCCTGAGGAATGGCCCCAAATCACCTAGCTTTTAGAGCTAATGGAGCTTGCATTCACAAGTCCCACCTGACTTTAGCAAACAAAGAAGTTAACAGACACCTGAGCACTTGTCATGGCTATCCCCTCTAGGCTCAGTGCAGAAGAAGCAGACAAAACTCCCTCTCTCTGGTGTTTCCCTAAAAGAGGTTTGTTGAATAGTCACCAGCTGCTGCCTGCAGGTCTGGCTGTTAATTAGCCCACTTCTAGAAGCTGACTGAAATCCTCCCCAGAGCCCAAAAGAGCAGGTCACTCCCCCCACCTTCTTCCTCTGGCTCACTTTCTCAATAAAATCAAGTCACAAACTTCATCCTACAAGAAAGAAGCTTGTCTACACATTTAGCACCCCAACTTTTATAGCTGCCACTTGAGGGATTGGCCCTCCTATCACCTAGCTCTGATAGCCAACTGGGACTTGCATTCACAAGTCCTAAAGGACCATAGCAAACAAATAAGCAGTTGTTAAAGGATACTGCCAATGACTATTTGCTCTGGGCTAAGCATAGAGAGAACAGGAAAAAACACCCACCTCCTAGTTTTTTCCTGGAGGGGTTGGACTGTACTCTCCCAGCTGCTTCCTGCAGGGCAGTGGGCACTTTCCCTGCTCTCTCCCTCTGCTCACTCCAGCAATAAAGCCGTCTCCAGTTTCTCCTTGGAAGGAACTTGTTCATATGCCTAGTCCCTCAACTTTGGTAGCTGTCACCTGAGGGAGAGGCCCTGAAATTACCAGGCACTAATAGGCAACAGGGCTCAGTGTTCATGAGTCCCACAGGACCATATTAATTAAACAAACAAAAAACAACAGTTTTCAAACAGATATGCAAGCACTTCCTACAGATATCTCCCCTGGAGGAAGCAGAGGAAGCAGATAAAAAAGCCTACGTCCCAGTTTATCTCTGGAAGGGATTTGACCACATACATTCCCAGCTGTTGCCTGAGGGCCCTGCTTCTAATTAGCCTGCACAGGGAAGGCTGATGAGGAATCTCCAGAAGAAGCTGGATGGGCACTCCAATCTCTCTCTTCCTTACTAACTCCAATGATAAAACCAAGTTTCTCCCGGGACGAAACTTGGTCCACTACATTCAGCACCTCGACTTTTAGAGCTGCCACCGCCAGGGATGGACTCCCAAATAACCAAGCTCGTGGAGCTAACACAGACCTTGGAATTTTAACAAATCCCCTGGGACCACACAAGGTGAACAGGGCAGTGGCTTTCGGCTGTCACACCAAGCACATGAGCAGCGAATCCTCCTGGCTTAGCACAAAGAGAATAAGCAAAAACAACCAGCTTCTCCTTTCTCCCTAATAGGAAGTAGAGTATATATGTAACATTTTGACTTTCCCAGCTGCTACCCAAAAGTTGGGCTTCCAATTAGCCTGCATCAGAAAGCTGAAAGGAGAGGAAATTAGTAATCCTCTAGAAGCAAAATCAACATACAAAAATCAGTTGAATTTCTATACACTAACAGCTAATTGTTAAAAAGAAAAATTAAGAAAATAATACTATTTACAATAGTATCTACAACAATAAATAAGAATAGATTTGACCAAGAAGATGAAAGATCTGTACATGAAAAACTAGAGTACTGATGAAAGAAATTGAAGAAAAAAGAAATAAATTGAAAGATATTCCAGGTTCATGGATTATAAGAATTAATACTATTAAAATATTGGGTTCATACTACCCAAAGTGATCTACTGATTTAATGCAACCTCAATAAATGCTCCAATGGCATTTTTCATAAAAACAGAAAAAAATCCAAAAATTTGTATGGAACCACAGATGATCCTTAATAGCCAAAACAATCCTGAGAAATAAGAATAAAACTGAAGACATCACACTTCCCGATTTTGTATGATGTTACAAAGCTATATAATCAAAATAGTATATAATAAAAACAGACACATAAGTCAGTAGAAGAGAATCAAGAGCCCATAAAAATGTCCATGCTTATTTGCTCAGTTGCTGACAAAACAGCCAAGAATATACAATAAAGAAAGAATACTCTCTTCAAAAACATAGTGTTGGGAAATCTAGATATCCACATGCAAAAAAAAATTAATTAATAAAACTGAATGCCTATCTTACCCCATTCACAAGTCAACTCAAAATAGATTTAACACTTGAATAAAATACATGAAACCATAAAATTCTTAGAAGAAAATATAGGTGATAATCTGCTTGATGTCAGTCTTAGCAATATTATTCTTTTTATTTGACACCAAAAGCAAAGTCAACAACAAAAGCAAAGATAAATAAGTGGAGCTATTCAAACCAATCAACAAACTGAAAGGAATGAGAGAAAATATTTGCAAACCATGTAACCAAAAGGGGTTAAGTTAATATCTGAACTGTACAAAACTCACCATGTGACCACAATTAATGTAATAAAAATAATATAAATATAACAATAAAAAAAAGAAACTCATACAAATCAACACAAAAAATAAATAACCCATTTCATAAATGGGCAAGGTATCTTAATAGACATTTTTCTAAAGAACACATTCAAATGGCCAACAGATGTATAAAAAGATGTTCAATGTCACTAATCATAAGGGAAATTGCAAATCAATCAGAAGTACGATGAGATACCACATTACACCTATTAGTAAGTCTATCATTAAAAAGACAAGAGATAACAAATGCTGGCAAGAATGTGGAGTAAAGGGAATCCTTGTGCACTGTTGGTGGGAATGTAAACTGGGACAGCCATTATGGAGGTTCCTCAAAAATTAAGAAAAAGAAAAACTACCATATGATCTAGCAATTCTACTTCTGGGAAAACAAAAATCACTATCTCAAAAAATATCTTTACTCCCTTTTTCACTGAAGCATTATTCACAATAGCCAAAGTAAGGAAACAATCTAAGTATCTGTCAACAAATGAATTGAGTAAAGAAAATTTGTCTGCAATGGAATATTATTTGGCCTTTAAAAGGAAAGAAATCCTGCAATTTTTTTATAACATGGAGGAACCTAGAAAGCATTGTGCTAAATGAAATAAGTCAGAGAGAGAGAGACAAGTACTACATAATATCACTTATATGTCAAATCTCATACTGTAGAAAAACTATACTGACAAAGTAGTTTGTCAGTGGCTGGGGGGAAATTGGAAAAGGTGGATAAAAGTATAAAAACTTTTAGTTATAAAATGAATAACATCTGAGGATCTAATTTATAACATAATAGATAAAAATCTATTGTTCAACCAAAATTTGATTAAAGAGTAAAACTTGTGATCGCAATGGTCCTGATAGTGGGGGAGCATGTTGAGTTTCTCTAGGGCGCACCAGCAATGGGCCACATTTGCTTGACTTTGGTATGTCTTGGATGGGAAAATGCAGCCCCCTGGCAAACTTGCTGCTCTGACCTCTGTTAAACTTCAAAGATTACATAAACCAATGTATCATCAACTGAGTGACTGCAGTGATCACGTTGTCATAATTAACACAAGGCACATTGCATTTTCTGGAAACAAATGGAAACAAAAAGTATACTCTTCACATACCGGGTAAGACAGTGCTGTTGTCATGGAAAACAGGCAGTTGAAATGGATAGCTTTAATCACACCACTGACCTGATTTAAAAGAAAAATGGTTTTCAAACTTTGGCATTTAAGAAATACTAATTTTACTCATGCTACATATATAATTTACTCAATCAAAAAAAAAAAAAAAAAGCAAACCTGACTTCTGGCCAAGATGGAGGCATAGGTGGACGCAACATACCTCCACGCACAACCAAAATAGGGACAACAACAATTTAGAAACAGAATAACATCTAGAAATGACAGAAAATTGATCTGAATGGAAGTCAGACAACCAAGAAGTTGAATTAGACCCGTGCGTCCAGACCGGTAGGGACAGAGAGGAGCAGCGCTGGTCGAGGCACAGAGAGCAGAGAGCGGTAGGAATGGGCGCGTAAGGCATCCGGGGTATGCAAGACCACAGCAGGTGGGCCCTGAGTGTGCAGATGGCAGCTGGCAGACCCCTGCCCAGGGGTGGCAACTGGCAAACAGCAACCAGCAACCAGGAACTGGCAGCCCCAGTGAGGTGGCGATTGTAAAGTAAGGCAGTGCATGCAACCCAGGATCCCAGTGCTGGGAAATAGAGCCTCGGGACACTGATTGAGATCACCTATGGGAGCTGAGGAACACAAAGAGACACCCAGCCTCACAGGGGAGGTCCTTGGAGGGCCCCACAGTGTGCACAAGCCCACCGACATGGGAATTGGCACCAGAGGGGCCCAGTTTGCTTGGGGGAAGGAGCAGAGGGGACTGAGGCCCCACAGAGAATGGAGCAACCACCATTGTTCCCTCTCAACCCCACCCCCACATACAACGTCACAACCCAGCAACTGGGGTGCCTTGCCCTGGTGAACACCTAAGGCTCTGCCCCTTACTGTAACAGGTATGACCAAACCAAAAGAGAGAGAGAGAGAGAGAGAGAGAGAGATGGCTCAAACAGAACAAATCAAAACCCTGGCATCCATCATTTTAAGTGACTGAGAGATAGCCAACCTATCAGATGCACAGTTCAAAACACTGGTGATCAGGATGCTCACAGAATTGGTTGATTTTGGTCGCAAATTAGATGAACAAATGCAGGCTATGATAAGAGAAATGAAGGAAAATGCACAGGGAACCAATAGTGATGGGAAGGAAACTGGGACTCAAAACAATAGAGTGGACCAGAAGGAAAAAGAAACAACCAAACAGGAAAGAATGGAGAAATAAGAATTCAAAAAATGAGGAGAAGCTTAGAAACTTCCAGGACATCTTTAAATGTTCCAACATCCGAATTATAGGGGTACCAGAAGGAGAAGAGGAAGAGCCAGAAATTGAAAACTTATTTAAAAAAATAATAAAGGAGAACTTCCCCATTCTGGCAAAGGAAATAGACTTCCAAGAAGTCCAGGAAGCTCAGAGAGTCCCAGAGAAGTTGGACCCAAGAAGGAACACACCAAGGCACATCATAATTACATTAGCCAAGGTAAAAATGAAGGAGAGAATCTTAGAAGCAGCAAGAGATAAAGAGACAGTAACCTACAAAGGAGTTCCCATCAGACTATCAGCTGATTTCTTAAAAGAGACCTTACAGGCAAGAAGGGGCTAGAAAGTATTCCAAGTCATGAAAGGCAAGGACCTACATCCAAAATTGCTCTATCCAGCAAAGCTTTCATTTAGAATGGAAGGGCAGATAAAGTGCTTCTCAGATAAGGCCAAGTTAAAGGAGTTCATCATCACTAAGCCCTTATTTTATGAAATGTTAAAGGGACTTATCTAAGAAAAGAAGATTAAAAATACATGTATAATAAAATGGCAGAAAACTCACAATTATTAACAACCACACCTAAAACAAAACCAAAAGAAACTAAGCAAACAACTAGAAAAAGGAACAGAACCACAGAAAGGGAGACCACATGGAGGGTTAGCAACAGGGGAGTAGGAGGAGAAGAGAATAGGAAAAGGTACAGAGAATAAGTAGCACAGACAGTAGGTAGAAAATAGACAGGAGGAGGGCAAGAATAGTATGGAAAATGTAGAAGCTAAAGAACTTATGACAAATGGACATGAACTAAAGGGGGGGAATGTGGGTGGGAGAGGGTATACAGGGTGGAGGGGAGTGAAGGCGGGAAATAGGACAACTGTAATAGCATAATCAATAAAATATATTTATAAATAAATAAATAAATAAATAAATACAAATAGGTACTTCTTTATAAGAGCCATGGGGTTGTAAAGAACAGTATAGGAAATGTGTGACCCATGGACATGAACAATGGTGTGGAGATTGCCTGAGGGAGTGCTGGGTGCTGGGTAGAGGGGGAGCAAAGGGGTTGGGACAACTGTAATAGCATAATCAATAAAATATAATTTACAAAAAGGTAAAAAAGGTAAAACTTGTGTTCTCACAAAAAAAAATAAAGTAAATATGTGAGGTGATGAATGTGTTAATTAACCCGATTGTGGAAATCCTTTCACAATATATACATACATCAGATCGCCATGTTGTATACTTTAAACATATTACAATTTTATTTGTAAATAAATGAATGAAATGATTTTTCTGGTAACTCAAAGATATGAATTCCAGCCCTGCTCTAATCAGTGATTTTACATCAAATTGTTGCTCCAGATTTTATTAATAAGAATCCATTAGCAGATTGTTATTTTTAAGATAAATAGATCTCTTTAAATCCAATAAAGAAGGTACACTGACTTCCATCTCCTTGTGTTTTAAAAATTAAATGAAGTCAATTGCAGACTGTATAGTGTCCATTTTTGGGGGTGACCTCATGATAGATTGACCAAATACACTAGGGTATCTGGTTCACTCATTGGGTAGATGTCACCGGTGTCCTATCTGCTTTTCTATCCTGTAATTCTGTCTATCCTAGAGGATTATGTTAGGAAAGATATCACCATTAATTGAATTCCTAGCAAAAATCCAGACATTTACTCTGATTTTTCCAGCTTAGGTCTCATGCCCACAACTAAACAAGAGGAATGAAACATGATGGTTAATTAAAATCAGCTTCCCCCAAACATCATAGCTGTGAAAATCAGTATAAAAAAAAAAAAGAGGAAACAATTGGATGCTAGGGAGACAATCAAATAATGTCCTTTACTCAAATATTTCCTAAACATAGGCTATAAGCATCTTGAGAGCAGGTACTTATCTAATTCACTATCATATTTCCAGATCATATACAGAGCCGGTAACACTGCAGGCCCTCCAGGGATGTCTTACATCATGTAGATATCAAGCATACATGGGTAGATGGATGGATGATGGAATAATAAGACTTTTTATGTCCATCCACGATAAAATGTTTTTCAAAAACCTAGTTTAAAAAACACTTGATAAATCATGTTTCATCATTACAATTAGTTGACCTTTTCTGCTACTAGTAGAAAATAATCAAATGATATATTTCCCATAACTAAATTTAGACATAAGTAAACTTAGAATTAATGTCCCTACTCAGTGGTTTATATAAGTTAACATTAGCCAAGATCATGGTCCATTACCCTACTTATACTCTACCTTATATTGTACAGTCTTTTATTTCATTATCGGTCATGTGTCTAACTAAACAAGAGACATAAACCATACCCTGTGATAAGTTCAGAAATTTCCTTATATGAGTAGTGTTAGAAAGCATCGTGTTTTTCGAAGGAGGAAGGATCACATCTGAGGAAGATCAGTGGTGATTTCTGTTTAATTTTAACCATCATGAGACTGTGCCATATAGAAACAGGCAATTCTATTTTCACTAAAGGATTAAACTTCCGTTAAATAACTAGAAAATTGGCAAAACAGGCCACATGGCTGTTTTTCTCTGGGCCACCTTCAGTATCCCAAATATCTTTAAATTACTTTAGAATATAAGGAACCAGAAAATATCTATTTGGTGAATATGATACTCTTTTCTCCTTAACTTCTCATTAAAACTGAGACCTTCATGAACATTGTGGTAACCTTATATAAGAAAGAGAATATAGCACTAGATTAGTAGATAATTGGTTTTAATATCTTGTTTAAGATAAGGTACTCAAAGTACCTTGCCTGGATAATAGCAGCTGAAGATTTTAACTTAAAGTAAAATGGACATAATAGAATATTTCTTTTTAGTCCTTCATATACCCTTGAAACAGAATATTTAATACTGAAGGAAACAATTTATAAGCTTAGTTCTAAATTATAACATTGAAGAGTATGTTAGGTCTAGTTCCCACTCCAGGCACCAGTTTGGAAAATTTCTCTGCGCAGAGCAAATGGAAGGAAAACACTTCGATGTGGATGTGAGGGTGTCAGATTCCACATAAACTATTTCGGCACCCTCACAGTGATAGGAATGTGGGTTTATTTCCTGTAATCAACATGTGTGGAAATTATGTGAGCCTGAGAGCCCTAAGGTAGACAGAAAGGTTAGAGAGGAGCTGAACCTTCAGGTGGACACTTCTCAGGCCTCAGGAAGAGGGGGCTACATCCAGGGTTTAAATAGATAGCTAATTACATTATTCACAGGGTCCTGAAGTTATGCTCTCTTCCTCACTGAAAAACCATACCATATTTACGATTCACCTTCATAAGTCACATGACAAAATCCTATTTCCTCTGCAATAATCTATGTTCTATTAACTTAATTTAAACTTTTATACTTGACCCAGGCACCCTGTAATAAAGAACAATGTAAGAACTCTGGAGATAGAGGCTAGAGAAATACTTATACTTTGCTTTGATCCCCAGAGCAGGGGAGACCTTAGCTGAGAATAAACAGATCAAGGTTTAGAAGCCCCTCCAGATTCCTGGAGCAAAGCCCTACTGGTCAGAACTTGCCTGACCCTAAAACTCAATTTTAGTGCCACTGACTGAAATTCACATAGTTGCTCATTTACTTTTCATCTTTCTATTCAGTGGTTCGGCACCTCTTCCCCCTTAGTTTCTTGGCCTTACTTTGTCTCTAAGCATTCACTGTATTGAAAATTAAACAGCCCATTCCAATGAGCAGAGCGCAAGTGATTTTTATGGCCCTTCAATAACTAGTGTCTTAAAGCTCACCACCAGCACAACTTGAGTTCTACTTCTTCCGTCTGGTGGGAGGCAGATCAAGGGGTTAACCTTATGACTACATGACATTTAAATAATCTCAAAAATATTATTATACATACGTTTTATGTATAATTATAGATATTATTATAAGTAGTATATACTAGTCCTAAGAACAAATAAATGGTTTTCTTATATGTAACTTTTCCTTTTATACATGAAAATATTAAATTATAAGATTTCTATATTTAGCAAATACATAAAACATTAAAATCTATAATACCCATATATTTAAAAAGTCTTAATTTATATCTCTAATTCTAGGATTATTCCTCTTGATGTTTATGAAAAAAATCTTATACAAAAATAAGAGTTGCAAGCTGCTAAATGGAATAACAATTTTGAGCCTAAGAAAATATTTAAAATCATTAATTTCTTTTTTTTTAATATTTTATTTATTTATTTGTAGGGAGGAAAGGAAGGGAGAGAGAGAGAGAGAGAAAGGAAGGGAGAGAGAGAGACAGAGAAACATCAATGTGCGGTTGCTGGGGGTTATGGCCTGCAATCCAGGAATGTACCCTGGCTGGGAATCGAACCTGGGACATTTTGGTTCCCAGCCCGTGCTCAATCCACTGAGCTATGCCAGCCAGGGCTTAAAATCATTAATTTCATTTGGTTTCTAACACCACGGAAGAGCTTGCCTTAAGTGTTTAATTTGAGCCTGAGGAATAATAAAGTCAACCATCTTTATCCTTTTAAGTTTCTGTGTGTGTATGTGTGTGTTCACATAAACAGAAAGTATAGGCAAGTAAATGAAATAAAGATTCACTCACACATGGAGAAAAACTTAGAGGAAATTATCATATTTTATATATTGAAAGAATAGAACTAATGTTTATGAATGAAAAGCATTATTACTAAATATGTAATCCCTATTCATCTTCCCTATACAATATAACTGAATCAATATAGTTATACCAAATCCATTGCTTTTTAACTAAAAATAAAACAGGCTTTTTAAATGAATAGTATCAACATCTTGAAGAACTTCTATGGAAATCTGTTGCGTGCCTTAATTTTAATTAAAAAATACAAATGAATAGCATAATTGGAGCAAAGAATCAACATTAATCTTTAAATCAAAAGGATTTACAATGAGATTATAATTAATTACATGCCAAAAAATATCTTATTGAATAGGGTGGTGACCTCAGTTACTTTGTTTAATCACTAAACCAATTCAATCTTCAAATAAGAATTTGGATCAGTTCCAAATATATTCAATTAAGATTATCAGTTCACTAAGAACAGTGACAATAAACCTCAAAATTAAACTCTTTAAAAACTTTTTTCTTTTTGATTAATGTGTCTTCACTAATTTTTATTAGTACTTAAGTCCTTGAGGAAAACAATCCTTGGCAGTAGGACCCTGCTGCCCCCAACATGCCTGGGTACAAACATTTCCATAAATAATCATGCTGAGATTTCTGTTCTCTTACTGAGCACATCAGCTGTCACATTTTAGACCCATTTTGAGCAGACCAAAGTCAAAGAAGTCCATTCTTGTTATCTTAAATACATTCTGGAAAGAAGCAGATTAACAGAATTTTCTCTTAGGTATTTGGAAAATGTACAATTTTGATATATTTCTATGTGCATGATTGTATGCTTCTAATTCAAACATCTTTTTTCTCTCAGGTTGCAGAGCAACATCATAGGATGCTCTAAACAGTACTTGTATTGCCAAATGATCATAATTCATTTCTCGGGATACTTATAAATGATTTACATAGAGATGACTCAAAAACTGAAAATAAGAATTAATCATTTCTGGCATTGTGTAAATGAAAATGTACTTTACTGATAATATCATTTTCTATTTATCATTGAGTGACCTCGAAATTATGAGAGAACATTATTTTTTCAAATGTCTGTTGTTTTCCACATGAAATGACAAGGGCTTCTTTAGCATTCTAATTGCTGCAAAATGCTGAGTCTATTATAAAAGTTTCCCAAACAGCCTCTTCAATGAACTTCAAATGGAAACTAAAGTAAGTTTTCTCTAAATAAGACTAAAATGAACTAAACCCTCCTATTTTTCTTTTATACTTGGTGATATATGTTACATATCTTTGAGACTTTCCCTGCTTTTGTAAATCTTAATTAATATCCTCAACTAGTCAAAAAGTGAATATTTCTTGAGTTTCTCTCTGTGCACAGCACCCTCACAACATTCATCGTCTTCCCAGAATATTACCAAACCTTCTCTTTGATTTCAGCTTCAGCTTGGCATTGTTTGGACCATCATAGAACTAAAGGACTATTGACATTCCTGAAGTTGTGCATAATTAATTACAGGTGTTTGATAAGTCATCAACATATCCAATCAGCTTAACAATGAGTATAATCAGTATTATAAATAAGTTGTCATTCAGATTTATTGTCATGCTCTCAAAATTTACATTCAAATATACATAAGACCATTCTAGAAGTAACCTGAACAGCAACAAAAGAAAACCTGATATGCTTTATATGTTGAAATTCTGTCACTCAGCTGGAGTACAATTCATTACTACTATCAAAAGTAATTGCAGATATGATAATCAGTGATAGATAATAAAGGCTGGAAAGCTGGTTAAAATGTAAGAAATTTCCAATAGTTGAATAGAAAATAGACTGATAGCTAAATTAATATTGAGAGAGTTCACTGATTAAATAAACTTAGAAAAAAACACATTCATTTGAGGATAAGAAATGCTCATAAAAGATAAATAATAATACAGAGTTTATTAATAGAGATTAGAATAAAGCTGTGTCCATCTAAGTTTAATCATAAAATGAGGGTCATTATGAGAATTATGGAAGTAAGGAGTGTAATGTAGGAATCAGGACTTACATGATTGTAGTGGTTTCTGGGGAGTGAAGGTCTGGAAGGATGAAGCCAAGAGATAAGGAACAATTACCAGTGACGTCAGCCTGAGGCACTGGACTATGGAGAAGCTGCAGCTTGCATGGACCACTTTTGAGACCCGTTTGAGAAACCACTATCACTATGACCACAATGCAAGGGTTTATAAAATGGTCTGCAAAGCAATCATGTCCAAACATGGCAACTCAAGAACATGGTTTCCACTTAACTTCCTTTCTCCATTCTCATGCAAATTACTCATTGAGACTCGAACCAAAATCATAGAGCAAAGGGGATTCTGAAAAGCCTGCTTCTCAGCCTTAGGTTGTAGAATCTTGGAGTCAAGTGAAGAACCATCCACCATAACCTATGTAATCTTAGTAGAATTACTAATTGTATAAGCAATTAAAATATGAAATCAATTAACCATGAAGAATTGTATAAAATTAACAGGTTACCTAATTCCAGGAAGCCTTAAACATTTTAAGAAGAAGATACTCTTGAAAAAGTTTCAGTTTATGAGGATAAATTAAAATCAGAATGTAAATTTTGCCACACAGACATTGCATAAAAAGAAAAAAAAAATCCAAAATAAAGAATGTAACTTGAAAAAGAAAAAGAGGGAAGTGTTTAAGAAAAACAGATTCCCCAATTACATTTCATTCTCACTGATAAAACTTTAAAATGATAGTAAGAATGTTTTAAGATTTGTTTAGGAAGTCTGACAGCTCAAATTAAAGAAACCACATCCATCCAGACTGAGCTGGCAAGGCAGTGCCACATCTGAAACTCCATCCACCTGGCTAATACCGTTTAACCCACCCTGGAGATCCCAGAGACTCTGCCCCATCTAATTATGGGCCCACCCAAGCTGCTTTTCCATATGAATGGCTGGTCTTGGCTCTTGCTTCACAACTTCCTAAATCCTCTCAAACAAGCAACAGTTGGCTTCAGTGAGCCCCAGGCCCGGCAACAGTAGCAACCAGCCTGGTTTCACATCTTTGCTTCACCTGGGAATCTCCAAGCCCAACAAAAGTAGCAGTCACCTCAGATAGCGTTATGGCTCAGGCAGGGCAGCAACAGGCAAACACAGGTGGGGGCTGAACTTAGTCTGTACCACCTGGGAAACCCCAGGGCCAACACACCCAGTGGACAGCTACACACCATGTCAGAGAACCACCACAGCTGCCCCCTGCCCCTGCACCACCACAACTGCACCTGCCCTCTGCCCCTGCACAGTTGATCCTCCACAGATGGCAGAGGTTGGTGTTCAGCAATCACAGCCAGTCCTTACAGCCGACTGGCCTGGGTAAATTCCATTGATCTGCCAACCGCAACCAAGGCTCAACTACAAGAGAGGAAGGTGTACTCAGCCTCCTGGAAAGACACACTTCGAATACCCAGCTTGGATGATAGGGGAGGCTATGCCACTGGACCCTACAGGACTCCTACTACATTAGACCACACTACCAAGACACAGAGTTAAAGCAGCTCTACCTAATACATAGAAACAAATACAGAGAGGCTGCCAAAATGAGGAGACAAAGAAACATGGACCAAGTGAAATAATAGATCAAGACTCCAGAAAAAGAGCTAAACAAAATGGAGATAGTCAATCTATCAGATGCACAGTTCATCACACTGGTTATAAGGATGCTCAAGGAATTTAGTGAGGACCTCAGCAGCATTAAAAAGATCAAGTCAGAAATGAAGGATACACTAATTTAAATAAAAGACTATTTACATGGAAACAACAGTAGAGTGGATGAAGCCAAGAATCAAATCAATGATTTGTAACATAAGGAAGCAAAACACAACCAATCATAACAACAACAAGAAAAAAGAATCCAAAAGAAAGAGGACAGTATAAACTGCCTGTGGGACAACTTCATGGGGTCCAACATTCACATCATAGGGATGCTAGAAAAAGAAGAGAAAGAACAAGAAATTCGAAATTTATTTTAAAAATAATGAAAGAAAAATTCCCTAATTTGATGAAGAAAATATACATGCAAGTCCAGGGAGCACAGAGAATCTCAAACAAGATGGAAGCAAAGAGGCCCACACCAAGACACATCATAATTAAAACCCAAAAATTTAAAGATAAAGAGAAAATCTTAAAAGCAGCAAGAGAAAAAAAGTTAGTTACCTACAGGGGAGTTCCCATAAGACTGTCAACTAATTTCTCAAAAGAAACTTTGCAGGCTAGAAGGGATTGGCAAGAAATATTCCAAGTCATGAAAAGTGAACAACTACAGCCAAGATTGCTCTACACAGCAAAGCTATCATTTAGATGTAAAGGGAAAATAGAGTTTTCCAGACAAGAAAAAAACCAAAGGAGTTCATCATCATGAAACCATTATTATATGAAATATTAAAGGGATTTATTCAAAAAAAAGATCAAAACTCTGAAAAATAAAATGTCAATAAATACAAATCTATCAACAATTGAATCTAAAACACTAACTAAGCAAACAAGAAGAAAAGAGATAGAATCATGGATAGGGAGAGCATTTTGATGGTGCCAGATGGGAGGGCAGTGTGGGAGAATGGTTGAAGAGGTGAGGAGATTAAGAAGTACAGACAGGTAGTTACAGAATAGCCATGGGGATGTAAAGTACAGTATGGGAAATGGTATAGCCAAAGAATTTATATGCATGACTCATGGACATGAACAATGGTGGGGGTATTGCTTGAGGGAGTTGGGGGTGCTGGGTGAAGGGGGAACAAAGGGGGAAATATCAGGACAACTGTAATAGCATAGTCAATAAAATATTTTTAAAAGTTTATTTAAAAATTAAACAAAAACTAATTTAAATTATTTCTATGCATATATTGAAGATAAAGCTTTTTAAAAATTTGCCTTAAGTTCATTTTATAAAATGTAATTAACAAAAATTTTTTGAATTTTATTCTGCTGGATACAGAAAGATTATAGATATTACTAAATGTGCCAGTTGAAAGCAAGCATTGCATTTAATACATCATACATATGACCAGAGTGACTCATTGAACCATCCTACAACTAAGAGATTAGAGAAACTACCATTCTGGGCCCACATATCTGATTTTCAAAATTTGACTCTCAGAAGCCAAAGAACTTTCATGCATGACCCATGGACATGAACTGGGCAGGGGAGGCTAGAGGGAAGGGGGGGATACCAGGCAGAGGGGGGCAAAGGGAAAAAAATTGGGACAAACTATAAAAGCATGATCAATAAAATACACTTAAAAAATAACCTTGGCTGGTGTGGCTCAGTGGATTGGACCAAAATAGCCTGTGAATCAAAGGGTTACCAGTTTGATTTCCAGTCTAGGGCATATGCTTGTGTTATGGGCCAGGTCCCCAGTGTGTGTGCATGAGAGGCAACCACACATAGATGTTTGTCTTCCTCTTTTCCTCCCTCCCTTCTTCTCTCTAAAAGATAAACAAATGAAATTTAAAAAAAAATAAATAAAATAAAATAAAATTTGACTCCCCAAAATTTTAATAATCATAGTATTTAACAAATTTTAAGTAAAAATTTCAGATCTATTTTTATATTTCACAAGTTCTGTCATGGCAATATTTGCTTGCACTTGATATTGGCCTTGGGAAACTATTGATTTTATTACCCCCATTATTGATTTTGGCAAAAAAAAAAATACATCTTAGGGCACCTCTTTAAAATCATATCAACACAGTTCAACAAGATTTTTTTGGTGTTTTACATATGTACAAATTTCCTGCATTTACAAAAAAAATGGAATAATTTCAAGGTCACTACCTCATGACACCTTCCCTCAACCATATGACCAGAGCTACTCTCAGAATTCTCTCTTTTCTATAATTATTATAATCACTTGTCTGTTTTCTCTAATAATGTGAAAAATATTCAATGGGAAGGATATTTGTTTTTGTGTTTTTTCAATCTCCAAAAAGAGTCACAAATAAGGAACTTTCATGGTAAATTCAGTGTTCAAACACCTTTTATGTAGTTGGCATGGTGTGTGTGTGTGTTTCCTTTTTGTACTTGTTTTTGTTTGTTTTTTTTTACTGAATTTATTGGGGTAACATTGGTTAATAAAATTATATAGGTTTTCAGGTGTCCAATCCTATAATAAATTACCTGTATATTGTATTGTGTGTCCACCACACCAAGTCAAGTCTGCTTTCAACACCATTTATCCTCCCTCTACCCTCTCCTACCCTTCCCCATCTCACTTCCCCACTGGTAATCACCATGCTGTTGTCTTTTTTTTTCTTCGTCCCTCACCTTTTTCACCCAGCCCCACAAACCCCTCCCCTCTAACAGCTGTCAGTCTGTTCTTTAATTATGAGCCTGTCTCTATTTTGCTTGTTTGTTCAGTTTGTTCATTAGATTCTACATATGAGTGAAATCATATGGTACTTGTCTTTCTCTGATTGGCTTATTTCACTTAACATAATTCTCTCCAGGTCCATCCATGCTGTCACAAAGGGTAAGACTGCCTTCTTTTTTATACTGAGTAGTATTCTGTTGTGTAAATGTACTACTGTACAGATTTTTATCCACTCATCTGTTGATGGACACTTGGGCTGCTTCCAAGTCTTGGGTATTATAAATAAAACTAAATTAACACAGGAGTGCACATATTCTTTAAAATTAGTGTTTTGGGTTTCTTCATATATTTTCCCAGAAGTGGAATTGCTGGGTCATAAGACACTTTAATTTTTAATTTTTTGAGGTAACTCAGTACTGCTTTTCATAGTGACTGCACCAATCTGCATGCCCACCAACAGTGCACAAGGGTTTGCTTTTCTCCACATTCTCACCAACACTTGTTATTTGTTGATTTATTAATGACAGCCATTCTGATAGGTGTGAAATTACATGTCAATGTAGTTTTAATTTGCATTTCTTTGATGATTAGTGACATTGAGCATCTTTTCATATATCTATTGGCCATCTGTATGTCCTCTTGGGAGAAGTGTCTATTCAAGTCCTTTGCCCACTTTTAATTGGATTAAGTTTTTTTGGTGTTGAGTTTTATAAGTTCTTTATAAAATTTGGATATTAAACTTTTATCAGATGTATCATTGATGAACATGTTTTCCCAGTCAGTGGGTTGTCTTCCATTTTGTTGATAGTTTCCTTTGCTGTGCAAAAGCTTTTGGTTTGATGTGGTCCCATTTGTTTATTTTTCTCTTTTGTTTCCCTTACTTGAGTAGATACATCAAAAAATATATTGCTACAAGAAATATCTGAGATTTTACTGAACATGTTTTCTTCAAGGACTTTTATGGTTTTGAGTCTAACTTTTAAGTCTTTAATCCATTTTGAGTTTACTTTTGTGTATGGTATTAGAAAGTTGTCTAGTTTCATTTTTTTGCACGTCTCTACAGTTTTCCCAACACCACTTATTGAATAGTCTATCTTTATTTCATTGTATGTTTTTGCCTCCTTTGTCAAATATTAATTGACCATAAAAGTGTGGGTTTACTTCTAGGTTCTCTATTCTGTTCTACACATCTATTTTTATGCCGCTACCCTGCTATTTGATTACTCTGGCCTTGTAGTACAGCTTGATATCAGGTAGCATAATTCTTCAACTCTGTTCTTCCTTCTCAATATTTCTGTAGCTGTTTGGGATTTTTTATGGTTCCATATAAATTTTTATAATATTTTTTTAGCTCTGTGAAATATGACATTGGTATCTTCGCAGGAATTGCATGGACATTTTAATGACACTACATCTTCCCATCCGTGAACATGGGATATGCTTCCATTTATTTGTATCTTCTTCAGTTTCTTTCCTCATTGTCTTATAGCTTTTCTAGTACAGGTCTTTTACACATTTGATTAAATTTATTCCTAGGTATTTTATTCTTTTTGAAGCAATTGTGAATAGGATTGTTTTCTTAGCTTCCCTTTCTGATAGTTCATTACTCATGTATAAAAATGCATCTGATTTCTGGGTATTTGTTTGTATCCTGCTAATTTACTGAATTTATTTGTCAGTTCTAGTAGTTTTCTGGAAGAATCTTTAAGGTTCTCTCTATACAGTATCATGTCATCTGCAAATAATGACAGTTTTACTATTTCCTTTCCAACTTGGATACCCCTTATTTCTTCTTCTTGTCTGATTGTTGTAGTTAGGACTTCCAATACTATGTTGAATAAGAGTGGTGCAAGCAGACATCCCTCACTTGTCACTAATCATAAGGGAAATGTTTGTAGTTTTGACCATTGAGTATAATGTTGGCTGTGGGTTTGTCATATAAGGCCTTTATTACATTGAGGTATGTTTTTTCTATCCCCATTTTGCACAGAGTTTTTATCATAAATGGGTGCTAGATTTTATCATGGTTTCACTACAACTATGCATATGATCATGTAATTTTTATCCTCCATTTTTGTTGTGTTGTGCATCACATTTTTGAGTTGCAGATATTGTACCAACTTGGCATCCCCAAATCAATCCCACTTATCATGGTGGATGGTTTTCTTAATGTATTGTTGTATCTAGTTTGCTAATATTTTGTTGAGGATTTTAGCATTTATACTCATCAGGGATATTGGCCTATCATTTTCTTTCTTTATAGTGTCTCTATCTGGGTTTAGAATTAGGTTAATGCTGGCCTCTTGAAATAAGCTTGCAAGTCTTTCCTCCTCTTGAAATCTTTGGAATAGAGAAGGATAGGTGTTAGTTCTTCTTTGACTGATTTTAAAATTCACCTGTGTAGCAATCCAGTCCAGGACATCTGCTTGCTGGGAGTTTTTGATTACTGCTTCAATTGCACTAATTTTAATCTGTCTATTCAGATTTTCTGTTTCTTCCTGATTCAGAATTAAAAGATTATATGTTTATAGGAATTTATCTATTTTGTCCAGATTTTCCAATTTGTTGGCATATGTTGTTAGTAATATTTTCTTACAAACTTTTGCATTTCTTTGGTGTTGGTTTTTACTCTCCTCTTTCATTCCCGATTTTATTTATTGTGGTCTTCTCTCTTTTTTCTTGGTGAGTCTGGTTAAATGTATGTCAATTTCATTTATCTTTTCAAAGATCCTGCTGTTGATTTCAGTGATATTTTGAATTTTTTAGACTTTATTTTGTTTATTTCACCTGTGATCTTTATTATTTCTTCCTTCTACTCTTTTCAGTTTTGATTGTTGTTCTTTTTCAAGTTCCTTTAAGGGTTAAGTTAAATTTTTTACTTGAGGGTTTTCTTGTTTCCTCAGATAGGCCTGTAATTCTATGAATTTTCCTCTTAAGACTGCTTTCACTGAGTCCCATAGGTTTGGGGTAGTTGTGTTCTCATTTTCACCTTTTTCAAGGTATCTTTTGATCTCTTCCTTGATGTAATTGTTAAACCATTCATTGTTTATCAACATGTTATTTAGTCTTTATGTCTTTGTGTGTTTTTCAGAGTTTTTTCTTGTGATCGATTTCTAGTTTTATATCATTATGGTCATAGAAGATGCTTGGTATTATTTCAATATTTTCTTCTTAAATTGGGTGTATAAAAGTTCACAAGTGTTATATTCTCTTGTTGGATTGCTCTCTTTATCATTATGTAGTGTTCTTCTTTGTCTCTTACTACAGCCTTTGTTTTAAAGTCTATTTTTTAGATACAAATATTGCTACCCTAGCCTTTATTTTTACTTTCCTTTTACATGAACTATCTTTTCTCATCACTTTACTTTTAGTCTGTGTGTATCATTTTTTCTGAAGTGGATCTCTTGTAGACAACATGTATGTGGGTGTTTTCTTGTCCATTTGGCTACCTATGTCTTTTGATTGGAGCATTTAAGCCATTTACATTTAAAGTGATTATTGATAGCTACATTATTGTTATTTTATGCTTTATAACTATGTTCTCTGTTTCTTCTTCTTAAAGAAGACCCTTTAACATTTCTTGTAATACTAGTTTGATGGTTATGAACTCCTTTAGCTTTTTCTCATATTGGGAAGCTTTTTATCTCTTCTTCAAATTTCAATGATAGCCTTGCTGGGTAAAGAATTTTTTGTTGTAGGCCTTTGTTCTTCATCACTTTGAATGTTGCATGCCAATTTCTTGTGGTCTGAATGCTTCTGTTGATAATCAGCTGACAGTCTCATGGGAGCTTCGTTGTAGGCAGCTGACTCTTCAGCAGGGCAAAAGCTATGCTTGGGGTGGGCAGTGAGAAGGAGTCCAGAGGGAGGAGCTTCTGCTTTCCCCAGGCTGTTGCCACATGAAGGGGAGTATACCACCCAACAGAGATGGTGTCTGTGGTATGGGCAAATTATTTGACATACAGATCCTGGAGGCTCTCCCTTCAGCTCTCTCTCCAGAACAACAAACCTCAGACTCTCTTCATCTGACTCTAGTTTGTACTGCTTCCCTATCCCAGAGCCCAGGTGAGTGGCTGAGAACAAAATTTGGTGTGCTGGTCCTTTAAGACAGTGCCTATATTTCTAGTGGATGTATGTCTCTCCTGGACTGACAGAATCCTCACTTATTTCACAGCCAGTTGTTGTGTGTGTGTGCCTCTTCCCAGTTCTGGTGTTCTGGGGTATGGAGCCGGCTTGGGGTTGGGTCTCTATCCCTTTCAGGGGGTACATCCCTGCCACTGAGATATCCTCCGAACCTCAGCAGTTGCCCATGGGAATGTCAGCCAGTGCTTTTCACCTCTCCGCTCTTCCTACCAGTTGATATGTCTCCTTCTCCAAATCCTTGGTTATAACACTCCTCTTCAGCTGGTTCATTATTCAGGATCAATGTTCTATAATTTAGTTGTAATTCCAGTTTGGTTCTGGGAGGAGGTGAGTGTAGCTTCCATCTACTACTGCCATCTTGGATCTCTATGCAGTTGTTTTTTAAGCATATTGAGGTAATTGTGTAACCATCATCCCACTCTAGTTTTAGAACAATTTCATCATTCTAGAAAGTAATCTGCTCCCATCCCCTACAGCTCTAGAAAACCACTAATGTATTTTCTGTTTTTATAGATTTGACTACTCTGGCTATTTCACAATTTAATCCTACCATATGGATTCATATGTCACTGTCTTCTTTCACTGAGCATAATGTTTTCAAGATCCCCTTACATTATATCATTATATCAGTACTTCATTATCTTTTATTACAAAGTAATATTGTTTATTGACAGACCACATTCTACTTATCTGTTCATCAGTTGATAGACATTTGGGCTGTTTCTACTTTTTGGCTATTATCAATAATGCTGCTATGAACACCCATGTATGAATTCTTGTGTGGGCATGTGTTCATTTCTCTTGGGTATATACTTAAGAGTGGAACAGTGGGTCATATGGTAGTTCTATGATTAAACTTTTGAAAAACTGCCAGACTGATTTATAGTGTGAACCATTTTAGATTCCCACCTGCAGTATGATGGTTCCAAATTCTTCAAATCCTCACCAACTCTTGTATTACCTGCCTTTTTTTATTCTAACCATCTTAGTGTGTGTAAAGTGGTATCTCACTGCGATCTGGATTTTCACTTCCTTAATGATTAATAAAGTTAAACATGTTTTTATGTGTTATTGGACATCTATATACTTTCCTAAAAATTTTAAATTTAGATTCTTTGTCTAGTTTTTTATTCAATTGTTTGTCTTTTTTATATTGAGTTGCAGTAACTGTGTATGTGTATGCGTGCATGTCTGTGTGTGTGTGTGTGTGTGTGTATTTCTTATCAAGGAGACTACCAAAAAACAGAATTATCTTATCTTCTGGAGGGCAAGCCCCTTGTAGTACAGGCTTCCCCCGTTAGGTGAGTGTACCCATCTGTATCAGTGTACCAGTTGGTGTTGTCAGAGGCTACATTCTGATTCAGTGATTTTTTTTTTGAAGACTCTTTCAAGGCATTTGCCCATCTCATGATGGCTGATTTGTGGGCACACCTGCCCACACCACACTGAGCATTTGGCTTTTTTTTTTTTTTTTTTTTACCAAAAGAGCATGACACCCATGCCCTACCCTCCCTGTTCACATGATCTCACCCAAGCAATTATTTTTTTTTTGTTTCCCCAGCTGAAAGAGAAGCATTTTGCCAATGTAGAAGAGGTGAAACAAAAATAGCAGAAGCACTAAAAGACATCAAAATCAGTGAGTTCAAAAACTGTTTTTGAGCAGTGGAAAAAAACATCCTGATAAGTGTATTGCTGTCACAGTCACCAACTAGCAGTGACTGCGGAACGCTGCAGATGGCTCATCGAAACTCCAGAAAGACGTACACAGAGACAAACAGGTCCTGTGGGGAAGTAGGAATGAAATGGCCACTCTCTCTGGTGGGGAGAGCGCCCCATTCCCCCTCTGGAGAGGCTTTTTATTGGTTTCATTTACATAAGAATTCAGGTTAACCTCATTAAACATTGCTGAGAAGTAAGGATCAAACAATAGATAACAAGGAAGTCTGAGGGCCCATGTTGAGTCAGAATCAAAGAGCTATAAAACTTTAAGGAACACACTTACTTTTTCCTTGGGCCCTTATCATTCAACTGAGAGCATTCTAAACAAAGCAGGTTTCACAGGATTTTACATATTCTTTCTTAGGCCTGATCACCAGGGGAACCCACCCTTTTCAGCACAGAGCTGCACCACCCTGTCATTGTTTCAGGCGTAGGTGGAGCAAAGGAACTAAGGCAACCAAGAGATAAGGAGATTTTCTCCCAGACGATGAGGACTCAGGCTATATCAAAGCCAAAGACCGAGGGTCCATCACCCCCTTTTGCTGTAGCCCCCAAAGTCCTTTCTTGGGGGCCTCCCACATGATCATGCCTGTCTTAGGTTGTTTCCCCCTTGGGGAATCTGACCCGTCATTGGCTAACCGACCAAGCATTGGGGTTCAGTTACGAATGAAGCAGAAGAAGCAGCGCTCTTGGCCAGGGAGATAAGCTTTTGTCTCCTTGCTGGCTTACGGTCCAAGGCCACTCCCTCAGCCTTAGCTTTGGTGGGGGTTACAGCTTCTGATACCAGGCAGAGTGGTCCCCAACATATTGCATCAAATGGAGAGTACTTTGAAGGTGACTAAAGTTTAAACATGTAAGAATAAATACATATCTTTTTAGAAATAAATTCTGGTTCTGGGGTGTTCTTGATGCAAGTCTCTTTCTTACCAGACACATGATTTACAAGTATTTTCTCCCTTTCTGTGGGTTGTCCTATTACTTTCTCCTTTTTTAATGATTTTATTAACTTGTTTTTAGATAGAGGGGAGGGGAGAAAGAAAAAGATGGAGAGAAACATCAATGTGTGGTTGCATTTCGTGGGACCCCACTGGGGACCTGGCTTGCAACCCAGGCATGTGCCCTGACTGGGAATTGAACTGGTGACCTTTTGGTTCACAGGTCAGTGCTCAATCCATTGAGCCACCCCAGCCAGGGCCTATTACTTTCTTAATAGTATAATTTGCAACACAATTTTAAAAAATTTTGATAAGGTCCAGTGTATCTAATTTTTTGCTTTGTAACTTATGTTTTTGGTGTTATAGCCACTAAAATATTGATTAACCTAAAGCAACAGAGCTTATCTCTCATATTTTTTTCCTGAGAGTTTTAAAAGTTTTAACTCTTTTATCCAGGTCTGTGATTCACTTAGTTAATTTTGTCTATGATGTGAGCTAGGAGTCTAATGTCATCCCTTTACATGTAAATATCTAGTTGTCCCAACACCATTTGTTGGAAGACTATCTCCATGGAATTGTCTTGTCACTCTTGTCAAAAATCAATTGACCAAAATGTGAGAGTTTATTTTTGTACTCTCAATTCTAGTTAATGACCTATATGCCCATTCTTATACAAGTGCCACAGTCTTGAATACTGGAGCTTTGTGGTAAGTATTGAAATCAGAAATATGAGTCCTCATTCTTTGTTACTCTTTTTCAAGATTTTTGGGCTGTTCCAGATACCTTGCATTTCCATAGGAATTTTAGAATTAGTTTGTCAGTTTTGTAGTCAGCTGGCATTTTGATTACTGTAGATCAGTTCAGGGAATATTACTATCTTAAGAATATTGTGTTCTGGTACATTAACATGTGATATCTTTTCATTATTTAAGAATTAATTTTTTTCAGTGATTTTTCATTTACAAATATTAAACTTTAAAAAAATTATGCCTACATATTTTATTCATTTTGGTGGTATTTAAATAAAAATCTTTTAACTTTATTTTTAGATTGTTCATTAAAAATATATAGCCGTATAATTGATTTTTGTGTATTAATCTGGGATTCTGTAACTTTTCTAGAAACTCATTTATTATTCCTTATAGTTTTTTTTTTCACTGAACTCCTTAGGATATTCTGTATAGAAGATTATGTCATTTACAAATAGGTACAGTTTTGCTTCTTTCTGTCCCATCTGGCTGCCTTTTTTCTTGTCCTTGACTAATTACCCTGGCTAGAATCACAACAATGATGTTGAATGGAATGACATACTGTTTTAAAATCAAGAAATTTCACATGTACAATAAACCTAAAAATCTGTATTCTTTTGAAAAGCCAGAAGACCTGGAAAATATTGGACCTAACAGGAGATGAGTGGTAGCTGCTTATTTAGGTGGGCATGTGCTTTCCACCTAACAAAGCCCCTCCCATTCTCTGTTCCCTGATACTTGGCCAACTTCACTAACCTGTTCACTCTGGTCCTCTGGGCATCTAGGTTTGTAAATTTGGCCTTGTAAAGATTAACATGGCATCTTATTCATGTTAGATATTTAGTGTATATTTATTAACTGATGCACAAGAAGATTGCGGTGAACAAATGAACTAATCAACAAATGAGTTTATCTTTCCAAGCATAAGCCTCATTTCCCCTAAACACAATCTCCCAAGCAACTAGATCTGATCATAATTCCTCATTCTTCATTCTACCACACATTTCTTATTAGATTCATAGCTTAGTGTTAGTCCATTATGACAATTTCATTACTATCTTCTCTTCCTTTGTATTATTTCAAACTGAACTGAGACAGTATTATTTTTTAATATAAATTTTCTTTTATTTTGAAATTGAAACAGTAAAATGAAGTGTTTTGTGGCTGAAGAAACTTTCATGAGAAAGAAAACTAGAGTGCTAATCCATCAAAACAAAATAAAACAAAAACAAAAACAAAACTCCAAATATCTGAATCAGTTGCCCTGTCTCCTGGGACAACACAGAGAATAGATTAAAGCATGGGAGGAATGATCCAATCATAATCAGGGTACCAATGGATGGCAGATTTCCAGTGCAACTATTTTCAAAGATACCACAATTACAGAACCCTGTTGCACTTATTAGTTTTAAAAACTATCTCAAACAGGAGCACCCCCTTCCAGATGTCACCCTGATTCCCTTCATAGAAACGTACTTTTTGCTGTCCTGAATAAGTGATGTATGAGAACTGGAGACAGAAGCCTCTTTTAACTTATTTTGGTTCCTGGGGTCAGGATCAAAGTTATAGAGAAACAAGGCAATCCAAGTAGTGATACAAGATGTTTATTCATTATCCTGATTCATTAGCGATTTAAATTCATTTTGAACATTTTCACATAGCAGAGGGTTATATAAAATTTGCACTAATGAGTGAGGGACCCTAGAAGGCCTCCTACTCCCTAAAGATAAACTTTCTGTGGTATGAGTCTCAATCACTTCTCCTGGCTGGGATTTACATACCTATGCATTCCTGCCTTTCATTCTAATTTTATTGTAAGACTTGAGGTAATTAATCCACTTATGCAAGTGCATCCATCACCTATGATTACTCAGAAAAAAATGCTTCCAAAGAATTTCCCGTTATTTCATTGAGGAAGGAAAAGAAAGTTTTATTTGCTTGTTTTGTCAGCCCAAATTCAATCATACTAGAGTGCTAGTCAAAGCCATCAGACTCTGCCTCAAGTTGGTGCCCAGGTTAAGGGTTGAGGCTTTCGCCCTCACCCTCTAACTCCACCTACAGTCACCAGGCCTCCTCCCTCTCCTGTACCCAGATGCAGAAGCTCTGGTATGCAAAAGAAAGAAATGGAAGTATTCAGAAGATGGTCCTCCAAATATAAATACAAGAGAAACATCCTGGATCTAAATCATCAAGGTATTTAAAAGTTAAATTGCTTTTATATTCCCTGACACTGATGCAGGTTTTTCTAAGTCTTCTGGAATTACTGTGTCAGGTTGTGCTGTATTTTATTCTACCAGTTTTCAACCAACAGGCATTTAGTTGCATGATTTCAATGTCAAAGTCACTAGGATCTCCCCATAAACAGTTTGCTTTGGGAAAGGAGAGTCTCCACTCCTGGATGAGAGGTGGAAGGAAAGAGTTGAATACAAGTACCAGCTTCTCGTGTGAGTCTGGAAGCTCAGGCAGTCAGCTGGGGGCTCAGTAAGGCACCCAGCACTACTGGTTCCCGATTTGGCTAGGGGCTCATGTGTCCAGCATGGGAGGTGAAAGGGTCTGAAGGCACTCTTGAAAGCTGACTGATATCTCCCCTCATTGTACAATATCGTTTTTCCTACCTGAGTAGAATCTTCCTGGTGAAACTACAAATGAATACTGTTTTCTTAAACAAGCTACTATGGAAATCCTCATAGTGCCTTGACGATCCAGTTCCCCAAACATATGTTTGAAATTATTATTTCATTCTTTGGGGATAGGACAAATTGTTCACTGTAGATTTGATACTTAAAACACATTTGTTTTACCTGAGTCACATCTTTATGGAAACTTTCCAAGGACTGAATTTGCAAGAATCCATGACTGGCATTTATCATAGTTATTAAGCATAATGAAATCCAAACCAATACTAGTTCATCTACTATATCAGCCTCAAGGGCTCCATTTCGTATTCCAAAGATCCTGATTATAAATACTGTGTGTAGTTCTGACCCAGTTACTATCAATTAGAGATTCCAGTTGAGGGAAGTTACCTGAGTTTATTTCAAAGCCATTTTAAGTTCAAATGGTCAGTTTCTGCTTCATTTAAAATAAAACTGTTCCAAAACGATTGAACTTTAAATCCTTAAAGATTGTACTTTTTAGAAAATAAAATGGTCAGTGCTATACTTAATAAAATCATTGTCATTCTAAAACATCACAAGGGAAAAAAACATCATTTTCTTTTTTTTTCCTGTTGTTGGTATCCATATCAGCTGATGGATGTGAACTAAATTTCTTGTCCTAATCATTTCACAGTGTAAATCAAATCATTATGCTGTATAATTTAAATTTACACAGTGCTGTACAATAATTATATCTCAACAAAACTGAGGGAGGAGGAATTATACTTCATTATTTAGGTATAATCTTATAAAGGAATGGAATCCCAAAAATCTACAGCTGGCCGATACTAAGTATACTTTAAAGCAGGGTTTCTCAACAGTGGCATTACTGACACTTGGAGAAGAATGATTTTTGGTTGTAAGGGACTTTCCTGTACATTGTGATTGTCTGGCAGCATCACTGTCTGTACCCATTAGATGCCTGTGACACTCCCTGTCCAGTGTGACGAGAAATGTCTTTAGACACTGGCAAATGTCTCTGAGGGCTCAAAATAACCCATGATGAGTAAACTTGTCTAAAGAGAGAATAATATCAAGACTATCTCAGGGTAAAAGTCCAACCATATTCATGAACAATGTCCCACTTTAAAGGCCTATCTTGGAATAACATTCTAGCAGACACCTCTCAACAGGACTGGGTCACTTGTCTAGTCTGGATGGCTCCTCCAGAGTCTAAGAACTCCAGGAAGATGAAATAGTTCCAGATCCTCACCTCCAAGGAAATTGATAGACCTCAGGGAAAGTTAGAAAACATTTACCAGGATTAGTGTACTCATTTCTTCTGCTGAAAGCTATTCCCTAGTGATGTGTGGGTCACCGGCCAGCAGTGATCACGGAACGCTGTGGATGGTTCATCGAAAACACGCAAGAAAAAACATGCACAGAGACAGACTAGTTTCTGTGGAGAAGTAGGGACGGAATGGGCACCCCCTCTAGTGGGGAACACGCTGATTTACCGTTCAAACCTGCTTTCATTGGGCTCATTTTGCATAATAATTCAGGTAAAGTACATTTCCTTCCTCATTACGAGGAAGTAAGGAACAATAGGTAACAAGGAACTCTGTGGGTCTATTTTGAGTCAGGGTCAAAGAGCTGTAAGACTTTGAGGAACAAGCTAACTTCCTCCTTGGACCCTTCTCATTCAACTGAGAGCATTCTAAACAAAGATTTCACAGGAATTTACATGTTCTTTCTTAGGCCTGATCACCCAGGCAATCCGCCCTTTTCAGCACAGAGCTGCACCACCCTGTCATTGTTTCAGGTTTAGGTGGAGCAAGGGAACTAAGGCAACCAAGAGATGAGGAGATTTTCTCCCAGACAGTGAGGACTCAGGCTATGTCAAAGCTGAGGAGCGAGGGTCCATCACCCCCTTTTGCTGTAGCCCCCAAGTCCTTCTTTTGGGGGCCTCCCACGTGATCGTGCCTGTCTTAGATCATTCCCCCCTTGGGGAATCTTACCCATCTTTGGCTAACCGACCAAGCTTTGGGGTTCAGTTATGAATGAAGCAGCAGAAGCAGCACTCCTGCCAAGGAGATAAACTTTTGTCTCCTTGCTCGCTTATGGTCCCAAGGGCGTTCCCGTAGCCTTAGCCTGGGGCGGGGGGGGGGGGGGGGCAGGGGTTACAGCTTCTGATACCAGGCAGGGCAGTTCCCAACACCCTAGACCAAAAGTTGTTCTCACACTTTTTGTTAATGGGCAAGAAAGTGTTATGTCTTATGTGACCAAAAACTGGGTCCTACATTATGAATCTTTTCATTCATCCCAGAGATAGAGTTTTCACAGTGGTTCTTTAAGTGTCCTGCACTCTAAAATATACTAACAACTACAACATCTGCCAAAAAAAAACCCCACAGAAAATGTGTCAGATATAGTCACTACCTTCAAGGAGCCAATAATCAACTAATGAACTATTTTAGCCTGGTTTCCTTTCCAGCATCACCCTACCTAAATAACCTTCATCCTCCGCTGCCCTTTGACAGATTCCAGCCTTCCACAAAGGGACATATTCCTATGGCAGTTGTCCATTTATTCTGAAAGACAGAATTTGTTTTTCTGACATATTGTTCCAACTTCAGTTGACCCACAGGTCACTTAACCTCACTGAGCCATCATGATCCTGTACTTATTTCAATCCTTCTCACCACTAAAAAGTGAATCCCTTACTATATCCATCTTCTGGTTTATGTTCTTGTGTAATGGTGAGCATGGAGAGCATTTGAAAAAAGTTAGAAAAGTGAAATTGATCATAACAGTCAGAATCCAGCCTTAGACTTTAGGTTTGTGTGTCAATCAGTTAAGTGTTAGTAGCTTTCTGGAGTATTGTGTTGAAAAGGCTTCTCTGGTAAAACAAAACAGGTTAAGTTTCTGGCATGTGCAGAATGCTATGAGAACTCAGAAGAGGGAGTCTTTGTCTCCACAGGAGATGTGAAGGACAGTCTTGCAAAAGCATGACAATTCAAACAGTTCCATCTCTCTAGGAGAGACTGGAGAACATTCCAGACAGAAGGGAAATGCATTTGCAAAAAATTCCAGCAAGTTCAAGCAGTAATTCAAGGCATGTGAGCTGGGTTTGGGGGCAGGGGTGAGAATGTTATTGGGAAGGGAGACCAGAAGTTAGAAATTTAAAAAAGAGAGAATCCAGATTTTTAAAATCTTCCACTCTGGCAGCAGTGTGGAAGATGAACTGAAGAAATAATGTCTTTCTTTCTTTTTTCTTTTTTCTTTTTTTCTTCTTTTTCTTTCTTTCTCTTTCCTTCCTCTCTTTTTCTTTTTTGTGATGACCATGTTACTTGCCTTCTTAACGAGAATCTACCTAGGAGGATAGTGCAATAAACTCAGAAATTGAAGATCAGAATTTCAACAGGATCTAAATTGATAGAATTTCCCATTTACATATAAAAAGGAAGTACACAAAACCTGCTCTAATGACAAGAGCTAAGTATGAGGATGGTGCTAATGATGAACATGATAAAGATGATAACAGAAAATATTTATCTGAACTATTACTATATGCCAGTCACTGATTCCAAGCACTTTACTCTCAGCACTACTGTCACCTCATTCTCACGTGGCAAATTTGAAAAAAGCCACAAATCCTACCCATCCTTGAATGTATGTAGGCTCCTTTCCAGGGTGCATTTGTATTCCTCCTAACAAGGATTCTCTCCCTCCTCCCCCTAAATCTGGGCTTGACCCTGTGATTTGCTTTAGTCAAGAGGCATTAAGCAAACATGATGCAAACAGAGGCTTGAAAATGGACTTGTTCTTCCCCTGGCCAGGTGGCTCAGTTGGTTGGAGCATTATCCCATGCACCCAAAGTTTGTGGGTTTGATTCCCTGTCCAGGGTGTGTATGGGAAGCAAATGGATGTTTCTCACATTGATGTTTCTCTCTCTCTCTCTCTCTCTCTGTCATCAATAACCATATCCTTAGGTGAGGATTTAAAAAAAAACAAACAATGAACTCACTCTCTTTTGCTGCCTTGAGAGGACCATGTGAAGAAGCGTGGGCCAGCCTGTTTGATGGTGAGAGACACACTGCCCACCTGACAGAAGATATCCACCCATCTGGCATACATGAGGTGAATGCCTCCCTATACTTCCAACCTATGACAGGCAAATAAAACCATCCAAAACTATTCATCTCCAGCCAAGCCTCTCCAGATCAGAAGAACCTCCAGGCCAATCCATAGACATAGGCATAATAAGTATTTATTATGTTAAGCCACCACTTTCTAAGTAGTTTGTTACACAGCAGAAGCTTACCAATAAAATTCACTTCAATTCTAGCAGAAGGTACAATTTTTATTCCTATTTTAAGGGAAAGTTGAAACCTATAGTGACTAAGTACCGCAACTTTTCCATGTTTATAGAGTTAACAAATGGTGAAAACCAGGATTCAAACCTAGGCTCTAGATTAATGAATTTATTATTATTATTATTATTATTATTATTATTAGGCATTTGGTCTGTTTAGCTAGAAGAATCTATGTAATGTTTTCTCTGTTAAACTAAGATTTTGTTCTTACTTATAAGAAAATGGGAGCAGGGAAGAAATATTAGAATGAGAACTCCTGGGATAACGTAATTTACTAGGTTTGTCACTAAGGAATACATAAGTTAAAGAGAAGAATGACAACTGTATTGCAGTGATTGTCAAAAACTCTAACTCACAGCCCATCAGTCAGCTACAATACTCAGTAGCTTACAGGGACTCCTAGGTGGTCCACCTACCTGCCAGTCCATGGAACTATTAACATGTATGATATTATGATCTGGCATGGATGTATTTATTACATACCTCCATGAAATAATATCAAAGTGCCTCACAGTCCTCCACATTCACTCTTTCTTTCTTATTTGGTGGTGGCAAGTGAGAGGAATTTATTACCATGCCAAACCCAAAAGGTCTGAGATCCAACAAATCCAAGCATACGGCAGACACACCCCCGCCAAAAAAATCCCAACCTGCTGGAGCAGGAAGCAAGAAGTTTCATGGCAATGAAAAAGATAGCAGTGGGAATGTTGTGAAGCGTAGGCATCTCACAGAACACAGTTATGTTGTAAAGGTAAAACAGAGCAAATTTTGATTTATTGAGCTGTAATTCCATTGAGGGTTTCTGGTGACTCCAGCTTCACACTTGCGGTTATAGTATTCCCCAAACCCCTGAATGGAGTGATTTCCTGAAATGCACAGCTGCCTCTTATTTATTTTATTAACTTTACATAAAAACCATGGGAGCACAGCTTTTACGGTATTTGACTGTGATTGGCCTTGTCTTTTCAAGTTTGAGATAGAATGGGAAAAAAACATACAATGCAATGAGAACAACATTTAAAAACCAAAACTTTCAAAGAAGTTATAAGTAGAAAGACTTTTTGCTTGGGGTTATAATTTAGCAATACAATTTCCTCAGACTAGTTTATGGTAATTGATTATATTTCAAAACAGATCAAAATCTAGATTTTATACCATGAAGGACAGTTGTAAAATATGCAAATACCTAGACTAAAAGAAAATAGGAAAACTGCTGAACTTCTTGGTCATAACCATCTTATTGTAAGGAGTAAGCTAGTGTAATTGTTACAGAACCTTTAATGAATCACTCAATTTTTTTCAAATGTCTAGATTACATCTAAAAAGATCCTTTGATGTAATCATCATTATTCAAAAATTTCATCTCAAAAACTATTATCTTTTTTTTAAAAAAGCTATTAGATTCCAATACCAGATTCTAGAACTAAAACACTAGAATGAAAGAATCAGTTCACTGAAAAGAAAAATTTGAGTTAAAAATATATTTGTTCACTAAACAAATAACCTTTTATAGTTTTAGAGTAAATTTGCATACTTTAGCACATTCCTAAAGAAACTCTTTAAAATGAGTGTTTTAACCATTTAATATAATTATAAAATATTAAGTGCAAGTAAATCATGATATATTGTTAATGCCAAAGCATTTTCTTACTTAAGCGAACAAGGATATAATCAGAAATTCCTCAGAAAGTCCAACATATGGAGCTTATAGCTCTTCAATTATGCCAACATTTATTAGTTAAATAGGAATCACAAATCTTCCTTAAGGAAGTGAGCCCAGATGCCTGCAATTAATATTTCTCAGCCCCACAGAAGATATTATAACTTAATTCCCAGTGTCTTTACTTTCAAGGACTAAAAACTCACAAATTATGTCATTAGAAACAGCAATAGCTAACCAGAGGTTTGTTGTAATGTATTTATGTTAGCTGAAGCTAATTGGAGCCAAATGAGTAGAACAATGTTGTGAGGGCACGTAGAAAAATCCCAGGTCTTTAGGAACTGAAATAAATGAGGGTAATCAGCGATGTATGCTGAATACACTGCATTCAATTAATATAAATAGGTTGGTAGTCAGCTGGGAAGTGCCACAGTTCATGACGGTTTTGGTGGACAGCAGATGTCTTATTACACTGCATGAACACAAGCAACATGCCAGGCTGAACCAGATCAAATAATGGGGGGTCCAGGAACCAGGAGCTCAAATGGAGGTCTCTGCAAATTTCTCTGGCGCAGTTCTACAAAGAATGGTCTGGCCTACATTCTCAGTCTGTGTGTTTTGACTGGAAGGAGATAGAATACACAGAGTTTCTCTTTGGAAAGAGAAAAAAGGTAGCTCAGGCAAATAAAGTTACTACTGTATTTCAACCATGGAAACAATTATTTTTACCCACACACCTATATGATAAGCATAAGAATATTTAAACTCATATTTGATTGTTACAGTAAATTTTGATGTAAAATGTAATAAAATACGATCTATGTTAGCATAGGAAAATTCTCTTTTTATAAAATGAATATTTTTATGAGTTCCCTTTTCAAAATAAAATAACATTCAGCTCACAATTTGAAGCTATTTTGAGCACAGCATATATAAATTTATCTTATATATTGGACTTGTGACTTTCTCTTCTATTTTAAATATTTTGATTTAAAGATGGCATTCCTGTTGTCATCATTGAGCATGTACATATTAGGTATTGTTTCCAATAGCCGCTGAAATAAAGCATTGGAATTTCAAACTAGTTCATATTGTGATCATAAAGGTCATTGTATAGTGAGAATCTGGGATTCGCCACTAACTCTGGGACTTCTTAGGTTGCCTTGATTGAGTGTCAGCTTCTCTGGGTTTCAGTTTATTCTCCTTAAGATAAAGGACTTGCATGAGTAAATGTGAAGGTTTTTCCAGCTCTCAGGAATTGTGTCAATTGAGAATCAGTCAAACCGCACGAAACCACTAATAATTCCAGCAGAATGGTCATTTGTATTGTAATTATGGCTAAGAATATATCTGAGGCTTCTCAGTTATTACAGAAAGTCATGGAGATGTCATGGAGCTTGCCAAATTACATATAGTTATTGCATAAAAATTACAAAATACAAGCAAGAAGAAAGAAGAAACTATAATCCAGATATAATCTTAACTCCAATACAGTGACATCCTTAAGATTTTAGTAGGCAGAGGAGGGGAGGAGGACAAAAGAGTGGTGAAGCACATGGTGGGGGAAGAAGAGGCAGACAGGACAGTAAAGCTAATAAATGATGAAGCTGGTATAAATGTGAATAGGTGGACACAAATGATGTAAGCCTATATAACATGCAATTCCCATTTTGGAACTTGATTTGACACTTGAAAATAAATATTTTCTTAGATTACTAAGTATTTTCCAGGGGCAACATGATTGGGACTATTATACATGCTATATATGCTATATATAGGTGTATACCACATAAAATGTGAGTCTATATATGTATATCTTCATTAATTTTTATAATTTTATTTTTTAAAATCTTATAGCTAAATTTTTACATATATCCATAATTTTTAGGTACAATTCCTAGACATAAAAAAAGTATAGGAATTCTATGCAAAATTTTAAGACATAACAACAATTAATAAGTCAAGCATTAATTAAAACTTTACTAAGGATGTTAGACACAGTCAGAGTAAATTTATGTTGTCTGTAGTAAAAAGGGAAGTGGGAAGTAAGGAAGCCCCTTGTCTTCCTGACCATAACAGTTTCAGATGAGAGGTCTCTCTCTTAAAAGGAGTTTCAGGAATGACCAGGCTCAGGTATGAGAAGTCAAGGTCATTTGTGAAGTGTCCTGATACAGGGCAATAGCAGCTGTCCTCATTTAATTCATCACCATCCAGTTCTAGATGTGAGTGAGGCGGTCAGTCAGAGGCAGGGCACTCACTGAATGGAAGCAGAACAAGGCCATGGAGAGCAATATCTACAGTATTACCTTAGGAGTTCTTCATTTCCTTCCAAAGAAGAAAGCAACAAAGATAACAAAGGCAAGGACTCTGTAAGAATGTAGATAGGCCTTTTAATAAATTCACAAAAGGAAGCTACACTCTTGATTTTTCATTTTCAGGTTCCTTGCTCCCCATTATACAATGAATAGCTTCTCAAACTCAGCTCTTGAGTTTCATGCTTCATCTTTGGTGGCTTCTATGGCTGTCAAAGAGGCATGTTCATTGACATTTATTTTTCTGATTTTTAAATATCAAATATGAAGACATTATCTGATTTAAAGGCCATCAGTTATAACAATTTTGCGCTGCAGGGATGAGAGTAGAAACATAGAGAATACTGTTCACCTGGGAGAGGCTTGTTGAGGGCTTCTAGTTTCTGGGGACCACAACCCCACGTTGAGGGCTCAGCCTCTCATGCTGCACTAGAGATCCAGGGTCTTACCTTCATTTCCTTGGACTAACATGTGTCCGTGAGCATTGCAGAGGTGGGGTGTTGAAGATGGGCAACAGTCCTGTTTTTTCCTCCTACTCTTCTCATGTCCCTTAAAACTTTTCTAAGCACTGAATTCTTTTCCTTTTGAAACCAGTTCTATACACCTAATTTTCCTCAGTAAGAGTTTAAAACTTCCTTTCCTGTAAGGCAGGAATAAACTTTAGTATTACCCAGATTGCCTATGTAGCTCCTTGAGAAAGCACGTGCGTTGTCATTCACTGAAAGATGTGTACAAGTTGGAAGTCTGTATATTTATGGAAGCTACCAGGTCTGTCTGGCAAGGGATTCAGAGATGTTGAGTTCCTCAAGGACAAAAATAGAAGCAGAGCTTTAAAGGAGTGCAGAGTAAGCCAGTTTCTGAGAAAGAAAGATAAAAAAAGAAGACCCTGTTCATGGACAAGCTCTTGGGCATTAAGAGACAACAGCAGTAATCAGATGCTTTACCTTACATAAGGGAAGAAGGTTGAGAAGGTGGACTGGGTGGGGTGAGATGCATGAATTATTTTAAGATCTTTATTCTTCCACAAGAGTTGTAATCACTGGCTCCAGCTGAGCGGGGCTGTAGATGCCTAACGTGCTAGACATATTTCTGTAGGAAACCTTAGAAAAGTCACAGTAAGGCTGTAAGGTCCTTGCCAGGTAGCTCGGTTGGTTAGAGTGTCATCCCCTACATTAAGGTTGTGGGCTTGACCCCTGGTCATGGCACATATAAGAATTAACCAATGAATGCTTAAATAAGTGAAACAACAGATTGATGTCTCTCAATCTCTCTCTTTCTTCCTCTCTCTCTAATATCAGTAAATATATATTGTTTTAAAGTCACAGTAAGCAAAGGAAACTCTACTAACCACTCGTGGGAAATAAAGAGCAAAGTGGCTGTACAAGGACAGGATGATGGGAAAAGTCCACCTGCAAAAGCCATGTGGCCAATTTCATCCCTGCAGCCCACACAACTCTGGAAAGATTTCCTTTTAATCAAGAATGAAATCTGTAAGTACTTATTATAGGACCCAGGCAGTGTAAGACAATAGACTTTAGAAAGCTGTATTTCCTTTTTCTCTTGTATGTGTATACTATTAATTCTAAATACAGATTTGCATCAAAGCATTATAACCAGCTGCATGCATGTAGAGAAGCTGGAAATCTGCTAAAGTGTCTAATTTCCAGGAAAAAGACCATTCTAGGCTTTTCAGGAAGGACTGACAATTAAGAGGTATTTTAGTTCCAACAAAAAATTAACACACATGGTCTTCATGTCAATGGCATTTTTGTCACAAAAGCTGACAGAAATTCAACATAATCAGAAGGGAAAATAAAATATAAAAAAAAACAAATACCTATACAATTTTCTGATATGAAGGACTTAACTCTGTGTAGCAGTGAAAGGAAACTATGGATCATACAGGTTATAACAGGGAATTTGTTAAGCAAGATGGGTAATACACTGTAATGACTCAAAAGAGTAACTGTCAAAGTTACCACCTGGATTGCGGAGACACAATGTGACTGCTCTTAAAAAACAGACAAACTTGAGAATCATGATATAATGGTGACTGGAAACAAGGGAATATTACACATCTTTGTGTATAGCTCTGTGCTGCAAGCAATTGAAATCTCATCCAAAGGTAACTTAAATAGAAGGATTCTTTTACCCCACCTCACATAAGAAGTCTGCAGACAGGACTATATCAATAGCATGATGATGTCATAAAAAAATCCAGGTTCTTTCCATTTGTTCTCTTCTTATTGGCCAAAAATGACTGTTGAAGTTCCAGGGGTTACATGTATTCACATTCAGAGGTACAAAATGCAGTGTAGAGCCCTACCTGATGTGGGTCAGTCGGTTGAGTATTGTCCTGTAAACCAAAATGTCAACAGTTCAATTCCTGTCAGAGCACATGCCTGAGTTGTGGGCCACGTCCCTGGCTGGGGGCTGGCAATCAATGTTTCTCTCCCCCTCTTTCTCCACCCCCGTCCTCCCTCTCTAAAAATAAATAAAAACAAAATCTTTAAAAAAAGAAAAAGGCAGCACAGATTCTTTCATTGCTTTTCATGAGTGAAGACACCATGTCCCAGAAACTCCCTGTGGCAGTCTGGATCTAACCACGAGAAAAATTCCACCCAGTGTCCCCACATCCATAGCTTAGGTTGCAAACTGCAGGAAGCCTCTTTCTCCTGCAGTGTCTCTCCAGCACCCTCTACTGAGAAAACATAACCTCATACGCAGGAAGATGCCTGAGAAGGAGCTTAGGCAGACGACTAACAGTGTGTGCTATCTGTGCCTTCTGAGCCCATGGTCAGAACATAAATGACAGAAACCTAGAGACCATTTTATCCTTAAAAAATAAGAAAATGGTCTCTGAAACAAAATAATACAGCAAAAGCATCTGAAATGAGAGCAGAATCTTGTAACATTTAAGTAGCTGGATTAGAAGTCTATATAACTTTTTCATGAGGTAAAAATTACCATTGTCTAGAAACTAAAGTCTTCTTATAGAAAGGGAAAACATTAATCTTTGCAATGCTGGTGTAGGCAGCTAGATATTAATAAAGGAAGAAAGCAAAGGAAATCAGACATTCATAAATTAGGGAACACAGGCCTGCTTGTTTCACCAGGAAGTTACAGCTTCACACACTGCAGGAGATGCCAACCTTGCCCCACAAAGGACTGGTTTTTCAATCTCTCTTGCCCTCTCACCCAGACTAGGTGGGGAAGTTAGCCCATGTGCAGTACAAGTCAAAATGGCACAGGGGGAAGTGTTTCAATGAGGCATAAGCAATAGGAGCCAGAAAGGCAACCATAGAGGCCTGTCGATCCAGCCTGGAAGAACAAGGAATTGTTTGGGAGGTGGATCCATTAGAAGCCCATGAAAGCTTAGAAAGTTGATTGATTATTCTGAAAAATGCCCAGTCCACTCCAAGCCCAAGATAATACAACCCAATTAATGAAGGTTGTTCCCTCTCTCTCTCTCTCTCTCTCTCACACACACACACACACACACATGCATATCCCCTCCATTTACACATTCTTCCCACATTATCCATATGGGTCTAGCAACCACACAAACTCCAAATGCAGGATTCAGGCAGGAGCCTGGGAACAGCAGCTGCTGGCAGGGAACAATGCTAAGCGACCGAGATGGGGTACTGAAATAGCTAATGCCAGAGCAGTGATGGACACTGGCCTTTGTTTCAGCCTTGATGAAGACATGTTTGGAGTTTTTCCATGTCAGGATGGATGGAGTTGGGACACAGGCGAAGCCTTCTATTTCCACCCAAATAAATCTTTCCACACCACAGTCTCTTGTGCAAGGGTCCATGAAATGTTTTGCTTGCAATCACATGAGAGAACCCCACCTTCACTAGCAACAGCTTGATATGAAAAGAGATTTGGAGAAAACTTTGAGTAGCCTATCAATAAAAATTTCTCTAATCCTTGCTCACAGAATCCTTCTAAACTATTTCATTACTTAATCACCATCACCCTACCCCTCTGAAGTACCTAGCTTTTTTATTTATTACTTGTTTATCTCCCCTGCTCTGTTGAATGTCACCTACATGACTGTCTTGAGTGACCACATCTTCCTGTTCCTTGCCATGCTTCCTCTTCCACATGGAGGGGAAGCAGAGTGTTTACCATCTCAAAAAATGCCTCTTTGGAGATACTGTAATGGGGTACTGAGCAAGCCCCCCCCCCAAATTCCCCACAGCCCATGGGGGAAGTGGATGATAGGCTTAAAATACTTTTCATATGTATGGCAAGCTGATGGTTAGCTAATAGCTGTGCTACTGCCCGAGGGCAAAAGTTGTGTATTTGACTTTCAGAGTGTATGGTGACAAAGCTAGGGGTTTGTACAGCACTAGTGCAAGAGGGAGGGAGGTGGTTCCACCTGCACCACTGAGTCACTCTTGCCCAGACTAAAGGAGGCAGCCAAGAGAATGTAAACAATACTAGAAACTGGCAAATGTAGCTCACTGTGGGAGGAGCCCAGTAGGGGGTTATGTAGGAACCCTGCGTCAGGATTTAAACTAAGGGTGGGCAGAGTCGGGTGGGGGCTAGTCCACCATGAGGACTGAGAGAGTAGGTAGCAGCCATGTGAGGGAGATTCAGCCATGCTGCCAGTAGTAAGATAGGACGAGAGACCTTTCTGGTCTCTTGGGGTTTGGGACATAAGGAGAGGCCACTCTGTTGGGACTTGTGCTTTTTCCAGATTTCACCATGATCCAGTGTGACCCAGCATGTGCTTTCCTGGACTATCACATGGAACCTGGGGATGACGTACCCCAAATCCTGAAGGTGAGAGCTTTAGCAAGAAGATGGTGACTTTGAGGCCCAAGAGTATACTTTCCAGAGGAACTGGAGAACTGTTTGTGCAGGGGCCTCCAGATAAGGGTATGGGGAACTATTGGGCTTGGTTTTGCCTTAGCCTTTTAGAGAGCAAGGGAAGTGCTGGGTCTCAGGAAGAACAGGGCTCTGAGCACAAGTACTCTCAGCCCCTCCAAGGTTGGAATCTTGTATATAAAAACTTGTTTCTCTCAACACTGATTGTTGGGTCATGCACCAAGGTGCCATGTGAATGGGCCCATTTGTTTGGTTACAATACTGATTATTTTAGGGTGGTCAATTTTAAGAAACAGCAGATGTAGTAGAAGTTCAGCAGATCAAACAGAATTTTCCCATTTAAAAGGCCATTTCCATTTGTAAGGGAAATCTCCGTTTGTAAGGGTGTCTTTCTCATTATACCTTGCTTGTTGTCTTCCCTATGAAAAGAGAAAGCAAAAACTTACCCTTGTTTACTATGCTTTTTCTGGCAACCTCCCATAACTGACCCCACCCCCTGCACCCCACCGGCACCCAATATCTACTTTTGTCTTCATCTGAATGTGGTATTTAAGGTAATGGCTTCCACCATTTTAGCAAGTTACTAGGCTTTTCTGGATGTCTTCATAGATACAGGAAGTATACCAGTTATAAAACTTCAATTTGATTTTCTCCTCCTAAATCTGTCTTATGTCAATTTATTAGACCAGTCAAAAATCTTTGAAAGGTTTAGGAAATTTTTTCTCCTAGACAATATGATAAATTCACATTAACCACCCTGCACATTTATAGCCATACCTTCTATCCCCATTCAAAAGGAGTTACACCAAAGGCATAATTGAGGGTATCAACGTAAGAACATCCAAACCTTCAGAGAATTTATAAGAGTTTATCTGAACCAAAATTGATGACAATTGCTAAGAAGCGGTATCTCAAAGCTCCACAATATAATAGTCTTGCATTTTCTTTTATGCATTTGAAATTAAGGAAGGAACAAGGAAGATTACATGACAGTGAGAGCAACAAGGCAGGGATTGGATTATAGGATAGTTAACAAGATTATGTACCCTCTTGAGGGTGGTTATTTTAAATGTGTGTTAAACTAAAGCACCAGAACAATATGAAGCTGGAAAAGCCAGTGTCCAAGCTGCCTGTCACTACCAGAACCAGTAAGCAGAGACAGGGATTGAATCTTTATGGGTGTGTTATTCAAATGGCTAGTAATCTGAGAAGACTCCTACCAGACTGTCTCAAATTCCATTTTTAACTAACCCCTTTTTAAGGAAAAGTGTAGGTAACAGGTTTGGAATTCAGGGGGAAAGTTTATCAGATAAAACCTGCAGCAGAGTCCTGGGGGTGGGCATGTCTCATCCTGGAGTGCGATGGCTCAGATACCATCTTGGTTGCCTGCAGTCCTCCTGAGGCACAAAAGTGAAACTACTTACGGTCTCCTGGAATCAACGTGGGTCATACCTTAAGCTCCTGGAGCAATAACTTTTGACATGCATTGATTACTAAGTTTATTAGCTACTACCTAAACTAAAATTTTCCTACTCTTCAGTCCCTCATCAAATGGACAGAGTTTATGTAAGGCAAAGATAAGGCTCTTATTAAAGAAGTTATATGCCTAGGATTTGACTAACCACCATGGCCTGCTCAGTTAGGAACATAAGATCAAACCACCTTGTGAAGTTACTTTCTGTAGAATCCCTTTTCCTACAAAATGGTGAGAGTGTTGTTGTTTACAAAAAGTATTATTTTAAAAATTATATCCCTTAATCTGAAACATTAATTGAAAACATTATTTAGCGAGTAATGTCTTGCCTTTAAAGAGAAATGAATGCATGGAAATGTTGTTTGTGGAAATTAGTCTCTTCCACAGGTCACAAGGAATTTCAAGGACCCATGCATGAGAGATTGTAGTGTAGTGTAGTTTATTTGGGTAGAAATAGATCTGCCCCCTGGGTTTTCAATATACCATCTCCTTCTGTCACACCATGGAAAAGTCCAACCTTGTCCTCAGCAAGGCTAAAACAAAGACAGTGTACAGAGTTTTTGCTTCATGTTAAAGTGCACTCCAGTCCAACATCCACCTAGCTTAGTGCTGTCCATTTCAGGCTCCTCCTGCAGCCTGCATATGGAGCCTGCATAGCCATGGGCCAAGCAGCTGCTAGGGCCACATGGCTAAGAAAAGAACAGGTGCACCATGCAAGAGAGTTACCAGGTGGGCAAGAGAGAGTTCTTTGTTTCCTTAGCATTATATTAGCTAAGATTTGGGATGGATCAGGTGCCTTTTTAAAAGAACCAATCAACTACTCAAACTTTCACAGGCTTTAGATGGGTTCATGCCGCTTAGTTAGACTGACAGACCTCTTTGGTCCAACACCTTCCCATGCACCCCCCAACAATCTGGTACTGAAGTAGGGGAGAGGGAGGAGTGTTAATCCCCTTGGCAGAACACAAGGCTGTAATCCCCTGGAGTGTGAAAAGCTGTAGCATCCTGGTGAAGCAAACAGGCTCCCACTTCCCAGTTTATTAAGCTCAATGTCTAACTCCCTTCCCTCCCCTTTTCTAGCTAAATACTGAGGGTAACAGAACAGACATTATATTCTATATACAATTTCATTCTTTAAAAGATATTTTAATTTCACATATTGTCACTTTCAAAGGGATAAAGTCAACCTTACATAAAAATTTTTAAGTTGCTTTTCCTTTTAAAGAATTATCTCATGCCAACTTAAACAGAAGTCACCTACAATGCATAATGTTTCACCTGATGGGAATAACCCCTTAGAGACAGTTACAAAAATTCTCCATTGAGAGTCATATTTCTGGTTAAAACATAACAAAGTTTTAGTAGCAGTTCAGTGTCATTTACGTCAAGATTAATGTGGATATTGCTGTTAGGATCATTCAAAAGCTGCCAAGATCTTCCTGAAAAATAGTATCACACTTATATTTCAGTGGTTATACCTACATTTGGGGGTGTATTATGCATAAATTTGGCTATGAATATTAAGTTGATTATATGCAACACTACAAAGCTTAGCAATTAAGTTATATTTGAATGGGTTACTTAATATTCAGACCTCACATAATGCATAACTAAAATGTATAGGAAACTCTAAGTAAAATTGGCCTCAGAGGTTTTACATTGGAGCACATAGGAAGTTGTAAATGCATCCTAGAACCGTTTTAGATTCAGTACATCAATCGGTGTACTATAGAAGATGAGGGTCAGATCTAGACTGAGAGATGAAAGGGAAACCTTCCTTGGTTCATCCTTTCAAGGAACCACCTTCTTCCCTTAGGCTTTCATTTATATGCCCCATCTGGGAACTGCTCCCAGTTCTAAAATTTTCCTTCATTTTCCTCCTAAGAGTCAAGAACTCCAACATAGCCTTTCTCAACCAGATATTGTAAGGACACAAACACATGAGTATTGGGAGTGTGGGGCGGTACTGTCCGCTTTAAGGTAATCAGACAGCCTTTGTCACATAGCTGAGCAGTTAAAAACACAAGCTATGTGACTCTCTGAATTCAAACCCCTGTTTCATCAGGTGTTAGATGTCCAATCTTAACAATATACTTGAACTTCTTTGTGTTTCAGTTTGCTCTTCCGTATAATGCAGATAAAAATCATACCTATTTAACATGGTCATTCTTAGATTAAATGATTAAGATACACATGAAGCCCTTAGAATAATGTGTGGGACAAAGCAAATGTATATCAAGTCAATGCAGAAGGTTTTTTCAAAATTGAGGGATAAAAAAATTCCTTAAAATATACATAAAGTTTAAATAATGTGACTGTAAATAATTTATGGATATAAAAGCTTTCACTAATTTTGACAGGAAAAAATACTCAATTAAATGACTGAAACACTGATTTATATATTACATTAAGAAAATTTTAAATTGCACATAATTATGTGTAGTTTTAAGCATGTGTTTCTATAAAATTCTAAATAAATTAAATGTTTGTGAATTGTACAATTCAATTAATTTTACTGAACACTACTATGGTAAAATTGTTCTAGTTATCTATTATTATGGAAAACCTCTCCAACACTTAGTGACACAAAACAATAGCTATTTTGCTCATTATATTGAGGATCAGGAATTCAGGCTACACTCAGGGGTAGTAGTTTGTCTCTGCTTTTTAACAACTAGGGTCTTAGTTGAGCTGAATGGTTGAGACAGTTCAACTAAAGCCATAATTAGAGAGCCTCATTTCTGGTTGTCAGCTGAGTTTTTCCATACTTCTCAAAACATCTGCCAAAGCTGCAATGTTCAGTAGGGCTTTGCCACTCCAGGACTCTTTCTTACACTGGGATGGTTGGGTCACCAGGCCTTCCAGTTATCTCTTGATTCATGTAGCCTCTCTATGTGGCTAGCTTGGGTTTCCTTCCAGCATGGCCATCTCAGTTCTCAGACATTTTATATGACAGTTCAGAGGTTCAAGAGCAAGTATTCCAAGAATCTCAACTGGAAATTGCAAGGTTTTTAATTACTTATCCTCAGAAGCCCCGGAATATCACTTTATATCATTATATATGTATATCTATATTATATTAGTAGTAATATAATATCAGTAGCAACATTGTATCAGTAGCCATATTATATCAGTAGTAAATCACTAAAGCAACCTTAAAACCAAGGGTAGGAAAATTAGACACCACTTCTCAGTGGGACAATTAGCAAATAATTTGTGTCCTTTAATCTATCTCTTAAATCCTTAAGTCATTGGCGTTATAACTCTTTCTAGCTATTGCCCTTAACCATGAACTTTCTCAAAACAATTATTTACTCAGGCTGTGTCCACTCACTCCTTAACTGCTTTTAATCTGGCATTAGCTCCCATTATTTTGCTGAAACTCTTAAACTCTTTTCACAAAAGCCTTTAACGACCTCTATGATAGCAAACATAATGGGAAAAATTCAGTATCCTTTTTCTTGATTTCTAAAGGGCTTTGACACAGCTGAACATTTTCAATAAATCCTCTCTCCCCAAGGCTTTTTGACAACATACTCTCCGGTTTTCCTCCTTTCTGGTTATTTCTTCTTTGATCCTTCCCTTTTTGCCACCCATGTTCCTCTTCCTCATCATCTCCACATTTTCCACACACACCATATCAATTGTTATGTTTAACTAGAATTCATTCATCTATATTTATTTCTACTGTTGCTTAGTCAAAACCAAAACTCTGTTGTACCTGATCCCTTGCAGTAACATCCTAATTGGTCTTCACACACACCCTCTTTCCCCTTCTAATCTTTGATTTAAATAAAAACATGAATAATGATTTAAAGATTGTAGATCCTTGGATTATTTTCCAATGAACTTAAAATGAAACTTAAAATTTTACAAAGTCCTCCCTCATCAAATTTTATGCCACTCTCCCCTTTTCTGTCCTCCTTTTTCAGTTCCTCAGCCTACCATGCTTTTTCTGCTTAAGATCTGTCTCAACTCCCAAACTCTTTTTATGAGGCTAGGCTCATAAAACCCAAAACCAGATAAAGACACACACACAAAAAGGAAAACTACAGGACAATATCACTGATGAACATAGATGCTAAAATCCGCAACAAAATATTGGCAAGTCACATCCAGCAATACATTAAAAAGGCCATACACCATGATCAAGTGGGACTCATCCCTGAGATACAAGGATGGTGCAATATTCACAAATCAATACATGTAATACATCACATAAACAAAAGGAAAGACAAAAATCACATAATCATATCAAAAGATGGTGAAAAAGTATTGATAAACTATAGCATCCATTTATGATAAAAACGCTCAGAAAGAAGTAGAGGGAGCAGACTTCAACATAATAAAGGCCATATATGAGAAACTTACAGCCAACATCATACTAAGATTAGGAACAAGATGAGGGTGTCCACTTTCACCAGTTCTATTCAACGTAGTATTAGAAGTTAGCCACAACAATCAGATAAGAAAATGAAATAAAAGGTATCCAACTTGGAAAGTAAAGAGTAAAAGTGTCATTGTTTGCAGATGATATGATAGTATACATAGAAAACCCTATAGACTCCACCAAGAAAAAAACTACTCGACCTAATAAGTGAATTTGGCAAAATAGTGGGGTATAAAGTCAATATTCAGAAATTGAAGGCATTTTTGTACACCAACAATGAGGTATCAGAAACAGAAATCAGGAAAAAAAATCCCATTGGCTATAGCAACAAGAAAAATAAAGTACCTAGGGATAAACCTAACCAAGGAGGTCAAAGACCTGTACTCAAAAAACTACACAACACTGAAGAAAGAAATTAAGGAAGACACAAATAAATTGAAGTATATACCATGTTCATGTATTGGAAGAATTAACATCATCAAAATGTCCATACTACCCAAAGCAATCTATAGATTCAATTCAATCCTTATCAAAATACCAATGACATATTCCATAGATATAGAACAAATATTTCAAAACTTTATATACAGCCATAAATTACCCTGAATAGCCACAGCAATTTTGAGAAAGAAGAACAAAGTAGGAGGGATAACCATACCTGACGTCAAACAATATTACAAGGCTACTGTAATCAAAACAGTCTGGTACTAGCATAAGAACAAACACATAGATCAATGAAACAGAGAGCGCAGAAATAAAACTATGTCTCTATGGACAATTAATATTCAACAAAGGGGGCAGGGCATAAAATGGGGTAATAATACCCTCTTCAACAAATGGTATTGGGAGACCTGGACAGCTGCATGTGAAAAAAAAAAAAAAAGAAACTTGCATCACACACAAAAATAAACTCAAAATGGATAAAAGACTTAAATATAAGTCGTGATCCCATAAAAGTCCTAGAAGAAAACATTGGCGGGAAAATCTCAGATATCCCATGCAGCAATATTTTCACTGATATGTCCCCTAGAGCAAGAGACATAAAGGAAAGAATAAACAAATAGGACTTCTTCAAAATAAAAAGCTTCTGCATGGCTAAAGAAAATATCAGCAAAATGAAAAGGAAACCAACCGTATGGGAAAATATATTTGCCAATGACACCATGGACAAGGGTTTGAGCTCCAAAATATATAAAGAACTCACACAACTCCACACTAGGAAGATAAACAATCCAATGAAAACATGGGAAAAGGACCTGAATAGATGCTTCTTCAAGAAGGACATACTGAGGACCCAGAGACATAAGAAAGGATGCTCAGCATCACTAGCCATCAGAGATGCAAATTAAAACCACAATGAGATACCACTTCACACCAGTCAGAATGGCCATCATAACCAAATCAACAAACAAGTGCTGGCGAGGTTGTGGAGAAAAGAGAACCCTAGTACACTGTTGGTGGGAATGCAGACTGGTGCAGCCACTGTGCAAAACAGTATGGAATGTCCCAAAAAAACTAAAAGTGGAACTGCCTTTTGACCCAGCAATTTCACTGCTGGGGTTATACACTCAGAACCGTGAAACACCAATTCAAAACGACCTATGCCCTTGGATGTTCATAGAAGCACAATTTACAATAGCCAAGTGCTAGAAACAGACTAAGAGCCCATCAGTAAATAAATGGATCAAAAAACTGTGGTACATTTACACAATGGAATAGTACACAGAAGAAAGAAAGAAGGAACTCCTACCCTCCATGACAGCACAGATGGAACTGAAAAGCATTATGCTAAATCAAATAAGCCAGAGTGTGAAAGAAAAATACCATATGATCTCACCTATAAGTGGAACCTAATCAAAAAACAAACAAATGAGCAAAATAGAATCAGAGACATGGAAATAAAGAACAAACTGACAATGACCCGAGGGGAGTGGGGAGGGGATAATGGTGGAAAAAAGAGGAAGGGTCAAGTCAAGGAACATGTATAAAGGACCCATGGACAAAGACAATGGTGTGGGACAGGATTGAATGTGGGAGATGGGTGGTGGGTAGGGCAGAGAAGAGTAATGGTGACAACTGTAATTGAACAATTTAAAAAAAGAAATAATAATAATAATAAAAAAAATCTGTCTCAATACTCATTTCTCCAGATAGAAAACTCGATTCTTCTCTTCCTCCCTCACACTTAATGTACCTAAAGTCTCAACTTCAAAATTATGGCCTCAGAGACAACTCCACTCACCCATATACCTAAATTAGGTTTTCCCTAAATTCTTTCTGCCAGAAAATTATCATTTTTCTTCATAAGATAATATATTACTAATTATAATTATCTATTTACTTATTTATGTTTTTTATGTTGTCTCTAGTAGGCAGGACATAAGTATAATGAGGGCAGGAGTGATATTTTTTTCTTTCACTATTTTTAGTATAATGGTGATAGATTTTTCCTCTGGATTCAGACTATCTGATGTAATTCTGTATTGAGAAATAGCTGTGACTTTGGGCAAGTTATTTAATGTCTTAAGCTTCAGTCCCCTCATCACAAAAATGTGGACAAAAATAGTAGCTACCTAATAGAGCTGTGGTAAAGACTTAGTGAAATAATGCGTGTTAAGAGCTTAGCAAATGCTCTGGCATGTAGCAGCTGCTCAATGTATACTTCCCATTGGTATTTCCATTATTGTCTCCTGCACAGTGCCAGGGACATAGTTGGTACTCAGTAAGTTTTCAATGATTGAATGAATGAATAGCAAAAGTCAACAACTGCTTTAGAGAAAGGAAGTATATTTCTATGAGATGTTCTGTATTTTAGATACATTTTATATATTTTAAAAGATATATTTTGAAGGATAGAGTAGTATGTGAAATAAGTAAAATAAATTATTATCTTCATATAAGGCTAAATATTTCTCTTGCCTTAATGCCAGCTTCATATAATAAAATATCTTAATAGATCATACAAAAGTTAATTCCAATTAGTTCAAGTTGAATGTTTATACATTTTGAATTAATGACATTCTGATTAATGAGTTTTTTCTGTACTTATGGATTATTCTAAACTACAAGTAAATTATACTTGCTGATAAATCATTAAATGTCTTTCACATAAGCATTTTTAAAATGAGATCACTGAATAAAATTTCTCATGAATAAGAATATGTTCATAGTACTATATACTATCAGAAATATTTTATAAGAAAAAAATTGACCTTTGAAATTAAAACAAAAAGTAACCTCTTTAAGAATGAAAAGGAGAAGGAAGAATAAGAGTTCTGTTCCTTCATGGCATAATTAATGTTATCAATTTAAAATATAATTTGCTTTTGGCTTTAATATTTTAAAAAAATTATAGATAATAATCAGGCAAGATTCATAGGGACAAATATAACAATACTCCATTTAAAAAAAGACAATAAAAACTGATGATACTCATATAATATTCCTTAAAAATAACAAATTGAATCTCATTAAAATTAGTTTGTCTTATATTATAATCATGTGTAACACCCATTATAATAAACAGGTTCCAGTAATCCTTAATTCTCCAACTCTCAAGTTTTTTAATAATAACTTTTGTCCTTTTCACTTAACATCATGTTTCCTATGAGAAAATAGAAATGGAAATTCACTCAATTTTAGCTCAATAATTTAAATATTTTCAAATTAATTATTCATTCACTGCTAAGCAGAAAAAGATTAGATTTCTATTTATGGTTAAATTCAGAAACTGATTTGCTCATTTTAGTAATTCAATTTCATAATTTCTTTCAGAATGAAACTTTCATTAACATTCCCAAAGGATATATTCATGGGATTGAGTCATGTGTGTGCATGTCAATGTGTCTTATGTGGAGCTTTGTTAAATTATAATAGTTTAATTTGTATAATCAACTATAATCTGCCCAATATTTTTGCAAAAGTTCTTGCTATGAGAGTTTTTTAATAACAGTCATAAGAACACAATGTGTATGTGGGGTTGGAGCATTGTTACTAAGGAAATCTTAAAGAAGGCCCACTAATTTTTTAGGAAAAGTTTTCTTAAGAAAGCAATAGTTTCTAATTCACTGTTGTTGTTTTTCTCTTAAACCATACAAAATCATGACAATCCATGGTTTCATCCTCATGTTTCTCCTCGAAAATATCTAAGAATGGTAAACGTTTTTATTTCATTACAATCCCTTGGCCAACATGTATGCAATGTAATGGCATTATAAAAGTACTTGCATAAAAATACTGGTGATTCTCTGACTCAAAATTTACCAAAAATGTTTCTGCATCCATTTTTTAAATATTATCTTAAGTTAATTTTACTGTGATTCTTCAAAAATTATTAATTTTTGAATTATTAACTATGATTCAATCAGCTATTCTGGACTTGGAAATAGAGTTTATTTTGCTTTTCTGCTACAATTTATTTTTTTTTATTTAAATCAACTTAAAATGAGACAGGAAGGTACCTAACACACCGAACAGGAAGAACAATTCCATTCGGTCTGTCTTGTATACAGGACTGCACTGCAACCCACAGAGTCACTGTCCCATTGCTGACATTACACAGACATGGCAGGAAAGATCACTAAGATGTCACCCTTCCCCCAAGGGTTCCTCCACCTAACCCCCAGAGGCTGTGATATGATGGAATATCACTTCTGTGATTATGTTATGCTGTGACACAGTTGTAAAATGGGGAGATTATCCAGGTGGGTGTGATCCGATCACATGAGCTTATGATAGCAGAGAGCTTTCCCCAGATAATGGCAGAAGAGGGTGTCAGAGAGATCTGAAATGTGAGGAAGATTTGCTGCTTGTGAGGATGGAAGGAGCCACTTAAGAAAGAATGAAGATGGCCTTCAAGCAATAAGAGTAGCCACCCACTGCTGAACAACAAGGAAATAGAGACACGGCTGTTACAACTACAAGCAACTGACTTCTGCCAATAGCAGGAGTCATGGGGAGGCACTGAGCTTCAGATGAGAATAAAAGTAGGCGATACCCTCCAGTCAGCCTTGTGAGACACTCAGCAGAAACCCAGCTACACCATCTTGGACTTCCAATTCACAGAAATGTGAGTAAAATATGGGTTTTGTTTTAAATTGCCAAGTTGTGGTAATTTGTTATATAGCAATAGAAAACTAATATAGCAGGAAACAATCCTAGCATCCATTGAATGAGCCACTGAACCTACATTATGATTTAAATCTCAAGCAAAGTTCTTAGATTTGTCTTATGTTGATACCCAAGCCACTAAACCAACATGCACATTAACACAATTGTAAATTACATTGGTCTTTTAAGTTCCTTTTCAAAACAAAAATGTTACCATCATTTGAAAAAAAAAAACTTTGAACAAAATTTTTGTCACTATATTCTAACGAAACAATCTACAAATAATATATTTGAAGGTTGAGGAAACACTGATTGAAGGTACTTTCTTACAAGGGAGATTGCATTTCTACCCCAGACAGACCCATATTTGGCATTATTTTTTATAGTTTGATAATACTGCTTGTCAGCAACAGTATACATTCTTGTTCTAAAACACACTCCTATCATCTAAAATATTATTCATGATTACCCACATATGCCTGCCACACATCTGTTTTTAGCTTTTCTATTCCCTACTCCTAGATTTCACTCTAGCTTTTCAATGCACTGGTTTCTAAAAATTTCATCAACCACAAATTAACCACCCTGCCACCCCCTCCTTGCATTTCCAAATGATTATGCACACCTGAAGGCTTTTCAACTTCACAGTACTTCTCTGCTTGCCTGGCATTTCTTTTAAGACTATTTTCAATAATCCCAACATCTTAAAACAATTTAATAAATAGACATGGATGTGAATGTCCTATTAGCAGAGGGATTGAAAGAAATTAACAATTGATTTAGTATGGAAAACGAATAGAGAAAGAAAGTAAAACTAACAGCAAGAGTAGACAACTTGAAGAAAGATGAAGCCAATAACAAAAAAGAAATACAGAAAAAGTAAATCTGAGAGGAAATGTAATTGATTTTTGATATATTGACATATTTATTCAAATACTGAGAGATTTGTACCATAAAATTTAAAATGTAACCTTATTTTACAATTTTAGACTAAATCCTAATCTCTCTTGAATTTTGGATTCTCCAACCCTTTATTGTTAGGTAAACCTGTATTAGTCGTTATACCTTGAAACTTATTTTCATTTGTACATAATAAATTATTCTTAATGTGAGTATAGGCCTATATTCTCATTTAAGAAATTATTTTCTATTATGTTTCTCTTTGTAATTCAGGGAGTAACAATTTTCTTCAGGGAATATTCTTTCAAACATTATAGCTAGTTTGCTATTATAACCAAGCAGGGAAATTTTACTTCCAAGTATAACCACAAACCCAGCTACTTTCCTCTGTAAACTATTGTTCCAACATATTTCAGCCTGAAATTTTCCAGCTGTGCTCAAGGGCTTCTCACAACCACATGGAAACTATTTCTTGGGGCTTATTTTTAATTATAGCCTTTACTCTCCTTTGGTTCTTCAGATATTTCTGCTCCCAAGGTTACATGATGCTCCAGAGACATAATATTTGTGACACCACCACTGTATGATATTCTGTAATAATGAATGTCATAGGACAGATGGAAGCATTACCACAGAATTTGGATGTGTTTTTGTAGTTTATTCAGAAAGATGTCCATACTACCATTAATGTGTGTGCTTTGAACTCATCAGAGGTTATTTATCCAGTTAGATGCCTCTAAATATACCACACAACTAGGATCCCACAAAATGTCATGCTAAGCATGATCCATACCCTTAATGACAGAAGTGGTAACACACATTACACAACTAAAGCACATTGTGTAACAAGTCTGTCTTGAAAAGCAACCTTCTGAAGACTGATGCATCTTACTGGCAAAAGCATCCAAGCAAACTCTCATGGGAAGTCATGTTCATTTCTCACAAATGGCCAAAAGTAAACCAAAGCCCAAAAACATGGATATAAATGTTTTTAGTTCAGTCTGAAATCACCATGGTGGATATATTTATAATTCTGTCTCAAATGATTAAATTATCAAAATTCTGGTTAATTCTAAAGTGCATAAAGCCAGAATTTGTATATTCCAAGAAGGGGTTAAAAGATTCAACATGGTTTTCTACCTACCAGACCTATTCCCCAGAACTCAAAAATGACTGTACTTCTTAGGGACTATTCCAGAATTGACCAAGAAGATTAAAATGATTATTATGCTCCAGATCCTCTGATAAAGGGTCTTCCAGTGACTTTTGCCTTAATTGTTTAGAGCTGTTTAGTTCAAAGGTGTCCATACATTGTTGTCAGTATAATTTTTTTTCAGTGAAATCTGTATGAAGAAAGAGGTAAACTAAAATTAGTGTTATTATTAAATATTAATTAGTTAATTTGTGTTACTTTATAAGGTAGCTAATCATATATGATAATTCCCTTTCTACAGATGATGAATCTAAGATTCAGAGACAAAAAGACCTTTTAGAAAGGATTGAGTAAGATCTAAACCAAGGAGTTTTGTTCTATTTTCATTTTGTTCCCGTTTCTGTACTTCTTTGACTATACCACATGATCATCTCATATTATAAAATTATTAATAAATGTTTTGTTTGAAAAACCGCTTTTGGCAGAGTTAAACAGCATTAAACAGCACAAATAAATATACTACAAAACAATGATTCTCAAGGTATGGTTTCAGAACTAGCAACAGCTGTGCCATCTGGAAAATTGTTAAAATGCACAATCTCATGCCATGGTCAAACCTAATGAATTAAAGTTTCAGGGATTCAGCCTTGGTAATCTGTGTTTTAACAAGGCTTCCAGTTGATTCTGATACATATTCAAGTTTGAGCTCTACAATAGTAATTCTCAACATTTGATATGCATCATTGTCACCAGTGTAACTTTTTAAAATCCCATACACTCCCTATACTTGTGTCTGTGTAATTCTCATTTTCAAAAAAGGTTGAGTGACATTGCAGTAAGACATTCAAAATCAGTGAAATTCAATTGTTGAGCAAATAGTTTCATTATTTTCACATTGGTTGGTCTGAGGTGTGTCCACCTTTTGGTGTCTCTGCACCACACTGGATAAACAAGAGTTGTCTTGGGCCACACATTAAATACAGCATGACATGTAGTCACACGCAAAAAAAATCTCATGTTTTAAGTAAATTTATGATTTTGTGTTAAGATGCATTCATAGCTATCCTGGGTCACATGATAAGGATTTCATGTCAGATTCTAATTGAATATAATTTTTAGATTTGGGGGCTGTGATTGGAACCACAGTATAAGTTAATATATTTAGGTTAACAAAATCAATATATCTTGCCTTGTATTCAATAGACACATATGTAGACTTGCCTTCTAAATGTCCAGAATGTGTATTCTAGATAGATATGTCAGAAGGCAAATCTTAATATTAATATCATCCACATATTTAAAAAATTAAGTAGTTACAAACTTTTAATTGTACAAACGTAAATTAAAATGATTTGTGCTTCAGCCCAAAAATGAATAACTGAGAAAAAAACAAGTAGAAAACTCAAAAAAATATGATACAACTCTTGAGACAACAGACTCCAAGCAGAGGAACCAAAATGAGTCCTACAACTGCATTAGATTCTGTCTGCAGTTTCCCACTGCAGCCCAGGCAGAAAACACAGATGGAGTGATGGCCTCACTGAGGTGAGAGAACATAGGTTGGTGTTCAGGATACCAAAAAACCTAGAATTCAGGAGACAGAGGCTGAAAGAGAATGGGCTCCAGAAATCTACTTAGGGTTTTCCTAAAGTCTTTCAATAAAGAATAACATGAACATGTGAAAGGTGAAACTCTACAGAACTATGCAAAAAAAAAAAAAAAGAAAGAAAAATCAAACTTAAAATAAAAAAAGATTACTGAGTACCCCATTAGACAAAAATTTTTTGACAGCTCATACAAGTCTGAGTATTATTCATTCACTGCCCACGAGCCAGGGTACAGATACCTCACTAAATATACTGAATGCTAGGGACTAAATTGTGTCCCACAGTATTCACATGTTGAAGCCCTAATCACCATTGTGACTGTGCATGAAGACAGGGCTTTTTGGGAGATAATAAAGGCTAACTGAATCAATAAGAGTCACACTGTAATCTGATGGGACTGTTGTCCTCATGTATAAGAAGAGGAAAAAACAGACAGCACACAGAGACATTGGCTCATGCACAGAGACAAGAGCATGTCCATGTATGATCCACAAAGAGAAGCCTCACCAGAAACCAACCTTGTCAGCACCTTGATCTTGGATTTCTAGGTTCTAGAACTGTGACAAAAAAAATATTATTTAAGCCACCCAGTCTGTGGTATTCTGTTATGGTAGCCCAAGCAGATTAATACACTAGGAATCTTGGAGTACCCAGAAAACACTGCTCTCTATATTGGAAATGAACTAGTCCTAGGCAATGTCTACATTTGCTTACCCAAAAATGGCTTAAAGCAAGTCTTGCATGAACTATACTTATTTGTAAGTAATACAACTGCCTGTCAGAACAAAATATACAATTTATTAAAGTAGTGCAACAAAATCTAGATACAACAGTGAGAAATTTACAATATCTAGCATCCAATCAAAAATTACTAAACATGTCAAGCAGAAAAAGAATATAAACCTTACCCTGGAAAAAATACGATCAATATAAACTGACCAAGGAATGACAGAGATAATGGGATTAATGGATAAAGACTTTTAAACAGCTATAATAAATATTGTAAATATGCTCAAATTAAAAAAAAAAAAAAAACATAAATAGCCATGGCCATCTAGCTCAACTGGCTAGAGCATTGTCCTGATATGCCAAGGTTGTAGTTTCAATCCTTGGTCAGGGCACATACAAGAATTTATAGTAGACTGTTCTCCGTGGTGTGGGCCCAGCTCCCACTTGGAGATGCACAGGACTCACGCCCATGGATAGGTTCTCCCATGGGGAATCAGGCCTTCAATGTACCTAAGGCTGCTATGAGTCTTGCTTTTTGCTAAAACTCCCTCACCCTGAATTGAGGACATTTACTGCAAAGTAACTTCCTAAAATCCATGCTAAACCTTCCAAGGATGAGTGTAACTAGTCTAACTACTTTTGCCTTTTCATTTGCAAATATCCTTCTTCTGTAATGTGATTAGCAGCATTGGCTCCTTTGTTTTCTGTAAAAGGTAACCACCTAAAGCCAGCCTGTGCACAGTTAATGAGGACCTTCTTATAAGGTGCTCAGCAAGACAATAAAAGCTCATTGGAGCAAGGGCCAAAGCTTTTGCTCCCCTTGAGAGAAAAGCCCTGCTGTCCCTTTTCCTCCACCAGATTTGGTAACCCGTGTGAATGTATCATTTTATCCATAATGACACGGACCTCACGAGCCAGGGCCCACATCAAGAATTAACCAATGGATGCATAAGTAAGTGGAACAAGAAATCAGTGCTTCTCTCTCTTCTGCTTCCTTTCTCTCTCCCTAAGATTAATTGAAAAAAACAAAACCATAATGAGGAAATAACTGAAGGACATAAAAAATAATAAAATGAGACTTCCAGACATGAAAAATACATTGTTTGTCATGAAAATTTCACTGTACCTGGTTGCCAGCAAATTAAACACTTCAGGGGCAGGAAGTGGGGAGGAGAAGTGAACTGAAAGACATAGAAATAAAAACTGTTCAAAATCAAGCAGGGAGAAAATAAAATTTTAAAAAATTAACAGAGCCTCACTGTCCTATGGGACAATACCATGCAGCTTAATTTATGTGTCATTGGAGTCTCAGCAGCAGGGGAAAATGTGGGAGGGAAGAGTAGAATACACACATACACACACGTACATGAAATGATGGCTGAAACTTTTCCAAATTTGATAAAACTGTAAGCTCACAGACTCAAAAAGCTTAGCAAATCCCAGCCATGATTTTTCAAAAATCTACACTGAAAACAACATAATTAAATTTTTGAGAACAAGTGATAAAGAAAAGAAGCAACAAGATACACTGTGTACAATAGGCAAAGGTAAGAATCACTTTAGACTTCTAATTGTCCGATGAAAGAAAATGAAGAAACATCTTTGAAATTCAGAAAGAATACAGAATGTCAACCTAGAATTCTGTACCTAGAGTACAGAAGAAATTCATAGTTAGCAGACCTGAATCAGGAAAAAAATGATAAAAAAAGTCCATAGGCATAAGAAAAATGATACCAGATGAAAGTTCAAATCTACACAAGGGTAAGGACATCAAAAAATAGTGTGTGGGCCCTGGCCAGGAAGCTCAGTTGGTTAGAGCATTATCCCAATATGCCCAGGTTCCAGATTTAATCCTCAGTCAGGTTACATGTAAGAATCAACCAACAAATGAATCTATCAGTGGAGCAACAAACCAATGGATCTCTCTCTCTCCCCCCACCCCTTTCTCAAATCAAAAAATTAATTTTTTTAAAAAAATGACATGTGGGCAAATACAAAATACCATCATCTCCAATTTAATTTTTTAAATGACATTAAAAAAAAACTTTAAGCAAATTATTCTCTCCAGATCTATATATTTTTCCAAAAAGTTTCCCATGAATCTATTTCTGTAAAAAGTCTACTTTCTATTGTAACTGTGGATTACAAGTGTAGTTCATTTGAGAAAATTCTGTATCTTAATTTTGTCCCTATAATTAATATCCACTCTTCATCATTCAGATTCTTTTCCCTTTACATTGTAGTTGGTGAGTATAGATGATATTTAATTTATTAAAATATGTGTAGCCAATTCTGATGCAACTTCAGTCATTTTGGCACATAATCACTTTCTAAGACATACTATGGGAATTGTAGGTGCTGGAATTCTCAGAATTACACACACACACTATATGGTTTATATAGTGACATAACAAATTTATTTACTAGGAAGAAACTAGATTTCCTTAATGCCTACCAAAAGATACTCAGCTCTATTCAAAGGATCTACATTCATCCAAATTATTTTTGAACTCAAAGAAACCCGGTATTTGGGATTTTATTTTATGTTCTTTTTTCTCCTCTAAGTAATACATTTAATAAACATTGCTAAAATATAGTTTAGTAGTTTAATGATCCCAATTTTTTTCAAATAAAGGTAAATTTATTTCAACTATCAAATTACACAAACCCACTGCTGACTAGAGAATTATGTTGCAATATAAAAGTAGACTATAATCAGCAGAATCAAATATATTTTCAAAAGATTTTTTTTTACCCTAAACACTCTAGACCTTAAACTTCAAGCATCCCTTCTCCAAGATATTTTCTGGGAAAAGAAATAAAAAATTGAAGGAAAAAGAACTAGAAAAAAAATTCTTAAATACTGTAGTTAGAATTGGAATTTACATAGTATTATCTTCTTACCATCTTTCCTACAAATCCTCCAAAGGCTTCCCACAGAACTTGGAACAAAATCTATAATTCTTGTCATTTCAGTCACCTGCCCAAATGTTTTGGCCCCTGCTGGCGTGGCAGGTCATCTCCTGCCACTCTCACCCCACCCTCCTCAACATGTTCAGTCAAGCCCTATTAACCTGCTAATACTGTGAGTTGACGTTGCTGAACTTCCTCCACAGGACCTGTAAATGCTGTTCCCTCTGACTGGAAACACTTTCTGCCTGGAGAACTTGTCACCTTCCCTCTTCCTCTCTTCCCATCTGAATCAGCTTATAACATTTCATTATATTCTTTATTTTGCCTTCATTACATTTATCTCACATAGTAATTATGTATTCGTGTATCTCTTTAACATCACTCTATTTTATTTCTCTCTGCATACCAGGAGTGTTGCTTGGCACAGAGTAAGCACTTCACAGTTGTGCAATGAATTAACAGCAAGATTTGCCCATGATATCATGAATGCTTCTTACAAAGGATGCCATTTCATTCTCAAATGAAACCCACAAACTGTGGTGGCATTTGCTATTATTTTATATGCTCTAGTGGGTCTTTTAAGAACACTGTATATTGAAATTGGTTCATTTAGCATTACAGAAATTCCTAGCTGTGGTATGGAGAATCAGTTAAAAGCCTCATATTATATGTGAACATTTAGGGATACCAGATGCATAGAAATTCTAATGTTTTATCCAGAAAGAAAAGTGTGCCACACACCTTTATGAACTTATACTAGAAAAAGGAAGCACTAAGTTACGATAAGATGTAAAGTGGAAAGGAAAAGCAGTGCAGGCACTGGAAATCCCTGTTCCAACGTGATTAGAAAATGCATTCCTCTGGCGTGGCAATGTGAATCTGTGTCGCAACATCTCCACACTGTGGCCAAAATCGGAATTGTTTATGACTCTGTGGGAAAGCATGGTTTTAAGGGCGACGCACCCAAGCATTTATTCAATGCTCATTTGAAGTCATTTGAATGGTTTCCTTAAAATCCATCTTAGTCCATAATTTTACTTGTATCCCTTAATCATCATGGCTTATTATCACGCAGGCACAGTCCACTGTGGTTGTTTTCCTAATGCCCTGCTTCTCTCCTTTCCACCCTACATATCCAAAAGGATTCTAAAAATAATCAAATACATTATTTAGAAAGAAAAACTGAATAAGCTATACTACATCCCCTTCTAAATTTTAGCAGCAAGTTCCTTTATTAATTATCTCTTTCACACAAAATTTATCTAATATACAATAACCTGAGATGCTAATCTGAGTTGTTTAATATTTATGGAACTTTTTCAAAACTTTGTAGAATTACCTGGCTGGCGTAGCTCAGTGGATTGAGCGCGGGCTGGGAACCAAAGTGTCCCAGGTTCGATTCCCAGTCAGGGTACATTCCTGGGTTGCAGGCCAGAACCCCCAGCAACCGCACATTGATGTCTGTCTATCTATCTATCTATCTATCTATCTCCCTCCCTTCCCTCTCTAAAAATAAATAAATAAAATCTTTAAAAAAAAATAGCTCCTTTAAAAAAAAAAAACTTTGTAGAATTAGATTACAAATCTAAAGGTCTACTGTTTTCATATAGACTAGCTTCAAATGTCTTTGTGCACCACCCTCTTCTAGTATTGAGTGAGGAGTAAAGAGATTTCATAAATGAAGGACAAAGGGAGAAAAATCTAAATAAATTTTAGATTTATCTAAATCTAAAAATATTCCCTCCAGAAGGTTCTATTTCTACCAATATATTTTTTTAATTGTTTGCCCAATCCTCCTTGGTCAAACCTTTTGGCTACAATTTTTTGGGGGGTTGAAGTGAATGCTCAATGAGTTGGACTACTTTGTTTAAAAAACATTAATTTATACTATCTCTCAATTGGCTTTTCAGTAATTTTATCATATAATAGAGGAAAGATATTTTATTAGCTAAAGTCATTCACTTATTCTGGTTTCATCCAACACTGACAACTTTCTCTATCAGAATCTATAGCTGGGACAGCAAAGATCTCCCCCAAGCAGGCACTTCCCAGAGGGCAGGGAGATTGATATCACCACCTTTTTTTCCTCATCAGCTCCTAACAGAACTTCATGTCCACAGTCAAAGTCTGACGATATCTAGAACTAATGAGGTAAGCAAGTAATTGTTTAACCACTTTATCATGTGTTGATCCTTATAACTGTATAAGTCTGAATCATGTATGGTGTGTGAACATGTCACATGACTTTTAACTAATCCTCTAATTTTCCTGGGACTTTCATCCCACATGCATCAACAGACACAGATTAATTTTCTCTAAGGCCTTTTCTACATTTAAGGTTCTATGATGATCCTGCATGTGAAAATAATAATTAAACAAATTTAGTTTTTAAACCAAATGCCACATATTTAGAATGTACTAAGACTTTTTTGGATACTTTAAAGAAAGAAGCAGCTGTGAGTCTATCAAGATGTGAGTCAGACCATGTAAATGTTCTAGCTAAAGGACTAAAACACATGGAATACCAAAATTATATTGTTATATTTGAGGGACTGGGTATGTTATGTGCTTAACAATTGATTATTCTCATTAAAAAACAACAACATAAACTGATTCCATTAATTCCATGGATGTAGGTAAAATAATAGGCATTATCACTAAAATCATTGGAGCAAAATAATTTTTGAAAACCTTAGAGCTTTGAAGGACATCTCTGTCAATGGGAAAAAAATGAAGCTACACTGTTCCTCTACGCTTCCTGTACCTATTTTCTGGAGTATTATTGTTTGGTACATGTCCTGAAGCTCAGAAAGTCCCTAAAGGGGATAAAATAGTAAAGAAAGTTAGTTAGAAACAATCAAAGAATTGTAAACAAATGTTACAATTAATTAAAGTAACATAAGAAATTTTGTTTAAAAACTAAGTTATAATCAGAACTTTATTAGAGTTTTTAAACAATGCATCAGATTCTTGGTCATTTTTTTTTAAAACTGCTCTCTCAATAGGCACCAGTGACCTGTGAATCATTACACTGGTTCTATCTAACTCCCTCACCTCACTTTAGGATGAAGCTATGACCACTTACTTAGTCCCTTTCTTAGCACTAGTTATATAACTGTTTTTCATTCTCTTTCATCATTCTAAAAAAAATTCCTTCCAGAAGATTCTCTTTCCACTAATATATTTTTTGTTTCCTTTGAATGGAATCATAACTACAGTCATTCCTTGGTACCCATTGGGGATTGGTTTCAGGATTCCCCACAGATATCAAAATCCTCAGATGCTCAAGTCCTTAATATAAAATGGTGGAGTATTTGCATATAATCTATGTGCATACTCCTATAAACTTTAAATCATTTCTAGATTACTTTATAATACCTAATACAATGTTAGTGCTATGTAAATAGTTGTTGTACTGTTTAGGGAATAATGACAAAAAAAAAGTCTCTACATGTTCAATACAATCATGGTTGGTTGAATCCATGAATGTGGAACCAGCAGATGCACAGGGCTGACTGGGCATGTCTTTTAACACCACCATTTAGCAGATAAATGGTTCTCAACTGCTTTCTCAGTATTTTTTAGGGAATACACAATGGGGACCCAAAAGAAACTGAAATTTACTTGAAGAAACTTGTATCTTTATTCTTATATGTTTAGACTTCAGTCACCTTCTAAGTAGTCTCCATTTGATGCATTATACCTATCAAGACATTTTTTCCACTGCTCAAAACAGTTTTTGAACTTATCAATTTTGATGCCTTTTAGTGCTTTTGCCATTTTTGTGTTTTATCTTTTCCATATTGGCAAAATGTTTCCTTTTGAAGACTTTTTTCATCTGGGAAAACAACAACAAAAGTTGCTTGGGGTGAGATTAGATGAATAGGGAGCATGGAGCATGGGGGTCATGCTGTTTTTGGTCAAAAACTGCTGAACACTCTGCAGTGTGAGCAGGTGTAGTTGTAAATCACTCATCATGAAATGGGCAAATGCATTGAAAGAGTCTTCACTTCTGGTCAAGATGGAGGCAGAGGCAACACGGCTCACCTTTTTACACAACCACATCGAAATTACAACTAAAATACAGAACAACCATCACTTAGGACCATCAGAAATCAAGTTGAATGGAAGTCTGACAACTGTGGGATTAAAGAAACCACATCCATCCAGACTGAGCTGGCAGGCTGGTGCCATATCTGAGACTCCATCATCCTAGCTAACATTGTTTGACCCACCTTGGAGATCCCCAGAGGATCACCCAACTTGTGGGCCCACCCAAGCTGTTTTTCCACATGAATGGCTGGTCTTGGCTCATGTTTCACAACTTCCTAAATCCTCTCAAACAAGTAAAAGTTGGCTTTAGTGAAGCCAACTTCTCATCAAAATTGTCATAATAATTAAATTACTGAAGATTAAAGATAAGGAGAGAATCTTAAAAGCAGCAAGACAAAAGGAGACAGTTACCTACAAAGGAGTGCCCATAAGACTATCAGCTGATTTCTCAAAAGAAACCTTACAGACAAGAAGCGGCTGGAAAGAAGTATTCCAAGTCATGAAAGGCAAGAACCTACATCCAAAATTACTCTATCCAGCAAAGCTATCATTTAGAATGGAAGGGCAGATGAAGTGCTTCCTAGATAAGGTAAAATTATAGGACTTCATTATCACCAAGTCCTCATTATATAAAATGTTAAAGAGATTTATCTATGAAAAAGATCGAAGACTGACAACAAACTCATAACTATTAACAAATGAACCTATAAAAATAAACTAAGCAAACAACAAGAACAGGAACAGAATCACAGAAATTGAGATCACATGGAGGGTTATCGGTGGGGAGGAGAAGTGGGGAGAACGGGGGAAAAGGTACAGGGAATAAGAAGTATAAATGGTAGGTACAAAATAGACAGGGGATGTTAAGAATAGTATGGGAAATGGAGAAGCGAAAGAACTTATATGTATGACCCATGGACATGAACTGAGGGAGGGAATGCTGGTGGGATGGGGGTGCAGGGCATAGGGGAATAAAGGGGAAGAAAAAATGGGACAACTGTAATGGCATAATTGATAAAATATATTTTAAAAAATAAAATAAAATGAAAATATTGCTATGAGCTAAAAATGATTAAATTTTAAAAGATATATACTATATCCTTTAGAATAAAAATGTAAACTTCATCAGTAAATAAATAAAAATAAAACAAAAAAAAGAAATACAGCTTTCACATTATTAAACCTAATCTTCTATATAATCACTACTGAGAATTTACTACAAAATGATCATCTCCCAATACTAGAGCCAGTATATAAATATATCTATATTATAAACTTGCAAAATATATCCCACATTCCTAGAACAGAATAAAATTCATAGTCAGAATGTAAAATAAATGTTATTGAATAATTGACCATATTTACAAATGGTGACTTTGTGGTTCAAGGACATAGCTATCTCTGAAGAAACTAACAAGGCAATTGCATTTTCTATAAAGCACAGGCAGACTGATCAGAGATGAAAGATAATACATCTTTCTAATACCAATGGAGTAGGAGTGGTACCTAGGAAAATGTATGCAAGAATGTGTGACCTGCTTTGAGCTCAGTAGGAAAGAATGAGAAGACTGGTTACTGGTATCTGCTATGGTTTGCTGGAGGGAGGAGGAGTTTGGAATAAAGTATTTCCTGACCCTATTGTAGACCATTCAACATTTACAATCTACAAAACTTTTCCTCCCATCCCCATCACCTTGATTAGGTATGAATTTTCTACTCATTCATATTTAAATTATTAGCTATTCAAAGTACAACCTCCTTGAGGAAGGTAATATTTAATTTTGATGGACAAAAATCATTTTTTCCAGATAAGACAGTAGAATCCTAGAATATCCTTTCGGCAGATAGCCATCATTCAACATCAATATAAAATTAAGAAGGAATGTAAGGTCAACCCAGAAAACATTAATTTGGAAAAAAGAAACTAAAAAGTTGAGAATAATATCAGTAATATATAAAAATGTCAGTGCCACATTAATATATATGTATATATAAATATATATATTTCCCTCATTTCTGATTTATTAACAGTGGAGGGACCCAGAACTCAGGGCTTAGACTTCTTCAGTGTCTAACATCATACCTTGACGGTGTCGGCCATTCTCATGGCACTAAATAACATCTTTATGCTAATGATTCCAAATTTATACCTTTGGTTGGCGTCTCCAAACACATGCTTTAGGCCTTCTTGACAGTTTTCAGATACTATTTGAGAAACTCCAGAGTTATCATTTCATCAACTGCAAATTGCATTTCCACTCAGATATCTAACAAACATCTTAAATTAGCATATTAAAAAAAAAAACCCTCCTGGTCTTTCTCCACGTCACTCCTACCCCAACTCTGTTCCTCCTGTAGTTTCCTCCACCTTAGTTCATTGCAAGTCTGTCCTCCACCTGCTCAAGGCAGAAGCTTTGAAGTCATCATTGATTCTTCTCTTTGTTTTGCTATCAGGAAATTGTCAATTCTCCCTTTGAAAATTACCTTGAGTTTGACTAGTTCTCACAACCTCCACTGCTAACATCTTTGTCTGAGCCACCATCACCTCTGCCTGGTTTACTGCAGATAGCTTCCTAACTGGATTTAATGCTTCCAACAACCCTTTCCCTGACTCTCTCCCAAAGATTCTTTTAAAAATATAAGATAACACTACCTCTATGTTCAAAATCCTCCAATGGCTTCACACATTTAGGGTATGAGCCCAAGTTCTTATGATGATGTGTAAGCTGTGGCTTTGTGCCCCTCACTACTTCTCATTTCCCATTAGTTGTCTCTTGCTCACTGATTCATTTTGGCTATTGGTCTCCTTGACATTCCTCACACCTGTAACCACACTCAACTCCAGAGTTGTATGCTTGATATTACCTCTACCTGAATAGCCACGTGATTCACTTTTGCACCACTCTCTATTCCATTAAATGTTTCTTTCTTAGGGAAGTGTTCCCTCCCCATTCTATATAAATCATGACCTCCCCTTCATAACCTAACCCTCTTGACCACTGTTTTTTGCCAATAGCACTCACTGTCCTAGACTATGTTATATTTTACATGTCCATTTCTTTTCTTACCCTTCCAGAATGTAGTCTGCATGAGGTCTGCAATTTTTTAGTCTCTTTTGTTCACTGCTCTTTTATTTACCACCAAGACTAGTGCTTAGAACACAGTGAGCACAGAATAAATTCATAATGAATAAACAATTTAATAGATGAGTAAATTAACACTGCACTCAAGAGAGAATTCGGTGATTGGTTAATTTCAAAAGATCTTACAAATCATATTGCTATTATTTACTAGTAAATATTAATTTTTTATCTGTTCTTTTCATTTCTAACACAATTGGGCACCAGATATACTCTGCCTCATATTTATACCACCACCATAATCTTTTAACTTCTCCATCCTGGTTGTTAATACTGTGTTCTAATCTACTTTACATACTGCTGCTAAGTTCATATTTCTAAGAGTATTATGACAACCATTCCCTGGCTCAGAAAACTGCTGAGGCATCTCAATGTCTAACGTAAAGTCTCCAAAGGTGGCCCTAACCCACCTCTACTCTACTGACTTTTCTTCTATTACTTGTCCTTCTTCCATCATGCTGCACTACCATCACAGTGCCTGTTTGCACGTCACAAATCCTGCCTTGAGGCTGCTCCTTTGCATTGGAAATGAGTGTTAAAGGTCAGATAACAAAAATTTTGGGCTTTGCAAACCATACACTCTTGGTCACAACTACTCAGTTCTGCCCTGTAGAACAAAAACAGACCAAGAATAAATGAATGAGCATAGATACACTCCAATAAAATGTGAATTTCATGTAACGTTCGCGTTGTCAAATGTTTTTTTAATTTTTTTCAACCATTTAAAAACATTAAAACCATTCTCAGCTCAAGGTGTTCTAGAAAAACACATGTTGAACAGGCTTTGGCTCTTGGACCACAGTCTACCAACCTCTGTTCTACATGAATCTAAGTCTTGCTCTTTACTTTTAGTTCACTCTGTAAATGTTTCCAGGCTATTAGAACTAACTGTGCTGTTTTTTCCTTATTAAATTTTCTTCTGCTTATATAAAAATAATAACCATATTTTATAACTATGTGTGACCATAAAGGCAGCAGTTGCTGTTTGCTGTTATTAGAGATGTTAATGTTGGTGCACTACATTCACCATCACCACATTAAAAAAAATTAAAACCTATTATTTAAAAACCTGTTGTATGTAGCTTATTTCTTCAATTTTAATATACTTCCTCATCCCCCTTCCCGCACACAAACTTAACATTTCTGATATAGGATTTTTTTCTTTATATATCCATTGAACACGATGCTAATTTTTACCACCAGAAAGTAACTAAATTAATAATGTACCTTATAACCAATAAAATCTTACAATATGACAAATCAGAAAACTTCTCAGAAATTTTTCTTTTGTTTTCATTTCTAGTTTATGCTATAATAACCATAGCTCCCTAGATCTGGGAATATGGTTTTGATTTGGAATGTTCTATTAAGTACTCAGAGTTTGTCTTCATTTTAGTTTCAGAAAATATTACCACATATCTAAAGCATGAGTGAAAGTGGTTTTCCTCCCCAACATTATCTATCTGAGAGAGTGAAATGAAGGTCACATTAAATACCATCAAGTCCTGCTCTTCAAACTTGTTTGCTACCTTATCCTCTAAAAGAATGTTGAAAACTTTATCACCTCCCAAGTTTTGAGTTAACATTTGAAATATTTCATTACATTACTAAGTAGCTGCAAAAAAGTAATTTCTATTTTTTAAAACAGAAGTGTTAAATCATTCTTTAAAATGTATCCAACTTCATTGAGTTCTCTACCCCCCAAATCTACTGAAATATTTATAAATAGGTTCCTCTTTATAATTAGAAATTTTAGTTGTATTCCTTTAATTTCTAATTTTATTCTGATTCTCCCACAGATTTTTATCCCAATGTGATATACTTTATGCTTTAAAAGACTTATTAATCACAACACTTCTATGTAAGAAAAATTTCATAATTAAAAATAATAACTCTATGTTTTAAGTGCTAAAATTTTCTTCTGGATTGTTATAATTTTTAGTATTATTTAAGTCATCTAAACAATATAATTCACACGTTTTACTGAAAATCATAATTTAATTAGATGAATTTATTGCTATATGAGTTCATCAATCATATTCACTTTTTGATACAAGCATGAAAAATCATGTTTACATTAATAAGAGAAATGGAATTATAGTATCATCCAATATTTTGAACATATTCCTAAGTAAAATTTGTACATTATAGTATAAATTTTACATCAAAAGAAAAATTTCAGAAGATGATGACTTATGGCCAAGATTTATTTTTAGAAAGTGATCTATCAAATGAAACTGTAATTTTTTTAATTTTGTAGAAACTGAGTAATTTTAAAGCTTAGCAGCCACTTGAAAAACTTTTGTTGGACACTACTGTAGTGATTCCTTTCAACTGTACCAACTCCAATAACCCAAAAGATTTTGCTATCACCAGGCAATGCACTACAATGAGGCTGAGAAGGTGCAAGAGAAATAGATCTTTCTTGTGTAAAGTGGAAGAATGGTAACTATAAAGCAAGGCTGAGTATAGTCAAGGTCATTTAGGGAGAGGGCAGGAGATTAGGGATAAGGAAATTGATTACCTTAAAAGCCTTTATACCAACTTAAATTTTCCAAAATCTTTAGGTGCCCTTAGAAGTTTGTTTTCCAGCTGCAAGTCCACTATTACAAAGCCAATTCCATTAGGCAGACTTGGAAAACTCAGAGAAAAGTCTTGGCCACCAGATGTCACTAAAATTCCACATTCTACTTTAGGATGCTACTGCAAACTTCTTTCCTTCAAAATAATCAGCCGCAGCATCTGGGTTCCAAACAAGAGGAGGATAAAATGTTCTTGACCCCTTCTTAATTTTGAAAGAAAAAAATGCAATAGGGAATGAAACGCCAGGTAGTTTTGCAACAGTATGTTGTGGTGCTTGGGCCTTCACAAATTTGTGTCTAGCAATATGTAACCAAATAAACATGTTTAAAAGGAATTACAATTTAGTATTTTAAAAGCTTTTAGAATCAATTTCACTGAGTATTTAAAAATTAGTTATTGCTTATTCAAGAGTGGTATATACTTATACTACTCACTATACTTTATGTATCTTGAGAACTTGTTTATTGGCATGCTACCTTTATTATAGGTAAGAGTTAAATGCATCACTATGCAAAGTCTTGTGATTGGGATGGGTATTTTAAAGGTACTTGTGAGCCCTGGCTGGTGTGGCTCAGTGGATTGAGATCCAGCCTGCAAACTGAAAGATCACCACCAGTTTGATTCCCAGTCAGGGCACATTCCTGGATTGTGGGCCAAGTCCCCAGTTGGGGGCATGCCAGAGGCAACCTTAGCACATTGATGTTTCCCTCTCCTTCTCCTTCCCTTGCCCTCTCTCTAAATAAATAAAATCTCTTTTTAAAAAAAGTACTTGTGAACAACTTGAAATTTTCCCTAATGTGCAAGTTCAAGAGCTTCTGAAATGCCAGCCTTACAAAGACTAGCCTATAGGAGGTGAACAACGGTGTGGGGATTGATGGTGGGAGGTGGGGGGGGGGGGGCAGCAGAGGAGGGCAAAGGGGGACAAATTGAGACAACTCTAATAGAATAACAATTAAAAATTTAAAAAAGATAAAGACTAGCCTATAAAATGAAGGATCATAGCCAGCCATTTGAATGTAAGTATAGAAGTATGACATATTTATGTATTTACTAATTATGATAATGAATAGAAGCTTAATTTTGGTTAGGAAATAACAAGGAACATAAAAATTATTGAGACTCTCCCCTCCCTCCAATATATTATACAAAACAGGTCCATGCTTTACATATTTCTAAAAGAAAGACTGTCTACTGATAAGTGACATGTCATTAGTCATTGTAATTCATCAAATGTGAACAAAAGAAAATAGCTTTTTAAAAAAGTATTTTTCATTCCAGTACTGATAATGTTTCAAACTAAGCCTTAATTTGGGTGGAAAGAGAAAGTATGGAATGAAGTGATCTCTGAAAAATTGCCAAAATATCAGGATTATAAAAGGACAGAAAATAAGGGCAATGAATGCTTGTTTAAAAATAAGGCAAACAAACAAACAAAAAAATGCAGGCAATGTTTTCAGTTGCAATGCTCATGTGAGAAGGTGATTATTGCTTTAAGGAAAAAAAACAGTATATAAAGTCAGGTCAGCATAAGTGTTTAGTGTACAACTTGTTGAACCTCTCTTAAAAATGATGTGTAAGTATAAGCAGTTATGTTTTCCCATAATTTTGTTCTATATTACTATGTTCATATTGAAAGAGGAAGTTTATCACTGGTATTCTAAAAATAGACATGTGATTTGTATAACTGCTCATTTTCTTATTGATCCACATATAATATTCGTCACATACTTTCACAATGATCTTCTTACCTAGCATCACCAAAAGAAAAATCTACCTGCAGATGGTGTTAAATGGATTCCCAACCTGTCCTTTGCACTCAGTTTAGGAAAGTATTCTTTCATATTATGCTGCAGTATTTGGGAGTGGTTTTAAATAAGTACCCAAATATCCTGTTTCAGCAGTAAACCAGGAAAATGAGATTGGGGGAGTTACTGGGGAATAAAGTTCTGTAAAACTGAGCCATTTGCACAAAAGTTGTGTAAGCTTAAAATCATCTCAACTCCCTGCCATTACAGTTCACACTATGGACCTGGAGGGAGGGATGTCTCTTCACGACAGTAGACAGACTGGTTGAGATGCCACAAGCGAGATACCTCACATCAAGGAAAAGCCCTTTACTAACACTAACAATGTCACCAAGAAATATTTCAATCTCTGCTTTTATCTCAAAACCTCCTGTAAATGCCTTTCCTCTGAAGAGGCATAACTGGATTAAAAAACAGTTTTGTAACTTCCTGACCAGTGTTTCATACAGTGCCATTATAAAAACTGGTGTAGACACAAGAGGTAAAATTTCATTGTATTTCTATTCCTTTCAACACTGAATCAGGGTCTTCATGGTTTCTTGTTGAACAAGTAACTGCTCTTTTAAGAATGGGATGAGTTGACGACTTTTTGTATAAGCCTCTTACTTACCTAACAACCACCATCATTGCCGCCCCCAAAATGGTGAACCATTATTAAAGATTAACATATCCTTTCTAGTCCTCACCAAAACTTATTTTCTTGTGTAATCTGTGTTTTATATTCAAGGACTTCTCAGTCATTTATGCCAAATAATGATTTAGGCACTGTACATCTATGGTTTTGTCTACAAAATATCCTCTAGAACTGTCCACCATAATTCTTTGTTGTTCTAGTTCTTGCCCCAATAACATGAAGATTTATAATACAAGTTGCCTCTAACAGGTTACAAGCCCTATTCATACTCGGAGACTACTGACTTTTAGTGACCCTAAACACCATTGCAACCCCCTTCCATCTGCAGGAAGTAGCCATAGAAGAGACCCTACATTCCTTTCCCTTAGAAAATTCAGAGCCAAGATCCTTAAGGGGGGTGGGAGGGTGGGGATGTAGCAGGTAGATAGGCATGAGCTGACTCGCCTCAACAGATCCCCAGAGGGTCCTATTTACCTGCTACATCCCCAGAGGGAGGAGACAGAGGGTCCCCAGGGTGGAGAGCCCCAGGTATCTAGCAAAGGGCAAAACTACAAGCCCTTGTACCACCACTTCCTTAAGCATTAACCCTTGGAGGTGACACAGGCCTCAGCTGTGTTTCAGCTTCAGGCCCAGAGAAGCAGCAAAACCAGTCAGAGCGACCCATGGCTGCCTCAGGACCAGCTGCACTGACACTAAGTGACCCTCTCTTCTCTGGTGACAACCTAGCCATGGATACCACAACCCTGAGGGGCACCCCTGGAGGGCTGATGAATATTCCACCAAGACCTCCATACAAAAGCCCTTAAGACAGGGGACCCAGTGCTGTGCTTTTTCCAGAACACACCCATACCGTACCTCCCCCCTTCCCTCTCTCCTTCTCCTTTTGCCTCTGTAATGCCTTTCCTGAGCCCATTTCTTCTACAGTTCACTTCTTCTAACTCTGTGACTGCCTCTAAGCAAACTTTCTCTTATAGCTTGAAAAAATAAATATCCTCCAGAATGCATATAATAGGAACTGCTCTTCTATGCTGTTACTGAAGTATGCAACCTTCTTAGAACTTTTCTAATAACATTGTTTTCTAATCGGAATTTGTTATTGAGACTGTTTGTACAAGCTTTGCGGCAACAGTGTTTATTACTTTGCTACAGATTTATTTAATATTTGAACCTAGCCTACAAATTCAGACAGACACAAAAGTAACAGATTGCTTCATAGTTGTTAGAGGCTAGCATGCATTATTTCTGAGGATTATATCCGATGGCCCAAAGCAGAAAATACAAACAGAAAAATTGACATAATCATTAAGATCATCAAGATCTTATCATTAACAATCATCAAGAGATGTTAAAATGTCTTCATGTCCAAGTAATTGATCTTAGGCAGGGACCCCAGCAAATGATGTTAAGGGAGATGGCTTCTTGTCATCAAGTGCTCAGTGTGCTGTGTGTGCCAATCATCTGGGACAGAAACTGGTAGCAGTGTTTATACTTGGTTTTACTTTAAGGAGTACAACTCTGCATGATACTTGTAACTTTGGACTCTTCTCCACCTTGTATGACAGATTTTAAACTAAGATGTATTATATATTTTACAGTTATTCAGGAAAAATAAAACTACTTAACTAAATTCACATACCAAGTGCGACAATTCTGATAGTGACATGCAAATACTGGCAGACCATGCACTACTAACCAGTGGTAGGTCGCAGGCCAACTTCCTTATGTAATTCAACTGATGTGTTGAAAACATCCCACTCAAAACCAACTGTACAGCACATACACATTCTAATTCTGCATTCACAATGAGGTTTCTTCCTAATATTTACATTAAGGTCTTTAATTAATGGTGGTATTTGTTACTATTTTCATGAACCACAAAAAACAAATTTGCCGTAACATTAAAATCAATAGGAAAGTCCATTACTGAAGATGAACACATTAACTTCGTGTTGGCAGAGCTAACCTAACCAACATGGTCCTTGTCATGTTACATACGTACCTAACAACCACACACTAACAACAGAACACCGTTAATGAGTTTTTATAAAAGTCATATTACATTGAAATTTATAAAATGTGAATTATGTGCATAAAATTGGCAAAATCTTCCCTATGTGAAAAAAGTTTCAGTGCGTTTTTCCCTCTGTCTGAAACTGCCAGGCTGTTTACCAAGGATTGCCACTCTTTCAGCCGCTCTGCTCTAATCCAAAGGTTAGGGTTTTACCTACAATTCAGATTAAACCCTAAAACATGACAACAGTTAAAGTGGTAACAAGGGCACCAATAAGAGATCGCAGTGAGGCAATTTCTAATAAAATAAACCCTTTATTAAACAGTAGACATTACTTTACATATTAAACAAAGTGAGAAAAGCTAGGAAACTAAAAAATACCTGGTACATGGTAAAGTGCTCAATGTTTACAAAATTGAAAGAATATTTAAGAGAAAACACTGATATATTATTTCAAACCAACTTTTTCTTAGTCCTAAATCCTTGTCATAGTTTAAGGCTGCTTTTAGAATTAGAATTATGGCTCATTTTACAATTTCTTTTAATTCCTAGGAGTTCATAAAATTTCTCTTAATGATTTTGTGAGTATTGTACTCGTTCCAGCATTCAAGCCCCTGGCATGTTTACCCATCCCAATTACCTTGTTTCTGAACTCTAAGCCAAATCTGTCATAAAGGTCTCCGACCAATGGAGTCAATACAGCAAAACCACTTCTTCTGGTTAAATGTGTCCTGTTAAAACTTCCTAGAATTAACTCAATGACCTTATGAGCAGTACTCAGTGCCATCTTCCTACAAAAAATCCTGCCCAAATATATCACTGTCTCCAATGTCACTCTTAACTGTTTGGCAACTCCAATTCTCTTTGAAGAAATTTGTAGTTCATTGGTGGGGACTTTTTTTGTTATGTTAGTAACATCTTTGTTTTTACTAAAGATTACTGGCAATCTATAATTTGGCCATCTGTAAACCACTTTCCACTTTTCTTGATTAACACATGAAAATATATTTTGAACATATGCAACAAAGCAAAAGAGTTTTACAGAATGGTAGTTTCAAACTTTAGGATTTCTAGTGGTTAGAAAATAGGAAAATATTTTAAAGTCTTCGTACTTTTTCCTTTTTCTATTGTAGATTTGACGTGTAATATTTTCATCCTTTTGCCTTTCCTTCCTATAAACAGAAATGCACACATTACACACACTCTTAAAAATGTATACTTGTTAGGAAAAAAACAAAGAATGAAGTGTTTTTCAATGAGCATGACTTATGAGGAAGCAAAATAAAAATCCTTAGCAATGAACTACAAATTTACTTAAAAGGAATATTCTTGAGTTGCTAAGAAGACATGTAACCATAAAACCATGTAACTTCAGACTTAAAAATCACTTTACCCAATTGGTTTATTATGTATAAAGAAATCAACGATTACAATTTAAATCCTTTCAAAATAAGGTAGTTGCAGTAGTCAGATTGGAAATAAAGAGCAAGAAAAAACACAAGTTTTGTGGTAAAAAAAAGAAAACCTCAAAATCCCAGGGAAAAGTGTTCATAACAAAATTGTGTAGTTCCCAGCACATTACTTATGTGTGTGTGTGTGGTGGGGGGGGGGGGGGGTTGGTTTCTTCATCTTTTACAAATGCATAAAGCTTTAATAATTTTATCTCTTAAAGAGTGTTGATTGTACTAGAGCTCATATACCATATTCAGGAAGGTAACTTTGGCTTTGTTCATTTCACAAATGTTTACTAAGCATCTAATATATGTGCTAGGCATTGTCTTTAGCAGACAGGAAAAGGACTAGGAATACACTGACATAAGGTTCTGAATGAACAGCAGCATTTGTTCCTTTATTTGTATCTTTAGTAAATACTGAATACCTAATCTCTGTGCAAAGCAATGGAAATGCAATGAAAGTGAAAACAGTTTCTGCTCTCAGTTTAAAATCTAGTGGGGAAGATTATAAATTAATAAATTAAAGTAGCTAAGTACTAAGACTAAAACAAACAAGGTGTTCTCATAAATATTATCAACAGGGTGTACTTGGTCTGAGAAGAAACATCTAACACATGTGGCAAACACAAGGGTGGCGGGCCGAATCCGGCCCTCCACCTTGTTTCGTCTAGCCCCACACCTTGTTTCTACCCGGTGGCAGTGCTGAGCTCTTGCTTACCTGTTAAGGAGTAGTTACATTTATACAGTTCTAAAAATTACATTTGGCCCTTGAAGGCAGCTGCAAGGCTGATATGGCCCCCTGTGAAAATGAGTGACACCCATGATCTAACCCAAATCCTCAAAAGTGTAAATAAAACAGCCATGCAAAAAGCTGGGGAAAGATTATTCTAGACAGATGACATACATGTCCTAAAGAGAAAAAATGCTTGACTTATTGAAATTTCCAGTTGCTAACTCCGTTTTAATCATAATTCTTTTCTTTCTCCATTATTAGACTAAAACAACAAAAAATTAAATCTACAACTTCATATACCTGCCAATAAAAGCACAGGGATAGTATAGGATAAGTAAATACAAAGACTACATATACAGTAGTAAATGCAGGATCAAATGATGTGTGAAAATGAGTGGAATCCAATTTAGCTAGTTATGAAAACCAGACTTTGAAGGTAATGCAACACCACTGAAGTTCTGAACACGGAAAATATGATGAAAGCTGTACTTTAAGGGAATGTCACAAACATGTAAGAAATATTAAAGCAGAAAATAAGTCTAGGTTTATGTAAAAGAGTCTAATTATAGCAACAGCTGAAATAGAAAACAATACTGTATCTGTACTATACCCAGAAATGGCAAGAAATTGAACACACGAAAAAGACTAATTCTCAGGCTGAAAATACAACAGTCATAACAGGAAGGGAAGACTGGAGACTGTGATGTGACAATGAGTTCAAGAAATTTGATATAATGGGTACATATACATTTTATATTTAGGATTTATTAAATATTTAAATAATTATTTTATATTACCCAATCACCATTCTTTTTTAAAAAAAATATTTATTTTTAGAGAGAGAGGAGGGGGGAAAGAAAGGAACATCAATGTATGAGAGATACATTGTATTAGTTGCTTGGACTTGGCCCACAACCTAGGCATGTGCCCTGACTGGGAATCGAACCTTTGGTTCTCAGCCTGGCACTCAATCCACTGAGTCACACCAGCCAGGGTCATCCCAGCAGTTTTAAATAACTACATGAGCAACTTAAGAGGTTTAATTAAAACACAATACAGTGTGCGTTGACACTCATATTCTGTATTTCCATAAACAATACAGAGTAAAGGCATCTTTGCTTTGGCAGTAAGTGCCAGAAAATGACAACCTTCATATTGAAGATAACCAGTCGGAAAGGATGCATCAAAAACCTACCACATGTAAGAGGCAATATAACTTAGTAAGTTATCACCAGACTCTCAGGCTCTCACAGCTGGTTTTAAATCTAGGCTCTGGCATTTGCTCCAAATGCTGAGAGGTCAAGTCATTCAACCCTGTTTTTTTGGTAAAAGAAGTACAATGATATCTACCTCATTTAGCTGTCCACAGGATGAAATGAGATGATAAACACAAGGAGCACAGAAAAGCACCCAGCATATTAAGCACCCAAAATTTAGCTTATGTATCCTTGTGCAAGGCACTGGGGGAAAAGATTGTGAAATAAGTAAGACTCACCAGTTCTAAGAATTTACCTAGAACTTATTTCCTTATGATCTATGTAAGGAGGCAAAAGTAACTTACATGCAACAATTTGAGACAATTAAGTGTTGATACTATTAGTAGAGTTAAAAATGGGAGATGAAAAAGATGAATGCAAACTCATGCAACTAAATGGATCCAGGAAAAAAGGCTTTCCTTAGTTAATTTTTTGTTCAGAAAACACCACATTGTTCAAGTAACACAGCTGGCAGTGGACTGCAGGGGATTCCTTCAATCCTTACATTCATTAACTCAAATATAATTTCACACTTGAGATTCAGAGTATCTAAAAACTGAAAATGAAAACTGCTAACCAAAGAATCCTGACTAAATAACTAACTAAAAGGGAAAATTAAACTTGTCAGTACTGATAACAGAAATTAGGAGGTAACAAATTTTAGACCTCTGATTCTAATTAACACAAGTAATTCTGCAGATTCTGGTTTAATATTTTGAGGTACATTCTAACTCACAGCAAATATAGCATTCAATTTTAATATTAACACGTTTTTACTGAAAGACTTCCAGAAAGGTTTGAACTAGAAAAAATAAGCTATAAAGATTCAGTGCACTCTGATACAATTCTTAAATATTCTCCTTCTAACTCTAAATAGTGATCTGTCAAAATATCCTATATTCTTTATTGATAAAATCTATATGACTTAGATTATTAAAGATATGACTTAGCTATTTAAAATGTCAATTATATTATTTCTTCTCGTTCTGACCATACAAAAGGATATTACAAACCCCAGCTATATGTAGACACCTTAGGCATCTAAGGACATCCAAGACACCTTAAGACATCTAAACCCAGGGACTGAAGTTTGAATTCAACATAATTTTACATACATAACCTAGTAATGAATTATTTTATCTTGCACTTGACTCAGTAAGTCACGAACTGTAGATGCTCAGTAACTATATGCCAAATAAGGTTACAGAGAGCCCAGATACAGAAAACCCTGTTTCTAGCACCGCGGCTGTGCTAGCTGCAAACTAGCCACATACAAAGATAACAAATAGGGTGGGGGGTGAGTGTGGGAGGTGAGGTGAGACCACATGGTGTAAAGTAGATCACGTATGGAGGCCCTTCAGAGAAAATGTTCATATTTTTAAATACCTTCTTAGGGTAGTTTTTGTGAGGGTCTTGGGAAAATATTTCTAAAAATATTTTCCTTTTCGCATTTTTATCACTCTAAAGCATGTTCATTGTTCTTCAAATTTTTCTTGTCAAAATGAATTCTGATTCTTGTTTTACTTGACAATATTTCAGTAGGTTTTGTCTTAAATCTGACATCTTTTGAAAACTATAATTTACAAATAAACAGCTATCATAAACTAACAAGATTTCCTAGGAATCATGTATAAGATTTAGTACTCTAGCTTTGGGAGTCTGGCAAGGGCACAAAGTTTCCAAAAATAACTTTAATTTTTAATATAGTAGAACAGTAGTCTGGGGGTAAATAAAACTATTATGGCAGTATTTTAACATGAAGTATAAGAATTCCTGTAAGATTCACAGATGTGCTTTAAAGAAGTCCAAGAACTCAATGAAATAATATGCAACAATTATAGTATTTTATGCAAACATACTTTTTCTAGGGAGAGGAAACATAGGTCTTATTTTTCAAAAGGTCGATGAACACCTCTCCACAACCCTAACTAGGAATGAGTGAAGAAAAGGGCATCTAAATTTGTGAAAACAGATACTAAGAAAAATGTTAAGGTATGATTTTCATTCATTTTTATGATGTACTTAGCCACAAAAGCCATTTTGTTAAAACACAATGTTCTATTAGCTATTTTTAAAATTAAACCACTATTCTTTAAATTTTTTTCTGGTGCTATTAAAATTTTTACTGGGACTAAGTAACTAGCCTTCCTTTAGCATAAAAATGTTAACTTTTCTGAAAACCCAAGAACATTTTCCTAACAAGTGTTTGCCATTTGCAAGTAGATTTAATCAATTAGAGATGGTTTTTTTCCTATTACTGTTCACTAATGAGACACATGAAATTTTTTGCATTCCAGATACTAATATACTGATATTACTATTACTTTGAGATTTATTTCCCCAGAAAGATACTTGATGTATACCATATTTTTAGGACTATAAGATGTACCTAGGCTTTAGAAGAGGAAAATAGGGAAATTTTTAAAGAAAAAAATGTGGTAAAATATTTAATATCCTGTGACCCTGCTCCACCGCTGCACCCTCCTACCCCCACATCAAGCCAGGCAAGCTACATTTGGACTATAAGACGCACCCCCACTGTCCTCCCAAATTTGGGGGGTGTGTCTTATAGTTCGAAAAATGCGGTGATACCATTATTAAGCTACAGCAAATCAAATCCAAGTGCTCCTGTGATCTGACCACCTGATTACTATGATTTATGTATAGAAAGTTTTATTCTTTACCACTTGCCTCCACAGACTTCCCAAACACCAGCTGAATGTGATAAAGCAAGAGACTAGGCTGGGGTGGGGGTCTCTGCCCTATGCTAAAATGAACAGAGCAAGGGCAGTAGGTAAAAGGAGAGTTCAATCTGCACTGTTCTTCTTGGCTTCTTAGAAGCCTACCCAAGTTTTAGGCTTCATGAACAAATTTCTTTCTCCAAACTGGGAAGTTTATCCACTTCCCTTTAACAGTTTTTAGGTAGTCTTGGGGCCCCTGCTAGTATATCCCACTCTGACCTTGGACTTCTGAAATTCAGGAAATTTTAAATTAAAGTTCAAATATTTCCCAAATCTGAGTTAGTTTGAGGCCTAAGAGTTCCCGTGTATCCACATATAAAACTCAAACTGACAATGTGATCAAAAAAACGCCATTGATAAGAATCACCAAAGACAAAAACCCAGACACAGATTCTTCTATACAGAATGTAAGCTTCTTTTGCTCACTTTTTCACCCATTCAATTAAACATTATGTCCTACAGGTGTGACCAGCTGTGGGGATTCACAGGATATAAAACATAACTCAAATTCTCAACAGATTTAGTGTATCAGGAAAATTTCAAATGTTCAAGGGTGATTAAAGCAAACATGCAGTTTGCAGCTTTACCTGAGCATCACACATATTAAAAAATTCCATTTTACAGATAGCTAGAAGTAATTTCTGCCCATCCTGAGCATCCATAGTTATATTTCTGCAGACCTTGACATCAACAGCACAAAGAAAATGAATGAAAATAATTTTTAATTTATCCTTTACTTAGGATATTTATCAATTACATGTTATAATGCCATTCTCAAAGAAAATTTGGCTTTAAACAATACGCTATTCCAATAGCTGAGAAAAGAGATTCCCCTCTTTTATTAAGTTTTTTAGGACACATCAATTTATACTCCTCATTAGAGGTACGACACTTAAAAAAAAAAAAACAAGAAAGTATTTTCTTCCTGCTTCCACAATTCTTTCCAGTCACCCTAGATGATCACAAGCAGAGTTAAAGGTAGAAAGTCAATAGGTACAATACAGCATCACAACATTTCCCAGCTGAATTTTTTCCCAATGGGCATTTTGGAAATTAAAATTACAAACTAAATCCAGATCGGCAAGTAGCTGTTGGGTGATGAGAAATTTAAATTTCAAAGCAAATATGTAATTAATTTGGCAACTTAACCTCATAACTCAAACCTAGTAAAACAAATCACAGTTGAAAAAATTCTAATAATTTTAATTTATGATGAGGGAGTATGCTCTTAGATTGTAATTTTTTTTTTTTTTGGTTCACCTCATCCAACATCAAGCAAGAGGAATACAGTAATTCACTTAAGGGTTAGAAATTGGGCACATCTTTTGAAAAATTTCAACAGTGTGTTTCCTTTATATGGTGTTACAATAAATACTCCATAAAACTGTTAAAGCCTTACACGATAAGGTCTGTCTTGAGCCCAGCACTTATCATTGTCTGAAACAGTTCAGGAAGTGTTGCAGGTTATAAAATATTTACCTTGGACTACAGTCGGTACTTTGAAGTATGTTCTTCAAATTTTAAAAAGGCAAAGTAAATTTTTTTACACCTGCTAAGTTGCTGGACTTTTTGCATAAGAATGTCATTCAAGTTTTCTAAAATATTAACTTTGATTTCACATTAAACATCTCTAATATATGTACTTTGAAAAAAACAATAGTCATTAAGATGTGTTTGTAAAATTATCCAGACCGCTAAAAGAAATTTGAAAAGGGGAAGCCTTGAATACATTACTCCTTTCCCACATGAAAAGCACACTCATTAGCAGAATATTCACTTAGTTAAATAAAATATTACCTGGTTTCTAAGGCACAATGTTTATAACATCTAAAGTAGAATTTATTTGATGAACTGCATTAAGCCCTCAGAACATTTGCTGCAACTTGAGTAGAAAGAGGCAAGTATTCACATAATATATTAGTCTATAGTCAAAAAAGATATTTCATTTAAAATGTCAATGTAATACCTAGAAGAGTTTCTTTATAGATTGACATACAGTTCTTACTGCTTTACAGGGTAACCTAAACTCAATTTTCTTTTGTTCAACAATGTCTTGTTTCCACTGCATAAAGCTTGGTCTCTAGTTCCATGACCCAATGCCTACCTTACATTATGTTGTACTTCACCGGTACCACATAGAGTGATTACGTTATAAAAGGCCTCTAGATCACTTGGTTCAAATTTAATAGCTGGTTTCATTAATGCTCCGGGAGCAAGTGAAGCCTCTCCAATAATTCTCAGGTTGATAAATTTGATTTTCCAAGTATTCTCCACAAAAGGGCAGCGGATGAGTCCAAAAATTTGTTCAAAAATGCCCAAGCAAGTGTTCCCTCGGTGGACAGTCCCAGCAACTCCAACCATAACCAAACCATGGGGAGAAGAGGCACATTTCAATCCGCGGGAATCAAGGTTGGGACTGAGAAAAAGATATTCTTCTTTCACTAGTGACAGCAGACGAAGGCTCACAATTTCTGCTCCTTGGTAGTCTATCACATTTTGTTCAGAGGTGTTATAGTAAAACCTAAGCTTGACATCATGCCAGAAGTGCTGTGGTCCCCATTCATCTTGAGGTGGTCCAAGAAAAGGATTCTGAGAATTAAGAAGTTCAAAGAACCAGTGACAGAATTCTTTTCCTAACTGACGAAAATCAACTTTTTCAGTTTTATCTTCTTTCTCCTGCTGATTAAAATACAAAATAAAACCAAGGTTAATTCTCTTATTTTTCTATCTAACCTGTTTCAGAAGGGATATGAACTACATGTAAACTCACTAAAACTACCATGCATAGTAAATTCTCTCTGCAAAAAGGGGAAAAATCGTTTTAGAATTTCCAAGATTAAACATCTAAAAATCCAGCTAAGAAATTAAAGTTTAACAAAGCCTCTTAAAATATCATCATGTACAGTCAATAATGATTTACATAAGCATCTCCTATTGATTGTGGCAATGGTTTCACAAGTATGAAAAAATATGTCAAAAACTTTCAAATGTATGCTTTAAGTGAATATATCTGTGGCATATAAATCATGAAGTTGACAATATCAGCTTTTAAATAGATATTTCTAATATTGAAATAGGTTGTTTTCTATAATCACAATGGCTTTTACACTACTTCTCTCCCTGCCCCAAAGAAAATGTTATTGTAAAAATATACCTGATAGGCTAGATTTTCATTCACTTATTTATTCCAGAGCATAATACCTCATTTACATGTTATGAAATCTTACATTTACTGAGCACATACTATTTAATATATTGGGCACCATGCTTTGCACTTAAGTTCTACTTCCTTTTAACTTCACTAGCTTTGTGATCTAGGTATTATCCTTATGCCCATTTTATAGATTTTTTTTTAAAGGCTCAGAAAGGTCAAGTTATTTGCACAAGTTCACATCTAATATGGCAGACACTAATTTGAAGTCACATCTGTCATGATTTCAAAGTCAAAGTTCTTTTCAGTACATTAAGGAAGTCCTTGTAAGATTCTTTCCTAATGTGAAGGTAAATATCTCTCACTGTAAAACCTTATTAACTCAAAGTGCACTTTGAATGTGGTATGTAGTTTAAAAATCTGCAAATGGCACAGAGGTTCATTCAATCAACATTTAAATATTCACACAATATACAGTGTGAATGTACAGTGGGGATATAAAGGACAACGAACAGCCAACATCAGCCAGAGAAAATTTACAACAGAGTTTTTTCTAGGTTAAAAAAAAATCAAATGTAATGAATAAGTTTCTTTTATGAAATTTTTTCAATTTAATACCAAAGAATGTTTTCAAAATGAGAAAGGGCTTACAATAGCATTCATTCATTCATTCATTTTTCATTACTTTCAGAGAGACAAAGAGAAACATCGATGTGAGAAAGAAACAAAAATTGGTTGACTCCAGTAAGTGCCCAGGACTGGGGATCAAACTTGCAACTAGGCATGTGCCCTGACCAGGAATCGAACCTGCAACCCTTCAGTTATGGGCCGATGCTCCAACCAACTGAGCCACATCAACCAGGGCAATAGCATTCTTTTAAAGTTAAAAAAAAAAAAAATTACAGAAAACTAGAGGCTAAATTAAAATTACATTGATCCAGCAGTCTATCCACCCTCTTTTAAAAACCAAATACTCCTGATTTGATAAGGGGATAAATTTTTTTTGCCTCACAAATCACAATAATATTTTATATACATTACTAAATGTCAGAAATATTGTCTTTTAGATGCTTTATTGGTCTTCCTTTAGAATACATAAGATATGAAGTAAAGCTAAAAATTATTTTAAAAAACTGTTAACATGTTACCCCAGATCTAGAATTAGGCTAAAGAGTCTGAGACAAAACTATGGTTCAGGTTGTAACTCTAAGATCACTTTTACCTGTTGAAAGATTTTAACATCCATAGTGGTCTTAACTGGCTCTGGTGTTGCCTTCAATTTCAGATGTAATTGCTTTTTCCAATAATCCTTTGCATGCTGGATAAGACAGTGTTTTTCAGTAGCTGGAGGTATAATAACCCCCTGTGATGCCAAGTACTTAAATATGACATCTCGGTGGACTTTTTTACGCTTCAGAAGTTCTTCTACATTTTGACTGTATGCTAATATTGCACGAATAGCATCTAGAAGGAAATTGTAAAGATAAATAGAAAATCATGAGTCACTTGTACATTTGTCCAAAGTCAGCAGATACTCTATTTATACTCGTCATGCATTTTTGCTTCTACGTGAGATGGTTATCATTTTTTAAAAATAGGTAGTGGGTTGTCAGATTTTGTTTTTTTTTAAGAAATTTCTTTAGGCTTTAAACTTCCCTACCTAAAATTCCCTCTCATTTCACTTTTTATAAGATAAAGTGAATTTTTAGCATTTCTTTTATAGTGTTTTAAGAAAAAATTTGAGCCAAAGTAAAAAAGTTTCTAATAAGTCCAATGGACCTAAATTCAGTTACAATCCATAAAAATGGGTAAAGTTACAATATTTAGATGTGCAAAAACTTTTAGTTCAATCTCCTCATTCTATACATAATGAAACTTAAGTATTCATGAAGTATCAATAACCATACTTCTAAGAACAGGCACAAACCCGATTGTACTTTTTTTAATTAGAAAATTATTTTAAATGATAAATCAAAGATTATTTTTAACATGTGTGAGGTACACAGAATAGCAATAAAATGAACTCTCAAGTACACAGCATGCAGCTTAACACAGGAAATAACTAACATCTTTGAGGCTGTAATTTTACACCTTCCTACTTAATACCATTCCCTCTTCCCACCCACTTCACAGGTAGCTATTATCCTAAATGTCATTTACTATTCTCCCTTTTTTTAAAAATAGTAGTTGCAGCATAACTATGCATCCCTAAACAATATAGTTTTGCATTTTTTGAACACTGTAAATTTCAACCCATCAATAGTCTGTAATCTTTTCCCTTAATGTTTTTTCTGAGATTAAACTACATGAATATACATAGGTCTAGTTATTTCATGTTCACTGTTGAACCATAGTTAATTATATGGCTATATCACAAAGTATCTATCATTCTTTTTATCGTGCGTGTCCAATTACAAACTACTACTTTCATATGCCTCCCACTGCAGAGGGGCAAGTGGATGAGCATTACCTATGAGCTTGTTAAAAATGTGAAATTTCTGTACCCACACTAAAACTACTGAACCAGAATCTGCATTTTAACAAGATCCCTGAGTGATTTCATAGGCACATTCAAGTTTGAGCTCAGTCTAGAATGTGTGCCTCAGAATAAACAATCTTTCATTTTAGGAGACAATGTCCAACTTGTTTTCCAAAGAGGTAGTTCTAAAAGTTGTACAGGATCACCAAAGCTTGAAGTTTATACATTAAGTTTTTTGCCAATATGGTACATAGAAAAAAAAAAGATTGTATGTTTTGGTTTTCATTTCGCTGCTTTCTAAAGAGGTTACCTTTTCATATGTTTACTGATTTTTTTTCCTCTTCGAGAAATGTTTCTTCAAACCGTTTAACATTCTTGTACTGAGAACTTCATTTTTATTTGCTTTTAAATCCATCAATTAAATCCAGCACTTTAATCTACTATAATTTTAAATTCACTCACCTGGTCTTTAGAGGTGATTAGAATGTAAAATATATAAATGTGAAGAACTACATTAAGTCTAAAACCACTTTCAGTCTAAATTCATAGGAATTTCTTCTTGTAATGTTTATGGTACGAAGTTTCAGATGAGATTTTTCTTAAATGATAACAATGTAAACCTGACTTAAGTAGAAAACTACAATCTTAAAAAGCTGATTCTTAGTAAGTAAGCCTTTACTAATGCAGGGGGCAGTAATTTTTACATTTAAAAATAAAATCCAGTAAATTTAAAATAAAACTAGACAGGTGACACACCAAAAGAAACGCTTAAGCTACTCATTTTTATACGTACTCATTACAATCAGGCTGAATGTTAATAACCCTTGAAATCTATTCTACCGAAATGTTTGACTCTGAAAATGGTTTTTCGACTACAAAAAAATCATCTCAGAAAACAATCTGGATCCAAAAAAAACATGCATTCAAACCACCTGCTTTTATTACAGTGGTTGTTTTAACCAGTATATTGATACAAATGTTTTAAACTTCCCAGCTTGAAAATGCGTGAGCAGCAGCTGACACACTCAGCTGATCAAAACAAAATGGAATACACCCTGGTTCCCCTTTTTTTCTCAAGTGACTATTCACGTACTCTGGTTCCTCCAAACAACAAATAGTTCCCTATAACACTCAATGGGTAAAACCAGCGCCTTTTCGACTGCCACAACCTCCCCCAGGGACTGGGCGCGGCGAGGCAACCCGAGGTTGCGTTGTAGTTGCAAAACTGCTGAACAGCTGCGCTGACCGAGATTCCTGAAGGTTCCTCCCCAGCGCAGTACAGGATGAGTTGGGGACAAGGCCTTGCACCTCCTCCACTCACAAGATCCCGTTACCTGGGGGCCAGTGAGGCCTCGGGTGCGGCGGCCGGCCTTGGGGATAGGGTTCTAGCCTTACCCTGGCGGTCCTCAGGCTGCACTAGGCGGTTTGTGATGGTGTCGCATAGGGCCAAGATATCATCGTCAACCAGTAGGGCGAGCATGTTACGACAGCCCTCTCTCTCTGGGTCGCTGAGCCCCGACATCTCGACCCCCAGGTAGGGGGGAGAGGACAACGCCAATAATGTCGCTCCTTTAGGCCCAAGGGGCCGGCGCCTTGGCAACAGGCACCGGAAGTGCCTTTCGTGCTGTTCGTATCCAAAGCGCCTCCGGTATTCCAAACCCTTGGGCGGAAGTGACCGCCAATGTGGTCAATCAGGAAACGCAGTGCTCCAACTTGTCGTTCCGGGATGGCAGGTACGGACCGTGGTCCCGCCAATCTCACTTTAGGCAGCACCCCGCTTACACCGAAAACATCGACCTTCCACTTGAGAGCTGGTTGTGGAAAGCGAAGCCCTGAATCCTCAGGAGTGCCTCCTTCCAGAGTGCCTGGGGCGGCTGCGCAGTGCAGGTGCGTGGAAAGCGGGAGTCGGCCCCTTAGTGTACGGCGAACTCCCGTGATGCCGCGGGGCCGGCCAATGGAGGTACCTCCTCCCCGTCCTCAGGCCCAGCCCCCTGGAGGGCTTGAAAGTCCTATGGGGCCGCTTCGAAGTTGGGTGTGCCTATAGTTTGATTCTCTTAAATTGTATAGTACTGTGTTAAAATGCTATGGTTTTAACAATAGACTATGAAAAGTTGTTTTTGTTTCTCTGCAACCATCCTATGCCTCACCTGCCTGTCTTTCTGCTTACTTCCCTCTCAAGCTGAGCTTGGCTGTTGCTTCAGTAGGGGCTTAGTTTTAGGCTGGGCAGTTGTCGCGTAGCAATTTAAAGTTAGGACGCTGGAAGTCGGAGGCCAGGGTTTTACTCTGCCATTTACAAATGGTGACCGTGGGCAAGCCGTTTTGTCCCACAGTTTCCTATCTCGAAATGAATCTAGAAGAGATACCTACAAAGGTTGTTGGCAAAGGGGGTGCAGCAGAAGGAGGGCATGAAGAACAGTGCCTGTCCCTTCTTCAGAAAGAACGCAACACGTATTAGCTGTTAGCACCCACATTCACGAGAGAGAAAGACAGTCCTGCTGTCCTGAAGGAAGTCTGGATTAGGAGTCAGACTCAAATCACTTGCTTTATAAGGATTTCTAACAAATTCTGAGGTGCTTCTGATTCTGCCGCTCTGGGGACCACACTGTAAGAATCACTGCTGGTAGAAGTCTGTAGCTAACTTCATTTTTTGTCCCTGAAATCAATAATCATCAGACAATCTAGCCCTCTCAATCTGGATCTATTAGATCCGCTTATGTTCTACATTTGTAGGGAAAACTGCATGACCAAAAACTGCATGGAGTTAAAGGTTTTAGGACACATTTGATATTTCAGTTCCACCTAGTTATTAGCTATGTGACTTTAATCAAGTTATTTAACTTTTCTGAATCTAGGCTTCTAAAAAGCAGTGTTCTTATCTACTGTCACAATTAGGGATTACACAAACAAAATAGCTGGTACACAGTAATTTAGTAAAACAAGAAGCCTTTTTTTCGCAGTGTGCAGCACCCCCAAATGCCATGTACTATTGGATTGCTTTCATTTCAAATTTTGCTATATAACCAAAACTTGTCTGTTATCAGTTGGTTCTTGAAATCAGTATGAATCTTACATCATGCCATGAAAAGCAACCTATTTATCTTGGGAGCTTACTTATACGAGTATTTCATTGCTTCTCAGAATTCCTCAAGTTTCAGGAAATAAAAATGGAAAGGGCCGATAAACCCAGTAACTTTATCTTAATACCTCAAATATATTTATTTGATAGTTTAAGACCACTTGACCATAATTCATAGACAGAATTCTAGATCTCATCTCTAGAATGCTTTAATAACTTTCTGTGTTTTTCAAAGCATAACCTTTGTAATTTGCACAAAACACTGTGTTCAACACAGTATGTGTTCTTCCATTTGCAGTGCTAACTTATCACATTAAAGATGTTCTTTTACTATAGTGGGCCCATTTTTTTTTCCAGTTGCAAGTTACAGCAAATAGTGTAGGGGGTTTTCCTTTGTTAGTGAACCAAAACAGTAGGAGCCCTCATGCTCAAGGATGTCTTTTAGGTACAGATTACTTGGCTTATTTTCCCACTGAAATGCTTTTTTAGGTAATTTTGTCTTTTGCATCTCACTTATGAATGACTTCAAAGTTTTTGTTTTATTGTTTTAAATTCCACCAGAGACTCTTCATCTTTGGAGAATTACCAACATAGATGAATCCATCCCCTGCCTTGCTATTGGAGAGTTCTCACATTTGTCTTCCAACTAAATTTGCAGAGTGTGCTATCTCACACTGAAAACATTTACCTGAAATGACTTTAGTAATTCTAGCAATGTGTAATTCCTGCATGTGGACATTAGTTAAAATAATTTCTAACACAGTATTTTTATATAAACTTTTAGATTTATCTTTTTTGTTTTTAAAAATCATTCAATATGAACATGGTAATATAAACTGAAATACCTCATTTTCTTATGAAACATAATAGAAATTTCTTATTTAATGTATATCTTAAGCCTAATTCCTTTTGAAGCATTGTGCTACATAAAACTGACCACTTCATTACCAATAAGGACAATGTTTTATTGAACAAATCTATGTACAGTACAAAAAATTTCTTGAAATGAGACACTATTGTTGACTTATTGCATCAATGGCTCAGTTTTAATTTGTACTCTTATAAAATGCAAAGTAAAATAATGTTCAACAAGGAAGCACAAATCCCTTTCTTGCTGAACCTGTAATTATCTTTCACATATTAACAATCCCAAAATGCATATGCAGCATTTAGTCATTCTGAAAAGGTGTTTTACAGTACCAAATAAATTAAAAAATAAACACTATTATCCCTTTTAGATTTTTAATCCATACAACAGCTTAAACCAAACATGAAAGGCTGAATCTTCACCTGTGATTTGAGAAGAATCACAAGTTCAATGTTATAAATTATCTAGTCATTATATAACTGGCAGTTAAGAAAAAACAAAAGCGATTATGGCTGGAGCCCAAAGTACCAGTGTCCTTATCCACGGAGATTCCCCCTTTCTACCTCCTCCATAATATCTGAGCAGCAAAAATTCAGATTTGCTGTTTTCTTGACCTTACTGAAACATAACAGAAAGTTAGTATTTAATGTTTTGAAGGCAATTTTTTAAAATTTAAAAACAAAGGATTGAAACTTGGTCAATTTAAGATAACACATCCTCAAAAGAGGAGTAGAAAAGAAAGAGAATAAACTGAGGAAAAAGAAAGCTTCTTTTTCTTCTGGATTCCAGATTAGAACTATTGGAACTGATGTGTTTACTTTATAAAACATACATAAAATGTACACATTCTTTCAATAGCAATTATTTGAGAAATACATTAAGAGGTTAGAACAATGTGGTCAAATAGAATTTTATAAGACATTCCTTGACTTATGTATAAACCAGTTTGAACTCAGAAAGTTTTCCCTCAGCAACACAAAAGCAGAAATAAAACTTCAAATTAAAGACAAAAAAAAATCACACATGGTATATGTTTAAAACATCTTGGTATGAACTACAAAGTCAATGAAAATACTTTGTAGACATGGTAGTTTCAACTTACAAAAAATAAGTTAAAAATGTTAATTTGCAATTTTAAACTTATGGAATATGAAGCAGAAATTATATTTGAAAAAAAAACATAATTGTTCAAATGAACTAGTTTCCAAACAAACTTTATTGCATGATTATTCTAGACTAAACTGAAACAAATCTCAAGTGTTGTATTTTTAGTCTCAGGGAGTATGGAAAACATTTTAAGGTGACCTTAAAGAATTTTAAAAAATCTAATTAATTTGTATGTACTTGTGCTATTTAAAAGTAAGTCACACAGCCTAATGTAGGCTACATTTAAAAAAAAACAACAACACTAAATTATATTGGAATGGTATGACTGTCAATTGCATAGTAGTGAATGTCCATGATAAATAAGCTAATAAAATTGGGAAATTTTTTAGATGTCTGATCTATCATGACCTATCATGACTTGAAAATCCTAATTTAATAAAATCTGGGTGTACCCTGAAAGAAATGTCCCACTTGCTTGGTAAGTTCATTCAAGAAGTTTTAATATTCAAAGTATTTGGCTATAGTAGGAGCTGATGAGATTATCTACTTTGAACAAAAATGTGTCAGTTGGAATACTGGAATATTTGGTTGACACTGGTACGATACTAGCTCAGTTTTTGAAGAATCTGCCTTTGCCTTTTGTTCGTTTTATCCCTGCTACATATTAACACACTGTTAGGTAAATGGAGGTCTTTTAACCTTCCTCTTTTAGAAAATGTACAAGTGTTGGGTCGGCCAAAAAGTCCATTTAGTTTTTTCCATAAAATGACACATTTTTCATTTTCACTAGTAACTTTATTAATTTGGATATCTTGAGTACATCACCTGTCATGCACATGGAGTGATGTTGGTTGTTCTTAATATCTCAATTTGATCACTATTAATTTCAGCTGGTTTACCCAATGGTGGAGCATGGGCCAGCAAGAAATACCCAGCACAAAACTTCACAAACCACCTCTGACACATTCAGTCACTGCACCTTCTCCATACATTGCACAAATCTTTTTTTTGCATTTCAGTTGTGTTATCTTTCTTAAAATGATAAAGCATAATATGCCAAAAATGTGTATTTTTTTCTATCTTCAATATTGAAATGGCTGCACAAAAATTCACCGATTTTGATACCTTTTTTTTTAAATGCATGCTGATACAATAGCTGTCACAATACAATGTAATAAAATTCCTTCCAATGAAGTTAAACACAACTAAGCGCTACTAGGGTCATCTTACAGAAAAAACAAACGAACTTTTTGGCCAACCCAATAGAACATATCTGAGAGGGTATTTAAAAAACACTTTTTGTCTTAACAATTTATTGACAATTAAGTTAAAATCTTCCTTAGGAAAATTACTGGTCATTAAGGAAAATAAATGTGTCAATATATCTTACTGTATTCTTGTGCAAATTTTTGTGTAAATATTTCCTTTCATATATATATATAAAAATTACTATTCAGACCAAATTCATCACTAATAAATACAAACAGATAAGTAGTATGGCTTATTTTATAATTAACTCTCCTAACTGAATAAAACCAATGAATTCTTGACCTGATTCTTAGCTTACATTTCTTACAGCCAGTTATTTTTATATGGCTGTACTTACATAACTCACATCACTGTCTATAGGACCTTACTATGAATCGTCAAGCAATGTCCTAACACTACTCTATATACAAATAGAAATATCCCAGTGTGCTTATACTATTATTCACATTGAATAATTTGTAATTCAGTGTTTTCCTTCAACTAGACAGCCTTTCATGGTCTTAGGTTCTTCTAATCTGTCCCCAAAGTAGTTGCTGGTACTTTTTCTATTTAATTGACACTGCTGCCTTTTAAATACTACAATTCACTGGTATTGTAAGAATGGAAAATGGAAGGTTCTATTAAAGCACTGTTGTTTTGCAAATTTTCAATGCTAGCATGCCATTCATTGAACTTTGACTTGTCTTTTCAATCATCTGGAAACAAGTCACAATGTATTATGAACAGAATGGTGATAAGTCAAGTTTTATTTTCATGTATCAGTTTCTAAATTATAGTAAAGCAAATAACAGTGATTCCTTAAATCATGTTTGACAAGAAGGGAAGGTCATAATCTGATTACGCATGACAAGAAAACAAATCCCATTTGTAGAATACTTTATTGTAAACCAACCCCCTCCCCTTTATTAAATAACAGGTTAACTTTTCCCTTTCTGTAAGGCCATAGCTTGTTTCTCTTTGACTAGTTGCTTGAATATGTTTTTCACATAAGCAAAACTGAACATGCTGCTATTAATCTCACAAACTTTTTTTAAAATGTGGTTTTCTGGATAACTGGTACTTTGGGAGTTTTGAAATAACCCTTTTGAAATCTAACCCAGCACATCTCTGTGAGTTCATTCTGGACAATGTGTGTTGTCTTTATCTTTAGTAATCCAAGACCACTCTAAAATTAAGGCCATCAGGGAAATAGCAAACTGATGATGCATTTTCTTGTAGTGCTTTTTTCACACTACTGCTTGATCAACAGATCTTTCTCAAACATTTTTATCAGGCACCTGTAAAAGAGAACAGGTCTATTAATTCAAATTTTATAGATGTTCATCTGGAATTCTAAGTCAGATCCCTGTTTATTTATACCCTTACACATTCAAAGAATACTGATTATCAGTAGAAAGACAAGCTTTTCTTTTTCTTTTTTTGTTTTTTTTGTTTGTTTTTCAATTACTTTCTGACTCCAAGTATTTTTCTAAAGAGGCTCAATTTCACTTGGTTTATATTCTAGCATGTAGATGAAAAACACTCCCATCATAATTATTTTTTTCTAGAACTTTAATTACATGAAACTTAAAATGAAGAAAAGCCTCAGATACAGTGAAAGGGTATGATCAAAGAGTATTAAAAACCTGTGTACAAGTTCTGGCTCCCACAAGTTCATAGGCCTGTGCCTTTGCAAATTACTTAACTTGTGTATTTGACTTTGATCTATAAAACAGGAATAGTATCACCTAACTGTGCTATACAAATGTTACTTTTTTAACCTCAAAGATCTATGGCATTTTCTATTTCTACAGATATACCTACTAAGAAGATAGAAGACTTACTTTCATCATCTGAATCAAATCCAAAGAGTGCCTGACATTTCTTTTGTGCAAGGTGAGCCTCAAGTGCTTCTGCATTACAGTAGGTGGTCAGGCATTTGCCACATCTTAGTCTTTTCATTGACTTTTTACAAATGTTATCTTGATCAGAATAGGCATCTATTCTATCAGTCAGAAATTTTCTGCGTTTTGGCATACTAAGGTACCGTTCATCAAGGTAACTAGGAGGCAATGGTCGGACATATGGCTTTGATAAAATTAAGCCATATGAAGTATGTTCACTGGTCGGATTTGGTTTGGATGGTGCCTGAGATACTGGTGGGGTACTGTGTTCTTGTGGTAGAACACTGGGTAAAATGGAACCATTTTCTGTCCTGATTCTATTTGTATCAATTTTCAAAGCAGAATCTGATGAAACTAAAGGAGTCTGTTCTATTCCACTGTGTCCATTGACCAAATCACTACTACAACAATTATTTCCAGAATTTGGCTCTATGTCAGGCATCTTTTGGTCTATCAAGCTTATATCAGAAACAGTATAATCAGAATGTTCATTTCCATTCTGAACTAAATTGTCTGTCTTCTTTTCCATACTTTCTATACATGTCTTTGGTTCTGTAAAATCCTTCCTTGATTTGCTAGTAGAAACTGGCAGACTAACAGCTTGTTTCTCATTACTAGATGAGTCTTTTTCCTGATGATTAGGATTTGAGTCTGTAAGAACATCCCAAATAACTGCTTCACTTGGTTGTGCAGATGATTCTGGTGTTTTACTTAAATAGTGCTGAGCTTCATGTTCATATAACAGAGGAAGATCTTCGAAAAGCTCATGGCATTCTGGGAAACTACACTGAGCTTGAAATATCCTGTGACTTTTTGTGTGTTGAGCAAGCTGGAATGGCAGCTTAAATGACTCATTGCAATTAAAATGCAAACAAAAGTACACATTTGGATAGCTGTGTCTATTAAGGTGATCTATAAAATGCTGAGAATCTTCAAACTGCCTTTGACAAAATTTGCATTTTCCTTTGCTCCACTTCATTACGGTTTGCCGCACATTCAAGTCAGTTGGATGTACAGTCCTTGCATGTTTATTTAGAAATCCAATTCTTTTAAATATCCTGACACAGCCAAGAGCAGGGCACTTAAAGTTTCCTTCTTGATCTGTATCATATATGTCTTTTGGATGGCACACAGTTCCATTGATTTTATGAAGTACTGAAGTTTCTTGATTCAGGTCATAATCATCTTCAAAATCACCTTCTTCATCCTCTTCCTCCTCATAGTCATCCTCACATACAGGTAAAGGCTCTAATACATTATTTATGTAAGTATCAGTACTGCCATTTTCAATAATGTTTTCAATAGCATCTTCTGATACACTTATGGGAATTTCAGTGAATTCAGCCACATGTGCAGGGATGACTTCTTCATTTCCATCACTGGAAGTATTAATAGTCTGTACTTCCAAATATTTATTATGAGAATTCTCATTTTCAAGTGAAATTAAAGAATTGGAACAACTTATTTCTCCCAAAGCAGGAATTTCCTGATCCTCCTGCTGAGCTGCAGCAATTTGTTGTCTTTGTATTTTTTTAACATGATTCTTTAAATGCTTCTGCATAAGTCCTCTGTTTCTAAATTTCCTACCACATATTACACAGGAAAAACTGCCCTTTTTCTGATGAGCCTGGGCATGCCTTACAATGTGACCACCTAGAAATTCCTTGTTACATAACATACACCGATGTCTTGGGACATTGTGATCTATTTTAGTAGCATTAAGAGCTGTAAGGTTTTTCTTTGTATTAACATGGCCTTTAGGTTGGGCTCCAGATATATCATCAGGATCAAGCTCTCCAGTGCTCTGATCTGTTAGAGAGTCAAGCCCTTCATCTAAATCTTTCTGTTCCACTGTCTTTCTTACATTACCTGTAGAATTTTCCAGTGTATTTTCATTTAGAAATGTAATTGCTGATTTATCACTCAGTAATGCTACACAGTTTTTCTTAATCATTACGAAGTTCCAGAATTCAGGATCAAAAAACAATCCCTTTTTTAAAATTGGAAGTAATTCGAAACGAACACGATTTTGAACACTACTAGTGCCTTCATTATATTCTTCATCAGGACGTTTGTAAAGTTCTTCAACAGTATGATAAGCTTCCAAGGAGCGCTCAAGAAAAAATATTGAGAGTGCACAAATCCTGAGGATCTCCAAATCATTTGGCAAAAAATGTGCAATTGTTTTATAAATTAGACATTTAGTTTTGGGATCATCATGAAGGTCTAGTTGTAGAGCACAACCACATATTTCAACACAAATTTGTAAGCCTTCTTCTTCAACCTGTAAAAAGAAAAAAATATTACTACTAAATACCTTTTTAAAAATATTACACTAACTAGTTTACCTTTTAAAAATACAACCCTAAAATGAAAGTTTAAAAAAACCCACAGTATTCCAAATGTGTAACTTTCCTCAGTAGATAGCCTTAACTCTTATTTAACATATAAATAAATCTTTCTAAATTTGACAATCTGAAAAAGATAGCATTTTCTCTTTTAATTTAGTTAATCTGCAAATTTGTCAAGCATCACTAACCATAATAAAAAATGCTTCATAACCTTATGGTGATTTAAAATACAAAATGCTCCATAAACTTACGAAGATTAAGTTTCTTATTTCATGTACTAATCTTATTCTGTGGCAGAAGGGTTAAATTATATGAATTTAAACATATTTATCAATTTTTATGTCAAAAAATAACTAGACTTTAAAAAAAATAACTGCTTATGGAATCTTTCATAAAGCTGCACTATTTAATTAACATAATTTAACCAAATACAGGAAGAAATGTAGGCCACATGAGGAGGGCCATTACAATCTTTCCAAATCTAATAAGGTAACAGAATGAACCTACTGGAAGTTACCAAAAAAATTATTCAAGTTTTGAAATTTTTACTTATGACTCAAAATAAACTGCATCAGCTTTTACTCAGGAATCTGTTGTCTGTCCACCCTAATTCAAGTTATAAATAATGCTGCTAGTAATTTGAAATGATCTAAATACCTGTTTGAATAGAAAGAGGTACAAATAATGTCTTTTAAATTGTATGTGTGTATACATCATACTATCTACATATGGTATATTACAAATGATAAGAGAGGAAGACACCTTACCATCCTTATGTCCACTTAGTCCTTTACATGTTCTGCAACCCTGCTTAACTACTTACAGTTTCACACACAGACCTTAACTTTGTACGTCATATTCCCAATTTATCTAGCTGGTAAATTCTGACACATCTCCTATTCATTCTTTGGCAGTTATACTCTGAAAAGCTTTTCCTCACCATTCATTCTGGTCCCTGCCCTGGGTTAGAGTTAGGCATTCCCCATTCTTTCCACTGGGAATAACTTATACTTATTTCTAAGGAGCATGTATATATTGTTTTATAACAACCTGTGTATGTCCCTACCCCCCTACTTTTAATTATTAAATTCCTAGGAATTTTTGAATTCCTAAATAATACAGTATCCCATTTTTTTATATCCTCCTATGGTTAGCAGAGAAGTTAGAATATAGTGACTTTGGCCCTGGCTGGCGTAGCTCAGTGGATTGAGCTTGGGCTGGGAACCAAAGTGTCCCAGGTTCGATTCCCAGCCAGGGTACATGCCTGGGTTGCAGGCCATAACCCCCAGCAACCACACATTGATGTATGTCTCTCTCTCTGTCTCTCTCTCTGTCTCTCTCTCTATCTCCCTCTGTTCCCTCTCTAAAAATAAATAAATAAAATCTTAAAAAAAAGAATTCTGTTTAAAAAAAAAGAATATAGTGACTTTGAATAAGATCACATCTATTCCACTGAGTTTAGTTTTCTCCTATCAATCCATCATTCCAGTTTGAAATCCTTTACTGAATTCAAATTTCCTCCTTCTGTCTGTTACACTTAGATAGTTCCACCTAGATTTTCCAGATATAACAGATTCAAATTTTACTGTTTCAAAACATAAATTCCTTCTTTCTCCAAAGTTCTGTTTACATTCTCTCTTTTGCCACATGAAGTTATAATGTACCCAACTGCCCAAGTTTAACAATTTCAGGATCATCACAAAGGACAAAGGAAACGGGACACTTTCCTTACCTGAAATCCTTTAAAAATTCCAGTACATTTATCGACTGAAGTTCCAACTTTTAATGTAGAATTCAAATCCCTTTAGGATCTCCAACAACCCACCCTCAACTTCTACAGTCCCACCAATTAGTTTCATCTTCTACATACTCCCCCCAGGTTTCTCTGCTACACTATTAATGTCACTGAACAGTTGTGAGATAAACAGTAACATGAGAACAGTGGTCTGTAAAATACAAATATTAGTATTATCCTCATCTGTCATTCAAAACCTAGCTTAAAGCATCCTCCTTTGTGGAGCCTTTTCAGATATGCCATCTGTGTCTCCTGAACTCATGTGGTATTGTGCTCTTTTTCACAGCACTGAGGCATGTAAGTGATCTATTCCATTAAATAAAAATCTTTTAAGTACAGTGTAAACAATTAAGCACATTTTAAATATTTATTTCATCTTTGAAATTTTCCTTTTATAATGTATTCTTAGGTTGACCAGACTTGTGAAAATAAAAAAGCTTTCTGATAATTGGCTGAACTTCCCCAATGTTATAAACTTTCTTTAACAAAGTCTCTTAATGTTTGGTGCAAATGAGAATCATATGTAAAAAAATATATAGATAAATCTTTTATTTTTGAAAGAAGTTTTATAGATGACTCTGATGCACCTTAAATGTTGAAAAGTATTTTATGGCATAATTTATTTGTTTTTCCTCCTTTTTTGGTAGGGAGAGAGGTTAAATTCAACAATACATAATGACATCTCACTATATAATGGTGAAGCTATTAAGGCCATTAGCAAAATAAATAGGAAATAGAAAAAATACCTCTGATGTAATGCTGTCAACTCTGTGTCATGGGAATATGATCACTACATGGTCATATAGCTAATGAATGATGTGATAATGAATGTCATAAATGCACAAATATAAGAAAATATATTACTTAAGGGATGCCTCCTTATGTAACCTGCATAATGATTCAGTTAAAATGTAGGGTAGCTTTATCTTTACTATCTTTGTATTTAAACTTGTTAATACTTGAGAGAAAAAAGTTAAAGGATTGGCAGGATCTATTTTCATGTCTATATAAGTCATGTAGAAGTGTACTCACTTGCAAATGGTCCATCAAAACTTGCTTCAGGACTATTTTTAAAAACAGTTAATGGGTTTATACTATTTAACTCTAAAAATTTGTCCTTAAGTTTCAAAAATGCCTTGTATTCATGGTTTCTTTAACCTAAATACCAGACTTAAAACTATGAACCATATTTCTTTATGATAGTGTGTAGGCACTGTCTATAGATAAAGTTCATCTGCAAATTAAGATTCTACTAAAATGATAAACTTATTTAATTATATACCCTCTTCAAATTTATAGTCAAATAAATATTTTCACAAGAGATTCAAGTTTCATTGAGCTGTTATTTAATTTTAACTTAAAATGAAGGGGTAAATATATCCTGTTTACCTCATCTTTAATGATTTTCATGAAAGGAAATATGACTCTCACATTAGTTGCTGTTCTTAGAAGCTGGTAGCATTGATCTACAAAAACTTGTTTTGAAGGATTAGACTTAAGCTGAAGTTTACTCCATATGAAAATCAACTCCCTGTAAATGAGAAAAAAAGAGAAATATCAAAAATACAGTTTATTGAAATGAAGACATTAGTTATCTCTAACTGATTTCTTGGCTGAGATACATACAAAGTGGATATAAAAGGACATTATGTTAACCCCAAGCTACTTTTACTACCTATATGGAATTAATAAAAGCTAGTGGGGGGAAATTTCAGAAATTGCAATTTTGCAGTGATAAGGAATGAATTTCAATCACATGCTGACAAACCTAAGGCATCTCTAGTACTTGATCAAAATAAATTCTAATCCAAATGCACCAACATTACATAAAAAAAACTTTACTCTAATTGCCAATTTAGAAATCAATGCTATAGCCTTTACGCAAAAAATAGTTCATATTTTTCATTTTCAGTTTATTAAGATACCAAATGTGCTACAGATCCAAAGTTTAAATATAGTACTGATTCTGAAACATTTTAGATTATCTGCTCTTCCATTAATAATATGTAGACTTTCAATATATACAAGCTATGGATCATTTTCTAAAAATATGGCTTAGGTTATTACACAAACAAGGTTATTAGATGAAGCAGTGGGTTTTGTTGGAAGAAAATTATGAGATATAATTGATATATTTAGATATCATATTTTAGCAAATTAGAATTCTTTAAATATATCACTAGTTACATAAAGCATCATAATCTAAAAAGCATTAAAATAACTGATGACAAAATTTTTTTAAAGTGACTGAGTATGCTGAGTATGCCCAGCATATACAACTATTAAGTCATGATTCAACTTGACTACTATCATGAAGGTATGAATAGTCTACTTACAGAGACGATACAGAAAACACAAAACAGAAAATGATGGCAAGCAATGTATTAGCAGTAAAAAACCAAAATTCCCCATATTTCAAACTAGCTGTGTGGTGTTCATAATTTTCAGTCCACCACCAACTTTTCTTTTTGTTTTTCTTTTTGCATATGTACTCCTATGGGAGCTCACTGGGTTTCACACCTTGCTCCCAAATCTGTAGCTCTGACTTCTTTACCAATTTCCATGTCTAGGTATATTTCAATTAAGATTGCTTTCTGTCACTATAATCCTATCAGAACAAATAACATTCCTGCAAAATTGACAATCTTTTCCTAGATCAGTCAATGACACTAAACATTCCTCTAACCTGTTTGTTTTAACGTGTTAATTTTTTAGTCTTTCCACTTTGACTATATTTTTCCCCACAGCCATTCTTCTCCATGTACCACCTTAGGCCCTTTAATTTTATATATTAATAATTCTATAGGGTTCTAAACTGATCTGTTTCCGCCTTCCAGACTATTTCATTTGATGCTTGTTCTAGATGCCATATATTGTCAATAGTAATGGAAACATGGATTTTGAAATCAAAAGCATCAAGATTTGAATCCTGGGCACTCTTCTACACTGGTCTCCTTATAGTTTATTTATTCCCATTTTTGTTTATGTTGATTACTCTTCTTGGAAAGTAGTTCTTTATTTCTAAGATGAGCTTATCTTTCAATGTCCATACCAAGTGCCTCTTCACAAAAGCCTTCATTAATACCCCAAAGTGGTAATTATTTCAGAACAGGTCTTTATCCCTCTTATTGACTTCATGCCTTTCATATATTTCCTTGCTTATATTTTATAGATCCTGTTTCCCTAACTACTAATACATTATAAATTTCAATGATACATTGTATAGACATAGTGACAAAAACATGAGACTGGGAATGAGAGAGACCTATATATCAATAGGGTGTTATATGCTACCAGACATGGCATTACCAAGTTTACAGTGAGCCACCTTTTTCTGGCAATGCCCTAATACACAAGATTGGAACCCTAGTAGCCATGTCTCCTATGTGACCCTTCTCACCCTCCTTAAGATATTAATTCAAGAACAGGAAACTGATCCCAGTCAGTTTCAACTCTAGAATGTTCTCAACTCTAGACTATGAAGCATGGGGACTGTTGACATTCTTTCTGGTCTGCAATAGGAGAGATTGGAACCAGCTGACACGAAAAAGTAACTTAAAAAAAAAAACAAAAAACCCTAGCAATCTCAAGTGTCCCTGGTAGCACTTCTCTTTTGAGGACCAACTAGATCCCTGTCCTTTTTGTCGCGTATGCCATATGCCAGTATCTTTCCAGTAAATACAAGCATACATCAGTTTTTTGCACTTTGCTTCATTGTGATACACACATGTTGTGTTTTCTTACAAACTGAAGACCCTCCACAAGTAAAAGATTATGACTTCCTTTATCGTGATACTCCCTGGTTTGTAATACTCGCTGTACTGTGGTGACTGGAACTGAACCTGCAGTATCTCTAAGGAATGCCTATACTATTTACATTTTCCCTAAACTAGTTAGATGTTGAAAAAGATATGGCATATCTCTGCAACAGATTTAAAAACAAAAAATGATAGCTGGAAATTATGGCAAAATATTCCATTCAATATTATACAAATGAATGTTTAAGGTATTAGAAATATATTTATTCTCCAACTTGTTCCAAAATATAATTTGAGACTCCTTAGAGAGACATCATCAAGGTACAATATTTTTTTTTCTTTTCTGAAGAGAGAGATCTTACCTTTGTTTCTGTTAACTCAGGAGGAAAGCTGGTAAACCAAATATAATACCAAGATCTTAATAAATTTGCCAGGAGAGGGCTACCAATGTGAATTTTAGCTTTCTAGCAGGTAAAGCAGAAACATGGTTATGAAGCTCTATTCTGACTGAATTTATAAGAGGAGTCTCAGGTTTACTTGTGCACTAGGTTTTGAAGGAGAACACAAGAAAAAACAAAACACCCTAAAAATCACTAATAGACTTATTTGTGGAGACTTAAAGGGGATATTTTAATGAAACTTATATTTTCTTTTCAAACAGAGGTTCCTTTAGAAAACACAGCACCAATTTGGTATACCTATTTACCAGGTAGCAAGTACTAATAAAATCATCAAATTTATCAAGTTATCTAGGTGAGGAGAACAGGCTATAACACACTCTACAAACACCCTTAAAATTCAGAGGCTGTGAGTCGGGCCACCTGGGTCTATATCCTGGCTTTATCTACTAGTTGAATGGCATCAGTACAATATTATCTACCCCATAAAGTTGTTGGAGTAAGTAAGATAATGAACATACACAGCGAAGACTATGGGAAGCACTCAGCAACTAGTGGCAGCTGCTATTACTATTTTATTTATTTAGTGATGGTAAGACAAATAAGGTTGGTAGCTTACTCCACTAGCTTGAGATGCAGCAAAACTGGACTGTGGATGAGGTCTTAATCCTCAGAGTCCAGATAAAGGGTAAGCTGATCACAGGGAAGGCCAGATGAAAAAGACAACACAGACCTTGTAAGCTAGAAGTAATCCTGCTTCTTCAAGTTATAGTGAAAATCAACTTTTAGAAAAAGGATTTCAGCATATAGAAATATAGAGGAAAGAGAGAAGAAATAAGAGGGCAGACCATCAGAACTCAGCCTACTCAGAAGGAAGGACAAAGAAGCAGCCTACAGATTCCTTTCTAGTTAAGCAGCTGGGAGTTACATTACCCAGCTTCTGTTCTTGGAGGGTAACTGTGGCCAGGAGCAGGAAAGATAGGTACTGTTTTATTTTAAGGTCCCTCCTTAGAGAATAGAAATTGGTTAGTCAAGAAAAGAACAAAATTAAATGTTTTCCTCTTTGTTGTTGTTTACACATGATTCCATTTGTTTAAAGAGCATATTAAAATGAAAAGATTGAGGATATCCAGTTTAAATAGTTTAATACAGCCAAGGAAAAAGAACATTTCTATCCCTATCACAGGAAAAGACCTACTATAATAGTCATGAGTACATTGTTTGGGAATAAGTACATATCAAGAAATGATATAATGCTAACTGTATGTCGTACCACTGCCCCCTGATCCCCTCCTCTATTTGAAATCCAACTTACTGGGTAAACTTTTGAATAAAACTTACATAATCTAACTAAAAGTATACTCTCCTAGAAAATAAAAAATAAAAAGTATACTCTTACATAAATATAGTCAACTGAACTTGGACAAAGGAACAAAGGCAATACAATGGACAAAGACAGTTTCTTCAGCAAATGATGCTGAAACAACGGGGCATCCACATTCAAAAAATATAAATCTAGACACAGACCCTATAATATTCACAAAAAATAACTCCAAATGGATCACAGACCTAAATATAAAATGTAAAATTATAAAACTTATAGAATATAACATAGGAGAACACCTAGATAACCTTAGGTATGGTGATGCCTTTTTTGACGTAACACCAAAGATATGATCCATGAAAGAAGTAACTGATAAGCAAGACTTCATTAAAATTAAAAAAAATATATGCTCTGTAAAACACAGTATCAAGGAAATTAAAAGACAAGCCACAGACTGGGAGAAAATATTTATTAAAAAACACATCTGATAAATGACTATTATTCACAATATACAAAAAACTCTTAAAAGTCAACAATAAGAAAACAAGCAACTCAAATAAACAGGCCAAATATCTTAACAGAAACCTCACAAAGAAGATATACAAATAGCAAGAAAACATATGAAAAGATGCTCCATATCATATGTCATCAGGGAAAATGCAAATTATAACAACGAGATGCCACTATACACCTATATTATAGCAAGGCCAAAATCTAGAGCCCTGACAAATGGTGGTAAGGATGAGCAACAGGAATTCTCATATATTGCTGGTGGGAGTGAGAAATGGTACAATCATTTTGGAAGACAGTTTGGCAGTTTCTTAAAAAACTAAACATATTTTTCCATATTTTCCAGCAATCGTTCTCCTTGATCCCAAATCGTTCTCTCTTTACCCAAAAGAGAAAACATGTCCACACAAAAACCTAAACACAGATGTTTACAGCAGCTTTGTTCATAATTGCCAAAACTTGGAAATAACCAAACACCTTTCAGCATCTGAATGGATGAATAAACTGTGGTACATCCAGACAAGAGAATGTTATTTAACACTAACAAGAAATGAACCATCAAGCTAGGAAAAGACAGAGGTTTTCTTTTCTATGAAAAGAAACCTTACATATATAGTACTAAGGGAAAGAAGCCATTTAGAGAAGGCTACACATTGTATGATTCTAACTATATGAAACTCTGAAAAGGCAAAACTATGAAGATAGTAAAAAAATCAGTGCTTTCCAGAAGTGGCAGTCAGAATGAAAGATGGACAGAACACAGATGATTTTTACAGCAGTGAAAGTACTCTGTATGATACTATAATGATGAATTATATCATTATATACTTGTCCAAACCCATAGGATACAAAACACCAACAGTTTACTGAAAAATGAACTGTGACTGCATGATTATGATGTGTCAGGGTAGGTTCAACCTTGGTAAAAATGTACCATTCTGGTAAGTAATATTGATATGTATGTGTGGGAAGCAGGGGAAATACGGAAAATGTACCTCCCTCTAAATTTTGCTGTAAACATAAAACTGCTCTAAAAAATTAAGTCTCAAAAAAAACCCCACCAAACTTCACACTCCAAATTTAATTTAAAACATACCTGTTTCATTATAGCACATACCTTAAACATTTATAGTATCAATTACTGGTACATGATCATTCTCTTTTTCAACTGTTAGGTCTTACTATTGCTTCTTGCTTAATGTTTTCACATAACTTTTTAAAAATTATGAAGTCCAAACTCTGCTAACCAGTTCTTCTGTTCCCCATCTTATTTCAATTTCAATATTAGGAACACTTACCAGATATAATACATGTCCCCATTCTGGAGCTGTGAAATAAGAAAAGATTCACAGAGTTGCAAGGCTAGCACAGTTTTGCCTTCTTTTTCAGTGTTACAGATGATATCAATTCCACTCTTACAATCAGTTTTCAATAAATGCTATAAGAGGAAAAGAAAAATCAGTTCATCTCATTAAAAATATCTAAAATGCTAGTTGTAGTAAATGTTTAAACATTCAGCAGAAATTAGATTTCTAGTTTTCTTCTATGAAGACAATGATGAACTGTAGAGAAAAATTCTCATAGTCTCATAGTTTTACTATATAGAACCTACAGTTTACAATGACTACTTTTCATCTCATTAATGTCCATACTTGTAGGTAAGTAGGGTCCATATTAGGAAAGATTCTTTTCATCTTGAAAAAACAAAATAACAAACATGAAATTTAATTTCTTAGTATTTTATTTAAAAGGCAAAATCATAATGCTTCTCAGTTTTTATTTGATCTTTATAACACCAGAAACTCAACATAAATAATGCTTATTAATGAGTGTTTTATTAATTTCATCATTTATTAATGTCAGATTTTGTCTATTTCAACATAAGCTTAAAGAATGGTGCCAAAGAGAACACATCTACATAATGTAATCTAAAAGCCTTTGGTACTACTATAAAAGGAATTTAACAAGAATGGGCTACTTTTTTTTTTAATTGTAAGGTTAAAATAATGACAGGCAAACAAAATCTTAAACAGTACCTCCTGGAATAGCTGATCTTCTACAGGTGACATAAATAGACATGTGAAGAGTGCTTGATGGAAATATAAGTCTTTGCTGATTTCTGGGTGATTTATACAAGATTTAATAAGAGCCATTGCTTCAGGTATGCGTTCACAAGCAATTAGGTATCTGGCACGTAGTTCAAAGAATAGTGGATTTTCAGAACTTAAGTATTTGTTCACTACGTTAAAAAGAGAACAGACTCATATTACTCTCAAGAAAAGATTTTCTCAAACTCTTGACTGTTGTTTGAAACTTTAGCACCAACACATGGCACCTAATTAGATTAAGTAGTTAATTACGTAGCATTTTCTTAGAGTTTGTGAAGAAAAATATACAATTATATGATTGGAAAAATGGAAAGAACAGTGACAACAAAACAGTGCTCAAGAAATATCTGTCGCTATCTTCTCAGTATAAAAAGTAAAAAGCAAAATAAAAAACAAACCTGAAACATTATTTTTTCAGTTCACTAATAGGTTAAAATGTTTCAAATAACATTGGGTCTGGAATTTCTAGCCTAAGATTAGTACTTCATCTCTTAGGGCTAAATATTTTCATTACTATTAAGGTGAAAAGGTTGAATCTTAATTTGTCATTAAAAACACATTAATTCAGATTAATTATAGAGAAATCTGAGTTAATGAAAAAGTTAAATAGTAAAATACATACGTTTTATTCCTTTTCAACAAAAGATTAAGCCAAAAGGACTGCTTATTAATATATGCTCATGTATCAGCAAGAATAACTACTAAAAATACCTGCTTTTACACAATTTAAAAATATACAAACACCTCTACCTACATATTTATTTAGACCTAACAACAACCTTATGACAGGTATCATAGTATCTGTTTTATACATCACAAAACTGAGTCTTAGAGAGGTCAAATGACTTGCCCAAAGACAAAAATTAAGTGGCAAAGCAGGAACTGGAACACATATTTCATGATTTTGAACCCAAAAGTATTTTAATTAGTTATATATATTTAATGATAGCTTCTAAAATGCTTATGAGTGATGTTTTATTTGGGCTTCAACATTTTCCTTGCAAATCTGTTTCCAATGTATGATATACAGACACTGAGTTATAAAGTTAATGCAAAGATAAACTTTAGTTTTTACCCTAATGATTAACAATGAGAACAGTCATCCATATTAATGAGGAGGTATGTCAATGTAAGTATGAAAGGGCTATCTATGTACGAAGAACTATACATATATATATATTAAGGCCATCAGCCCTCCCTCACAGCAACCAAGTATGTTTGTTCTAGCTCCTACTCGAAGAAGCCTAAAAGCTCCCCAAAGCGCAAACTTTCTTTTCCCCTTTTCACTCTTTTTGAAGCTCTTTGTGTACCTGCTATCCCCTCTAACCCCACTCCCCTCATAGTTTCCTTTGGTCTGTCACCCTTGCCTTACCTGTATTGGCTCTTTATATCTTTCCTCAATAATCCAACTCTCCTCCTCAGTTCTAGCTGCCTCTGTCTTCATTTCTTTAATTCCTTCCCCAGTCTCCTTTGTATCCCTTGGTATATAGCACTATATCACTGTCACATATATACCTTAGCCCTTTTCTGCTGGTCTTGTCCTACCTCCTATCTCACGCCACAACTTTGTACTACTGCTGCTGGCCTTTTCACCTCTCACATCTGTGCCTTAGGCCTCCACACTTCTATCTGGGATGGCTTGCTCTTAAACCCATGAATCATAGCGCCTTCTCCACTACACTCTACTCACAGTCTACCCCTACCCCTGACCCTGGGAAAGAACCTAACCTGCTCAGCACAATTTGTGGCATGAAGTATCTTTCTCATTGAACCAAGGTCTGAATGGTTCCAAAGCTGAGAGTTCCTGCCTTTTCCCTTTGGCCAGCTTATAATTGCACTCCAGAGGCTCTCTCCATGCTTTCAAATGTGTTCTACATTTTTGTGTTTATTCACTACTGCTAAGCTTACTTTCTAAGTTTTGGGGATCAAAAATGTTCTGTGGTTCAGGAATAATATGGCAAATAATATACATGTATATTTTTCAATAATTTAATATATACATATATTTTTAATAATTTACTAGAAGGAGTTGACAGAGCCTCCTTCTTCAAAAGAAAATTTTGGCCCATAGGAACCACTGTGCTTCTAGGTTTGAGAGGAGGTGATGTCAAAGAAGTATGCAGGTAGAAAGGGAATAAGAGAAAATTTAACTTCTATTAATGGATCAAGTGTGGGAAATACTATCCTATAGTATTTGTAATTAAAATTTACTTATTTAGTTAGTCACTCATTCATCATGTAGTCATTCAATCAATCAACATATACCTATACCTAACACTGGGCTAGGTACAGGATATACAGTAGTGGTGATAAAAATTGGATGAGTTCCAGCCCTCGGTTTCCTGTATGAGGGAGATCTCATGTGCTTAAGCCGGGAGTTTCCTTTTGTTTTGTTTAAAAAAGGTGTTCCTACTTAAATAGATTTTTAAAATATAACTGAAGAGACAAAAACAAATGAACTCTCTGTAACATCTGAACAAGTAAATGTGTTAACACTCTGAATTCCCATTAAAATGAGAAATTACTAGAAATAAATGTACCTCAGTCTAGTGCTAAAAGTCACTCTTAGGGCAGGTTAGTACAACAAATCAAACACGCTTTATGTGAAAATACATAACTCTTACTCAATATTATAAAATAAAAATCAGTATTTCTGCTCTAATTAGAAAGTGAAACTGTTTGCTTCTCACAAATGGTGGTTTTGATTTTGAGTCTCCTGAAGTACCTATCTCCTGAGATGCTGGCTGGGCTTTAAGAACAGCTTGCAACACTGGATCTTCCCATGGGCCACCATCTCTAATGATTCGAGTCACCAGTTCCAGATTCACATTTCCATATCTGCGGAGGTGATTCTGGCATTCCTAGGAGAGAAAAATCATTTTGGCTTTATGAATTTAAAGGGGTTAAAAACTAAACTTGATCATCATTGTCAATAAAATGACTGATGGCCAATGAGGCAGCTATTAATATAAAAGAGAAAGGATTGCTGAGTAACCTAAGTAGGGTGTCAAAACCCCAGAAGTACACAAATTGACTTTAATGCCAAAGGTTACACAGTTTCTACATAAGTGGACTTAGGAAATCCCATTATATAGGGATGAAGTGTAACCTAAGAAAAAAAACTTAAGGGATGCATCGTTTCTAGAAAGAGGATCACATTGCAAAAACATAAGAAAAAACTTAAGGGATGCATCATTTCTAGGAAAAGAACCAGGTTGCAAAAATGTAAAACTTAAAATACTCACTTAAATTTGTGTGAGAGCTCATAAATTTGTGTTAACGGGGAAGGCAAGAGCCCTGACAATGAGAAGGGGGTAGTGGGGTCTAATGCAGACTCTGGTTGACAGGCAGACTTAGGTGCCCTGCCCCAATCCCAAATGTATAATTTTAGTTGTGGTAGAGGGATGAAAGATGAAAATTCTATTCCACTTTGTTGTGTAAGTACATTTGTAGTCTTCAGATGAAGAAATGGCAGGCTGAAGGAATGAATACAACCTATATGAAGACTTTGCATTAGATTTAAGATTAAAACGTACTGATAAGTTGGGCATTAACTGAAAATTTGTCTATGCATATTCTGGGATTTTTTTAAAAAGATATTTGAAATGTTTTTAGAGAATCTGATATCTTAGACTTGTGATTATAATATGAATTATGTAATAAATCTGTAAGCAATGTTTAATATTTAGAAGAACTTGGTTTACTGAATTGATAAATTTGATTAATCAGATTTAGATTTACAAGATTTAATTGTTTGATTATGCTTTTTGATTCATTACTTTGTTCAGTGTTGTGTTTTAAAATGTTTCAGGGTATTTAATTTGGTAATTTAAAAAGATTATAACTGAGGGCCTAGTGAAGTTAATAAATTTATTTTTTAAATGCATAAATAGAGCTTAAAGCCTTAAGAAAAAACTAGATATTAAAATTGGCAATGTTAAAATTTGAATAAATTGCACATCGATTAAAACAAACAGCTGCCAGAATTTCTTTCTGTGCTCAAAAAAAAGTCCTCAGGCATTAAAAATTTGTAACAGTCACAGGCAAAGCTTCAGGATAAAATGATATACAGGGGTGGGCAAAAGTAGGTTTACAATTGTAAGTACACAACACAGAGAGTTTATTCTTGTGTTACTATCGATTATTGTATTATTTATTTGTATTACAATTGTAAACCTACTTCTGCCCACCCCTGTATATAGTCACAAAGTTTACTTATTCGATAACTTACTAAGCTACATACTCAAAGTGACAATAAACACTTTGCTTTTATTAAATTGTCACGTTGTTTCATCATTCAAACATTGCAAAGTGGTATCTACATGTCACTTCACATTCTTTGTTAAAATATACAAGAGTTTTTGTTTTATAAGACATCAAGGCAATAGAAGAAATCTAATTTCAAGATAAAGAATCATTCAGTCAAGGAAGTCAAGGGATCCTTAACTCAAAATATGAAAGTAAGTATCATCTAAAAGTTATTTAGGACATTCCCAAATTAAAAGGAAGTAAGCAAGCAAAAACAGTCCAAAACAAACCCTATAAACAATGGGCAAGTTACTTAACCTCTCTGTGCTCTTTCATTTGACTCCTCTGCAAAAATACTAAAAATACCACTTTCATAGGATTGTTGTGAGGATTAAATTATAAACAGTATTGAAAAGTGCTTGGTACAGTGCCTGACACATAGTAAGCACCTAAAAAATGATAGCTACTATTTCTTCTAGTATATTTTAACATTTTGAATAACTATTTTACTCTAGGATACCCAGTTACCTCAGCATAAAATTATTTTTTACAGTTCCATATGTCAGCATGTTACAGCATTCAAAAAATAAAATATAATTTTTTTTTTTTTTTTTTTAGGGAGGGAAGGGAGGGAGGGAGAGAGAGAGAAAAAGAGAGAGAGAGAGAAAGAGAGAGAGAGAGAAACATCAATGTGCAGTTGCTAGGGGTTATGGCCTGCAACCCAGGAATGTACCCTGGCTGGGAATCGAACCTGGGACACTTTGGTTCCCAGCCCACGCTCAATCCACTGAGCTACGCCAGCCAGGAAAGATATAAAGTTATTGATCAGCTATGCTTTTTTAAAAAAAATACATCACATGGAACAAGTAATGATCTGTGGCAACAGCTTCATGGTTAAAAACAATCATCAATTTCAAACCTCAAGATAAACAAACTCCTAAATTACACTAGACACACGTTGGTGCCCCTAAAATTCAAGATGGCTTTTGTTCTAATCAAAGCACAAGAAATAAGGTAAGTGGATGCTAGCCCCTGAATCACTGGTGAGCTTTAGCAATGCTGCTGAGCCCTCAGACATCCCATCCTTCTAGTTGTGTTAGGGGTAAGCGAGGCACCAATCATACAGCCATTAACACCGTGGGACCTAGAACCAGACTTAGGGCGATATCAAGATATGGTATAATAGGTCTACTGCTAATTTCCTAAACTTGGCTGAAAATAAGAAACACTTACAGAGGTCTTGTTTAATAACAAATTCCTAGGGCCCAGTTCAAACCTACTGAACTGAAATTTCTAGTGGAAAGCCATGATGATCTATCTGTATATCTACAAGGTCTTACACCCCACAGTCAATTTTGGCATACTTTTTTTATTGCATTTCCTACAGTTAGTATGTACTTCCATAAATATTCATACTATAAATTATATTCTTGTATTCCCACCAATCCTTCCACTAAAAATTAGCAAATTAACTTAAGTTCATTTTTGTAAGATAAAAATTATAAATGAGTTTTGTTTTGTGTGTGTGTGCACTTTTTGAGCCCAAGTACACCCTATTTTTGAGACCACTTTTATGAGAAATCGCTTTGGACAGGAAATAAAGATTAAATAAATATTTTACTTTGTTCTATTTAAAAAGGCAAAGGACGACAGAGAACAAATAAGTTGGTATCTTTTGTCCCCTCCTTCCTTAAATAGTATAGTGGATTTTTTGGATGATATTCAATCTAAAAGCCTTCAAAGTGAAAAAGGAAGCACTGAAATCACTGTAGAATTCACAACCAATCTTTTTTAGAGTATATGTACATACTGTGGTCTTTATTTTTTTTTAAGAACATTTACTTAATTAAAGATTTGGACCTGTATATTAACCTTATCCTTTACTAAGTCATCTATCTGCTGTCATTGATACCCACTGCACTATGCCTAAATACAAGGGTAGGCAAAAGTAGATGTACAGTTGTTCATATAGAAAAAGGACAATAATAAGTAATACAAGAATAAACTTTTTCTTATACTTACAACTATAAACCTACTTATGCCCACCCCATATAATTCTCTCAGAAATTTCTACTCAACCTTATGTCATTGCCTCATTCTTGTTTTGGTATCAGTGTGGCATGGGTTTAATGTTTTATTTTACAAGATTTTTCTTCCCTGAACTCATTGCCTGAACTCATTGCTGAACTCGAGTTGACCAGTAGAACCTGTCTGTGAAGGTGCAGATCAGAATTCTGGCCATTCTGCATAATTGCTCTGAACCCTTGGTCAGCTTACCACAGGATGTCTTAATGCTCCAACTTTATATTTAAAGGCCGCTGGACTTACCTACCTACTCAGTCAGCTGTTATACATCATGAGGTCTTTACTCGGTCCCTTCCATGTCTCTCAAATTCATCTTCTACTTCCTTGCCTATACTTTTTCTCATATCATGGTCTTTCTCCTGGAACTTCAGGTAAACCTATCTAAACATTTCTTTAAACCTATCTAAACCTTCCTGTAAACCTAACTAAATCCTTTCCTAACTGTCTTTCCACAGTCTCACTTTTCCCTGAGAAGCCTGCACTAGCTCCCTCCATCCATAATAAATTTAATTCCTTCTCCTGGTAATTCCTGCACTGGCAGAGTATTGAAGGTGTCTACCAGTGCAATCTGGTGTTTATCACGTAAGAGAAAGACCTTGCTTTATTTAGTGTTAACATCTTAATTCCTAGGTAGTTAAAAGCTTCTTCATACAGAGTTAGGAAAGGAAAAGTGTACCAAAGAAGATATATTTTCAATAATAACTTTTAGCCCTGGCTGGCCTAGCTCAGTGGATTGAGCACGGGCTGCAAACCGAAGTGTCGCAGGTTCCATTCCAGTCAAGGTACATGTCTGGGTTGCAGGCCATGACCCCCCAGCAACTGCACATTGATGTTTCTCTCTCTCTCTCTCTCTCTCTCTCTCTCTCTCTCTCTCCTTTCCTTCCCTCTCTAAAAATAAATAAAATCTTTAAAAATAACTTTAAAGTTTTTTAAAATTTTAAAATCAAAATTGGATTTTATGAAAATATGTGTTAAGAAGTACTATGCATTATCTGTCTTATTTTAACAAAATATAGATTTCTAAGTAAAATTATAGAATACCATAGTCATATTCATTCATAAGCAAGTTATTGTAACAAATCAGAGCAAAAACATAAAAGGCCTTTAATTTGGTTAATTTATAAAAACAGAGCCTTTAAAATACACTAAAATATAATACTTGAAGTGAGATAACAATGATCATGATATCTTTTATTGTCACTTTCGTTATCTTACAACGAAGCACTTCAAAAGTTGTAAAATTTAAAGATGTGATGCAGTTTTCTTTTGCAAAAAAGAAAATTATCACATATTTGCTGTTGTTTTTTGTGTTTAAGTTCCTGAGGAGTATTCACCCGATGATTTAGAAGAAATGAATACTCTGGATTTTACCCATATAAATTAAAGAAGACAGTATGATAATGAAAAAGTTACTGCTTTTCAAAAAAAAGTTCTTATGAGTTTAGAAGTGTTTGCATAAATAACCAATGTCACCTACAGCCCTGACTGGTGTGGCTTAGTTGGTTGGGTGCCCTTCTGCAAAGTGTAGGGTTGGCAATTCGATTCCTGGTCAGGGCACATACCTAGGTTGCAGGTTTGGTCCCTGGTGCTTGGGGGCACAAAACAAAAGGCAACTGATCAATGGTTCCCTCTCACATCAATATTTCTTTCCCTTTCTTTCACCCTCCCTTCCCTCCTCTCTAAAAATAAGTAAATAATTTTTTTAAAAAGTCACCTATAAAGCTTGTATCTATGCCATTAAAAAAACTTAAGCTAAAATTTTCTATTGAAAAATCTTTCAACTGGATCACTTTAAATTCATTTGTTGAAAATGGTTACTATTCAAGAAAACACTGACTTTAGGAACAATGAAAATGTAATACTCAAATTTCAACAAAACTCTAAAAATTTGGTGAAAGGCATTTAAAACCAGGAAACACAATTTTAGAAATGAAATTTTTCCATGAAGATCTACCAAAGGTATCTTTTCCACCTATATGATAGCTATTAAAACCAAATATCAAAGTAAACTAAATTTAAAATCAGACTTTGAATTATTACATGACCAAGTATTACAATTTTTCAAAAATAAAGCATATTCAATCACACTGATGCCATTAAAGTTTTTACACTGTTAAATATTTTATTTTTATCCTTTTAAAATGTATTTTTGTTTCATAGTATATATAGTATTAGTACATGTACATAAATAATAAATATACATATACTGGGGATATGTGCTCAAACTCTTTACAAAAAAAAAAAAAAGAAGAACAAAACAAAACCTAGATGGGTAAGATATCAGAGGTCTGCAAACTCCTGATTTTAGGTTACTTGTATTTATATTTATGTTTAGAATCAGATATAAAACTCTTTCTGTTGATCTTAAGGTCATGTCAGTTTTTTTAATCTGCTTCTTCCTTGCTACTTCTACAGGCTTATACTCTTGTCTAGGTCTTCATCATAGTGGTATCGCTCAGATAACCACAATAAAGTTTCTATCTCCAACATCTCTCTAATAAGGAAGTTTTTAGAAGGTTTTAAAAAGTTGGATTATGAAGCATTTAAGCTAGTAGTATAAATACAACATTTCTTTATACCTCATCTTTTGACATATACATTATTGCAAACACATGGTTATTACATTATTTCATATAAAAAGATTAAGAAATACTGGAAAGAATGCTGGGTTAAGAGTAAGACCTAGGTCCTTATTCTGCTTCTAGGAACCTCAAACCCCACTGGGGTTTACAAGAGATTATTGGATTAAACAATTTTTAAGGTGATTCCCAGTCCAAAATTATAAAAATGCAGATACCTATAAATTAGACATATTTGATTTTTAAAAATAACTAGAATCATGTCCTTATTGAACTATTTAATATATCCCTCATTTAACTTTTGAAAAAATGAATATTTAAATTATCTAATTGGTTATCTATTTAATAAACAATTACATTTTTATATAATTTTTAAAAATTTAAATAATCAAATGTTTCTTAAATTTGGCAGAGTGTTATCTGAGGGGGAAGCTAGTCATAAATACTGTAAAACTATCAAGTGAGAGCACAAATTCCAAAATTAATTGGTGGTTGCCATGCTAATGAAAATACACCCCTCCATTAACATTTTTAAATAAGTAATGAAATAATACAGCCAACAGAGAAGTGTGATTGTTGTAGTTTTAACCTGTAAGACTGACCCTGAAGCAAGAATTAAGGTATATGCAAGGTTTGAGCACAGATTTCTACACAATGAAATAAATACAAAATATGATTCAGCAGAAAGAGCGCTGGAGTCTAATCAAGGGAACAGGTCACAATACTGACTGTGCTACAAATTGGGCAAGTTATTTAATCTCCAGTAAATATTGCTGAATAGATGAATGAATGAATCTCTCTGGTCCTCAGCTGCATCATTTATTAAAAAATTAGATTGTCTTCTACAGTTCTTGAAAGCTAAATTTTCTATGGTCTAATATTTTATCTGGGAATATATAAACTACTGCAAGCACTAGCATGCTTGTAAGTCTACTTAGTATGTATCCATATTAGGGCACTCTACAAAATCAGCTTTCAGTGAACAACAAATACCCCACTAATCCTGATGTGCTTTTAAAGCTAGTTCCAAAGTGTTAATCGTATCATTGATTTTGAAGGCACTTACATGCCTGCTCCTGACAACACAAGACTGCAAGATGCTCAGGATATACAACCTTTATGATCTGACACTGTGGTATGGAATAACTATTAATACACACTGATGTGCAGTACACTCTTTTAGATGACTGTTGTTCCATGTGTCACTAACTTTTCCTGAAATAAAGAACTTACTGACACTGACAGTCCTATCTTTTGGAGGATTGCTTTTGGTCCCTTGAGCTTACATGTCTCAAGTTTAATTATATAGTACTTTAAGCCTGAAATAACTCAGGCTCTTGTGTCCCTTCAAAGTAAAACCTCAACAGTTAAACTGAAGTAAGGTATTTCCTTATTCAAAAAATTATTTTAAAAAATGCAGAGAAGTGAAAATATTTCTGAGCTCATGATATATACAAGAATTATTTTGCCTATATATATATATATATATATATATATATATATCACTTTGGGCAAGGGAAACAAAGAAAAAAATAAACAGGACTACATCAAATTAAAAAAGCATGTGCACAGCAAAAGAAATCATCAACAAAATGAAAAGGGAACCCACTGTTTGGGAGAACATATTTTCCAATGATACATCAGACAAGGGTTTTATCTCCAAAATACAGAAAGAACTTATATGACTCAACAGCAGGAAGACAATCCAATTTTAAAATGGGCAAAGGACCTGAATAGACAATTCTCCAAAGAGGACATACAGATGGCCAGTTGATATGAAAAAAATGCTCAACATCACTAATCATCAGAGAGATGCAAATTAAAACTACAATATGTATCACCTCATACCTGCCAGAATGGCTATCACCAATAAATCAATAAACAAGTGCTGGAGATGGAAATTAAAACTACAATAAGTATCACTTCATACCTGCCAGAATGGCTATCATCAATAAATCAATAAACAACAAGTGCTGGTGAGGATGTGGAGAAAAAGGAACCCTAGTGCACTGCCAGTGGGAATGCAGACTGGTGCAGCCAGTATGGAAAACACTACGGTGTTTCCTCAAAAAGTTAAAAATGGAACTGACATTCCACCCAGTGATCCCCCTTCTGGGTCACCAATCAGAAACAATATATTCACCCCTATTTTCATGTAGCATTATTTACAATAGCCAAGATCCAGAAACAGCCCAAGTGCCCATCCACAGATGAGTGGACAGAAAAGCTGTGGTACATTTACACAATGGAATACCACGTGGCTATAAAAGAGAAGGACCTCTTCCCTTTGCAACAGCACAGATGGACCTGGAGAACATTATCATAAGCAAAATAAGCCAGCAGGAGAAAGGCAAATACCATATAATCTCATTTATATGTGGAAACTAATGAACAAAATAGGACCAAAGGCATGGATACATGTAACAGACTGCCAGATCTCAGGGGGTAAGAGAGAGGGATGAGATTAGCCAAGAATATATATGCATACCCCATGGACACAAACAACAATGTGGTGAAGGCCAGGGGGGCATGGTGGTGGTGGTAAAAGTGGGGCCCAGGGCTGGGTGGAGGTGGGCAAAGGTGAGGGGATGAGAGACAACTGTTAATATGTTAGCAATAAATAATAAAAATAATTTTAAAAAGATAAATTACTGTGGAAAAAAATATCAAAACTTTACCTATTTCAACACAAGATTTGTCAAAGGAATATAATCTTTACAAATGATTTCAGAACCTGAAACTTTAATTTTAACACCAATCCTTTTTACTTCCAGTACTATACATATGTGGCATACTTGTCAAGTATGTTTCTTTCATAGATGATTATTTTCCCTTGCACTTTTCTCACAAACATACTGTGATTCTCTTTTTTCTGCACATTGTCAAAGTAAAATCCACAAGTAAATATTTGATGGTTTTACCCCATGAATATGTTTACTGAACTCTATCTTACTGTACACACGAGTGACCAATGAACTATAAGGTAGACAGTTTTCAACAATATGCCTCATTGTTTCTTGTGTTTTAGAGTTCAGCAAGATGATACATCTCTAAACAAATTTTTAGAAATGAAAAATATGGCTAGACATCAGATAGAAGTTCTGTGGATTTATATATCCTTCATTTGTTTTTGCCAACATAAGTACTAAGGGACTAAGACTAGCAAGTGTTAGAGACACAGGGATGAGTCAGTCTCTGCCCACCCATCGAACAGCACAGTAGAGAGACTATCAAATCACAGAGGGATATATATTTTGATTTAACAGTGGAAAAATTTAAGGGGGAAAAGTCATGTGCAATCCAAATGGTATGGCATGGAGACAAGAAATAACTTCTATCAGGAAAGAAAATAGCAGAACACAATTTTGAAACTGCTACTCACAAAATGTCTTGCTATTAAGCTGATATGGTGTAGTATTCTTTAAACACCAGGACTATTTTGGTGTTTTTAAATACCAAGATTAGGCCTTTGCCAAATTAAGCCTTTGGGCAACTCAGTCCATGAAGTCTAGTAAGGGGATATTGTCCAGAAGGTTTTGGTATTAAGTCAATAGTTCTAAACTTCCTCATATTAGCTAAAAATAAGAAAATCTGGGAGGTGTGCTGGTTTATAATGCCAATGAATATACACTCTAACACTTAAGGGAAGATCAACACTTACTCCTGTGAAACAGGATGGGAACAATTTATTTAACCTCCTCTCTCTTGTGCTGGTTCTTTTTTATTATTTTATGCTTTTCTCTTATCATGTTATTACAATAAAATAGCCTTGGGCCTTCTCCTGCTTGGAAGGGTATATCCCCTACACACTTCTAGCTCCTGCCCCCATTCACCTAAAGAAGGACAAACAGATTTAAAAAAAACAACAACAACAAAAACAAAAAAAACTGGGTGGAATCCAAGGGAAGAAAGCTTAACTAAGGCTTACTTCTAGTCTTAAAACAAAAGATCTGACTTATACACTGACCCTATGGGATAGGGATAGAGTTTTTCTCTCAGGTCAGAGTTTTCTCTCGAGGGCAGACTCATTAACACATTTGCAGAGCTATAAGCAGTAAGGTTTCTAGATTACTGGTTGGCATTTTGCAGGCTTCCCCAAACTCTCTTTTATTTTTCTAAATTAAAAAGAAAAAACCTTCATAACATCTATTTTTCTCTTGACTTATTAAAGTATTACATGTTCTTGGTTTAAAAAATAAAAACTGGAGGCTACAAATATAAACCCACGAGTCTAACCATCACTGGGCATTAGTATTTGGATATTCCAAAGGTATTTCAAACTGTGTCTAAAATGGAACTTACCTTCTTTTTATATCCTGCTCTTCTCCTTGTAATTCCCACCCATTTAAGGAATGGTCCTACCCTGTGTGGTTACTTCAGCTTAGATACCTAATAATATACTTGATTAGTCTGTATCTTCCTTAGCCCCATCCAGTCAAAACCACAATAGGATTTTAGTTCCAAATGATTACTTTTATTTAAAACTTGTATTTCCTTTTTCTAGGAACATTTCTGACATTAATAGAATGTTCATAATAGTCATATTAACAATAATCTAATTTTAACTTGTTTCCTCAGGTCAATCCTATTTCTTTTATTCTCTAATAACTCTATTAGTAAATTCTTTGTTTCAATCATTTCTAAATCAGCTGTCATACTTTTTTGTTTTCCTGACAGAAGACATGTAGCTGGTTTGTTTCCCAAGAACTTGAACTATTATTTCTCTTGTCCTCTCTAATAAATTATAGTTCTTGTCAGCTGTATTAAACTATTTTTCTTCTCTTGAAAAACTCCTTAGACAGTATCTATTTATGCTTTTGTTATCAAAGTATGGTCAGCTTGATTATATTTTTTCTTCGTTGAAATCTTACTTATTCTATATAAGTCTTACATTTGTAGAACTTTCCTTTACCCTGAAAATTGAAGACTACTACAAGATATGGCTGCACATACCTTTGAATAGAAAATTATTTTTTAGAGACCATTTCCTTTATTAATTTGGTTTTTCCTGAAGCTAACCTACTGTTGATTGCCTTTACTACACTTTTAATTTAGTATTTCCATCTCTATACAGTATTTTACCTCCATACATTTTGGGGGGTTGTCCCTTTTTTACAATTTCACTTCCCATTTCAGTGGAAGATACTCTGAACTCAACTGCATAAGAACATAACTGATTCTTTTTTAACTGTCTTATCTTATCATGTAATTGATTATAAAAGGTGTTATTCTCTTTATTCATCTTTATCTAGAATATCTGGAACAGAGAGCTGTTTTACTAATGGGAAATCTCTGACCAACCTTCCAAGCCCAAACCAACATAGAAGGGAGAAGTTTTAATTTGTTAGATCAATGTAAAGAGGAAACTATAATGAGACAACCACACCTTTATAAGATTTTCTTACCTCTGTGTATTGGGACATACTACCTTTGGTTTGGGTTATACCTTCATTCTCTCAATAGAAGGAATGCTCTCATGCAAAGCCACACATCCCATTTTTAATGTAGGTGTAACAGTCATATCAAGATTCCTGTTCTATGGGCTCCAATGCACACTTGGTGCACTCTCAAGAAGTACCAACAACTTTTCCTTCCTGACTGCTTGAAGATCAGCTACCATCATGAACAACACAATAACTATCCTTGGATCAGGAAGTTCATGACCAACAGACTACTCCAGTGGAAACAAATGGTCCTTGACATCCTTCACCCTAGGAAAGCAACAGTACCTAAGACAGAAAATTCAGCAAAAAACTATCCAAAATATGTAAGACCACAACAGATATTATCTTTATATTTAGATTCAGAACCCACTTTGGTGGTGGCAAGGCCACTGGCTTTGGCATGATTTATGATTTCAAAGAAAAATCAACCTAAACATACACTTGCAAGACATAGCCTATATGACAAGACATGGCCTGTATGACAAGAAAAGAACAAAAGGAACATAAGAACAGACTGAAGAAAGACAAGGGGACTGCAAAGGCCAATGTTGGTGCTGGCACAAAGTGAGCTGGAGATTGGATAAAAGGAGTAAAGATTCTCCACTGACTTTATCTGCAGTGGTTGTGCCAACTTTTCATGAGTGTATTGATAAAACAAGAACTTACCAAAAAAAAAAAAAAAAAAGCCACACACCAAATGCCCCACCATCTACCATTTCCTCCAGCCCCAGTTATTATAAGCTGGTGGTGGGAGGCAGGGAGCATTACTAGATAGCACTGAATGTCTCACTCCTCTTTATCTTTCCCTCAAATGCCCCTATTTATCTTCATTCAGTTAATCAAGTATTGTTTGCCCAAGTAGTCTGATGTCAACTGTACATGCCCCAACCGGGGACCAAACCTGCAACCCAGACACGTGTTCTGACCAGAAATCAAACCAGATAACGCCTAAAGGAACCAACACTGGTCAGAGCAGGTTTACCCAAGTTCTTCTTGTTTTTTTAATTTTATTTAAATTGTTGTTGCAGTACAATTTTCTATCTTTTACTCCCATCCCAACCTACCCACCCAACCCTCCCTTCCTCCCTCCCATTTCCACCCACCCCTAGTTTTTATCCATGTGTCCTTATACTCGTTCTTATAAACCCTTCCCCTTTTCCCCTGAAATTCCCCTTGATAGAGGTCTTTGTCCTAGTTTCTAGCATTCATAAGGAATTTTTCCTTATTTTATTTTTGTCATTTCATTGGGAATCTAGAAAATTTAATTAAATTAATGAGGTTTGGAGACCTAGTGTATGAATTCAATCACAAGCCTATGGAAAACTCCCCAATGAACTAATTAAAAATAATAATGAGGTAGGTACAGCATATAGGAAATGTGTCACCCTGGCCAGGTGTCTCAGCTGGTTGGAAGACTGTCATATACACAAAAAGTTTAAAGGTTCAATCCCTGGTCAGGACATATACCTGGACTGCAGGTTCGACCCCTGTCAGGTGCATGTACAGGAGGCAATGGACCGATATTTCTTTCACAATGATGTTTCTCTTTCTCCCCTTCCCTCCCTCCCTCTCTCTAAAATCAATAAACATATCTTCGGATGAAGATTTAAAAAATGCATGTTCTTGCTTTGAGGTAAAGAAAAATTGTCAGAAACCAAGGGGTAAACAAGCAGACTTTTAAAAGCCAGTAAATGGAATATCTGGCTCTAAGAATAAAGTTTCCTCTTGGAATAAGCCAGAGGAAAAATTATAGTCAGTGGATAAGACTTAAAAATTTTTATTTGTCCCTGGCTGGTGTGGCTCCGTGGATTGAGCGCCCACCTGCGAACCAAAGGGTCACCGGTTGATTCCTAGTCAGGGCACATGCCTAGGTTGTGGGCTAGGTCTCCAGTAAGGGGTATGTGAGAGGCAACCACACATTGATCTTTCTCTCCCTTTCTTTCTCTCTCTCTTTCCCTCTCTCTAAAAACAAATAAATCTTTAAAATATTTCTACTTGAACAGCTTAGGTTTTAGGAGAAAAGAAATTCATGGAAGAACAAAATGAGCTTAATTAAGGGCTAGGTGTTGGTCTTACTGTGAAGACAAATAAGTCCAGGTAGTATGACATCAGAGAGCTCACACTCTTCACCAGACAGGTTTTAAGGCCTGCCCTAAGCTTTAAGTCAGATCTTTTGCTATGAATGATGCCAAGCTGATGACCCTATGCTGCGAGTACAATACTGTCCCCATTTTACAAATGCAGAAAACAGACAAAGAAATTGCCCAAGATGACAGAATGGGTAGCAAAACTAGTAGACTCACAGTTGGAATGCGGGGGTGGAGAATGGACACAAAAGGAATAATTAACTCAAATCCAACAAAGAATATTAGTCCACTGAGGGACTCAGGTCCAGGGACCAGCACTACAGGCATCACCTCAAAGCATATTAGAAGTGCAGATTCTCAGTCTCCACCCCAGAGCTACTGAGCCGGTAATCTGTATTTTACAACATTCCCCAGGTACATGGTAGAGGAGAAAGAGCACAGTCTTAAGCTGGTATGAATCTGTATGAAAGCTGGACAGAAAGAAATCACTTGGGGAAACACAGTTTATACTAGCAATATAAGTTAAAAAATTTTCAGAAGATGATATTGGGATTGCTATTGGATTACCAAAGGTCGGTCAAAACCCTGCAAAATTCACGAAGCTTATTAAATACAAGATTTTAGGGGAATGTACACAGTGGACTACATGTTATACCTTCCTGGGTCTGTTAAGGGCACACAGGCCTGAGAAGCACAAGCAGCAACAGCTCAGTTCAGAAAATTCTCCAGGTAAAGCTACAAGTGGAACAAAAAGGTGAAGTCTGTCCTACTAAGCAGGAGTTAAAGGCTCCAGAAAATGCTGAGTAGGAAGAAGTCACAGCAACAAAATGGCAGAAATGACAGAGAAATTTAAATATACACACACACAACAAAAAGGAGAAGCAGCGGGCTTAAGAATTTGAGCAGGAGATAGAATGGGCACAAAAACCATAAACTCTCCCTTGAAGAAATGATTATATTGATAACTGAATGGATATACTGCTCACAAAAAATAAAAATAAAGAATAAATCCCTTCAAAATGTTAAGATTTCACACATTTAAAACCAGTCAAATACTGTCTCTCATCTACTCTATAGACACTTCATTGGTTCCCACCGTCCAAGCTCAGTCACCATCCCCATGAGGGGACTCCCTGACGACCCATTTAAAGCTAAAATTTTCTCCCCAATACTACTATGCCAGCACTCCTTATCCCCCCGCCTGCTTCATTTTTCTCCCAGTCATTTGACTCATTCTAAAATACTCTTAATTTACAAGTTTGGTTTATTGTATTTGTTTCCACATTAGAATCAAACTCCACAATAACAAGTTTTTTCTGTTTTTGCTTACTACTATTTGTCCCAGAGCTTAGTACCTAGCATATAGTGGGAACACAATAAATATCTGCTTGAGTAAAAGCTGAAGAATGGATTGCCAAGAATACAAGTTTCAAAGGAAAAAAATGAATGGGAAATTAGTAAGTTTTAAATACTTGACTATAGGCTCAATTAAGCTCCATGACGACAGGTATTTTTACCTCTTTTGCTGAATGTAGGAATAGATATAGTAAAGTGTTTATTATAACATTCCTAATTTCACTGATTCTAACATGTATTTTTAAATATTTATACTACTCTAAAGTCAGAATATTTTTATATTCAATATCCTAGAATTCATGGCAGCCCAATAATGGTCATGATGTAGTTGTAATTCTCCTTGAATGGACATTCAAAGAGCACAGAAACTTGCAAAAGTATATATTGCAACTCAGAATAAAATCCAAAACTAGCAGAGAACTTTTTTAATTCTTGGGAACCAAACATGTGGGATGGGTGTAGAGCAATTGATCTAATTTAACAACACCTCTGAAGCAGGTCAAAAGTTTGCTGAACAGAACCATAAAGCCAGCCTAAGCTTCTAAAAAAGCCAAATTCCAATGGGCTTTAGTTTTTATTATTTTAGAAAATGCTATTTCACTAACACTTTGATGTTGCTGAAGACAAAATGGTATTAAAAAACAGACATCAACAGGTGAGTGGAAAAGCAAATCTGGACTCAGATTCTGAATGTGAAGAAGTTTTAGATATACTTGACACAATTAAGTTTGCTTATCATTTTTCTCTTTTGTATATGCAATAGAATGATTCATTATAAAAAATCTATTCATTGTAAAAGCTTGCTTTAAATAAACATGAAAAAAATTCTAGGTGAAAGAGAGCACTGGACTCTTCCTAAAGGTGGACAGCAAATACTGGTGTTTGACCATCATCAGCCTTTCTTGTTAACACCACTGGAATAAACATAAGATACATTGTGTGAACACTTTTGCCCCTAGGGGGAGCTCAAAGCGCATCTTCCTTTACCTCAGAGAAGTGCTGATGAGATAATGCCAATGACACACATTAGTGAGCCCAAGTACTACTACTAGGTATTTCTTTGTAAATAAATGCTAAAAAGATTAAAGTTCTTGCCATCTACAAGAGAGGTCTTGGATATTTTTTATTCTCTTCTCTCATACAGAATGTGCAAAAATATCTACCTTCTATCTTGGGGAGGCTATTGAGAAGATAAATTAAAAAAAAAATCAGGGTACAGCCAAGGGGAAAAGTGCATGGAACAGACAGCCTGAGTCTAGTCTAGGTAAGGGTGAAGTTCTACATGGGCTTTGAAACCAAAACCTGTAAATAAAAACTGCGTGTATGTCCAGGATGTGCTTAGAAATCTACACTGGTGGTGACAGTAGGCTCTGGTATAGCAAATGTAGAATTGGAATCCTATTCATAAACTGCTTAGAAATACAGCTAAAAGTTCATTTTAAGAAACACTTTTTCCACTAGTGTAACAGGATCCTAAACATTGCCACCTTAGTTAAATATAAAAATTACAAAAAATAAATAACCAATATACTATTTTAAGGGGAGAATAAAGGCCTGCTTTAAATGTAGACAAAGTGTGAAGTATTAAATTGTTTTACCTGAAATGATCCAAGAATATCCTTTAAGGGTTCTTCATAAAACTCATCTCTTCCAAAGAACAGCAGCAACTCAAAGAAACTCCTAGGAAGAATAAGTGAATAATAATTTTCATTGCTTCTTTGACTTTTTTGTCCCAATTTAAGAGAATCTCAAGAGAGAACAGTTATGTATTATCAGATATCTAGTTTTAAAATAGTTGGTTTTGAAACACACTGGTCATTTAGGATTCGTGTTACATTTTCAGTAAAAATTTAACAGAAGCATCTTCGAGGAAAATACAAAGAAATGCACTTAAGTTCTAGAACTACAGAATGCATAATTACATTACTCATGCCTACTAGGTTCACACTGAAAAAAAAAAGAGAGAGAAAGAAAAAAACAACAGGATACCAGGTGCCCAAAATTTGGCTACACATGTGAAGATGATCTAAAATGAGTACACACTCCTAATATAATGGACCCTGGGAAAAAATTCAAAATCTAATTTTTTTCAGAGGGATATAAGGGATAGAGAAATTGACACAAAAATATATTACAGAGGCACCATGAAACTCTCCACTAGCATTTATATTATAGCGATATCACCAATTATGTATCTAATTAATGACAACATGGATCCTCAAACTCTAGGCTTACCTAAATTATCATTATCCTGCTTATAGCAGACTGCCTCAAATCTCATTTTTAAATGAGTTATTTGCAAAATATAACCGAAGACAATGAAATTGAGAACAGGCTGACAGTGACCAGAGGGGAGAGGGGAGGGGATTATAGGGAAAAAGGGTGAAGGGTTTGCAGGAATAATTATAAAGGACACATGGACAATAACAAAGGGAGGTGGAAACAGGTGAGGGAGGTGGGGAGGGCTGGGGGGGAAAGGCAGAAAATTGTACTTGAACAACAATAAAAAAGTGTTAAAAATAAATGAGTTATTTGGAAAATATGCTACTAAGTATTTTATGTGCCTTTAATAATTCATTAATTCATTTGTTCAGAAAGAAACATGACTTATTTCCTAATCACAAGCATGGAAAAGTATAATATTATATATTACTTTGCAATCCTAAATGACAGAGCCTTCAAACTCTTGAAATGTAGAAGATACTCAACTAGAAATAGCTAAAGTTGTATTTTTCTAAATATTTTTTACCTTTAATCAAAATCACTAATAAAGACTGAAATTTTTCATGCAAACATAACTATGAAACTGTATCATTTTAAAAATTAGATAAAAGACCTAAGCATTACACAATAATTACAAAGACCCTTCTAAGCATAGCATAGCAACTATACCCCATGAACTGATATTTTTATAAATTTGACTAAATTTTTAAATGTCAACAGACACAAACCATAAATGCAGTCAAAAGCAAAATGATTCACTTCGGAAGAATCTTTGCTGATTTCCTTAATTGAAAAGCTTACACAGATAATTCTTTATAATGTCAAAAACCCAGTAGAAAACTAGGAGAAAAGACTACTTCACAGAAAAGAAATGCTGGGGAATTTTTATTTCCAATAAGATGTTCTAGTTTACTCAATTAAATAAGTAAAACTTTTTGAAGTTGAAATACCACTTTTCCTTCACATTTATAAAAATGAAAATGTTGATAAATTCTATGATGGCTCTGATGTGGGGAACTAAGACTGATGTCTACAGTATTATCTATGGCTGCTTTAGTGCTACAAGAACAGTAGTATGGTTACAGCAGACACTCTACAGTCCTCAAGTCTAAAGCATCTGGCCCTTGAAAAAATGTTTGCCAACTTCAGCTTTAGACAGTTGTTTCAGTGATTAAAAGTTAGGAATATTCCATTTTACATGTATGGTTCAGGTTTTACCATTTCCAGTTCTCTTCATTTCTCTGGGTACATTTTCTGTCTAGCATCATGCTTGTGGTACTTTTTTTTTTTTTTTTTTGCAGTTCAGGTCTTCTGGTAATGAATTCTTTCAGTGTTCTCCTCCCTGAAAACATGCTTGTTTCTCCCTCTCAAATTAAGACTTAATTTTTTTCTTTCAGCACTTTAAAGATGTCAATTTATTATGTTCTGGCTTGCACAGTTCCTGAGGTGTCTGCTGTATTTATCATTAGTCTTCTAAATTAGGCAGTATCTTTTTACTCTTGCAGCCTTCAAGATTTTCTCAGTGATTTTCAGAGTTTGAATGTTAAGCATGCAGGTGATCTACATGGTTGTGTGTGTGTGTCAGTGTCACAAATTATCCTGCTTGTTCTATAAATTTCTTGATCTGTGGTTAAAGGGTCCTCTTAGATGTAATTATTATATCTCTTCTGAGGTTTCCTTTTACACAAATCAGTGCTTCTCCCTCATCAACCATTTCTAGTCTCTATATTCTACCAATACCTCCTCTTTCCTTTATCCTTCCATTTCTAGGGCTAACAGCAACTTACTAGAGTGCTAAGTCTGATTCACCATCCTCTTCTTATCTATTCTTTCAATTTTCTAACAACTTTGAAGGAGGTTCTATGAATTAAATGAAAGGAGGTTCTATGAATTTAATTATTCATTAAAATGAATTATCTAGCATGGCTTACATTTCCCTAACTAGATCTTGGTTGAAATAATCTATAGATCTTAATCAAAAAGGAAATGGAAGAGGAAACAAAAATAAATCTATTGATGATCATTTCCTACAAGACCCATAGGAAATTATTTTTGGTCTCCCCATGTTCCAAAATTAGAACAGAAAACTTTTTCAGAACATCATAGCTTAAGAAAACCATAACCAAGAGGCTACAGCCAACATTAAGTCACATATTTATTTTTATTAAATGTTAAAAAATATGTAAATTTGACTTGGTGCCTTGATACTGTAGGATTTTCTTTTCTATTGAACTATAATTGACATGTAACATTATATTAGATTCAGGTGTACAACATAATGATTTGATATTTCCATATACTGGAAAATTATCTTCACAACAAATCTAGTTAATATCCATCACCACACAATCACAACTTTTTCTTCTTGTGATACGAATTGTCAAGATCTATTCCCTTTAACAACTTTCAAATGTACAATACAATGTTTTTAACTATAGTCATCTTGCTGTACATTAAATCCCAATGTCCTATTCATTTTATAACTGAAATGTTGTACTTTTTGACCACCTCCACCTATTTGGCCCACCTCCCAACCCTCACTACAACAACTATCAACCTGTTCCGAATATCTGAGTTTTGTTTTGTTTAGATTTCATATATATGATATTATTTTTCTCTCTGAATTATTTCACCTAGCATAATGACCTCAAAGTCCATCTATGTTGCCACAAATATTAAGATTTCCTTCTTTTTTATGAATGATAATATTCTATTATATATGTGTGTGTATCCATTTTCTTCATCCATTCATCCATCACTGGACATATCGGAGGTTTCCATGTCTTACCTACTGTAAATAATGCTTCAATGAACACAGAGGTACAAGTATCTTTTTAAGTTAGTGTTTTCATTTCCTTTGGATAAATACCCAGGAATGGAACTGCTTGATGATATGTGGTAATTCTATTTTTAATTCTTTGTGGAACATCCATACTGGTTTCCACAACAGCAACACTATTTTACACAACTACCAACAGTGCACAGGGGTTCCCTTGTCTTTACATCCTTGCCAATTCTTATTTGTTATCTTTTTGGGAAAAAAAAATTCTAACAGGTGTGAGGTGATACCTCATTGTTGTTTTGATTTTGACTAATGATTTCCTTTATAGTACAAGTTTTTTTAGTTTGATGTAGTCCAACTAGTGTTTTGCTTTTGTTGCCTTTGCCTTTGGTGTCAAGTAAAAAAAAAAGAAAGAAATCATCCCCAAGACTGATGTCAAAGGAACTTTCTGTCTCTATTTTCTTCTAGGAGTTTTATGGTTTCAGGTTTTATGTTCAAGTCTTTGATCCATCTTGAGTTGATTTCTGTGTATGGTACAACAGTAGTTCAGTTTCATGCTTTTAAATGTGGCTGTCCAGTTTTTCCAACACCACTTACAGAAGAAACTGTCCATCCCCCACTGCATATTCTTGGCTCCTTTGTTGTATTCTAATTGACCATGTATGCATGGGTTTATTTCTGGGCTTTCTATTCTGTTCTGTTGATCTACATGTCTGTCTAATCTATGGGCCAATATCATACACTTTTGGTTAGCTATGTAATATAGTTTGAAACCAGGAAAAGTGATGATCCAGCTTTATTCTTTCTCAGTACTACCTTGGCTATTCAGGATCTTTTGTGGTTCCACACATATTTTAGGAATTATTTGTTATAATTCTGTGAAAAATACTATTGGATTTTTGATAGAGAGTGCAATGAATCTGTAGTTTGCTTTGGGTAGCATGGATATTCTAACAGTATTAATTCCTCAAATTTATAAACATTTTTTTTCTCCAATTATTTGTATCTTCAATTTTTTTTATCAGTATCATACAGTTTTCAGTGTCTAGGTCTTTCATATCCTAGACATGAAATTTATGTCTAGGTATTTTATTCTTTTTGATGAAATTATGAATATGATTACTTCCTTAATTCTTCTGAGAGTTATTAGTGTACAGAAATGAAGAGAATTTTTATACATTGATTTTATATCCTGAAACCTTGCTGAATTAGTTTATTAGTACTAAGGGTGTTCTGGTGGAGTCTTTAGAGTTTCTATATATAATGTCAATGCAAACAGAGATGATTTTACTTCTATCAAAGAATACAGTAATATATGTTTAACATATTTTATACCTGTAATATTATATATAGTTATATACAGAATATTATAGATATCAAGTTAACCCTTTTGCTTACCTATAAATTCTTAGCATGTCAAGTGATTAAAAAAATTAAAAAACACATAATATATATCATAAACAAGAATTCTACAAACATATGAATTATAATGAAATCTATTAATATCCTGACATTCTGTCCAGGTACTTTGAACATTCTGTTTGCCATCCCTGGGTAGGTCTCCTGCTTATTCATCTAATTTATTGCTCTTGTTCCTTCAGAGCTCAGCTCCAGTGTTAGCTCACCCAGCAAATTTTCCATAACTTCCCAGTCCAAGTCAGGTCCCCTCTTATACTCTTATTGTGTCTGTAATTCTTTCATGATTACAAATACATAACAATGTGACTCTTCAATATGTTTTAGCTCTGTAAAGTTTTTCAGAACAAGGACCAAACTATCTATTTTATTCCTAAAACCAAACAGATTTGCAGAATGAATGAATGTATAATTATGAAATAATTGTGGGAAGAATTTCCTGGCTTATTTATTTACTTATTTAAATAAACTAGAATTACAGGCTTGCTCTTTTAATACCACCATGTTGCTATTTCCACATTTTTCTTCTGGTAATAAAAATACAATTAACTTTCCTATTAAAGTAAATTCAAATAATACAGAAACTTTTCTTTATAAGAAAGGTTACTATTTGACAAAGCAGTAAGATACATCCTTTATTTTGTCTAGGACTGTACCTTATGTAAGATTTGTTTCTGCTTAATACAATATTCTTTTTATAAGCAGTAGTAACAAAAATCTAAAAAGTAATGAAATAGAAGTCAACAAATGACAAATATTTTTAAAAGTATTTTTGGAAGCCTAAAAAGCATTTTCACATTATATCACTAAAGCTAGCAAAGATTATATAGAAAAGGAGGGAAAGTCAACATACTGTAACAAGAATAATGCTTCTTGCTTAAAAATAGTGTATTTCTATTAACACTTGTTTTCCTCCAAAATCACTAGAGAATAACAACTGTTTTGACAGCTTTCAAAATAAACATATAAATATAGTCTTTATACTCTACCTAGCTCTCTTTTCCACTATCTCACTAACTTCTTGAGGGAAGTGTGTATCCCTCCATCATTTCTATGGTTCTGATATGGTTGCCAATGGCTGCCAATATAGTATCCTCATTTCCCCTAGTGCAGACTTGTCATCAGGCTAAAACAAACATTTTACCACACTCTCCTCAACACTGTGATTAGTCCAAGAAGTGGGCACACTTAATCTCGGCTGGGCCCAAGTCCCCCAAATATTTTGGGGATTAGAGGTGTGAGAAGGGGATTTCTTCTCCCTTGGTTAATAAACTAAACTTAATGGCAGAAATGTCAGCAGCCCTGAGAGAATGAAGCCCCTAGGGAAAGATGGAAAGGGAGAAAACAGTTCCAAATGATATTGCATTCTCTGGATTCAGAAAATCATGAACTAGATGGAGGCATAGGTAAACACAACTAACCTCCTCACACAACCACAGCAAAAAATTACAACTAAACTACAAAACTATCACCAAGAATTGTCAGAAAATTCAGCTGTATGGAAGTACAACAATCAAGCAATTAAAGAAGTTACATTCATCCAGAAAGGCAGGAAAGTAGGAGGGGCAGAGAAGCAGAACTGGCAGTCCCACATCCATGTGTAGTGGATAAAATCAGGAAGAATACCTTGAGAATGAGGGATCCCAGCCCCATACCAGACCACTCAACCCAGGGTTCCAGTGTCAGGAAGGTAAGTCCATGTAACTTCTGGCTGTGAAAACCAGTGAGGAATGAGGCCGCAGAACAAACGGTAGGACTCTCGGGAGTCTCTCTTAAAGTAGGGACTACAACGAACTTAGGACTTAGGCAGACTCAATTCCTCTGGGCTCCAGCTGGAAGGTCACCAGTGTCTGGTATCATGGTGAGAGCCAGAGGACAGCTATCTCCCAGACATAACTCCAGAGGACAAGCAGTGGCCATAGTCCCCTTTCTGAGCCATCCCTCACACAGAGCCACAAAGCAGTGATACCATACCTGAGACTCCAACCTGGTTCAAATGGGTTGCCCCTCCCTCCCTGGTGATTACCTAAGGCTCCTCCCCATCCAATTTACTGAGTGCTTTTCTACAATAGGCCACACTACTAAGACAGGGAGTCAAAGCAGCTCTACCTAATACACAGAAACAAACACAGGGAAGCTGCCAAGTTGAGGAGACAACGAAATATGGCCCAAATGAAAGAAAAGAACAAAACTCAAAAAAAAAAAAAATCTAACTGAAAAAAAACTAAAAGTTCAAAAACTATGAACATTAAAATGGCAATAAATTCACAACTATAAACAATAGAATCTAGTAAAAAAAGGCAGATGAACAAAACAGAAACAGAATCATAGATATGGCGATCATTTGGAGGGTTATCATTTAAAAAGGGGAAAGGGGAGAATGGGGAAAAGGTACAGGGATTAAAATTACAAATTGGTATGTACAGAATAGACAGGGGGATGTTAAGATCAGGAAAGGAAATGGAGTAGCCAAGGAATTTACATGCATGACCCATCGGCATGAACTAAGTGCAGTGATTGCTGGACTGAAAGGGGGTACCAGGGGGAGGGTGGGGCAAAGAGGAATAAATTGGGACAACTAATAGCATAAGCAATAAAATACATTTTTAAAAATAGCAAAAAGAAAAAAGAAAATATTGAAACTAGTTCTAGAACTTGCTTTTCCATAGTGCACTCATCTAATGAATTCCCCACCCATTTTTTATTTTTTGGCTTAAACTAGATTGACTAATATTTGTCAATTCTAAACCAAAAGTTCTAATACATTTCCATGTTCATTTAGGCTTGAAAAACATTATATTTAATGTTTTATATAATATATATTTTATATAATAAAAATTATATAAAAACATAATATATTTTAATATGATATTTATATAATATAAAAGTTTTATTAACTGTCTCATTGCTATAAATCTAAGTAATATTATATCTTAAATGCTCCTTCTCTCCACAATTTTTTCAGCTTTATTGGCATAAAACTGACCAACAGAAATTGTATATATTTAAAGTGTACAATCTGATTTTTGATATACATAAGATAGTGATATAATCACCACAACCAAGGGGGTTAACATATCCATCATCTCACTGAGTTGCCCCTATAATTTTAAATATATACAGGTAATCCTATAAAGAATCATGATGTACATGCATTCTTTTCAATTCTATATATATAAAACAAAAAATATAGTTTGTATATATGAAATTAACACATCTTCAAGATTTGGAAATGCTACATGTATAGAAAGGCTTTCAACCCTCTCTCACTAGTCCAATGCCCCAAAATCAACAACTTTCAATATTTTTAATAGCTTTTGATAATAAGTTTTGCTGTTTTCTTGATTTGTCAATTTTAAATATTATCTTTTTGACTCCCTGCTCTGGGAGAATTTAATTCCTCACAAAATCAATTCCACCTTCCTAATATTTATTTATTTATTTATTTATTATATTTATCTATTATATATCTTTATAACTTGCACATTTATTTATGGCTTCATGTACTACTGGTACACCATTTTGTAAAATAAAAATTAAAGGAAGGATACTAGTGTCCTGTCTTCACTTTCAAATCACAACTTCCATTAAATATTTTTATATTGAAAAGTTAATAATTTCCCTCTATTCTGTAATTATTTTGTACTTTGAAAGTTTAAAGTCAATAAACATCATTTACATTAAGAAAACTACATAAAACCCTGGATGGTATGACTCAACTGGTTGGAGTGTTTGTCCTGTAACTGAAGGATTATAGGTTTAATTCCTAGTTAGGGCACATACCTAGGTTTCAGGTTTGATTCCCCAGTCCAGGTACATATGATCTCCTGTCTGAGAATATAAGGGAGGCAACCAATTGTTGGTTCTCTCTAACATCAATGTTTCTTTCTCTCCCTCTCTATCTCCCTAAAAAGTAATGAAAAAATGGCCTCCAGTGAAGATAAGAATATAGAAATAACATTTAGTACACATTAAGTAGTTTGCTATGACTATGTATCCTTTCCTATTCAGATCATTCTTAGTTTTCCTGGAGTGTCTAATTCCTTTTTTAATTCCTTTGCCTTGTCTACTTTTCCACTACCTTAAACGGCTCCAGATTCTCAAAGTTAGTCCCATATCTCAATTTCTACAGGATATTTCCCTCTTGGAGGTGACATATCCATAAGAGCTATTATTTGGCAGTGATCCTGGATCATCTTTTCCCTCTACCTTAAGTAAATGCCACTGTTTTCTAGATTCACTGTCATTTGGTCTTTTTATATGACATACTCATCTAGAGTACATTCTCTAAAAACTTCCCAAAACAGTATGTGGACAAGTCAATCTTCTAGGTCCTTACATGCCTGGTAATATTATTTCTGCTTTCACACTCAACTGACAGTTTGAATGAGTATAAAATGCTACATTAAAAATAATTTCTCCTCAAATCTTTAAAGATACTAATTATATTCTACCATCCATTTCTGGTTGTATGAAGACTGATATCAATCTGATGTTTGTTCCTTTATAGATGACCTAGTTTTTCCTCTCCAGGTGTTCAAATCTGTTTTTCATTCTTCTTAAATTTTATTTTTTAATTTAGGGAGAGGGGAAGAGAGAGAGAGAGAGGGTGAGAAACATTGATGTGAAAGAGAAACCTCGATGTGAGAGAGAAATATCAATTGGTTGCTCTTATACACGCCTCAACCAGGGACTCAACAGACACCCAGACATGTGCCCTGAATGGGGATAGAACTAGCAACTTTTCGTTTTGAGGGATGATGTCCAACCAAATGAGCCACACTGGTCAGGACCATTTTTCATTTTTGATATTCTGAAATTAGAATATGATATATTTAGCTGAGTATCTTTCACATTCATTCTGCTGAGTACTTGTTGGTTTCTTTCAGCCTAGAAGTTCATGACTTTCAATTCTAGGAAATTCTTTTATTATGAGTATGTCTTAGAAAATTTCCTCTAATGTATTTCCTCTAAGTTCTTTTATGGAACTCAAATAATTTAAATAACAAATTTCCTACATGGAGCTACCATATCATTCTTTAAAAAACACATCCCTTCTCTTTGGTTTTGATTTACATTCTGCATTATTTCTTCAACTTTACCTTCTAACCTTCCTACAGAACTTTAAATTTTAACAATTATATTTTCTTAATTTCCTCGAACTCATTTTGGTATCTCATTATTCCTTTCAGCATGGTATGTTGATGTTGTAACATTAAATATATCTTCTCAATTCTCTCTGAAAATACTAATTATAGATTTTGTTTATCTTTTAATTTTATTGTTTTCAAAATTAACACTATTTCCTCCAAAATTTTTTATTGTTTTCATTATATTTTTTCATGTTAAAGCATTCCTATTGTGTGTCTGAGGATTCCAGAATACTCATTAATTTTAAGAATAAAGTCATAAGCAAATTAATTGCAAGTTTCTTAAGCATGTCTACTAACCATAGCATTGCAGGTTTGGTGACTGGTGAGTTTTTTTTAGGATATTACCAGCTAGCTGTCTCAAAGAGACAAAATGGCCAGAATATTAAAAAAAAATAGCAATACCATTTTCCACCCTACCCTTGGCCCTAAGGCCTGGTGATTGGCCTGTATGGAAAAACTTCTATTAATGCTTTAATCTGCATACTGCCAAAAATATCGCATTCCTACTCTCTACTTTATGCCTTATATGTTGAAATTCTATACCTCTCTAGGCTTCTGGGGGCAGGAGTGAAGGACAGCTGACTTCCTCCTCTCTAATAAGGTAGAGGATCATTTTGTTTTAATTGCTACCAGCAGTTTTTAAAAAATGTTTTACAAAGTCATGAGTTGCTTAACAGTTGCTTAACAATAGAAATACATTCTGAGACACGGGTCTACAGCCATACCACCCTGAACACACTTGATCTTGTCTAATCTCAGAAGCTAAGCAGGGTTGGGCCTGGTTAGTATTTGGATAGGAGATGAAATATATCCATGGTAGCTTTTTTGGTATGTTTCTTTTTCTCCTCATAGATTGTTTTGTATGCAGATAATGCACCATGAACATTCCTTTTTATTAATGAAAACCTTTCAGTGTTGGAGTTCAGGTTTTAAACGTTTTAAGGAGCCTGGTAAGATCTTCGAATGCTTTAGCTAATCCTGAACTATCAACTTTCTTCTTTTTCTTTTGCAGTTTCTTTTTCTCTTTCCTTTTCTTCACCTATACATTCTTGTTCCAGTTCCAACAAATCCACATTATTCACTTCTTCAGGTATCACCTCTTAGATGTCCCCATTATCATTCTCATCCACATCCTGGTTAAAGTTTTTTGCCAGTTCAATCACAGCCTTGGTGAATTTTGCAACCTTTACACTAAGACATTATGATGGCTATGTCACTAGGCAATAGAGATTTTTCAGCTCCATTATAATTTTATGGGACCACCATTGTACATGCAGTCTATCATTGGCCAAAACTCATTATTTGGCATATGGCTGGATATAAAAATAAATTTAAAAAGCCCTGGCTGGTGTAGCTCAGTGGATTGAGCATGGGCTGGGAACCAAAGTGTCCCAGGTTCGATTCCCAGCCAGGGTACATGCCTGGGTTGCAGGCCATAACCCCCAGCAACCACACATTGATGTTTCTCTCTCTCTCTCTCTATCTCCCTCCCTTCCCTCTCTAAAAATAAAATAAACTCTTTTAAAAATAAATAAATAAAACATTTCACAAAATAATACTTATGAGACATACTCATTTTCTATTCTATTTTATAATGTTGATAAATGATACCAAAACCCACCATTGTGATATAAATGCAATTTGAGGCACAAAAACCATACACACACAAAAATCAAATTAATTTGTGACTTGCTCTGCCATGTTTCAATTGAGACTTATCTATCTTCTGTCCCTCAGAAAATTGTTGAAATCTTTCATTCACTGATGACGTTTCTTTTCACTATTTCTATCTCTTAATTCTTTGCTGTAATTTTAGTAGAATCTAGGAGGGTAAAAAGGATAAACATAAGTCTGTGATCTTTACTTTTTTAAAAATATATTTTATGGATTATCCTATTACAGTTGTCCCAGTATTTCCCCCTTTGCCCTCCTCTGAATAATAGCCCCATTCCCTCTAGCAATCCCCACCATAATTCACAACCATGGGTCATGCATATAAATATTTGGCTTCTCTATGTCCTATACTGTTCTTAACATCCCCCTAATTTGTACCTACCTATTATGCTTCTTAATCCCTGCACCTTTTTCCCCATTCTCCCCCATACCCCTCCCAGTTGATAACCCTCCGTGTGATCTCCTTATCTATGATTCTGTTTGTTTTGCTTGTTTGCTTAGGGTTTTTTCAGTTGTTGATAGTTTTGAGTTTGTTGTCATTATAATGTTCATAGTTTTGATCATCTTCTTTTACTTAAATAAGTCTCTATAACAGTTCATATAATAATGGCTTGGTGATGATGAACTCATTTAGCTTTACCTTGTCTGGGAAGCACTTTATCTGTCCTTCAATTCTAATGATAGCTTTGCTGGATGGAGTAATCTAGGTTGTAGGTCCTTGCTTTTCATCACTTTGAATAATTCTTGCCAGTCCCTTCTAGCCTGCAAAGTTTCATTTGAGAAATCAGCTGACAATCTTATAGGAACTCACCAGTAGGTAACTCTCTCCTTTTCTCTGGCTGTTTTTAAGATTCTTTCTTTGTCTTTAACCTTTGGCATTTTAATTATGACATGTCTTGGAGTGGTCATCTTTGGGTCCAACTTGATTGGGACTTTCTGTGATTCCTGGACTTGCATGTCTATTTCCAAACTAGGGAAGTTTTCTTTCAATATTTTTCCAAATAGATTTCCAGTTTCCCGCTCTTCCTCTCCTCCTTCTGGCATCCCTATGATTCAGATGTTGGTATATTTGAAGATGTCTCAGAGGCTCCTTATCCTATTCTTGTTTTTTTTTTTTAATTTTTTTCTTCTTGATGTTCTAATTGAATGCTTTTTTCTTATGTTCCAAATCACTCATTTGAATCTCAGCATCATCTCCTCCACTGCTGGTTCCCTGTAGAATTTTTTTTATTTCATTTAGTTTAACCTTTATTTCTGCCTGAGTCTTTTTTATGCTATTGCCTTACTCAGTGAGTTCTTTGAACATCCTGATAACTAGCATTTTGAACTCTGCATCTGTTAGGTTGGTTATCTCTATTTCATTTAGTTCTTTTTCTGGGGTTTTGTTCTGTTCTTTCTTTTGGGCCATATTTCTTTCTCTCTTCAATTTCACAGCATCCTTGTGTATTAGATAGAGCTGCGTTGACTCCCTGTCTTAGTAGCATGACATATTATAGAAAAGGCACCTGTAAGATGTTTGGGGCTGAGCCTTAAGTAATTGCTAGGGTGGGGCAACCCAGTCCACCACTTTGTTGCTCTGTGTGGGAGGAGGACTCAGAGGAGGGACAATGTTGTTACCTGGCTTCCAGAGGTTTGCCCAGTACACACCCAGTTTCCAGTTACTTCACTTACTCCCCATATGCTACTGGTGCCCTTCCAGCTGATACCCTGGTGTTGAATCCCACAGGCAGTGGGTGTGTATAAGTTTTAACTCTGTGCGGATCCTTTTAGTGTCCTAAAAATCTGGCAGTTTTGTCTGCCGCCCCAATCCTCACTAGTTTTTACATCCAGAAGTTACCGGGATTTATCATCCTGGCTCTGGAACCCTGGGCTGTGTGGTCTGGCCTGGGCATGAGATCCTTCACTCCCAAGGTATCCCTCCTCGTTTTTATCTACCAAACAAGAAAATGTGACTGACCATCCATTTGTGACTACCTCTACACATCACCCTGGGTCTCCACCCTTCTCCACCCATCTCTACATTTCCACCCCTTCTACCTGTCTAGATGAATGTGGTTTCTTTAAATCCTTGGTTGTCCAACTTCCATACAACTTGATTTTCTGATGGTTCTGGGTGTTAATTTTGTTGCTATCTGGCTGTAATTTTTTCTGTAATTGTACCAGGAGGCAAAGTATGTTTACCTATGCTTCAAACTTAGTCAGAAGTCCTTACTCTGTGATCTTTAACTAAAAGTCTTCTACAAGTATTTTTTAAAAACCAAGAGTTTCCTTTTAAGGTCCCCCTGCTAATTATAATTATGGTGGCCTTCATCGCTATATTCTGGGACTTAACATTACAGCTTGCCAAAACAATCTAGGGAATTAAAAAGGAAAGGGAAGTGCTGGTAGTGGGGCCTGAGAATGTATAGTAATAATTTTGTTTAATTTTGACACTAAAAGTAAAATTGTGATGAAATGTTCAAAATTAAACATAAATACTTAAATGAAGAAATGGTCGGTTCTTTTTGAGAGAAGACTTTACGAAAGGTGCCTTCCCAAAGAAATAATAAAAAAAAGTTCAATCACATCATGATAAATAATATTTTTAAAGAGTACTTACAAAGCAAGGCTACTCAAAACATACTGTACGTGCTCACATTCATCCGGGAATGATGCACTGGCTGATGTAAAACAGCAAAGGGCAGTCTGAAGAACTTGAAGCTGCGGCAAAGGGACCTGCCATCTTCCAGCATAATCTTCAACCACCTGATAGGGAAGCAATCCAGAGAGTGCATTATAGAAAATATTCTCAACATCTCCAGTTTAAAAATTTGAATAAAACTTGCTATATAAATTAAACTATTAGTTAAGCACAAATACAGATGATGCAGGTGAGGTCCTTATTGTTTAATTTTCATGGTGTACATCTAAAAATAATTATTATCTTTGAAAATGTGAAAAAGAACTATATTATATGAATGACTATACTGTTCAGCTGCCAAGTCCTTGCCAAACTTTGTAACACATACTCTTCACCTCCTATATTTAGCTTTCATCAAATTGCCTTTTAATATTAAAATAATTAGACTTTAGGATATAGTAATATAGAAAAGTAGAATTGAGTATGCATTATTATTTTTATTTGTAAAACTGAACTCTAAGCTTCCTGGCAAGAAATGGATATTAAAGATATAGTGGCATGATGCTCTGATTATTAAAGTTGAAACTATAACATATTATGGAGAAAAAGTCTAGAATATAATCAGTGTTGTATCTGTCATTGGGTAGGTCTCCTACTTTCTCTATGCATTACTTTTCTCACCATAAATGGAAATACTAATGCTTATCTTGCATGCTTACTCTTAAGTTAAATTGGAATAATTTATGAAACATATTTTTAGAAACTACCAATTACTATAAAATATTGATCATATAGATCTATAAATCTATATAAACACATTATTCAAATGCAAGACTGCTGTATTAAAACAATGTATTATACGTTAAAATTTATCAAATAAAAGGGTTGGCAAACTATGACATATAAGCCAAATTTGGCCTGCAACCTATTTTGTAAAACCCACAAGGTAAGAAATGGATGTTATATTTTTAAATGATTAAAAAAATTTTTTGATGTGTGAAATCATGTGAAATTCAAATTTCAATGCCTGTGAAGTCTTACTGAAAACACAATCCAGGTTCACTCATTTTATGATTAACGTATGGCTGCTTCCTGGCATAACAAGCCAAGTTGAATAGTTGTGACAGAAAATTATAGGCTCACAAAGCCCTAAAACATTTAATATCTGCCCCTTTACAGAAAGTTTTCGAACTCTGATTTAAAAGCTTAAAAAACTGGTACAGAATAAAAAAGCCAAGAACACTCAGAGCTCAATGACTTTTCATACTACTTCCTGTTGGGAGACAATTTTCCATGGCTGTCTTGTATTCCTATAATTCTCAAAAAGAGGCTCTGACAGCCTGTATCTTTTTCAAATATATTTATAGAAAATGACCTTGAAAAATATAGATGATATCTCCCTCTAGACCAGTGAACCTGTTTACTGTCTAGTATAGTCATGATGTTATTTCCCTATGGAGCAAAGGTCAGGCAGATACGCTTTCAGACTACTATAAAAAAATTAGGGTTCCCTAACTTTGGGGTTTCTCAGCTGTGACAAAAACCTACTTTGAGGACAGGATCCACCTGAGCCACGTACTACACCTCTGTGAGACTTGAAGGACCAGGAGAACCACCATAAACATGAACCTCATGCTGCTTGCTGTGCTATGAGAAATAAAGTCCTTTATCTCTCACCCAGGAGTTTGTCTTCTACCAGCATCCATGAAACTATGGCAGGCTCAGATAAACTCTCAGACCCTTCACAGTTCTTTGACAATTCCAAATTGCAATACCAGGTAGCTAGCACATATCTCTAATGTTTCCAGGACCATGTCAGATAAAAAAGAAAGCTAGAAGGTATCATCTCTGTGAACATGTATCCCTTCCAGATTTTGTATTCCTTACTAGCTGGAAAGTAAAAACTACTACTGACTATGACCCCAAGGAGAGCAGACTTTTCTAAACTGCCATAGACCCAAAGAGAATGTTAGATAAACAGTGATTCTCTGGCTTTAAATTTTCTCTTTACTGAAGGGTTTAACCAGCTTTACTGCCTCTCTTTGGCCAGGGCAATACTGTTTTTGTACTGCATAAAAAATAGGCACCTGCCAGTCTCACATTTTTTTCTGTCCTCAGTATCAAGTAGTTTGCCCTAATCCTTATCTACTTACAACCTTATTCACTTTCTATTTATGGGCTGAGTTTATCTTCTTAGAAGAGAAACTTTCTTCTTTCAGCTTCAATTCTCATTACAGCTTCTTTCATTTACCAACATTCAGCTGGTAATACCTGTCTGATCTAGCTGATCCTAAATCTAACACAATAATACTCCGTGTAGGCAACACTTCCAATGTTTGCCACAATACGCTTTAAGACACATTAACAAAATAGGGTGAGATTTACATATTGTTTTCCACTGTTCAATGTCATGGCTGATACTGCTATTAACATACCACTATAACACCATTTCTCCTTTACATTTTTTCCTCAGCATATGTAATACAGTATACATTACATTGCACTTTTGGTTTGAATTTTTTCTCCTGTGTTATAAGAGCTATTATAAATGCTCAGCTAATGAGAGCTAATAATGTGAATGATAATCTGAATGTGTTCTAGCTAGCCACACAGTGCAACACATCTTCCATATTTCTTTTTCTTTTGTATTCTAATAAGTAACAGTCTTAACATAATGGTCAGAATGCTAAAGTTGCTGCAAAGAACAGTACTTACCTGGACCTTTAAAATCAACTATTATCACAGTTATAAATTCTCCAAGAAAATGGTCTAAGAAACAGAGGATCAAGAAGGCACATCATAATTACATTAGCCAAGATTAAAGATAAGGAGAGAATCTTAAAAACAGCAAGAGAAAAGGAGTTACCTACAAAGGAGTTCCCATCAGACTGTCAGCTGATTTCTCAAAAGAAACATTGCAGAAGGAAGGGGCTGGAAAGAAATATTCAATGTCATGAAAGGCAAGGACCTATATCCAAGATTACTCTATCCAGCAAAGCTTTCATTTAGAATGGAAGGGCAGATAAAGTGCTTCCCAGATAAGGTCAAGTTAAAGGAGTTCATCATCACCCAAGCCCTTATTATATGAAATGTTAAAGGGACTAATCTAAGAAAAAGAAGATAAAAAATATGAACATTGAAATGACAACAAACTCATAGCTATTAGCAACAGAACCTAAAAAACAAAAAACAAAAAAACTAAGCAAACAACGAGAACAGGAACAGAATCACAGAAATGGAGATCGCATGAAGGGTTATCAACGGGGGAGTGGGAGGGGAAGAGAGGGAGAAAAGGTACAGAGAATAAGTAGCATAAATGGTAGGCAGAAAATAGACAGGGGGAGGTTAAGAATAGTATAGGAAATATAGAAGCCAAAGAACTTATATGTATGACCCATGGACATGAACTAAAAGGGGGAATGCAGGAGGGAGGGGGTGTGCAGGGTGAAGAGGAATAAAGAAGAAAAAATGGGACAGCTGTAATAGCATAATCAATAGAATATATTTTTTAAAAAAAGATCAGCAGTCTATTAGAGACTGGTAGAAACCTCCCCCCACCATTTTGAAGGGCATAACACATGTTACTGCAATGCAATTTACTATAAATTATAGAAACTGTATGAATACTGCTAAAAGAAGTTACAGCCAAAGCCAAACGTATGCCATGACATAAGGGGAGTTGAACAGAAGAGCAGAGCTATTGCCAAAGACAGATGCTGGAAGATTTCAATGATCCAACAGTACTTTCTCAGCACTCTCATTTATAGGAGCATATACCCTGCTCTATAAGGAATACAGTATATACTATATATTGTTATATCTTAATTTACATGACAAATTATTTTGAGAATGAACACAGTTTCATTCTGTCAAAAAACTGTCAAAGCACAGATTTAATGTAAACCTATTAAGTTAAAATGACCTTCATTATTTAGGAATATTAACATACATGATCCAGATTAGTATAGACTGAAATGCGTCTCCCTAAAATTCATGTGTTAAAGTCTTAATCCCCAATGTAACTATATTTGGAGATAGGGCTTTTAGAAAATAATTAATGTTACATGATGTTATAAGAAAGGGGTCCTAATCAGAGAGAATTGTGGGCCTTATTATAAGAAGTGGAAAAGGGATCTCTCTTCATCTCTCCACACGTTTGCACAGAGGAAAGGCCATGTAAGATCCACAGAGAAGTTGGCTATCTATGAGCAAGGTTCACTAGAACCCAGCTGGCACCCTGATCTCAAACTTCCAGCCACCAGAACTGTGAGAAAATACTTTGTTGTTCAAGCCACCAAATCTGTGTTGTTTTCTTATGGCAACCTACAAATGTATAAAAACAATACAAATGTAGCAGTTTAAGAACCCCTCAAAGTATCATATAAATTGATTAACTAAAATATGGTTATTTATTTCTTACCTTTTCTAATATAACAAAGATTATCAAACACAAATTAATCACTAAGCAAATACAATCCTCTTAATTTTTAAATCCAGGTAATATTAGACTATATATCATCAACACACTATCAAACATGACTTTATTTCTATTAGTTGGCTCTTCACAACTCTTGTCATTTTCATCCGAGTCTCCCATTGTCATCGACTTTCAAAGTTTCAGACACCCCACAGTCCCCAGGTGTTAGTAGGCTGTTCACTGTTAACTTCTTTCCTTTTTTATATACAGTGAATCCATCCACTTTCCAGATCTAAATAACAAACCAGAAGGCACATTACTATTATCTTTCATTATAAGAGATTCAAAAAATCTCTATAATACATGCCTATATTAATCCGCTGAAAAAAGACTAATATAATCTATGCACTGAGTACCATATTTTGCCATGTATACTGCGCCCCTGTGTACAATGTGCACCCATGTTTCTAACCAAAACTTACAGGAAAAAAAATCTTTCATTTTCATTTTTTTATTCAATTTCTTATTTAGTTATATTTAGATACTTTTTTTATTATAAATGAATTTTAGCATTTATTTTTAAACAAATTATGGTACAAGAAATGTTATGTACCAATAACAAATTTACAGTATGAACACATCATAGAAGGCCAAGAACTCTTGGCAGTGTTGATATCAGAAGTATCATCTTTAATTTCTACCTTACCGTTGTCTTCTGAAGAGTCACTTTCCTCATCCCAGTAAACTGCATCATCCTCAGTTCCATCCACAGCATTATTGATGCAGCGTTTTTTAAACTATTGCACAACCACTTCTTTCTTGACATCATTCCACAATCTTAGGATCCAGTCATAAACCTTGGCAATGGATGCCTTCTTGATCCTGCCTGTAGGTGTTAAATCACTACCAGCTGACAGCATCCACTCTTTCTTCATTAGGGCCTTAATGCGCTTGCATACTGGCACATCAGGAGGTTGCAGTTGACTGGCTAGCCCACTAAGTATCACAGCAAGTTGGGTTTCCAAGTCTGCTGCAATTGCTTTTGCACTTTGTGTAACATGGGCTTTGAAGTGATCAAAAATAAGCAAAGCTAGATTTTAAGTAATCCTCCAGGCCTTTGTGACCAGACTTTGTTAAACCAGATTTTCATGCCTCCATTCATCCATCCTTTTTTATTCATGTGTGCAGTAACTCCACTTGGAATCTTTTCTCAGAAATGTTTTTCTTTTAAAGATGGTCATAGGTGGAACTTTGTCCTATCTGCACAACAGGCTAGAATAATAGTGAAATGTGTTTTCTTACAACTAGCTTTAACAGCCACGGTCATTGCTCCTTTGATGTCCACAGTTCTGTCGGATGGCACATCAAATGTGAGTGGGACCTCATCCACATTTGTGATTTGAGACAGCTCAAAGCTGTAAGTAAGTCTTTCAAAATTAATAACATAAGAATTGAATTCCAAAACTTGATTCTCATAGGCTCCTGGAAGTTTTGGGGCAAGTTTCGTTTGTGTCCTCATGTTCAAACCTTTTCTCTTCATAAAGTTAAAGCACCATTTAGGTGTCCCTGAGAAATCATCAATTTTTTTTCTTGTGCAATCTTTTTACCTTCTTGTATCATCTTGGTTGAAACAGACATCCCAGTGTGATGCTGCTCCAGAATCCAGGTCTGCACCTCCTGCTCCACCTCCAGCCACTTTGGAGGTTTCCCTCCCATTGCCTTCTTCTGTCCAGGCACCTAAAGAAGCTTTTCTTCCTGTTGCCTCCACAATCTGATGACACTCTCTGTGGGAGGTGGTCCAAAGTATCTCTCAGCAGCTCTGTTGCCATGCTTTTTAGCATATTTAATAACTTTTAGTTTAAAGATTGCAGTGTATAAAAACTGTTTTGACATTTTCCAAGGGATTTTTCAATAATTTCTCCTGCCTAAAATGTACAGAGAGAATTGTTGTGCTGTTCACCCTCTGGTAATAAAGTCGGCATCACCTGTCTTACCAAGTGGATAACAATACATCATTCTTTGTTTCATTTCATTGAAATGAAAATCATTAGCCTAAACTGTTTTTGTTGCAAGTCCATCATAAATTCAACAAAACCAATGATCATTTCCAAGGTATTATTTCTCATACAGATATTATTACTGCTTTCTAGAGTTACACTTATAATGCATAAGCATAAATAAAAGAATCAAAAACATTTATATACATATGGAATTAGTATTACCCATGTATAACACATATCTTTATTTTTCCCTCAAAAATTTGGACAATAAAGTACACGTTATACACGTTGAAATATGGTAAACTTGCTAATTTTCTAAATACCTAAAATAAATATTTTAATAAACATTTAGTTTTTCCTCTGCCCCATTCAGTATGATTGTTATTAATTTGTAATACAGCTACTATACATATAAGGGGAGACATCCCAAAAATGGTATTTATAAAAAAATTGTTTATTATTTCTTACATGTTTAAATTTCAGTCACCTTCAAAGTATTCTCCATTTGATGCAATACACTTATTGAGATGTTTTTTCCACTGCTCAAAAGTTTTTGAACTCATTGATTTTGATGTCTTTTAGTGTTTCTGCTGTTTTTTGTTTCACCTCTTCCACATCAGCAAAATATTTCCCTTTGAGGACTTTCTTCACCCGGGGAAACAGAAAAGTCACTAGGTGAAGAGGAAGGGTAAGATATGGAGGTAGGGCCATTTTGGATCTAAAAATGATGAACACTGCGCAGTATGGGCAGGTGCAATCCTAAATCATCCAACATGAAATGAGCAAACACACTGAAAAAGTCTTCAAAAAAAAAAAATCACTGAAGCCAAACACAGTCTCTCACAGTAACGCTGGCTGGTACACTGAAACAGATGGGTTCCTAGAACACTCATGTCATAGGGGGAGCCTGTACTACAAGGGGCCCACCCACCAGAAGATAATTCCAGATTTTTAGTCCCCCTTCATATAAATATACTTAGTTCTATCTTCTAAGAAGACCTAGGAGCAATAACATTACAGTAGTAACATGCACATTTAGGGCCAAGTCTTGGTTTCTACACACTTTTCTCCACAAACAAAAGAAACTTGAGCTCCTCAAGCACAAGGAACTTAGGCTCCTAAAGCCCTCCTCCAGCAGGGCTGGAGTAGGGAAAACATAAGATAAGACTGGAACATTTTTTGGTGTCAGAAAGTAAGCAAATGCTAGAGGGAAAAAAAAATGATGGGATATAAAAGCAAGGAACCAACCTGATAGGGCTCCTAATGGCTAAAGCCAGGACAATTTGAGCAACAAAATAAAAGTGATGACAATATTAGGCTTTAATCCATGGAACCAGATAAATATCCATGAGTCCATACTAATACAAATAATCAAATAAATAAATAAATTTTAGAGATGAGGCAGTTCTTCCTAACAGTAGAATCCCAAAAAATAAACACAGAAGGAAAGAAAGAAAAAGAGAATCACCATTAGGTATTTACACAGAAATGAATGTTGCAGACAAAATCCATAATCAACACTAATATTAGTGGGTGAAAGTTTGAGATGCATATTTGTAGTCTCAAAATATCTCCCTCAGGACATTTATCAACTACAAGGACAGTAGCTTTAGAAGTAGAGAAACCCCACAGGCACAAACTTAACCAAGTCATCAAGGTAAGTAATACAAGATATTATCATAAATCTCTTGATATGGTTCACCAAGAAAGACACAATGGCATTTTTGTGGTACTTTTACCAAAAGTGTACAAACTCATTCAATCATTAGAAATCATTAGACAAACTCAAACTGAATGATATCCTACAAAAAAAAAATGATCAGTACTCTTCAAATGTGTCAAGGTCATGAAAGACAAAGAAAAACTGAAGAACTGTTACAGACTAGAAGAGATTACAGAGAAATAACAGCTAAATACAATATTTAGGTCAGCAGTAACATCCTGAAACACCCAAAGCATTAGTGGAAAAACTGACAAATTTCTAGTAAGGTCTATAACTTAGTGAATATTACACCAATGTTCTTTTCCTGTTTTCTATTAAGTATAAAGTTAGCTCAATTATTTTGTTCAATCTTTTACCTCAAATTTCAATGTTCTCATTTACTTTCTGGAGGCTAATTTAAATATAACATAAGCACAATTCTACATCTACTTTCCCTATTTTGTTTCCTAATTACACATCAAGATTTACCCTTGGGAGATGTCAGATGGAAAAATAAAGCAAGTAGGTTGGCAGCCCTGTGAAAGGAATATAGGTTTTGGAATCATATGGCCCTGGCTTTGTCATTTAATAGTTGTGTAATATTAGCCAAGTTATTATATTGGTACTTTTCAGTCTAAGTTTCCCATAAAATAAACTTTATATCACTTTAATCACAGAGCTACTGAAGAACTAAGCAAGATACACATTAAAATCTAGCATAATTCCTGGCACATAAAAAACAAGAACTATTATAACCAGTACACTTTAAGAAAATGATGAGGTTAAGCGTTATTTGGTTAATCGCATTAGTCTGAACTGTTTAATTATTTGTCTCCAAGCATGATTTATTACAACAAATTTTACTTACTTTTGGCAAGCAGACCAGCCACTCCCAAGTAAAATCTATTCAAAAGCTACCGCTGTGTTTCAACGACTTACCTCAATACTCATTGACCAATGAAGCATATCCTAGATACAGCAATACAAATAAAATGCTTCATGCCTGAACAATATCTGAGGATTCCCCCACCCCAGTTTTCCACTGTGAATCAAAATTAAGAAAAGTTCTGTTCAAAAAAAGAAAGTCACTTGTCATTTCACCTTTTCTATCATGATAATCATATGTTAAAAACCAACAAAATAGAAGTGAAGTTTAGTAAGTTAAAGCTGTTTGATATCTGCAAAAGGCATACTCTTTAGTAGCAAGCAGTCTGAAACCCAGTTCTTTTGGGGTTTCAATAAAGCACAGTTTGTTCAGCTCATTACTTCTTAAGTTAATATTTATGTAACATTAAGGCTTTAATAGGTTCTGTAAATGTAATAAGACTAAACCTTTTACAAAATGGAAAATGGAGTAAGCATCTCCAAATCTTAATATTCCATACAATCTTACTACTAAAAAGGAACCTTCTTGATTATCTAGTCAAAGCTACCAACCATAGCAGGAATCCATATGGTGTGAAGCAGGCCAAGGTCTTCTGAGACTACCTGAGTATCTGCTTGAAGTCCCAATTTTCCGCTTCCAAAGAAGTAGTAGGCTTATTTTTAAAGGCTTAAATATTGATCCCAAATTTTTCATTCGATTCCCAACTCACTAGGCAAAGTAATATATCAAACATTTCCCTCATAAACATTAAAATTGACATGTAGACAAGGGAACTCCTAAATATATGCAGAAGGAAATGTATATTGACATCAAATGGAAATGTGGTGTGGACATACCTCTGTGTATACCTGCTGCTAGTGGTACCCACACGTGTGTGCACTTGATAAATGTCTTAACTAGGGTGAGCCAAGCAGAACTCAGCCTCTGACTTCAACTTAGGAAGGCTTGGCCACAGATGGTTTTGCAGGTATGGTTGAGGCATTGATTATATTATTGATTTTTTAAGTCTTTTAATCATATAGGTTTTTTAGACATTAGCAGGTAGAATTGTTGTTGTTGTTGTTGTTGTTGTTCCTTCTGTCTGGTTTCTCAACAAAGACCACATGCCAAAGCATTAAACTGAAAAGTTGGTTAAGTTCCATCTGGGTCTTATTACACTAGTGTGCAAATGTCTAGCCTTTAAATCATTAGTATTAATCCTAGATTAGCTGACTTAATTCTGTTCCTCTCTCTCTTAATTTCTCAAAGCAGCTCTTACATTCATGTGACCTGTCCAAAGGCTTCTAGAGTCACTTCCATAATATGATCTTACGTAGCTTCTAAGTTGATAAGGCCATAAATCTAATCAATGCTGTAGATGTCAATGCTTTGTTGATTTTATCTGAATTCAACAAAGATGGCCAGTCGATTTTATCAGGTGAATAGATAGAGAAGGGCATATTATCATAGAGAGCATAAATCCATTTCTTACGCAGAAGAAATTGTTACAAATCCAAAGACCAAAAGGGAACTTTAAAAGGCCTATGCCTCAAACACTAACTTTAGGTACTAGATTTGTTCAATCTCAAGAAGAACTAAACTAGTTTTAAAAAGATGATACACTTACAATTAAAATAACAGTGAGGAAACTAAAAAATAAGGTTATGTTAATTAAGACAGAAGAGAGGGACTTCCTTAAGCATTAAATTCACTTTAAGAAGTTAGACTAGACAGATTTGAAAAAGAAATATATATACCATATATACTAGAAGTATGTGTTCTTGAAAATGGAATCAGGTAGGGAAGAGTAATATTTTAGTTGATTAGAAAGGAAGGGTGACTGGTTCCAAAGCTCCCTAACAGAGGAATACAAGGTAACTGTAGGATGGAAATCTGAGAATGAACCACAATGGAAATCCAACTATGATAACATGCTCTTTGAAAAAAAATAAAGTCTATTATAAGAGAAAATTGAGACTGCTTATATAAGGTAACATGAAGACTATACAGATTTGAAAGATTAAAAAATAAATATTACCTCAAAAATATCTGCGGCATTTCAGATACATTTCAAAATTACTACAGATGCTCTTTGACTTACAGTGGATTTGAAACCAGTTAAACCCATCATAAGTTGAAAACATTGTAAATACATTTAATACACCTAACCTGCTGAATATCATAGCTTAGCCTAGACACCTTATATGTGCTCATAACACTTACATTAATCCACAATTGGGCAAAATCATCTATCGCAATGTCTATGTTATAATAAAGGATTAAATATCTCATGTAACTTATTTAGTACTATACTAAAAGTGAAAAACAGAATGGTTACATGGGTATTCACCATTAACATACACAGCTGAAGCACAATGAAACATAGATGGGCATTTTGTAGATATGAGGGGATGTGAAAACACAATATCCAAAAGTGCTGGCAACACAGCATACTGTAGGGTACTGGTTGTTTACCTCATGACTGACTGGAAGAGCTATAGCTGGTTGCCACTGCTGCCCAGCATCACAAGAGAGTATCTTATCATATATCACTAGCCTAGGAAATGATCAAAATGCAAAATCTGAAGTATAGTTTACTGAATGCATGTTTGCTCTGAGCTGTTCATAAAGTAAAAAAAAAAACAAAAAAAAAAACCCTAAATGGAACCACTGTAAGCCATGGACTGTCTATGGTTATTACAGAGGGCAATGTACAGTATGGCATGGTGCTACAAAGCAGCGTGCCCAGGAGCCTCAAAGTTAGGCCCCTGAGCATGAATAACAAAATGTAACACTGAAGAAAAACAAAATAGCAGGTCAATCCTAGGTTTGATCTTGAGCTTGTGAGATTTTCTTAAGTTAGGGAGATGAGAGTTGGCAAAATCTATTTGCTAATGAATACTTTTTGATGAACTCAGAATTCCCAGACGTTTCATCATTGACATTACAGGATATCTTATAAGAGATAATTAAAGAATATTAAAACCTGGGCCCAAAAGCTAAGGAAAAAAGAAAAAAGAAGACAGGAGGAGGTACCTAAGAATATGTTTAAAACAGCCCTGTTCAATGTGGCTCAAGTTGGTTGGGTGTCGTTCAGCAAAGCAAAAAGGTCCGCTGGTTGGATTCCTGTCAGGGCACATGCCTGGGTTTTGGAATTGGTCTGGTCATGGCGCAAACGAGAGACAGCCGATCCATTTTTCTCTCTCACATCAATGTTTCTCTCCTTCTCTTTCTCCCTTCCTGCCCCTCTCTCCAAAAATTAATAAAATCTTCAAAAAATATGCCAAAATTTTAAACAAACACAAAACCCAGTTATATTTATCTGAAATGGTAATATCCTCCGTTACTGAACGGAAATGTGACCAAAAGGAATATGTGCACTTCCAATGAAGTAGAACAAATTATCCAAGGCTTAGAACAGTTTTAAAAGCACAGTAAAGATTAAAAAAAAAAAAAAAAGGTCTAGCCATGGCTGGTATGGCTCACTTGGTTGGTGTCATACCCCAAAGTGAAAGTTTGCCAGTTCACCTTCTTGGTCAGGAAAATATACCTGGGTTGCAGGTTTCACCCAGGGTCAAGAGGCAACTGATGATGTTTCCTCATCACATGAATGTTCCTCTCCCACTCTTTCTCCCTCCCTTCCCCTCATTCTAAAAATAAGTAAAATGTTTAAAAAAAAATCTAGTGGCAGAAAAGATAGTCTTCAATGGGCTCCTATGAGGGCAGACATCAGAAACATTAAAAGCAGTATTTCATGGACTCACTTATGGTTATTATCCAAATTATACAAATATGGGGCACAACAGGAACGCTTTTATAATTTTAGCTCAGTAGGCCCAAAAATTTCAAAAGGAGTTGCAATAGCCAAGGTAGTAAAGGACTAAAAAGGTTGTTGAACAGAGAAATCCAGACAAGGGCAGAACACCAAGGCTGTGGTTACTGTGCTTTGAGCTTTTTACACCAGAAGTAATACTCTTTACAGGAGGCAATATAGAAAAGCTGGACCACTAGATGGAATCTAGAGTTACTGCAGGACAGAAGTACCAGAAGAAATGGAAATTAAAACCTTTTAATATGAAGGAAATCTAAAGGAGGAAACATGAAGTAAGACCTGGTGCCCGAGGCTGCCAGCCATAGAAATTTGTATACTTTGTAAGACGGAGATTCATATACAACTTTCAAAGAAGTAGATTATGTTCAGGTTAAGTGCTCCCACCCAACAAAAATATGGTAAACACACAGTGGCACAATTAACTACTTGATGAATTTTCACAGTAAAACTTAAATACAAGTTAAAGACTTTGACAGTTGGCACAACTGACTGGCACCCTGGTGAAGTTGAAACCAAAGTTAACTTGGTACCATTTTCTGTAAATACATCTTCCCTTTGATACCACTAAATCTTGGCAAAAGTAATGTGAGTTAACTGCATTGTGTATTAAATTCAAGGAATTACTAATGTTACTAAATTTAATGGGTAGTGAACTGGGTAGAGTAATAAATGTTTATCCTACTGACCTTCCTGATTCAGCAAAAAGCAAGTACAAAAAGAGACTGGGGGTTAAATAATTCTCCTTTAGAGGTGCAAAAGAAGCACTTCCATTAGAGGAAAACAACCCAAGCTACAGCTCCTGAAAAATCCCTAGGTGTAACCATTAGAGGCCAATGAAAAATCCATTGGCTTTAGTTAAGCAATATTCTGGGAAGGGAGGAATTTGAGAACTTAACCTCTTTGGACTCTAGACTATAATTTCTCTTCGTGAACTTGATAATGGCAGATAATTCATTTAATCAAACTAGATAGACTATTATTTTTTTTATATTTAGTCCCCTGTTCCCAAATTAAAAGGAAATTTTAAACTTGAAAATTATCATAAAGAAGTTAACTCACAAACACAGAAGCAGACTTTATTACTGAATGAGGTAGTTCTAAAAAGAAAATCTGAGTTCTGTATTTTGATAAACTTTATCACCAGTTATCTGAGAATGCATGGTTCTTAAGTGGGATGAGTATCCTCAAGATTAATAAATATGTTCATTGTGGCTAATGATTAGCTATTCTGTTGTTGTTTTTGTAAACTAGATTAAGTCTTCAAATCCAATAGTCAAAACTCCACTGTTAGAACTGTTCCTTCCAGTGTTTACTGTTAATACTATCATATTCCCAGGTATTATATGAGAAACCCACTACAATTTCAAGTAATTCTTTGTATCTTGTGTCCACATTCAACCAGATGCTAATTACTTCATTTTCATATTTCTTGAAAGTGTTCCTGTATCTCTATTTTCATTGTCGCTCCCCAACCAGGCCCTCGACTCACCATTTTCTGTAATATTCTAATCACTTCCTTTTTTGTCTAAGCTTTCATTTTTTACCTCCTTTACTTAAAACAATATTTTAAGATTAATAATGGCACTACTTTGCCCTTAAATCTGTAGATCTTCCTACAAAATTCAAACTCTTAGCCAAGATCTGGACCAGTTCCGTTTTTCTAATCATAATACCCATAAACACTTTTCTGAATATATATGTTCTAGTCCAGGAGTTTTCTACCTTTCAAATGCATCAGAATCATCTAGAAGGCTTATGAAAAACAAATTGCTGGGCCCCAGGTCAAGTATCAGATTCTGCAGGTCTGGGGTGGGGCCAAGAATTTACATTGCTAATAGTGTTCAGGTGATGCTACTCTACTGCTGGTGAGGGAATCACACTTTTAAGAATCACAACTGAAGACAACTAACCACCTGTTCATAAATACACCATGCCATCTACCTTTTGACAAAATTATCTGCTGTACTTACAATGTCGTCCTACCCGTACACTTCCTTTTTCATGCCTACATTTTAATGTTAACAATTACAACTCAATTCAAATGTTACCTCATCCACTAAAACGTTCCCAAATTATCTCTATTGGAAGTACTGTCTCTCCAACTAAACTTTTGGAGGACTTAATATACACTGTTTTAGTGGTACTAATCATCATTTTTCTGTTTTAGGGTTTATTTATATTTACTTATTCATTTATTCAAACCTTACTGGGTGCTCACAATGTACCAACTACCCTAATTTCAGTTTTAGTTGAAGAAAGATAGGTACACATATATGTTACATGATGTTAAGTACCTTGGAAAACAGTACAACACAAAGTAAGGAGAAAAGAGAATGTTAGAGGTGGGATGCTACTGTATATTTTATCTGGAGTGTTCACAGAAGACCTCCATCTCTCTCATAAAGGGACACTTGAACAGGGTTCTGGAGCAAACCATACAGATATCCAAACAAAAATTGTTTCTGGCAGACAAAACAAACCCAAGTGCAAAGATCAAGAGGTAGGAGCATACTTATTCAAATTGAAGAAAGAACAAAAATGCTAGTGTAAGTGAAGGTAAGTAGTGGAAGCAAAGAGTAATAAGTGCTGGATCAAAAAGTCCTTCAGGCCATTTTAAGGATTTGTGCTTTGAGTCTGAGATAGAAAAGCATAGAATTTTAGATCTCACTCATGTCCTTAAAAGAATTACTTTGGCTGTGGGAAGAATAAACTGAGAAAAATTAGAAGCAAGGTGATAAAATAATCCAGGGGAAAGATGAGACTGTGGTTTGGATCAAGGTCCTAACAGTAAATGCTGTACTTAGATCCCCCCTTTTCTCCCTAACTGGATGATGCATTTCTTTGAAGGCAGGGGGGTTGTGACCTGTTCTTCCTAAATCCCCTCTCTAATTATTAGGACACAGTTTTTCATGTAGCATACAACAAAATTTTTCTTTTGAAAGAAATACCTCATATGACACTTTTATTGTATAATACTTTATCTAGATCTATGCCTCAATTAAGGATAATTCACTTGATTGATATTAAGAAAAGTAAATTACATACTGTCAGACATACATGCAGCATTTTATAAGCACCTATTAAATTATGAGCACTTAATAGTTACTGAAGTTAACTTCAAAATATAAAACAAAGGACAAAAAAATCTCAAGAGTTAAAAAAACTGCTTCAGTTAATACAGAAAGTTTTAAAGAAACTATAAATAAAATTTTTTTTACAAAATCAAGAGTTAAGGAGGCACTGCATAATAAGTGCTAAGCACCAAAAAGGGAAACAAAAATTGCATATCCATTCTAAGTTTATAAAAACAGATGACATGGTAGAAAATCAAAATAAGAAAGCATGAATGAGTTCTAGGATTCTCACAACTCAGTTTTACCTAATTTTTAAAAAAATAATTTCCTTCCCTCTTGATTTATAAGTTATATATACTCACTATAGCAAATTTGAATAATATATGAAAAATCATCCATCATTTAATTACCCACATGTAACCACTATAATATCTGTATTTCCCTTTCCTAATGTGTGATCTGGTGTTAGCTGTTTAACCTCTCTGAGTCTCAGATGCATCATTCACAAAATGAAGATAAAAATAGTATCTATCTCATAGGATTGTTGTAAAGAATAAATAAGAATCTAGGACAGGGGCTGACATACTTTTTCTTAAAGGGCCAGAAAGCAGCTTGGGTCATACATTCTTCTCCAACCCAACTACTGAGCCCTACTGTATTATGAAACCAGTAATATAAAAATGAATGGGCATACTCCAATAAAGTTTTATTGGCAAAAAAAAGGCAGTGCTACTTGTGTCATAATAATTTACAGCAAAGGTCCATAATCTTTTGGTGTGTTTGTTACTGGGTTGTATTACTTCAGCAGGTTTTGTAATTCTTTAGAGAATCTGTTAAAAACAAAAAACAAACAGTGAAAAACCTTAGACCTGCTCACCAAGGAAATGCAAAGATAACTTCTTGCAAATAATTTCAGAGAGTTTACAGACTTCCAGAAGTATGTGAATGGATCCTAAGGATTATCATTCAAGAAATCGTGTTTCTGGAAATCAGGAAAAAAATCCTATTTAACACAGCAAAAAGAAAAATAAAATACCTAGGAATAAATCTAACCAAGGAAGTAAAAGACCTGTATGCAGAAAACTACACAGCACTGAAAAAAGAAATTAAGGAAGACACAAACAAATGGAAACATATACCATGTTCATGGATTGGAAGAATTAACATCATCAAAATGTCCATACTACCCAAAGCAATTTACAGATTCAATGCAATACCTATTAAAGTACCAATGGCATATTTCACAGACATAGAACAAACACTTCAAAAATTTATACGGAACCATAAATGACCCCAAATAGCTGCTGCAATTTTGAGAAAGAAGAGTAAAGTAGGAGGGATCACAATACCTGATACCAAACTGTATTACAAGGCCACTGTAATCAAAACAGCCTGGTACTGGAATAAAAACAGGCACATGGACCAATGGAACAGAATGGAGAGCCCAGAAAAGCCCAAATCTCTACAGTCAATTAATATTTGACAAAGGGGGCAGCAACATAAAATGGAGTAAAAACAGTCTCTTCAACAAATGGTGTTGGGAAAACTGGACAACTACGTGCAAAAAAATGAAACTCGAGCACCAACTTATACCATACACAAAAATAAATTCAAGGTGGATAAAAGACTTAAATATCAGCCACGTCACCATTAAAGTCCTAGAGGAAAACATAGGCAGGAAAATCTCAGATATTTCACACAGCAACATTTTTACTGATAAGTCCCTCAGAACAAGGGACATAAAGGAAAGAATAAACAAATGGGATCTCATCAAAATTAAAAGCTTCTGCACAGCTAAAGAAAACAGTATTAAAATAAAAAGAGAACCAACTGTATGAGAAAACATATTTGCGAATGATACCTCAGACAAGGGTTTAATCTCCAAAATATACAAAGACTTATACAACTCCACTCTAAGAAGACAAGGAATCCAATTAAAAAGTGGGCAAAGGACTTGAACAGACACTTCTCTAAGGAGGACATACAGAGGATCCAGAAACACATGAAAAGAAAAGATGCTCAATATCACTAGCTATCAGAGAGATGCAAATTAAAACCACAATGAGATACCACTTCACACCAGTCAGAATGGCCATCATAAACAAAGCAACAAACAACAAGTGTTAGAGAGGCTGTGGTGAAAAGGGGACCCTAGTGCACTGTTGGTGGGATTGCAGACTGGTACAACCACTATGGAAAACAGTATGGAATTTTCTCATAAAACTAAAAATGGATCTGCCTTTTGACCCAGCAATTCCACTGCTGGGACTATATCCTAAGACCACTAAAACACCAGTCCAAAAGAACCTATGCATCCCAATGTTCATAGCAGCACAATTTACAATAGCTAGATGCTGGAAGCAACCTAGATGCCCATCAGTAAATGAATGGATCAAAAAAACTATGGTACATTTACACAATGGAATTCTATGCAGCAGAAAGAAAGACGGAACTCCTACCCTTTGCAACAGCATGGATGGAGCTGGAAAGCATTATGCTAAGCAAAATAAGCCAGGCAGTGAAAGACAAATACCATATGATCTCACCTTTAACAGGAACCTAAACAACAAAACAAAGAAACAAGCAAAATATAACCAAAGACACTGAAATAAAGAACAGACTGACAGAGTTCAGAGGGGAGAGGAGAGGGAATTTCAGGGGAAGAGGGGAAGGGTTTACAGGAATAAGTATAAAGGACACATGGATAAAAACTAGGGGCAGGTGGAAATGGGAGGGAGAAGGGAAGGCCTGGGTGGATGGGTTGGGATGAGAGTAAAAGATAGAAAATTGTACTGCAACAACAATTTAAATAAAATTTTAAAAAAAGAAATCCTGTTTCTGGAGAAATAGCTCACTTAATTTTTCTTTATTGTATAGTACTTTCCTCCTCTAAAATCCACACGAGTATAGTGGGAATGGACCAGCCTACATTCAAAGCATGTAATCCTGCTACAAACAAATTTTCCCACCTAATTTTTTATCATATTATATATTCCTAGGTCATTATAGTCATTGAAAACATTTTTAAGACTGAGTAACATTTTTGTTCATAAGGGAAGAGAAGTTTTAAACTATTTTAGATCTTCTGGTTGCTCCTCATTTTCAATTCATTCCTTTCATTAATTATAATTAATGCTATGATGTATAGCTTTATGCTCAAATTTATATTTCCTCGGAAATTAATGCTATAAGGAAAATTACTAAGTCAAAAGGTACAAATTATTTTTAACATTTCTAATATACTTTGATGAATTATGGTCCAAAAAGTTGTGGTGATTTTTACTGCCACCAGCTGAAAATTAGATATTCATTTCACCATACCTTCATGAGCATGGAACATAAATTTGAGACTTTACTAATGAGGTCCATAACCTGAGAAATCACTGGCAAATTTTCCAAAGCATGGTGAAAAAACAGATAATAAAGTCTAAAAATGTACATCCACTGTACTCTGGATTAGTAAGGCTTCCAAACATTCAGGTTAAAATTAAGTACTATGGAAAGATTGGTATTCTGAAATTGAATCATTTAAGATAACTAAAATATATTCCATGCCCTTCTTCAAGAACACAACATAAATAACTGCTACTGGTTTATAATTATCATAATTCTTGCATTTTAAGAATAACCACTATAGTGAGCCACTGCTTCTGAGAGAAGTATATCCCATTAAGGTGGATTTGAAAAAATAAAAGGGTTGAGAGTCACTTCCTATATGGAACTTCCAATAGCTTGAGTCTGATTGTTTACTCTCTTTACACTCATGAACAACTTTAGTTCCTGCTGCCTTGAGTCTTTTAAATCACTTCTACTCAGTCAATAACTGCTTTAGTACATATATTTAAAGATATGCACAAATGTTATAATAGATACCAAATGCATATTCCTAGATAAAAAATAGTATGTGTGCATATTGGAATAGCTAAGCACATGGGCTCCTGACAGTCAGACTGGCCAGACTGGTATGTATCACATGCTAGCTACACTTACTTAGTCAAGCCATTTAATCTCTCTTAGTTTCCTGATCTATAAAATGAGAACAATGGCACATATCCTGTAGGGTAGTGAATTAAATGAGATAAAACAGGTAAAAGACCTATCAGAATACCTAATAACATGGAAAAGAGTCAAAACATGAGTTATATATAGAGAGCATTCCAATAAAATAATTTTCCAAATATTAAAAACATAACACACACATACTGAATTATTAGCAACAGTGTTAGTGAGTATTTAGAGCACTTCCACTTTGGAGTAACCCAAACATATACTGGTTAATTTTAGTAAACTCCAGTTATGAAATATCTATTAATACACTACGTACATGATTTATTGGGACATTACATATAACCACATACAGACACATTTTTTCACAGTACTCAGAGCAATGTTGTGCAACTGCCTATTAATATCTACTCATAGAATCACTTCTTTCCCTTTTCTATCTCCTCTCCTTTCACTTCTCAGTACGGTACTGTTTTATGACAAATGGAACCAGAAAATGAGCCTGTCCCCTTCTTTCTCAAAGTTCATTAACTGGTCAATTGCAGTATATTGTGTGTGCTCAGCCCTAAATGACTATTACTCATCATATTCCCCATGCCTTCTCCCATACAGATGAACACTGCTGAACAAAAGGACAGACTAGTGGTCACTCTACATTCATACTCAGCACACTCAAATGATTCTGTAGGTTAATTCAATCTACCTGTCTATGAAGTTACCATTTTAGAACTCCGTTCACCTTGAATCTCTAACTACCCCCAGGTACTCTCAACAGATGAACCTTCCTCCTACCCCAAAGCTCCTATATAAAGCAACCCCTCCATTTGTTATCTTGTCCTTCCTTCCCTTTACAGAATCTTATTTTATACATCATCCCTTCTTCCTTTTGTAGATTTACCTCTTCCTTTCAAATGAATCATTCCATTTCATCAGATTTTAACCATGTCAAATTCTCACCAATTTTTTTAAATCCTCACATACAATCCACAACCTCTCCAGCTCCCACCCATATCTTTCCTTCTCTTTTATAAGTTATCTTTATTTATTGTCTCTATTTCTTTGCCTCCCAGTCTTCAAACTAGAAGACTACCTAAAGTCATCAAAGGTCACCATGTATCTCAATGGATGAATCTCAATGGTTTTTGACACCAGCAATCATTTACTCCATCCTGAAATATTCCCTTCCCATGTCTTCTGTCAATACCACAGTTCCTTGGCTTTCTTCAACCTCTAAACCTTTTCAGACTTCATTTGGAGACTCAAATGAAGACCATTTAACTGTGGAGTTCCTGAAGCTTCACTTCTAGGGCCTCCTCTTTTCCCACTCTATATATGTCTCTATGTGAACTCATTCACAAACATGGCTTCAAATACCATCCACACAGGTTTTGATGACCAGACCTCACTTCTGAACTCTGGATTCTGCAAATCCAGCTCTCTTTATCTCTCTTTGGATAAGGAAAATTATCTTAAATTTCAACATATTCAAACTGAATAAAAAATGTTATAGCAGATTTCAACTTGCCCAAGAATCCAAAAATAAGCAAGCCTCTTACAAGCCTCCATTTTCTATTACAGTAATCCCCACCCCCTACCCTATCCACAATCTCACTTTCTAGGGTTTCAGTTACCTAGGGTTTCAGTCATCTGTGGAAACATCCAAAAATATTAAATGGAAAATTCAAGAAATAACCCATAAGTTTTAAATTGCATGCCACTCTAAGTAACATGATAAAATCTTGCATAGTCCTGCACCGTCCCACCTGGGATGTGGACCATACCTTTGTGTAGTGTATCTACCTCACTCCATCTAATCACACAGGCATTGTACCATCACACATCATCACAAGAAGGGTGAGTACAGTACAATAAGAATAGTTTGAGAGAGACCACATAAATTTTATTATAGTATATTATTATAATTATTCTATTTTATTGTTATTATTGTTACTCTCTTACTGTGCCTAATTTATAAATTAAAACTTTATCAGAGGTACATATATAAAAGAAAAACATGGTATATACAGGGGTTGGTACCATTAATGGTTTCAGATATTTGGGGAGTCTTAGAAAGTATCCCCTGCAGATAAGGGAGACTACTGTATTATACACTCTTTTTCTCTATAGGACTTATCAAAGTATTAACTGTATACAAAAACAAGGACAATGCCTGTTTTCTTACTACTGTATGCACAATGCCTCACATAAGTGAAAAACTTCAACCCTAACATCAATGACACCTTTTTCCACTGCTCATTTTTACCACTGCTTTAGAGAGCGGAGAGTACTGAGTGTTTGATATGGAGTGTTAATGTAATAAACTTTAGAATCTTATGTATCACATTATACAGATTGACCTCCTCTCATATTTAGTTTGCCACCAGTATTCCAACCACAGCTCTAACCAGATGACACTGATTGGGTCTCTTCCTAGAGAGCAGATCCATACTGAACAGAGTGTACTGCTGAAATGATGAACTGACCTGTCAAAGAAATAGGGAGCCGAGAAATCAATGTAATATATATTATATGAAAACAGAAGGTTCTTATGTTACATTCACAAGAAATTACAAAAATTAAAAATACTCTCCAATTTAGACTAGGTACCACTATAACTGATTTACAACATAACTAAAATTAATTTCAGTTAAGTAAATTACTTTAGATTGTAAATGACCTAATTTAATATCCTTACCATTACATATTAATATATTAAATGGCACATCAACTGACCATATTTTACTGATCATATTTTATTTTTTCAAATACCTCATCAGATACATATTTTACCACAGCTGCCTAAAATTCACTTTCAATTTCTTTTTTACTTTTGTTTGTAATTATTAAGGTTTAGCATATTTTGGCAGAAAATCAAAAAGAATCATTGTCAGCAATAATAGTACAACTGGTGACTGACTTCTGTTTGGCATAACTGCAAAATGACAGTATCATTAAAAAACTTAAAAGCAATGAACTTCATTTAAAAGTTTTTCTCCTACTAGTTAAATGTGGCAGATTGAACACAAATTTACTTCGTTTCTTACTCAAAAATGCCATTAATAGTAAAAATATTTTTGTTGTAAAGGACCTAAACTCATAAGGAGGAAAACAATGAAAAAGGAGAGATGACAGACAACATTTAGATAGCTATTATTTAGAAAGGAGGGAGTGAGTTCAGGAACAAGCTGATTTATGCTGAATCTCAGGAAGTTGAAACACCACACTCCTCCAAAAGTGAAGGAAAAAGTAGAATTAAAAACAGAAAGATCAGTTGAACATCTCCTCTAGATCCCCTTCCCTATTAGATCAGTGGAAACTAATTCTCTGGAGAAAATGAACTCATAATGGGGCACCGTTAGAGGGAAGGAAAGCGGGTACAGAGAACATGAGGCAAAACAAAGTGTACATGCTAAAGAGTAAGATGGTAAGGCAGTATCCACCTCTCCCTCCATCAAGCAGGCTAATTAATCATATCTACAACTAAGAAAAGAATTATTTATAACCATAGAGGTAAATATCATAAAAGCTTAACAGTTGCAAGTAATTGCCTTTGGGGAATATACCTGGAAGGGAAGAGACAGAATATGAATTGCTATTTTTTTTTGTTATAAGCTGTGGCAAGGCGGGGCGGGGGTGGGTAGTGGTTACCTCTACAATTTCCATTCTTGTTTTCTTCCTTCCTTATGAACAGAAGCATAGACATGTTTTTATCAGGGAAAAAATACTAAAAAAATCTCAAACATTCTTTTCAGATGGGAATAACTAACAAGATGGAAGTGGTAGTTACTGAGTAAGATTTAGGACAAGATGTTTTTGGCTTACCCCTGAAAAAACTCTGATCTGCTACTTGGAAATTAGATGTGATAGCTGGAACTCTGGCAACTAATTTGGATCACAAGGCAAACTTGAGATAAGAATATGAGGATAACTGATAAAAAAAGAGCAAATGATAGTACAATAATGATAAAACCACCATACCCCCATATTGTCTATTCAAGACTTTTCACACAAGTAAAAAGTCATGTTCAAGCCAGGTCTCTATTAGCAGCAAAATGCAATTCCTAATACATAAGTCTTGTATGACTTTTTAAACCAAGTATACATAAAACACTTACCAAAATTAGAAGTAAAATTTTTAATAATACCAATTAATAGCAAGAATTGTTAAAAAAACATATTATACCCTAAGAAACTACTCAAAGAACTATAAATATTATGTAAATTACCAAGACTGAAATAAGAATTGTGTTTTTCTAAAACAATTAAAACTTTAATTTCTCTGAAGGAAGAGACATCAGCATGTATTTTACAAATTATAAGGCAAACCCTTTTTTTCTGTTAGATTGTTAGGCAACTATTAAAGTGCCTGGTATACAGTAGTTGTTAAAATTTATTTGAGGATCATAAAGTACTCTTTTTCTACTTATTTGTTACAGATATAAAGTACCTGATACAGATATAAAGTACCTTTGAGATTTTATAAATGCTGCTATTGTTTCTCAAATAAAGAAGTTCCAAACCAAGAGTAGAGCAAGTTTCTCAACTTTGGCATTATTGATATTTTGGACCAGGTAATTCTTTTTTGTTGGGGTTTACCTGCATATTGTAGGATGTTCAACAACATCCCTGGCCTCTACCCACTAGATTCCAGTAGCAACCCACCCAACTAAGACAATCAAAAATATCTCCAGACAGTGCCAATAATCCCCTACAGGAAACAAAACCTCTAAGAAAATGTAGCTGTTGTTGAAAATCATTTGGTGCTTTATCATGGGCATTTAGCTTTTCTAGTTGAGTAACAGAATTTTAGAATTGTAACATTGCTAAATTTCCTCTAAAGTTTGTAGGGGGATACAGCTAGAAGTGACCTGCAGATTAGATTATCTCTAAGGTCCCTCTTAAACTTTCAAAGGAGTTCACAAGAGAAATATTAATAGCCTCTATCTATTTAAGCCTATCCATGTGCAAGGTATAGTACTGAACACTTCACATTCATTTTATACTCATGATGTCCTCATGGGATGACTATTTACCCCATTTTAGTAAGAAACAAATTTAAAGTCTTTTAATCAACATATCAAAGTGTTTCCAGAAATAATTATCATTCACTATAGTCATTCTAGCATTGAACTAAGAAAGTACCTTAAATTGCTTCCTTTACAATCAATTTACAATAAAAAATTTCAATATATCTAGCAAAAAACTAAGTTGAATTATTACAATCGTCAGGAATGGAAGAAATGTTCACAACAGGTAACAAATCTGAGAAATAATAATCAGACTGTTTCTTCAAATATTTTTTACACTTTGGCCTAATAAAAGAGTACTTTAAAATTTTGTCATCCATGATTCCCTGAGTACTTCCAGTAATTATTTTTCCCCTTTGCACAACTTACCAAAAACAATTCATTTCATAGTTATTTGAGAATTTATTCATAATTTTAATCTGCCTTTCAATATAAATGTAAATCTGGGTCCAAATTCCAGCTGATCTATCTACCAGAACTGAAGACAAGTTAACTTGTTCAGGCCTCAATTTCAACTATGAAACTTGTGTAACAGGAGCTATCTGAAGTTATTTCCCCTTCCTTTCATACTCACAGTAAATTAAATATCAGTTGGTAGTCAATTCTGTTTAAGAATTTGTTGAGAATCTACTAGCAAGAGCCAAGGGAGGATGTGATAGGGGCAGTTAGTCAACATTATACCATGTAAGTATTTGGAAATCAACACTTAAAATGTTGCAAACCCATCATCACAAAAAATCAGGTGAAGCCTAAGGGATTATTCCCTTAGTTTGAGATTTTACAAATACTGCTATTGTTTCTCAAATAAAGAAGTATATCCTTAAATGCACTGAATGCATGCATAATTTATTACTTATCTATTGTCTTCTGTTTACTTTGCCTTATGGTAAAAGACACAAGAACCTCACTTGATGTGTTCCTTCCTCTCTCCCTTCACCCACCAAACTAACTGCCAAGAAATTTTTATTCAGATTTGTCTCTAAAAGAAGGAAAATAAATTGGAGCCTCTCTTTTCAGTGCCACAAGATTGTGTGTATAAGTCATATTTAGCTAACTATCACCCACCCAAGTGCATATTATCTATTTTATGGATTACAGACAATTAAGTCATTTATTAATGAGTGCTAATGTTACTATACCCTTAGTAAATATTAGGTAACCAAATGTTTAAAAACAAAATTTGGGGAATTAGATTACATAATCCATTCTTCCCTCACTGGCAAATAAAATGTAACTACTATACTGTTAGAATTATATTAATCAATTGATAAAATTCAACATAATACAGGTAATCTTTTATTCTATTTTAAAGGTTTTTTGTAATGACTATTAGAATTATCTCTTTTTTGCATGTTTTATTTATTTTTTAGAGAGAGAAGAAGGGAGGAAGGAAGAAAGAGAGGGAGAGAAACAACCATGTGTGAGAAAAACATCTGTTGGTTCCCTCCAGCACACCTCCAACTGGGGACCTGGCCCCCAAGCCAGGCATATGGCCTGACTGAGAATTGAACAGACCTCTTTTAGTTTAGTTCATAGGCCTGCGCTCAATCCACTAAGCCACACCAGCCAGGGATCCACCTTTAAAGTTTTAGTACAAAAGGACTTGACAAAGCTCACCTGCAGGATGGAACCAAGACAAGAGCCCTAAAAACAGATCTATTGCTAATCAAGAATATTATAAAATAGGTTCGATTCCCAGCCAGGGTACATGTCTGCGTTGCAGGCCATAACCCCCAGCAACCATACATTGATGTTTCTCTCTCTATCTCCCTCCCTTCCCTCTCTAAAAATAAATAAATAAATAAATAAATAAATAAACAAAAAGAATATTATAAAATATGTAATGAGGTTTCAGGTAAAAGTAACATAAAAGTATGTAAATATAACTTAACTCATAATTTAGCAGTGTAAAAATAAAAATTCGTTAAGATCTTCCTGTTTAGGTTTTCTTTTCCCTTGTAATATTTAGGTGGTAGTGGGATTTAAAAAATACAGTCAACTTCATATGTTCTTAATTTACTGTCACTGTTCAGAGACTATATTTCACAGGCAAAATTTATTCATCTGTTCTTAAAACTGATTTGAAGAAATATAATAAGCATAGTTAAACATTTTCTAAAAACATTGTGGCCCTCAAGTAAAATTTCAATGCAATTTCAGCAATTAAGGGTTATCTGATCAAGTAAATTAAAGTTCAAGGTAGCCAAAATCAAGTTGCTCATTAATGATAACAAGAGCAAAACACAGGATAAAAAGAGACTTCCAACCTATGAATATACGTATTTTTAAAAATCTATTATAATCTACTTTTCAGAAGTTTAGAATTCCTGTAGATACAAAGTCTACAGACAACATGTTTTCTAGATGTAAAAGTTATAAAACAAGTACTGTAAAGTCACTGAACCTCTAAACCCAGTGAATGCCAACACCAAAAATAAATAAATAAATGAATGAATGAATAAATAAATAAATACACAAACAAAAAACATTTTCAAGAAAGTCGCTAAATAGAGGGCAATGCGGCCCTGAAGTGGTGTGGCTCTGTTGGTTAGGAGTGGTACTGTGAAGAGAAAGGTTTCTGGTTAGATTCCGGGTTAGGGCAAATGCCTGGGTTGCTGGTTCCATCCCTGGTGGGGCCTGAGCAAGAGGCACCTATCCATGTTTCTCTCACAAATGATGTTTCCCTCCTTCTCTTTCTCTCTCCCTTCACCTCTCAATAAATAAATAAATAAACAAATAAATAAATAAATAATAAGCAATGTCAAACAAAAACAACACAACCTTTATACCAAAACAATTCCCACCTTCAAGCCAACTTATCTATGGTGGTGAAGGAGGAATGAAATGCAAGTCAAAAGATAATTTAAAGTATTAAAATTTTATCTGAAAATTTCAACTCCATCATCTTCTTTCAATGCATGGGAAGGCATAAAATCAAATTTCAGCAAATATGATGCTTACTTCTGTTAACTTTATTTCCAACTTGTTACTGATGAAAGAGCTAACTTTACATAATATGTAAAGAATCCAAACCCTTTACATATTTATTCATTTAATTACTATCCCCATTTGATAGAAGAAGATACTAAGGCACAGAGAGGTTAAGTAATTTGTCCAAGGTAACAACTAGGAAGTGGTGGAACCATGACTTAAACCCCTATACACATGCGAGATAATAAACAAAATTTTTGAAACAAAGGAACGGGGTGAAAAAATCAGTAAAACTTTTTTCCAAAACAGTTTGCAAAACAAGACTATTGTGAATGAGAACAAAATGTTTAAGCTATAAATATATGTAGATGTAAATGTAGACTACACAACTTTTACCCCTAAACAAGTATTTTGGTGCTATAATATTTGATGATGGTCAAACACTTCAACCTACAACAAACTGTAGTGACGGTCGACCAAGTAAACAATTGGTTCTTACTGTTCAGACACTGTATTTTATAGACTAAATAAATGCATTGTAATTTAAAGAGCGGGGCCGGGGGGGAGGGCATAGTGATGTAACGGGTGCAATAGCTTAAAGAAACTTACTCTATTATCGGTTAATTAGAAAAAAAGAATGAGTACGTCGAGGAAAGGGGTAAGAAAAGATGACAATCACACTGTGCTAACCCTACCTACTAAAAAAGTAACTAAATCACCGTGGGTCAGCGCCTAAACCAACAGAACTGGCCCAGTGCAGTCTCCAGAGGGGATGACAGGAGACCCTACCAGAGGGGGAGGGGTGGCTATGACAGGAGAGCGAGCAGTAGAGAGACCGCAGGTCTCCGATCTCCGAAAAAGGGGAGACTAAAGGGGGCAAGGGGCGGAGAAGAGAAGACAGGAAATGTTGCCAGACTATCCCAATGAAGTAGGAAGGAACAGGGTGGGAAACACAAGAAGGCGGGACCCTCGGGCAGAAAGGGGTCGGTTTGGGGAAAGAGAGGCTTGTCAGTATTACAGAGTCTTCCTGCCAGCGGCTCCTCCTTCTCCAGCCCCTCTAACCCCGGCAAACTCTACTTTCTCAGCAACCCTAAATCCGCGGGTCATCCTCGTCCCTCTCCCGCCCCCCACTCCAAGCTAGATACGCAGAAGAGGGAGCTTCACCCTTACTCTCCCTGTTGAGCTGGTACGGTGAGCGGCGAACACAGCCCGGATTCGAAGACGAGAAGGCCAGAAGACGCAGGGAGGCCCAGAACCCGAGTGACAAGTCCGAGCGGCCGACAGGCGCCTCACCTGACAGAAGCGTCGGCAGTAATCCCGACTGCTGATCCCCACGACGCCGCCACCGCAGCTGCTGCCGCCAGTGCCGCCACTGCCGCTGCCTGCAACTCTAAGCCCCGCAGGACCTGGCGGGGACTCCACAATGGCCACGAGCTCTTCTCCGAGGCGTTCGGCCTCTTGGTCGCTCTCTTCCTCCGCCATGAGGCTCTCACCGCCCAGCGCGTACCAGCCCCTGCGCCGCCGCTGCCGCTGCCGCTGCCTCGGCTAACCTCCTCTAGTCCCCTCCCCCTTCCTTCAGCCCCTGGCCCACAGGGGCCTCCCGTCTAGCTCTACTTCCGGCTCCGCCCACCCACGCCCCCAGTTTTCATTGAAGAAACACAGCCGCCAATCATACACATGCCCGCCTTTCCACTACTAGTGGTCAAATTAGCCGCCTGTTTTGATAAACCCCGTGCCCATTGGTCACTGCTGCTCGGCGGTTGCTGGGGGCCGGCCTACGAGCTTTGCCAAAGGCGGCGCAGGAGGAACGGGGCGCGGTGGGGGACACGGCGGCCGCCGCGGAGGCTCGACCGAGCAACGGCGGGGCGGCGGCGGCAGCGGCGGACGAGTCTTCCTTGCCTACTTAACCCCTGTTCCTTTTCCTCTTCTTCTTTCCTTTCCAATCGGACTTCGTCCACTTCCTTTACCGGCCGCCCGGATCCTACGGTAACGAGAAGCCTGGGAAGCCGAGGGTGGGCCCGGCCGTTGGTGCAGGCTTTGGGCCCGGGGCCTTCCTCCCGAAGCGAGAGCCGGGGGCGGATCCCGGGCGTCGTCGGCGGGAGGAAGAGGGAGGAGACTGGAAGCCTGTCAGCGGCCGCCTCCGTCAGGCGCAAACCGCCTCCTCCCCTGAGACGGCCGCCAACTCTGCTGTCGAGTTGCGGGGCCCACGGCAGGCAACTGGAACTCGGCCCTATCCAGTTAGGACAGGGGCGGTGGGTCGCCGGCTTGCCAGGGTTTGCGCGGGAGGAGGGAGTCAAGGATGCGAAAAGGTCCCGCGCTCGCCTTTCTCTTCTTCTCCAGAACCCTGGGGCGCGGGAGGAGCAAAAGCGGGACAGACAACTGTGAAGGGAGTGGGTGGAGGAGTATTGGGGTAAATGTTGGGATCCGGATTTGTGTAGAGCTTCCTAAGGGGAGAGGTTTTAAAGACACCTGTAAAGTGGCAGTTGTTGATGTTAACATTTTCATCCACTCTTCTTACCTTACCCACGTTTTTTTTTCTTTCCATTTGTTGCCGTGTTTTACAGAAAAGGCATGACTTCCCAGCATCGCAGGGAAAACAGGGTGCAAGCCCAGAAACTATTTCCTCACCACCACTTGTTGAAAAACTGATTTGAAGGAGTCTCCGGTTTGAACAAAGTGAAAGTGCCAGGATTTCGGGCTTCTCTGGTTTTGCGCTGGAGACCCTTTACTACTAAATATCAAGACGAAAGAAAAACCGGAAACCAATCCGGTAAACATTCAAAACTTGAAAACTCTAATGACTTTTATTTTGCTCTAGTAAGTGATTCGCTGCTTCTCTTTTGTTGGTAATTGATGCTCTTTTTAACTTCCGCGTTTAAAATATCTTTACCTCTTTTTGAAAACACTTTTGTTCTTCAGGTCTGTGAACTCGAACTTCCTCTACTGGGTGGGTGCCTCTGCAGTAACACAAACAAACTTGAAGTTACAAGACATTGCGATAGGCCTTTCACATCATTACAAGTGATTGAGCATTTTATGCTTCAGAGAATAACGAACATGTTTTTAAAATTTGAAATTCAACTAAGGACAGAAGACTTTTCAGAGATTTAGGCATTACTGGACACAAATATTTAATGTTTTGCTGATTTGCTATAGGAATGTAAAATACACACCATTAGCTTAAAATACCAATGTATAATGGTTAATCACTAACTAGTTAGTGCAGAAACATCTGCATTATCTGCCATTGAAACCCTATAGCCAAAGACAATTTTTGCCACAGGAAAGTCGAACATTAAACAGATTTTTAATTGGCAAAAATAGAATTAAACCTATTAAAATCTAAGTTTTATTATACTTTAAGATTTTCTGTGAAATATTAAATACTCTTGAGTTTGTGTCCATAGGTGTCTAATACATTGGCAAATTCCAGTTCTTTTGAGGGAGATTTCATGTTCCCCACCTCTGAATTCAGGTATAGGTTAACACCATTGTTTCTGATGAGACTTATAAAGCACAATTCTTCAGAACACACTTAAGAATTTGTCTCTATTGTATTTATACAGAACAGAGTTCCATCTTGAATTCTATGAAAGTCATTTTTTTAAGGTTTATTTCATTTTCATTCGAGAGACAGACAGAAACATCCATGTGGTAAACATCAACCAGTTGTCTCCTGCACATGCCCCAGCTGGCATGTGCCGTGACCAGGAATCAAACTGACAGCCTTTTGATTACAGTGTGGTTCAACCACTGAGCCACACTGGCCAAGTCAACTTCCTTTTAATTTTTTATATCTAGGGCCCCAGGGAACAAATGGTCACCACCAAGGACATTTAATGTTCAGTATCTTAAGTTACCAGCACCCATGATTTTTTGGCTAGTGATCATAAAAATTTGTTATTGGGATAAGTCAGAAATATTAAGCTGCTTCTGAGTTAAATATTTGGAAAAATTGGGACTATATTTTATTTAATCAACAAATTGTACTTGAACATCCATTATGTACTAGGTACTATGTTAATAAGTTCTTAGTTTTGTTCTAACTTTCTAATTATTAATGAAATAAATATTAACAAATGTATTAGTTTTAATGAAAAAAGGAGAAAAGGTGTTAGGAAAAGCACTTTGTATATATGTCTTAATCACCTTTGAAAAGTTAGTAGAGGTATATTAACATTAAAAAATGATTTACTCTGAACTCTATTTTGACTTGAAAATTTAATGATGTTTCTGATGTTGATTGTGTTCTGTCTTCTTTTTTGTTTTTTTACTTTTTTCTCTGAGCAGTTTTGGAAATTTATATTTTATCTTCATATAGAATTATGCCAGTTTAGTTACACACCTGTTTGAACAAGCTTTGTTTACAGTTACCTATAGTTGTATTCCTAAAATGAGTTGCCTCAGAACTGTAAAGGAAAAGCAGCTCTTTTAAACTTAAATACACATCAAAATTGGATGAAATTAATATAATACCCTAAATTTAACCTAATTAGATTTTCCTAAAAGATAGTGGCATCTGGGATAGTTGCAGTTCTTTTTTAATAGTTTTAATTTATTTGAATGTCATCAAAATCAAGGGCTACATGTAGTTGTTACTAGTAATGGATACATGGTCTATTAATTTAAATTTAGTTTTCTGAAATCTTTAATCTTAAAATGTTTATACTTTTTATTGTTAATTGCTTCCCAAATCAACTGTTGTTATAACACTTATATTTTCTCTTATCTTGAAAGAACCTTATTCAAAGTCAGAATGGAAAGGTTTGTAGTGACAGCACCACCCTGCTCGAAACCGTTCTAAGACTGCTTGTATGTGACTCCTCTGGATCGATTCACTGAATTTGGAGGTGAGCTGCATGAAGATGGAGGAAAACTCTTCTGCACTTCTTGTAATGTGGTTCTGAATCATGTTCGCAAGTCTGCTATTAGTGACCACCTCAAGTCAAAGACTCATACCAAGAGGAAGGCAGAATTTGAAGAGCAGAATGTGAGAAAGAAGCAAAGGCCTCTAACTGCATCCCTTCAGTGCAACAGTACTGCCCAAACAGAGAAAGTCAGTGTTTATCCAGGACTTGTGAAAATGTGCCTGGAAGCCAACATCCCACTTGAGAAGGCTGATCACCCAGCTGTCCGTGCTTTCCTGTCTCGCCATGTGAAGAACGGAGGCTCCATACCTAAGTCAGACCAGCTGAGGAGAGCATATCTACCCGATGGATATGAGAATGAGAATCAGCTCCTCAACTCACAAGATTGTTGACCAGGAGGTTACCACCATTGTGATCAAGATAAATAATGTGGAGTATTAAGGTTATGTGTTAATTGTATGGTTAATTTTTATATTTATTTCATTTGAAATCATGTGATGCAGAATAGTTTGTCAATGTGTATATAGTTGCAGGCAAAAAAAAATCGCCATTATACTTACTGTTAATTTTAGTCACCAATGGTGTAAAGCAAAACTTAGGGTTTAGAGTGTGCTAGAATACCTTAAACCTGATGGTTGGTTATCCTTAAAATTGAAGGTTTTTCTCCTAAAATGTTTGTGCATGGAAGAGGTACCCTGCTGTTTTACCTTATTGTCATATATGATTATTCCTTCTGAGATTACTTAATTACTTGGATTGAAGACTAGCCTAGGAAATTGAAGCTGCTGACAGGCAACACTACTCACAGTAACTTAAAGGAATTATTTCTGATTAGAGGATCCTCAAAATGGAAGGGATGGTGGACAACTGTTGTTGTATATTCAGATCCCTAGCTGAAAATGACTGTTTATTTCAAACTGTGCTTTACTTGTATATGATGTAGTTACCTTAACTATCCTTTTCCCCCATTTTAAGGACTTACTGTTATATTTAGTAGCAGCTTCAAGTGACCAAAAGACTAAAATCTTTTCATGTCAGTGCCAAAAGCCATAGGGAGTTTTGCAGTGGCATGATTTTAGTCTTACTATGAACACAATTTTTGAACTACAACTTTTGTTTCAATATCATCTTGAGTTTGTAAGCTTTTTTTAATGTCTTCATGTTAAAAGACTTCAGGATGGTCATTTTAATTTAAACAGGTAGACATTTTATGATAGTTTTCTGTTTTACAGAAAATTAGTAATTTTTTTGGCTGACAGATTGGAAAATAAGGAAGTTACTTTCTATACATTAATTTTTCCACATGGTTTCATAAGAGTTTATTTAGGATAAGCAAACTAGAAGCAAGTTTACTTTCACTTTATGTGCTTTGCCTCTGGTGGCACAAGGTTTTTAATGGATAGTAAACAATCATCTAAAAATACTGGTAAGATTTTTTGTAGGGGAGATCTGGCAGTATCCTACAAAACTGTTTGGATGAGAAACTAATCAGTTCTGTTAGAGGTCAACCATGTTCAGGAAATGATCTCTGTCTAAGCCTCACTATTTACGGTTATCGGAGACCCAAGTATATTTTTTAAAAACTAACAGCTTTAACATGGAGTAGAGCTTTAAAAAAAAACAAGTTCTTTGAAAGCCATATCAAGTTAATATACTTACAAAATATTATTTCTACTACAAAGCACTGACAACGATGCCCTATGTAACAACTGGAGTTATCTTTAAGGTTTTTTATCACAAAGTCTTAACTTAAAAAAACTAAAGTGAATAAGAACAAGGTTAGACTTTATATTTTTCAGTAACAGTTTTCTATGTCTAAATTTCTTTTACAGACTTAAGTTCCTAGCAGGTTGTCCAAGTGTCTACCTGATTTTAGATTTGATGTGGATTTGGGGAGGCGGTGGTTTCTTAGTTTGCTTTAATTTTAAAATAAGCCTGCCACCAAAAAAAAGTCAAAATTTAAACTACCAGTTTTTCTCATGTTCAGTTATGTTAAAATAGCACAATAAATGCCTAAAATAGTGCTGTCATTAATAAAGCACATAACTGAGAAGACCAGCATGTACTTTGCTTTTACTTCCTCTACTAAAGAATTGGTAGGAAACCATGTTTAATTTGAATTATCTGTGATGGTAGAATGTCTTAAGAAGCTGGGAAAATAATTGAGTTTTATAGCACTATTCTCAGAATACAAAATAAGTTTAGATTTGTAGTCATTGTAATTTTTCAAAATTCCATGTGATTCACTATTGTTTAGATATTAATTTGCACTGATAGCAGACCTTTAATGACAGAACAGCATTGAGTAATCCTAAGCTGTAAACCAGATGACGTTTCACTGGAAAAACACCAGTAATTCACCTTTACATTGCTAGGATTTAATGATTATTTAGGTCTATATATCTTAATGTATTTCACCAGGCTCCAGACTATTCCCACATATTCTATAATATCTAGGGGCATAATCCATCCTCTTGTTAGGATTATATCAGGTCCTTAGAAGCATTTTTCATCCTGTTGTGGTGGTTTAGGTGTGTTTCTTTACTTGATTTTAACACTTTTTGTTTCCTGCAACTGGTTAACTTTGTCTTATAGTTAAATAGATAAAGCAGAATGATTGTTTTAGCCTGCTCAAACGTACAAGTCTGTGAAACCATGGTTGGCATATGTTAGATAACAAAGAGAATATCTAAGGTATATACTCCTGTGAGGTGTAGTGGATGTGTGTAAAGAAGCTTTTAATCTTAACTATATAGTGTTAGTGTGATGCTATACTATTTGGAAGAATAGCATTTTCTATTTTATAAGTTGTATGCATAAACATAAGGTTTGTAATGTTTCATTTATAAATTGCCTTCTTCAATACATGCTTATCTGTTAGTAGTGTTTTTTCAAAGTATAGTAGTATGTCTTCCAGAATTTCACTTTAGTAAATAGTTCCTAGGTAGTTGAAATATTAAATTCCTTGTTGGTTTATTTTGTTTCTATGGGGCATATAGCAAGCCTGAAGGACATTGTAATCATTTCTTACAGGGTGGAGATTTGGAAAGATTATGTATGAGAGCCTAAATAGTTATTTTTATTCATTATCATCTTTGGTTAAGACTTGCTTTTCTAAACAAATAACTACTTACAGTTAATGCATTTGGTTCTACTGACTTTTCAGGGACCAGAAAACTTTAAAGAAAATGTCTTACATCTTAGAATTGTAACAAATTAAGTATTGGCTGGGATTGTTCTGAAGTATTCATTGCTTAGAAACTATAGTAAGTAACAATTGACAAGATCTCTAAGCAGAAAGTTCCATGTTAAAAACTTTTGCCCAAAAGCATTTGTGTGTGTTAATGAAAAACACATTTAAACAAAATAAAATTTAAGGTGGCCCAAAATGAAAGCCACAAAAATTCATTTGGTGCTTAGTCTTTGTAAGGGCTCTCTGTGGATTGACCTGCCCCAATTGCCTTTAAATGAGTACATATCACCTTCATTAATAGTAGATTTGTTCTATAATTTCATTAAAAATCTTAGCCTAAAATTAATTGCTTTAGCTTCTGGTCAGCACTGATTAAAATGTGAATAGTGAAGTGGCTATCTTAAACATTGGTTTATCAGAATCCATACTATCATAGACTTCTGAGGTAAATACAGTTCTTACCTAGTGGTATTCCACTTGTATCCAGAATACTGTATTCATTAAAATTTTACTATGTTCATTTTTGTACTCCTGTGCTTTTTCTTTTTTTTTTTTTGCTCATGCATGTGTTAGTACAAATGTATAGCTTTTCAAGTTTTGTCTCTGACATTTAGAAATAAATTTCAAAGAGAATTTGTTTCAGAAGTTTTTGAAAGCACATTTTGTTTTTTGAGTGAATCTAACATTTCATAATTCTAAAAGATGAATAGAATTTCATTCATTTTTATCTTTGTGATATCTCTAGGATTATTCATCCTAATGCCCATATAAAAGCATGTATTCTGTTGTCGGAGTCACATTATAGACACAAATAGCCCTTTTCTCCAAATATTATATAGGTAATATTTAAATAAGCTTAATCAGTGCTTTTAATTTTCTATTTTTAAAAATACCAGTTATCAAAGATGGGCCTAATTTGCATCTCAAGTTTTATTGGGTTTCGAAAGATTTGCTATGCTCTTACTTGCCACTGGGTGCGGAGAAAAAAAAAAGTAGAAGTTGAAAATGGCCTTGCCTTTTAGTAATGTTACATAGTAATTAACTTTTATGTGTCCTGGAATCAGAATTGTAGAAAACACCTTAACAAATCAGGCAATACTTGAACTTCCAGTTAAATATTTCCAAACCGTCAGAGACCTGTCTTCATTTTTCCTAAAGAGTCTTATAATGTTTATTAAATGTAAACCAACTGACTATATGTGCTTCTGGGTCTCATAACAGTTCCTTTTTGTTTTCCTGTATGAATTACATTCCATCATATACTTGAAATGTATGTCATGGTTAAAAAGATGCTCCTGGGATCAGACTAACTAACCTAGCCCTGTAGAATAGGACTGACTTACAATGGGATACATTTCATATGTATGTCATGACTTTTCATCTAATTACCTCTCCACTATGTTGCATAATTTTAACTAGTTTATGTGCATATTATTTAGAGTGAGTGCTTATTAGCTCTCATTTAAAGGTTAGATCATTTAAAATTCCATCTCTCCGAGTTCTTGGTTAAATTTGAATAATATACAATCAACTAGTACTCAACTATTGAGTACTATCAGGCTCCCTATCGTGTGCCTGATAATTGCACTAGCCAATGAGGACACATCAGAGAAAATTTTAAAAGCCTTTTATTTCTAGTAATGATCCGTTGTCCCAATACAGAGGGAAGGGTGCACATTGTTAAGCAACGCCTTAAGAACGCATGACACTAGTCAGTTACCAGCCAAATAGTTATCACTAGTTTCATCTTCTGAAAGTCTTATTTCATAAGAAACAGTTCAGTGGTCTGTATATTCTTCGAAAATCTAATAGTCTATGTAATCTATAAAAAGTCAATTTCCAGATTAAAATCGATTGAGGAATGGGGCTGATAATTTAAATGCCTATAAAAAATAACATGCCTCACATTTTAATTCAATGCCCATGGTAAATCAAGAGTTTTATTGAATATTGGATATCAAGATAATCACCGGTATACCTAATCACACATTAACTAATGATTATCTTAATCATTTTTTGGTAGAAAATATGTTTTTATTGAAACAGTTTCTCAACAATGGAGCAAAGTACAATTTGACTCAAACCTGCCCAACATTCTCAACTGCAATTGAAAGAACTCCACAAACATACAGGATAGGGTGGGATCCTTAGGTCTGTCTCATTTCTGCCAAGGTACTTATTCTATAAGATGACAGACTGCAAACTTTTCTGTTTAAGCATAGAAGGAAATGTTAAAACAATGTAAATGAAAACTTGTTTTTATGTCCTTTTCCCTCTGAATTTTTTCTTACCATGCTCATGTATCCACTTGTAATAATATGCATTATTTTTAATCTAGCAATTCTATTTTTCTGACATCCTACAGAACAAAACAACCAATATGTAAAGAATGTAAAGGTGAGTTCATTTTTAATACTATATAGGAAATACTATGAATGTTCAACTGAGGGAATGGTACAAAATTTATGACATCCATATTATGGAGACTTTAACTGATCTAAAGTATGAATAAGAAGAGATTTCTATAATAGTGCTAAAATGTTTTTAAATTACAGTATATTGTCTCACTTGAGAGGAAAAACTACTAATACAATTGCAGTATGTATGAAGTAATCAACACACATTGTATGTTATAATTACCGACAGTGGTGATACTAAATGGGGGTAGAGGAGAATATTTGCCTTTTTTAAAATACACTCCTGAATATTCAGTTATTTACAACAAGCATGTTATCTTTGTCACATACATAAATATGATACAGACTTTTATTGAAACCTGCTTGTACAATAGTTACATCCAAGTTGTAAAGAACAGCAATACCACAGAATGTATCTACCTTATTAATGAGAATATTAAAGAATTTTAATTGAACAAATATTTCAAAATATCTTTTTTTAATGATTTTAAAATTTATTTTTATAAAATGTAGTTGCACATGTACAAAGTTGTCATTCTTTTTCCCAAGATATCCATTACTAAGTATGTAATAGGGAGTCAATTTCAAAGCTATTACTATAATATCCTTGTACTTTTTCTATAAACTGCCTAAACATTTTAGTTGTTCACAATAATTGTACACAGTACCCCACTGTTTTTCAACAATGTTTAAAACAAATTTAATCAGTGCTAAAATCCAGTATACATGTTTCACAATTTGTAAGTTAATGGAAATACAATGAATGTCATAACATATGGTTATGTCATAATGAATGTCATATCATCAGGTAGTTCTTTATAACTTACAAATTCTCTATAACACCTTAATTTCCTATTTCAAAAAATCGGCATTAGAATTGGAAATTTATGTCTGCTAATTGTTATCTAAAACTCACTAGCATATACAATGAAGATTGTTATTTTGGAACTCACATTACAGTCTTGAATACTCATCTCCTGGGGGATATCTAACATCTTGCTTATTGATACAACAATAATTTCTTTAGTACTCAGTATATCAGTAACATAAAACAATCAAGTTGCAATCTTTCTCCATATCAATGGCTGTTTTTAATCTTTCTGATTTCCTTTGTTCACAAATGCTTCTTCAGCTCTACTCCTTGTCTAACTTTTTTCCTTCCACTTTAAAAAAAGAATACATTTGATTGATTATGTTGTTACAGCTGTCTCAATGTTTTCCCTTTTGCTTCCCTGTGCCTGGTACCCCACTTCCCTCTAGCAATAGTCCACTTAGTTCGTATCCATATGGGTCATGCATGTAAGTTCTTTGGCTTCTCCATTTCTTATGCTGTTCTTAACATCCCCATGTCTAGTTTGTACCTACAAACTATGCTTCTTAATCCCTGTACCTATCCTCCTATCCTCCCCATTCCCCTTCCCAACTAATAACTCTCCAAATGACCTCCATATCTATGGTTGTGTTACTGCTCTGCTTGTTTGCTTAGTTTGTTTTTTTAGATTTGGTTTTTGATGCTTGTGAATTTGTTACCCTTTCAACATTCATAGTTTTGATCTTTTTCTTAAATAAGTCTCTAACATTTCATGTAATAATGGCTTGGTGATGAACTCTGTTAGCTTTACCTTGTCTGGGAAGCACTTTATCTGCCCTTCCATTCTAAATGATAGCTTTGCTGGACAGAGTAATCTAGGATGTAGATCCTTGCCTTTCATGACTTTGAATACTTCTTTCCAGTCCCTTCTAACCTGCAGTTTCTTTTGAGAAATCACCCGACAGTCATGGGAACTCTTTTGTGGGTAACTATCTGCTTTTCTCTTGCTGTTTCTAAGATTCTTTAAACCTTTGGTGTTTTAATTATGATGTATCTTGGTTGGCCCTCTTTGAGTCCAACTTCTTTGGGACACGCTGCAGTTCCTGGACATGTATGTCTCTTTGCTTTGTAAATTAGGGAAGTTTTCTTGCATTATTTTTTCAAATAAGTTTCCAATTTCTTGCTCTTTCTCTTCTCCTGGCATCCCTATGATTCAGATGTTTGTACCTTTGGAGATGTCCCAGAGGCTCCTTATACTATCCCTCTTTTAAAAATTCTTTTTTCTTCTTACTGTTCTGGTTGAATGCTTATTTCTTCCGTATGTTCCAAATCATTGATGAATCCTGCTTCCTCCCCTCCACTGATGGCTCCCAATAGATTTCTCTTTATTTCACTTAGTGTAACCTTCATTTCTTCCTTTATGTTATTGCTGTACTCAATGAGTTCTTTGAGCATCCTGATAACCAGTGGTTTAACTCCATCTGTTTTGTTCAGGGGTGTCCAACCTTTTGGCATCTCTGGGCCATACTGGGAGAAGAGTCATTTTGGGCCATACATTAAGTACACAAACACTAACGCAAACTGATGAGCAGAAAAAAGGTTTTAAGTGAATTTATGATTTTGTATTGAGTTGCACTCATAGCCACCCTGGGCCACATGTTGAACAACCCTCAGCTCTTTTTCTGGGGTTTTGTTCTGTTCTTTTGGCCCATATTTCTTTCCTCAATTTGGCAGCCTCCCTATGTTTATTTCTGTGTATTAGGTAAAGCTGCTTTGTCTCCCTGTCTTAGTAGTGTGGCATATTGTAGAAAAGACACCTATAAATTATGTGGGGCAGAGCCTTAGGTAATCACCACAGTGGGGCAACCCATGTCACTGCTTTGTGGCTCTGTATGGAGGGAGGGCTCAGAGAGGGGACAATGCCACTGCCTGAATTCTGGAGGTTTTCCCAGCACTCACTCCATTTCCAGTCACTTCACCCACTCTCCATGTGTGACTTGCACCCTTCCAGCTGTTACCCTAGTGGTGAATCTCAGAGTGGGTGGGTTTGCATACATTCTGAGTCTGTCTGGGCCCTTTAAATGGACTCTCCTGAAAAACCTGCAGTTTCTTCTGTCGCACCCACCACCTCTGGCTTTTACAGCCAGAAGTTATGGGGATTTATCTTCCCAGTGCTGGACCCCTGGACTGTGCAGTTTGTCTGGAGGCTGGGATCACTTGCTCCCAAGGTATCCCTCTTGATTTTTATCCACCACACCTGAATGTGAATGTGGGACCATCGATTCCACTATTCCCACAGCCTCTCCGTGCTTCTCTACTGTCTCCAGACTCCACCCCTCCTACCTGTCTGGATGAATGTGGCTTCTTTAAATCCTTCGTTGTCAGACTTCCATACAGTTTTATTTTCTGATGCTCTTGAGCGTTACTTGTTTTAAGATCTAGTTGTAATTTGTTCTATGGTTGCACGAAGAGGTAAAGCATGTCTACCTATGCCTTCATCTTCACTGGAAGTTCCTTTGTCTAACTTAATGCTGCACCTTTTGCTAAAACACAAGCAATCACAAGAGTTTTAAGTAGCAAATTCATTTTTAGAATCCATATAGTCATCAATCTACGTGTTTAGATATACAGCAGATTTTTGTAATTCACACTGCAAATACTGCCAAAAGCTACATCTAGTATCTTCACGAAATATGTACATGACTCAATATTCTAATTTCTAGAGAAATGGGTTTTACAAATAAAACTGGCACTACAATTAACTGCATTAATCTTAAACTCACTAAGGGTCTTTTACTGTGTCTGTCATATTGACTTTTGTGTTTGTTAACCAGTATCGATAATGATGCTAATACTATACACATCTGATTGACTTAATTGGGTATTTTAATCTGCTTCTATATTTTAATTAATTTTTTATTGATTTGGGAGGGAGAGACATGTTCCACTTATTTATGGATTTGTTTGTTTATTCTTGCATGCCTTGATGGAGATCAAACCTGCAAATTTGGTGTATAGGGACAATGCTCTAACCAACTGACCTACCCAGCCAGGGACTTTATTTTTATAAACATAATACATGCATATAGTTTTAAAAGTTAGATAATGCTAGATGATTTATAATCAGTAACCTCTGCCTCACCTTCTTACCCTTTGCTGTTCTTTAAATTTTCCCATCATCTACTTTAAACCCTTTGCCTGTTTTTGCTTCTACTTTTATGTTTCTGAATGATATGCTTATTCTACAATTTTGACATCAATTTTAGATATGATACTTAAAAATGAAGATTTTGTTCTTTTCCACTAGCATCATCCCACACTTTTTCTCACCATAGGGTCAGTGTGGAGTTAAAATCAATAGAAAATGTTTCCATTTTATGGCCACGTAAATGATTATTCACCACTGAACAAATAGTATACCTTGATTATTTCATTTATCATAACTTTTTTATTTTTCTTAAGATTTTATCCTTTTTATGTTAGCAATTTTTATTTGCTTGTTTTCTTTTTTCCCAAATGCACCAAGAGATATGGTAAATACCTAAATACCTGTGTATGGCAGATACCTTTCAAATGCTTAAATATGTCAAACTATTGATATCACTTACTTTCCCAGAGACCCTCTTTCTCAGAATTTTTTGTCCATTCAAATCTGCACCTGTTTTTCTCTAGATCCAAGAGAGTGGTCATCCTCAGATATCCCTTTGCTTTGCTGCTTTGCTGGTAGTTCATTCTTTTCCCGTGTTCCATAATCTATAGCTTGCTGAATCTATTACTTGGCTTAAGCACATCCTCTAAAACAGGGGTGTCAAACTCATTTTCACTGGGGGCCACATCAGCCTTGAGGTTGCCTTCAAAGGGTTGAATGTAATTTTAGGACTGTATAAATGTAACTACTCCTTAACTAGGGGCAAGGAGCTTGGCATTGCCACAGGGTAGAAACAAGGTGCCAGGTCAGATAAAACAAGGTGGAGGGCCAGATTCAGACCGCAGGCCTTGTGTTTCCCACCTGTGTGCTCTCTAAAAGCTTACTAAAAAAGAATATATGGAAAGTTTATTTTGCGATATCTTGTATGACTGAATAAATAACTTCATCATTCTTTCACAATTAATTGAAACTTTGGCTAAGAAGGTTGAAAATAATTTTCTTTGATAATTTGAAGACATTGCTTCATTGTCTTTCAGGATCAGTGTTGCATTAAGAAATCTAGAGCTTTTTTCAATCTTGTTCCTTGGTTTATAAGATGGTTTTATATTCTTTTTAGATTATATTTAAAATACACTGCCAGATAGGCATCAAAGACATTCTAGGATGACTGCTGTATTGAGCCTAGAGAAAACCAGGTTCAGATTGGAGCAAGAAGAAAGAGTGTTGAGAAGGAATGTCACCAGGGAAATAAGTGAAATATACATTATTTTGTATTATACTTACTTGTTTATTTGGTTATGTACAGTGAACTTTACTGATGGTGCCTGACAAGGTAGGGCTCCCTAAGTGCCCCACCTCTTCAGGGAATCTGGGATGGAAACAAAGTCAGAAGATTCTCAGTGTGTGGGATCAGTTTGCAGCAAGGACTACCAGCAGCTGAGGGCACCTCTTTCTGTTGTTGGGGCTGGTAGTCCAGGGGGCTCTTACTCCTTTGAGGCCATGTGGACCATAAGGTCCACCATCCTGTTGCTGTAGCCAAATTCATTGTCATACTGGGAAATGAGCTTGACAAAGTGGTCATTGAAGGCAATGCCAGCTCAATCATCAAAGGTGGAGGAGCAGATGTCACTATTAAAGTCACAGGAGACAACCTGGTCCTCAGTATAGCCCAAGATGCCCTTAAGGGAGCCCCCTGGTACCTGTTTTACTACTGTCTTGATGTCATTATATTTGGCAGCTTTCTCCAGGTGGCAGGTGAGATCCACAACTGACACATTGGGGGTGGGGACATGGAAAGCCATGCCAGTGAGCTTCCCATTCAGCTCAGGGATGACCTTGCCCACAGCCTTGGCAGTGCCAATAGAAGCAGGGATGATGTTGTAGGCAGCCCCTTGGCCATCATGCCACAGCTTCCCAGTGGGGCTATCCATGGTATTCTGGGTTGCATTGATGGCATGAACTGTGGTCATGAGCCCCTCCATGATGTCAAAGTTGTCATAGATGACCTTGGCTGGGGGGCCAAACAGTTAGTGGTGTAGGAGATATTTCTGAGTCTTCAGGAAGTTGTCAAAGTGTCATGGTTCATATCCATCACAAACATGGGAGCATCTACAGAGGGGGAAGAGATGATGACTCTCTTGGCTTTGCCCTTCAAGTGAGCCCCAACCTTCTCCATAGTAGTGAAGACACCAGTGGACTTCACAACATATTCAGCACCAGCATCACCCCATTTGATGTGAGCAGAATCTTGCTACTGGAAGATGGAGATGGACTTTCCATTGATGACAAGATTCCTGTTCTTAGCCTTGACTGTGCATTTAAACTTGCCATGAGTAGAATCATACTAGAACATGCAAGCCATGTAGTTGAGGTCAATGAAGTGGTCACTAATGATAACAATATCCACTTTACCAGAGTTAAAAGCTCTGGTAACCACACACCCAATACAGCCAAATCCATTCACCCGACCTTCACCACCATGTCTCAGGGTTGCAGCTGGCACTGCATGGGAAGACACGGCTGTCTAAGGGAACAGGAGGAGCAGAGAGCCATTCTGTATTACATTTATGTTATTTCTTTGACAGTCTGCTTTCCTCTATTTATTTCTATCCTTTTGATTTCTAAGACCTTTTCCTTATATTCTGAATATTTCCATGTCATAGCATCCAATTTTAGGTTTATGACTGCAGTATTTTCTTTTCTCTCTCTGTGACTATCAGTTACAATTTTTTAAAAGCTTTCTTCAGTTCCTGCATTGTCTCTATTATCTTTAGTCCCTTCTACTTCTGACTCCTTGTTGCACTCTGTCTCTTCCCTGAGAAACATTATTTAAGTACCTAGTGGTTCTTGGGTGCTCATTCATATTTAAGAACTAAATAGTTGATTTGAATCTTTGAGTACATGAATGAGACCTGGAAACAAGTAGAATGATCAGAAGTAAAGCACAATCTTTGAAGAATTCCAAATGTCAGATTTTCAGAATCTTATATCTAAGCACTTTTAGTTTCTTCAAACCCATAGGGATAAGGGAGACAAGGATGTCTACAATATTCCCACTTATTGTAATTCCCAGAGGAGCAACTATGGGCTGAATTAAGTCTCTCCTCATGCATTCCCCCCTGCCGTTTATTTATGCCAGCACCTCAGAATGTGACCTTATTTGTAAATAGTCATTTATAGATGTAACTAATTAAGGTAAGATCATACTAGAATAGAATGGGCCCCTAATCCAAAATGACTGGTTTCATTTGGAAAGGGGAAACTTGGACACACACACAAACAGAATGTCACATAAAGATAAAGGCAAAAGTTGAGGTGACACAGAAGAAGCCAAAATATTAAAGATTGCCAGCAAACTACCAGAGGCCTGAAACAGATCCTCAGAGCCCTCAGAAGAAACCAATCCTGCCTACACCTTGATCTTGAATTTTTAGCCTGCAGTACTGTGGGACAATGCATTTCTATTGTATAAGCCACTGAGTTTGCTATAGCAGTATGATGAAATTAATACCAGAACTTATCATTCAATATGTAATATTTAATACCATGCTGTTAGCCCCTTGCCTTATTATGGTGTGTCATTCAACTGGCTTTCCTGAATCTGCAGCTTCTCTGGTTCAAATTATTCTGAGAATAAGCTTCTGGTCCCTTTATTGATGAGGGGTGCAGATATGAGTGGGGAAATTGTTATATTCCTGTGGGGTGTGGAGATATGGGCCTGGAGCACGCTGACAGCCTCCTGGTTACCTACAAGTGCTGAGCCTCTGAGCCGCAAGGGAAATTGTTGACTCACTCTATGTGCTTTGGAGTGGAGAAAGCTTGTAGAGTAAGTCAATTAATTCACCCACCCAACTACACTTTTGAAAGTTGAAGAAATTTCTCATACATAATGGTCATTTTCCATCACACACTAACACACATAAATACATTTTTGATTCATGTGTTTTTATTTTATGAGAGAAGAATGACAAAAACATGCCAATTAACCATTTTTTAACAAGAAATCCTTTACCTCTGGTCTTGATACTTTACATTTGAACATCAAAGTCAGAGAGCAAATAGATATAAAAGACCAAACACATGCATTTGCTTCCTTTTATGCTTCACATTTCTTAAAATTAGAAGTTCATAGTGGCATTACAAAATAAGAAAGGTTTGCATGAACAGATAAGATATCTTGAAGAACTTCTGGATATTGAAAAGATTGATTGTATGGGACAATTAATTGTATGGATTTTGGTAAATAGATTGTGATTAGATTGACTGAGAAGTGAGAGAGTGAGAAAAACCAAGGCCCAGATGCTTTGAAGAAAACCACATCCTGAAGAAAAAAAACACTTCCAAATTTAGAGCAGATCCAGAAAAACAGAAAGCTCAAAATGAACAAGTATGAAGAGTAGGAATGTTTCTCTGAAAAATCATCAGGGAAAATAATAATAAAGCTAGAGAGGTGGCATTATTTTGGTGGGCTGCAGCAAGTTTCTCCAGAAGGTGGTGTATATACACACACATATATACTCATACGTATATACATGAGTAAGATGTATGTGTGTGTGTGTGTGTGTGTGTATAGGATGTGTGTGTGTGTGTATATAGAATGCATGTATACATGTATATATATAGGATGCATATATACACATCCTACTGGTTCTGTTTTTCTGGAGAACTCTGACTAATCACCCAAAGTCTTCCTTTTTCTGGCAGATAGGGGGGATACTCTAGTCCTTCCTCACATGTGCTTTCAGGTACTGCCTCACTTATATAGCTCTTCCACTAAAGGCAGAACATTGTGAGGAAAAGGATCCATGCAGCTGCAAACAAAACCCAGGAAAACCACCTGTATCACTTTCTTAGAGCTGCTGTAATAGAATATCACGACTTGGATGGCTTAAAACAACAGAAATGTATTGTCCCACAGTTTTGGAAGATAGACACTTGAAATTAAGCATGTCTGCCAGGATATGATCCCAAAACCTGGAGGGCAGAATCCTTCCTTGCCTCCTCCCAGCTTCTGGCAGCTTGCAGACGGTCTCTGAACTGCAGCTGCAGCACGTCAAACTCTCTCTCTGTTGTCTCTCATTCTACCAGTGTGTCCAAATTCAAATCCTGCTCTTATGTGAATGCCAGCCATACTGGACTTGATTCCATCTGCAAACACTCTATTTCCAAATACAGTGATATTAACAGGTACTGAGAATAGGAGGACTTCAAAATGTCTTTTTGAAGGACACTATTCAACCCATAATACTGCCTTAACTAATCAACTTATAATATTAATCAAAAAATTTTACCAGGTATTTGACAAAGCCAAAGGCATTAATAAGATTTACTAAGATGACCAATCAGATGATCTAAGGAACCAAAAGAGAACATTTAAAAAATGAATTAACTATCTTCAGATTGGATATTATACAAGAGAATACTGTCTCCACAAAAAAGTACAGGGTGCAGTGAAAAGGTTTCAATCAGAGAAAAACATAGTTCCTACAAATTAAAAATAATAAAATTTAATAAATGAACAATCAATACCAAAAGATTTATTTGGAAGATAAAATTATAAAACTCTCCACAATTGTAGAACAGAAGACAAAGAGATGACTATTATGAGGAAATAAGGGCACATAAAGAAGTACTTCAGCATGAATGTTGCTTATCAAATAAAAGTTCCAGAAAGAAAAAAAATTAGGGGCGGGGAATAATCAAATATGTAATTGAAGAAAATTTTCCCTGACACTAAAACCATAAATGCTGCAATTTATGACCATGCTCTGTAAAAAAATAATAAACCTCATTTAAAATAAAGTTGGGTCTGGCTGGGTAGCTCAGTTGGTTAGAGCATTTGTTGTCCTTATATACCAAGGTTTTGGGTTCGATCCCTGGTCAGGGCATATACAAGAAGCAACGAATGCATAAATGAGTGGAACAACAAATCAATCTCTATCTCTCTCTCTCATTCTCACATCAGTAAATTTAAATTTTTAAAAAAGTAAAATAAAGTTAAGAGGCCAGAAGGGGGCATTCTTACACCCTATGTAAATCCTAGAGCAGGAGATCTCTGTTTAATTAGTATCTCTCTCAACTTCCTCTTCTCTTCTGTAAAAGAGGGACTTGTGCATTTAGTTCACCATTAGACAAGATACCACGAACTGCAATTCTTTGTTGATTACAAACAAGCCCATTTTGCTGCAGAAATATCTGACTACTTGTTTAAGGCCAACATCTTGAAATACTAAGACAATTAAAAATTTTTGCCATACACAATTTTTTGTGAATTTTCAGAACTCTTTGGACTCAAAGAAATGGCTAAAAACTTCCCAAAAGGAAAAAATACTATCCATACAGAACAGAAGCATTTCAGACTCAAGGGGGTACCATGCACATGACATCTCTTAGCATAGTGTCCCAAAGTCAGGAATGCCTCCAGGACAGGATAGTGCTTTAATAGTGAATGGGTTTTATAAGTCAATAAATCAATAATGTGGTATCATGAGAAATATATCTGTTTTTTAACTCTAGTTCATAGGACAAAGCAGCTAAAACCTTTGCAATTTCCCAAGTCTTTTGTTATTCATGACAAGCACCTTTTTAAAAAATTTAATAAAGTCTAATTTGTCATTATTTAAAAAGATGTAATTATTTATTTTTAGAGAGGAGAAGGGAGGGAGAAAGAGAGGGAGACAAACAACATGGGTGGTAGCTTCTCAAGTACCCACAACTGGGGACCTGGCCCACAACCCAGGCCTTTGCTCTGGCTGGATGACTCTTTGTTTTGCAGTCCAGTGCTCAATACACTGAGCCACACCAGCCAGGCTCATGACAATCCTTTTTGAACACCGCCAAAGAGGTGACAGAGTAGGGATACTAAATAGCCTGATGATGGGGCTGATCACCAGAAAGAACAATTTACTAAAAGGTAAGAACTTTCAGTCCCACCCATCAACATCTGGGAAGGGGAAGAAGGCTATCACAGATTAAGCTCTATAAAAACTCTTTACTGAGGAGTGTTGATGAGCATCAAGGTTGATGAATGCATCCACATGCCAGGAAGGTGACATACCCCAGTTCCATGGGGACAAAAGCTCCTGCCCCAAGGGTCTTTCCAGACCTCATGCATGTACCTTTTCATCTGCCTATTAAGCTGTATCTTTTATAATATCCTTTGTAATAAAACTGGTAAACATAAGTATTATAAATGTTTCTCTGAGTTCCTTGAGCTACTTTAGCAAATTAACAAAACCAAGGAGAACTGTGGGAACCTTCAATTTTTGCCAGCTGGGCAGAAGCATAAGTGATGACCTGAACCTGTAATTGGTACCTACAGTGAGGTCAGTATTGTGGGACTGAGGTCTTAACTAGCAGGATCTATTACCAAAACTGAGTTAAACATACAGGACACCCAGTCTGCATCCACCAAGAACTGGAGAATTACTTGGTGGGACTGGGAAGAATTCCAGAAATGTCTTTCAATATGCAAGTACATATTTATCCAAGCAGAATTTAAACGTGGGATAAAAATAAATAAATATTAAGTCTTGTAAAGGCTCAAAAAGTTATCACCCACAGAACTTCTCTAAAATAATTACATGAGAATACATCAATAGAAAAATCTTAAATGAATACTAGAAAATAGAAGATGTGCTATACAAGAAAATGCAGCACACAAATGAACAATTAAGTCTTAATACTGTTGATGTATTTCACACTTAAACCCAGTATAAAATATGGTCATAAAATTCCTGATGATAACAACATTTAGAGATTGGAATAAAGGGATGGGAGTAAAAAACAAAGTAAATAAAACCTAACACTATGCAAAGGTTAACTCCAGGTATTTGTAAAATTAAAATTTTTAGATGTTGCTATTATTAAATATAGATATCTCCAAAAATATAAATTTATGTATAATTGAAAGAACAGGAACTGGGTATGTAATTTCCAATCCCTTTAATGAAAAGAAATTTAGAAAAAAAATCAATTAGTCAAGAAAGGAATAAAACAGGAAAGTAACTTTTTTTGCCTTCTTTTGGCAAAAAAGACAAAAGAAGAAATAGCAAGAAGAAATCCAAATATCTCTGGCATTATTTTATATAACAGTCTTTTATTAAAAGAATATTGGATTAAACATAAGTATGTATGATTGAAAAGAACTGTATTTACAACAAAACTGCACCAAGAGTTTAAAAAATGATACACTAATCAAGTGCTAAAAAAACAAAAGCAATTGAACAATATTACAACCAAGAACAAATAGAATTCACAATTATAAAATGGAAAAGATTACTCTTTTGATATTGATAAAATATATACTTGCCTCTTTCTATCCCATACTAATATCCCTTTTCAACAAAGAGCCACCCTCAGCTTACAAACTTCTGCAGGCATTGATACTGCCTTTGAATTTATAATATTGTCTTGTTTTTAGTATAATTATTTTTGTAGTTAAGTTCTATTCATGGATATTTCACTTTTACTTTTCAATGGTAGTTTTAAAAAATAGTTTTTTAAAGTTAAGTCTTTTGAAATATAAACAGCTAATGAAAGTAAAATACAGTCAAACCAGTTGTCTCATGTCTTGGTTCTCAAGCAGTTTGGTTCTTGGCCAAGTTGTTCATGGGAAAAAAATGTCTTGGTTGTCAAATAAAACTTGGTTCTTGGTTCACAACCTGACAAACCCTTTCACGTTGACACGTGTATGATCAGTAACATGTCTGTCAGGTGACAAACAAAGGAGGAGATTTGGTTTTCAAACAAATAGCTTCTGAAGCTGCCTTTAGGAATGAGTTAAGTTCTAGTAAACCAAGTTTGAGAACTGAGGTTCCACTATACTAAATAAATAATAGCCTATGTGAGATTTGGGTAAAGCAAAATACTTGAAGGCACCATGTGAAGCTGCAGAAATATGACAAAGAACAAAAAGTGATGTGGCACATAATGGCTAGCAGCTCACCAAAATGGGAATTATGAAATTCTTAAAGTAAGATTTCTAAAAGGGACTGAATTTCTTTTGGTTACTTATAAGATCATTTAAATGAGTAAATGCATTAACTACAAACTTTGGTATTTGAACTATCTATGTAATTGCGATTAATTACCTGTATCCTCATAACTAGACAAGCAGTCTGGTTATTGGGGATACAGGAAAGTTTAAGAAAACTTGTTTGCCAATAGGTTAAGATGAAATCTGAAGTTGATTTACCTTTATAGGTTTTCTACTGGGTATCTGAGATAGAGGCTAATATGTTAGCAAAGTCCTATGCATTGTTTTCCACAAGAAATTACACAGTAAACGATTAAGAGTCAGTGGTCTCATTAGGCTAAAGTGACCAGAACCATCTTGGAGACAGGAGATAAGAGAGTAACAAATGGAAAGACAAAGAAGTGGAAAGATGCCTTTGAAGAAGAAGAAGATAGGGTTGAGGAAGGAGAACTTAATTTAAAAAAGAAGGTGCATAAATGCAATTTAAAATAAGCTGTGAGACATTATTGACACAAAATTAGTAATTTGTTTTTTTTTAAACTTGTCTTTAAGAAATTCAGTGGTTTCTATGGTTTGTCATTCCAAATTTGGTTAATTTAGCATTTAAAAACATAGCTTATCCTTTTTGGTTCCCTAATAAAATTCCTTTTGAAAAATATCAAGACAAAATACACATGACATCAGTACAACTGAAGGGGATCAATGAGTGACCCCTGAGTATTAGTTCTGCCTGACATATAAATTATTTGCATGAAAATTGAACCTCAGTTTTTACTTCTGTGAAATGTCAAGTTTGGTCTAAATGGTCCCCAAAATACTTTTTGGCTTCATATTCTATTATTTAATGATAATGAGAAAAATTTTGTACACATTTAGATGTAGTAATGACAACACACTCACTCTGCTCTCAGGAAAGCAAAGCATCTGGACATTTGTCCCCTTACCTATGGAGGGCCAGTGCCTGCTCTGGCCAATAGACTATGGCAGAAACGACACTGTGCCCGTTTCCAGGGTAGCACCCTAAGAAACTGGCAGCACCTATGTCCTGTCTCCTGAAAAACTCTTTCTAGGAGCCCTAGGCTGTCATTTAACCAATTTAACTACCTTGCAACTGTCATGCTAGACAATTTACAAGCTGGTTCTCTGATCAACGCTTCCAGCTGAACTCAGCCTTCTAGACTTTCCTACCAAGGTATCAGTCATGAAGGTAAAAGGTCTTAGACCTTTCAGACCATCCTATTCACCAGTTTATTCACTGATGATCTCAGCCAATCCCTCATGGAACAGAAGAGTCTCTCAGCTGAGACCTGCTCAATTTCCTCACCCACACAATTGTGAGATACAGTGAAATTCTTTGACGTTGCTAAATCTTGAGGTGATTGGTTATGCGGTAATAGGTAACTGAATCAATATGGTAAAAGACTGTTAGAAGTAGATGTTTTTTTTTTCCTGGAATTATGTTTGGTTTTGGTTTGTGCAACACTAGAAAGACAGTTTATGAAATCAGACCTTCTAATCTTGGATATTTTCAATGATTTGAATGTTACATCTAGAGAGAACTGCATTATTCCTACAACTTCATTTTGCTCCTTATCCTTTCTTCTTTGGGGTGGCTGCATGCCAATCAGAGGACCATAACTCTTTTAAGTGTGTTGAATGACAAGCCAAGTTTCATTGGGTAAGACACAAGAACTTCTAGTTTTAACCAGGCAATTTCCCCCCAAATGTTTCTGCCTTTCATGGTTGATACCATGTTGGAATTGATACCATGTTGGAATTGGGAGAAACTCCCTATCTATCAGCTGAATTTAGATAGGAAAGTTGAAACTTTTTGAAAGAGAATTTTTTACTATTTATCCTAATATTGTTTCATTTCAGGCAAGTTACTCAAACTCTTTTAGCACTAGCTTTACTATTTGTTTGTTTGTTTTTAGTTTGGCAGCAAGTATATACTTAAGGGTGTAACAACTTCCACAAAATAAACTCTGGCATAAAATATGACATGTAGCAGGAACTGAATTTGATGATGAGAATAAATTTCTGTCATATTCAGTCGCAAATCTTCTTCTTTTTCTGTTCACCTCAACAGTTACTGCCTTCCATATTTCAGGCTATGATCTAGATACTGGAGATACAAACATGGAGTAAGTCACAGCTTCTGGCCTTGAGGATCTCAGAGATTAAAGAGGAACTTGTAAATCAAACTAGTCATGTAAAATCATACAGCTCCCAGCTGAGGAATTGTAAGGGCTCATTTACACATCACGGCAGCTAAAAGAACAGAACGCAGCATCCAGGGATGTTGTTCAGATACAGAAGTGATCCATGTGAAATACAACAGGAGAGATTCCCTACAAGCACCTAGTGAGGCAGGAGACAGTGTTCTCAAAATCGCAGTCAGAGAAACTGACAACAAGAAAAATATTGTTAAAAAAGCTGGGCAACAAAAATCCAAGGGAACTAAATGTGCAGAATTAGCATAAGATTTTGAATGGCATTTTGTAAAGGGCTTGGTTTAGGATGCTGTTTTTTGTTAAAGAGTTTTAAACAAAGGTAAATTTGAACAGTTGGTGCCAGTACTACAAAACACATGACAAATTCCACCATTACACTATGAGATATTGAAAGTGAAAGTAATTGGAATAAATTCCCAGTAGTCCACTTGCTAACATGAATGCATACATATTTATGTTGACATCTGATCTACAACAGCTCTAAAAGTCAGCTAGTCTGTACCCTCAAGGACATATTACACTTTCAGACACCTATTCAGCTAGAAGCTATTATAGGCAACGTGAGTATCACTAGGGAAAATTTTAAAGGTGCAGATGAAACTCTCACTCAGCCCCATCTGCACCATCCTCCAGACCCTGTCTGAGAACCTTCCTGTTACTTCTTCAGACAATAAGCTCAATGAAGGTTATTTAAAAACTAAATGATAGCCTATGATAATGTACCTTTGCACTTCATCCATTCAAAAATTAATTGAGTACCAGCTATGTTTTCAGTATGCTAAATCTGCCTTTATTTGAAGATGACATGATACTGTACATAGAGAACCTTAGGACTCCACCAAGAAACTACAAGAACTGATAATGAATTCAGAGAAGTAGCAGGATACAAAATTAATATCCAGAAATCAGTTGTATTCTTATATGCCAATGCCTTATACAACCAGAAAAGGAAATTAAGAAAACAATCCCATTCATGATTGTCTCAAAAGAATAAAACACCTAGGAATAAACCTAACTAAGGATGTAAACGGCCTGTACTCAGAAAATTATTAGACACTGAAGGAAGAAACTAAAGAATATACAATTAAGTGGAAGCATGTACTGTGTTTATAGATAGGAAGAATGAACATCAGTAAAATGTCCATGCTAACACGAAGCAACCTATAGATTCAATGCAATCCTGATCAAGATTCCAACGATGTATTTCACAAAACTAGAAAAAATATTTCAAAAATGTATATGGAACATCAAAAGGCCCCACATAACTATAGTGATCCTGAGAAAGAAGAACAAAGTTGGAGGAATCACACTACCTTATATCAAACTATACTAAAGGCCATAGTAATCAAAACGGCATGGTACTGGTATAACAACTGACACATAGGTCAATGGAACAGAATAAAGAACTCATAAATAAACCCACACAGTTGTAGTCAATATTCAGCAGAGGAAGCAAACATATGCAATGGGCTAAAGAGAGTTTATTCAATAAATGGTGTTGGGAAAATTGGACAGACACATGCAGAAAAATGAAATTAGATCACATTCTTATACCACACACAAGAATAAATTCAAAATGGATCAAAGACTTAAATGTTAGACCCTAAACCATAGAAACCCTAGAAGAAAACATAGGCAGTAAAATCTTGGACATTGCTTGCAACAATATTTTATTTGATATATCTCAGGCAAGAGAAACAAAAGAAAAATATAAGCAAATAGGACTATATTAAACTAAAACTTTTGCACAGCAAAGAAAACCATCAACAAAATAAAAGAACAATGCATGGAATGGGAGAACATATTCAGCAATACATCTGATAAGGAGTTAATATCCAGAATTTATAAAGAACTTATAAACCTCAACACCACAAAAAACAAACAATCCCAATAAAAAATGGGAAAAGGAACCAAACAGACAATTCTTCAAAAAAGACATACAGATGGCCAATGTCTATTGGCCAAGACAAGATGCTCAATGTCACAAATCATTAGAGAAATGCAAATTAAAACCACAGTGAGATATTACCTCATACCAGTCAGAAGGGCTATCATCAATAAATCAACAAACAGAAAGCACTGGGAAGGATGTGGAGAAAAGGGAACCCTTTTGTACCATTGGTGGGAATGCAGACTGGTACAGCCACTGTGGAAAGCAGCATGAAAATATCTCAAAAAATTAAAAATGGATCTACCTTTTGACCCAGTGACCCCACTTCTGGGAATATATACAAAGAAACCCAAAACATAATTCGAAAGAACATAAGCAGCATTATGTTCATTGCAGTGTTATTTAGAACCACCAAGATAAGGAAGCAGCTCAAGTGTCCATCAGTAGATGAGTGGACAAAACAACTATGGGACATTTACACAATGGAATACTACTCAGCTATAAAAAAGAAGAAAATTTTACCCTTTGTGACAGCATGGATGGATCTGGATAACATTAAACTAAGTGAAATAAGCCAGTCAGAGAAAGACAAACCATATGATTTCACTCATGTGGAATCAAATGAACAAACTGAATAAGCAAAATAGAGACAGACTTACAGATGGAAAGCAGAATGACAGCTATGGTGAGGGGAAATTGGGGGGTGGAGGGATGAGTAAAAAGGAAAAATGACCCATGACATGGACAACTGGGTGGTTGGTGACTACTGGGGGGATTGGGGTATAAGGGGAAAAAATGGTAGTGGAAAAACTAAAATAAAAATGTTGATAAAAAAGAAGTGATATACTGTGATGATATATCTTGGCACTGAATTCATCCAGAAACATTGAGTACCACCTATATTTTTTGTATACTAAACCATGTAAATTTTATTTTTAACATAAGTGATTCTTTTAGCAAATGATGTCCCTGAACTATCTTCAGGCCTCTTTCAGCCTAATACTCTGTGATCCTGGAGCTAAGATTTCTTTGATACAATTATTTTTGTCTAAAGACAAATTTTATTCTATCTCTGCTCCAAAATTGATCATCAAATTTAAATATGTCTGCCTTTGTACAAAATTGTTTTTGACTTAGGACAAAAGTATCATCAATGTTCACAACAAGAGAAAATACAAATTTGACTGTTTTCTGAAAGTGTTCAGAACAGATAAAATAATATCTGTCAAAGATCTTTATAGTTATAGAATCTATGCTTTAAATGTAATGGATACTTTAGCAAGTAAATTAATATTTATATCTGACCTAAAAATGTCTTAAGGTATATTGACTTTAAACATCATTAAGAAAGAAACAATGAATGGCCTCTGTCAGCATTTCTACCTGGGGAATAGCTGCCCCTGTAGCTCTCACCCTGAAGCCAGACAGTTTGGTTCCTTCCCATATGGCTCTGGTGCCTTTCAAGCTGCTGCCCTAGTGCTGGAGCTCAGAGGGAATGAATGTGGTCTTTCAGCTGAATTCTCATCTCTCAACATTGGTAAATATTCATAAGATCTACGACACCCTTAATAAGTCAAATCTAACAGAAGACGTTGGCCAAGATGATGACCAAACAGGAGGCCTGCAGTTTGGAAGTTCTTCAGACTGCTTTGTCAAGTGATGCTGCCAAGAAAAAAGAGACTTGCCACTGGAAATGATTTATCTACCAAGAAAAGCGGACATGATAGGTATGTCGCAGAGACATTAGATCAAAACTAGTGACATAAGTGTCAAAGTGGCACATTTCTGGGTAATCCATTGAGGGTCTTTTAAGTGTACCAATGCCAGCTGGAACATTGTTTTGGTTCTGTCAGGCAAACTTTCAAAATGTAATTATTTCATGTCACTTATTTTATGCATGGGTTTATAAAACAAAAACACATTAGGTAATTTGAGTGCTTAGAAATTAAAGTTTTATCTTAGTCCACTGATCTGCCAAAAAATAAAAATAAAAATCATTAAAATATTTTGAAGAGAAAAAAAAGAATTGGAACCTTAAAAGTATAGATCTAAAATTAGGATTTTCAGATTAGATGATGCATTTTATTACTTTTAGGATATTTCCATATCATACAGAGTTTTAGGTTGGATAATATTTGAATTCTTTAGGGACTGGAAATACTATAGGGAAAGTTTGCTCACAGAAAAGCATAATAAAGCCCAAGGAAAACCTGAATCAGAAATTAAATCTCAAAATCTTTCAAAGAGACATGTCTTGGCTTTATGAAAGAATAAGACTCTATATTATATAAAATTCACTTTTCATGTTATTCAATTAGTGCTTAATTGTGATGTACAATTTTTTTAAATTTCAAGTACAAATAGTTTGGTCAATAACTCAGATTATTTCCATGGAATTTCCAAGTGTGTTTTATTATGTGTGAGACTATTCCATACTATTGTAGTCTGCTTTTGGTGTATGATACACTATATTAACACATCCCTTCTCTTGTTTGATTTTATCATATTTAATTTTATTATGGTATATTTCCTCTTCAGATCCTCTTCCAATTTATATCATATCTTCCCCACTCTCCCCAGGGTCTATTCTAATGTGTTTTATTTCTTAAAAAATGTCCATATCTCTAAAACACTCAGTGTTCCTTCCATATTCAGGTGTTTTTAATTTACATATATGAGATTGCACTATGTATAATATTTTTATCTTCCATATTTTCAAGAGCTATCCATGTAGCTTTGATTACATCTAGTTCATTATTTCTGACTACCTCATAGCATTCTATCATATGTATCATCACATTTTATCTATCCATTATCTCAGAGATGGATAAACATGGTGCCTTCAAATGTCTGTTATCACAAATAGTGCTGAGACAAACTTAGCTTGAATCTATTCCTTTGTGGGGCTGTGCAAGATTATCTCTGGGCATATTACCAGGACTGGTGGTTCTGAGTCATATATTATATGCATATTTATTTGCCTACCTTATTTGTCTTTCCAAAGAACCAGCTCTTGGTTTTTGCTGACCTCACCCCTTTGCTTCATTTATTTATTTTTCGGCATTCTCTATTTTATTGACTCTGCCTCTATCTTTATTGTAGGAGACTGTTCTGCGTGGCATGGGCCCAGCTACCACTCAGAGATGCACAGGCTCCACACCCACAGATAGGTTCTCCCATGGAGAATCAGGCCTACAATGTGCCCAGGCCACTTTGAGTCTTGCTCTTGCTAAAAAACTCCCTCACCCTGAATTGAGGGCATTTACTGCAAAGTAACTTCCTAAAATCCACGCTAAACCTTCCAAGGATGAGTGTAACAGGTTCAACCACTTTCGCCTTTTCATTTGCAAATACCCTCTTCTGTGATGTGATTAGTGGCATTGGCTCCTTTGTTTTCTGTAAAAGGTAACAACCTAAAGTGAACCTGTGCATAGTAAATGAGGACCATCATGTAATATGCCAAGAAACCCAATAAAGGCCAGTCACAGCAAGGGCCAAGGCTTTTGCTCCCCTTGAGAGAAAAGCCATGCTGTCCCTTTTCCTCCATCGGACTCAGTAGTTCGTGTGAATGTCTCATTTCATCCATAATGACGTGGACACTGTGGGCCGATGTCTGCATCATTTATTACACATTTCCTTCTTTTTTCCCCACCACTTTTACTCCGTTGTCCCTTTTCTAACTTCTTGGCTTGAACTCCCAGCTCACCTGTTTTTAATTGTTCTAGTTTTCTAATAATATATTTAAAATATTGTTTCCGTGAAACATTGCTTTAGTAATGTTCCTTAGACTTGATGCACAGTACGTTAACTTTTAGTTCTAAGTATGTCACAAGTTTCTTTTACATTTTTTCTGTTTAAGCCTAAGTCATTTAGTAATATGATATTTCAAATCTCCAAACACATGGGATTTTTTAAGATGTTCTTTTATGCCTTGTATTACAAATGAGTTGGCTAAATATGTTGAACTATGTTAAAAATGAACCTATGCTACACTATCTATGGAACTACACAGGTGTGGCCCAAAGGCCATGATGAAAGGAAATTATCCCAGAGGGCAGAGCTTGAAGCAGTATACTAGGTCACCACCTTTGTGTAGATGGGAAAGTAGTCTGAAAGGCTATACATAAGATCTTGAGAAGTGCTATGTGGCTTGGCTGGTGGGTCAGGAGCCTAGGAGGAATAAGACTGTGGAAGAGATATGTGTGTGGATGCTTAGAATGAGAACAAAATGTACTGTGTAATTCATCAGGAGAGGTTAGCTAGCTTCTGTCCTTGTCCATGACGGTGTTCATAGTGGGCCCATAAAACAGTAGTCATGGTGGTTGTACATGTGTTCTACAACACTGCTATCTCCTACCAAAGCTAATTCAATGACCACTGCTGTTGAATTGTCAGATCTGTGTGTAGCAGAGATTGATGCTGTGTGCTAAAATGGTACTGTCACTCTAAAGCAATCAATAATTTTATTCAAGTTGCTTGCATTGGACCCATTTACAGCTTAAGAAGACATAAATATATTCAGATGGCCAGAGGTCACTTGTCCTACCATACACATTATTACCTGAATATGCCACTTTGATAGAATGTTAAAACAACTTCTTTACAAGTACAAGCTAAGACATCAGCTTGTGGATGACACTCTGTGGCAATTGAGTGCTGCCCTTCAAGATGTTACATATACTTTGAATCAATGGTCATTATATTGCTATGACTGTAACAGCCAGAACACATGGGTCCAGAAAGCAAAGAAGTAGGGGTGCCTTTTGTCATCACTCACAATAAACCACTTTTGAAGTTTGCACTTTTATCTGCAAAACTTGTTATGCTGGACTACAGGGGACCAGGAAGGCTCTAATAAATCTGAAGCTGTAGTTGCCACCAGATTATTTTTGACTCTTTGGACCAGTGGGCCAGCAGGCAAAGAAAGAGTGCTATACAAGATGGTGTAATTGACTTATTATATCATGAAGAGACAGAGTTACTACTATTGGGTTGGCCACAAAGTTCATTTAGTTTTTTTACATACAATGGCTCTAGTACTGCTTAGTTGTCTTTAACTTCATTCAAAAAATTTTTGTTAAATTGTATTGTGACAGGTGTCATATCAGTTGCATTAAAAAAACTTATCAAAATTGGTGAATTTTTGTGCTGACATTTTAATCTTGAAGATGGAAGAAGATACACTATATTTCCAGCACATTATGCTTTATTATTTCAAGAAAAGTAAAAATGCAACTGAAACACACAAAAAAAGATTTGTGCAGTGTATGGAGAAGGTGCTGTGACTGACCAAAAGTGTCAAAAGTGGACTGCAAAGTTTCTCGATACTATTGACATTGTGGCTAAATAATTCTTTGCTGTGGGTCTGTCTTATGCTTTGGAAGATGTTTTAGCAGCACCCCTGGCCTCCACTCACTAGAAGTCACTAGTGGGAGATAGCCGATATACTCAAAATACCCAAATCAATAAAGTTATTGGTGAAAGTGAAAAACGTGTCTTTAATTTTATGTAGAACACTAAGTGGACTTTTTGGCCTCCCCAACACATAATGGGAGAAAGAAGAAGCATTCTCAGAACTTAGGACATTCACTGGGTTTATCTTGATGCTTCTGTGTGTAATGATATCTGTGAAAAGGTCATTGAAGCAACCGTGGATTAGAGAACAGTAAACAAGTGAACCCCTCAGGGCTGTGTACCTGAATTTTGTTAAAGCGAAGCAACGTAGGCCAGCAGGATTGCTAGCCAAGGACAGTGGAGTATAAAACGGCAGCTAGAGAGCGAAGGTGGTGAATAGCAGTCATAGCCTCTGGATCAACTGCAGCAGAGGTCATAGTTTGTCCCATTAGCTTTCTATTGATTATAGTTTTTTATTTCACTTAAATTTTACTTCATTTTAAAATTTCAAAACTTGTGACCAGTCAGTAAATTGAAGAGTAGTGACTAAACAAGGATAATTTCAAGCAGGGTATAAGAATATATGTGTGGTGTGAGGTTCAGACTGCCACAGATGCTGTTGGTGCCCAACTCACATCCCTGGTGCTTCTTGCTTCAGGCACTGTGACCCCCTTGCCAGAAGGTTTCCTGGCTCTCAGGACAGTGCTTGACCATATGTGGGGCAGTCTGGAATCTCCAGGGAGCTAATGCCCATGAGAACGATCCTTAACCAATGAGGGTAGGAGTGGGTGGGTAAATGCCCCAGCTTCTTTGCTCCCTGAATGGGACAAGTGTGAGGCACATTCTAGTCTCTCAGGGGGTCCCAAAGGGATTTAATCTCGTTGCCTAAGTGATAACCTATTCCTTAACTTATTATGTATTGGCATTCTCCCCTTCTCTGCTTCACTTCTGCATTTCCCTATGATGACTTATAGTAACCAATAAAATAAAATACTTGCTCTCAAATCCTTTGCTCTGGTCCTGATTCTGTGAAAATCCAGCCTAAAATAATATTGGCATGTTCTCTTCAAAGAAGATCAATATCTTAGCCTTCTCTCGGCTACCACCAGTCTAATACTCTGTAACCAGCATTTTAATTGAAGCATCCTTTTCCTTTTCCCCCTATTTTTTTCTTGTTTTCTCTCTTTTTTTGGGGGGGGGGGTGTTATAACAATTATAAAAACAGTGAACATTATTCATTGTTCACTTTTCTTGTTGATGGAATGCTTCTTCCAAAAGTATTTTCAATAAAGACTGTGTGAGATAAAACTTCTAAAACCTCATATGCTTGAGAACCTTTCCATTTTACTCTGACATTTAGAAGATCACCTAGGTATAAAATTCTAATTCAAAGTTGCTTCAGCACTTTTTAAAATTATATTTCGCTATTGCAGTTGTCCCATTTTTTCTTCCTTTGCTTCCCTCCACCCATCACTGCCCACTCCCTCCCTCAAAAGTTCTCCATATCCATGACTTTGTCTCTGTTCTTATTTGCTTAGTTTGTTTTTAGATTCAATTGTTGATAGATATGCATTTACTTCCCATTTATTGTTCACAGTTTTGATCTTTTTCTTAAATATTTCCCTTTAACATACCATATAATAATATTTTGGTGATGATGAACTCCTTTAGTTTTTTCTTGTCTGGGAAGCTCTTTATCTGCCCTTCAATTCTAAATGATAGCTTTGCTGAGTAGAGCAATCTAGGTTGTAGGTCCTTGCTTTTCATAACTTTGAGTATTTCTTGCCAATCCCTTCTAGCCTGAAAAGTTTCTTTTGAGAAGTCAGCTGACACTCCTATGGGAACTCCCCAGTAGGTAATTAACTACTTTTCTCTTGCTCTTTTTTTATCTTTAATCTTTCGCATTTTAATTATGAGATGTCTTGGAGTGGGACTCTTAGCATCCATCTTGTTTGGGACTCTCTGTGCTTCCTCAACTTGCATGTCTATTTCCTTCACCAAAATTAGGAAAATTCTCCCTCATTATTTTTTCAAATAGATTTCCATTTCCTTGCTCTTTCTCTTCTCCTTCTGGCACCCTTATGATACAAATGTTAGATCTCTTGAAGTTGTCCCAGAGGTTGCTTACACTAGCCTCATTTTTTTGGATTCTTTTTACTTCTTGTTCTAACTGGTTATTTTTTTTGCTTCCTTGTGTTCCAAATCATAGATTTGATTCTCAGCTTGATCCACTCTATTCTTTTTTCCCTGGGTATTGTCTCTGGGTATTGTTCTTTATTTCACTTAGTGTATCCTTAGTTTCTGACTGAATCCTTTTTATGTTGTTAAAGTCCTCACTAAGTTCCTTGAACATCCTTGTTACCAGTGTTTTGAACTCTGCATCAGATAGATGGCTTTTCTCCATTTTGTTTAGTTCTTTGTGTGGAGTTTTGATCTGTTCTTTCATTTGGGCTATTTTTTTTTTTGCCTCCTCATTTTGGCAGCCTCTCTGTATTTGCTTCTATGTATTAGGTAGAGCTGCTATGACTTCCTGTCTTGGAAGCATGGCTTAACAAAATAGGTAAACATTCAAGGTGCACCCTTTGTGTGGGCTGAGTACACCCTCCTTTTGTAGTTAAGGCTTGATTGTTATTGGCAGATCAATGGGAGGGATTTTCCCAGGCTAGTCAGTTGTAAGGACTGGCTGTGACCACTGACCACCAACCCCCACCCTCTGTGGAGGATCCATTGTGCAGGGGCAAGGTAGTGTTGTATGAAATGGTCTGTAGCTTCCCACAGAGTATTCATATGGAAAAGTCATGGGTAACAACTTGGGTGGACCCATAAGTTGGGTGGGAAAGAGTCTTGAGGGATCTCCAGGGCAGGGCAAACAATATTAACCAGGTTGATGGAGACTCAGATATGGAACCTATCTGCTAGCTCTGTGGCTCTATGGAGGAAGGGCTCAGAAAAGGGACAATGGCCTCTGCTCAACTTTCTATCTAGAAGAAAGCTATTCCCCAGCTCCTTCCTTGATGCTAGACACTTTGGTTCCTCCCTATATGCTGCTGCTGCCATTCAAGCTGCTATCTCAGCACTGTAGGTCAAAGATAATGAGTCTGAGTAAATCCCTGTCTGGGTTCATTAAGGGGAACTGTTTGTGACTCCAGCAGTTTCTTCCACTGACTCATTCCTGCTGGTTTTGCAGCCAGAAGTAATGGGGACTTATCTTCTTGGCTCTGGAACCCTGGGTTGGTGAACCTGGTATGTGGTTGGGACTCTTCTCTCTTAAGATATCCCTCCCAAATTTTCATCCATCACACATGGATGTGGGACCAGCCATTCTGTGTCTCCACCCCTTCTATTAGCCTGGATAGATATGGTTTCTTTAATTCCATCATTGTCAAACTTTCATTTAACTTGATTTCTGATGGTTCTGAGTGATGGTTGTTCTACATTTTAGTTGTAATTTTGATGTGGTTGTGCAGGGAGGTAAGCCGTGTTTACCTATACTGCCATCTTGATTGGAAGTCCACCATGTCTTTCAAATGAGTACCCCCTTGTCCCCTTGCTTATGCTATTGCTGTTAAGAAGCCTGATGTCATTTTAACTTTTGTTCAATTACAGATGTCTTGGTGCATCTCTCTGAAATTTTTAGTGTATTTTTTATTGTACACATCTTATTGTGTATTTTTACAATAACTGAAAGATCAAATAGTCCATATGACATATTCTTAGGTTAGCACATATTATATTTGGCATTTTAAAACAATCTACCTTATCACTAAAGAGAAAGAAAGCTTTATAGATCACTACAATTTGAACAGGAAATATGGCAGGCATGAAGGTGTGCCGCTTAGATCTGCCCTCAAGAGAGAAGCTGCCATGAGGAATGAAGTGAGCTGACAGTCTCCAACTGCAGTGCCTTCAGGATCTGTCCCTGTGTTCAAATCAAGGTCAAGTTTTCTCTAAACAGCTTCTTGGAGAGACTAAACACAGCATGGGTACCAAAGCATGGCAATTTCCTCCCAATTCGAAACTCCTTTGTAAGCAACCTTTGTACTGGGGTTTCCCTCTGGGCTGAGGCTTCCGCAGAGCTGAACTGTAGTCTGAGGCTCTTCCTGCCTAGTCTTTCACCCTTTCCCTTTCACAAGTGTCAACTTGCACTGTGGACTGTAGGTTTTCTCTGCCCACTTTTGCTCCCTGTTGTCTTTATCTTGCACAGGTGTTACCTCCACGACACCTTTGCATTTTTAACTTCATCTTGGTGTCTGCTTTCAGGAGGACCCAGGCTTACAGGAAAAAATTAGTGTCTATGTGTGTTATTTATTTAAGTGGAAAGCCCAGCTCAGAAGACATGCAATCTGATCATTTTCCATATGCTGTCTTGTGAGTTATACTACTGTTCCCCAGCATGCTCTGCTTTTTCTAATCCTCGTCCCATTAAGGCTTGCATTAAAGTGAATTTAGGAATATCAAAAATAGGTATATTTTATTATAAATCAATATATTATTTTTCTTACAGACTTCTCTGCCTTGACATGTTTTGTATTTAGAGTATATAAAAATAATACAAATACTCACTATTGCCTCTTTAACTCATTCATAGTCTACCAAACAGACTCATTTTGCCAAGGATCACACCTTGGATATTGGTTTGGTGGTACTGATTAGTTTGTTTCTGTTTACTTTTTTGTGAGTGGTTTTGACTCATTTCGTTAACATTTTCCACCTTTAGTGCTTTTTTACTTTACAAAACACTAAACTGAAGTATTCAGACACCAATAATTCACGTATCTTTGTAGATTGTACAAGCAAAGAATACATGTTTAAAGTATAAAGATAAGAATTGTTTTTAAAACCTGATGTATTTTGGTAACACTTTTTACAAATGTAATTGCAATATGTTTGTTTTTATATAAAAACATTTTGATTTAGTAAAACTTTAACAAAGGGCCTCTCTAGGTACACTCTTTCAGTTTAGCTGCAGTGATTAGGATTTGTTAAAACACCAAAAAATTTCTTTCAACTCCTCTTTCTCAATCAATTTAAATCACTGAAGTTTATAGAAAAAAGGTTATATTTCTTTAGCCTGAAGACTTTCTCTAATTACAGGTATTCAGCCTGCCAATAAGAAAATTGCAGACATTTTATGAAAAACGTGTGGTTTGTAGTGGTGTGATTATGATTATTCACATTTCAATTTTTACCATGTATTAATTTGCATACTGATTTTTTCTCTCTGTGGTTAGCATCAAATGTTTGGCACCAGTGTACTCATATAAAATAGACTACTGTGGTGATACTTTTCTGAGTTCACTATTTATTTTTTGTGTCAGCAGAAACCACAAAGCTGCTAGGTGTCACATAACAGCTTCATTGCAGCAAATTTTTGTTGAAAAATACACTTACTTTTGCCCTGGTCTAGTACATTTTTGGTGTATGTATTCAAGGTTTGTCCCTGGAAGAAAAATGCCTGGCACATCATGGGAAATTTTCTGAGTACATTTTTGGGTTGCAAATGTTGAATTTAATTTCAATGTAATAAAGACAAAAACAAAAACCCAACAACACTCACCTTGCATAGGAATTTTAACACAAAAAGTTTAAACTTATTTTCTTTGTTAACAGTTTCTCCATTGCATATAATTTAAAAAAAAACACAGACATCAGAATTCTGTGGAATATATTTTATAAACAAGGTAAGAGTATTTCTGGTGGAGGAGTTAATTCTGCATTAAAGGGGCCCAAATTACTAGTAATTAAACAGAAATGTTAGAAATCCCTACATAATCCCTGTCAGGGCAGCTCAGCTGGATGGATCCCATCTGGTAAAACAAAGGGATGTGGGTGTAATCCTCAGTCGGAGCGCATACCTGGGTTGTGGGTTCTGTCCCTGGATGCAAGGCAATTGACCAATGTTTCTCTCCCATCAATGTCTCTCTCTCTCTCTCTCTCTCTCTCTCTCTGCTCTCCTCCACTCTCTCTAAAATTAATAAATATATCCTTAGGTGAGGATTTAAAAAAAATCCCCAAATAGGAATAAGAAAATAAATAAGTTTAGTAGCTGGAAATATATTAGGGCTACAGTAGGAAACAAAGCAAAGTTGTTGCTCACACTGGACTTATTTCTCATGGAAGAGACAGATCATGAACACATAAGTGTATAATTTTTTTTTAAAGATTTTATTTATTTATTTTTAGAGAGGGAAGGGAAGGAGAGAGAGAGAGAGAGAAACATCAAAGTGCAGTTGCTGGAGGTCATGGCCTGCAACCCAGGCATGTACCCTGACTGGGAATCGAACCTGCAGCACTTTGGTTCGCAGCCCGCGCTCAGTCCACTGAGCTACACCAGCCAGGGTATAAGTGTATAATTTTAATGTCAGACAGTGATAGGAGCTGTTGTTAATAAATTATGTACTCAGGCAGAGAGGAAGTATTCCAAGAGACAAAAAATGAAACAAACAACAAAAAACCCCAGGATGTCACTGAAGAAATGGCTGATTCCAGGTCTTAGGCAGTAATAGTATAAAATAACCGTAGAATATTTTCTTATACCAGAAGTAAGTTATCAAAGATCGTACAATGTTATATCAAAATGACTCAGGAGACAACTTGAGGAAACTCTGTATCAGTCCAGATTCAAATAAAAGAGCCACAACAATGGTTATTGGAATAAACCGGTTTATTAAAAGAATTTGAATTTACATAAGTGGGGAAAAGCCAGAAAAGCGGCCAAGGGGTTACATTACTAATGTCTTCAGTCTGAAGGTTGAAGAGGTTTGAAAGGCAAGAATTCTACAAGAGCCTGAGAAGCTGTCAATCAGGTTGGTGAAGCAATTCAATCCGGTCACAGCAAACTTGTGGGCATAATGGTTTCTGCTTCTGCCTCCAACTTTCAAATTTTGCAAGTTCCTATCATTGACAAACTGACCCAAATACACATAGGAAATGCAATTCTGGGATATGTAGTTTCCAGACTTGGAGGATGTGGCCCGGGGTTCCAAGTAAATACCAATGTCCACTGTCCTAATATGGACAATGTGAGTATCAATAAGAACAAATGCAATTAACTGAAATACATAAATGATGACTAAGTCTATAAGTTAATAATGATCTTAAATTACACCTATTGCAGAAGCAGCCTCAATTATTCCCTTGCCTGTATCTATGCCCCTTACAACGTGACTACAGCTCCTCTTAAAATCCAGCAGCCACTTACGATAAAAACCCTCAGCAAAGTGGGAATAGAGAGAACATGCCCCGACATAGAAAAGTCAGTATGGGGGGCATTATTTGAGCTTGCCTAACTTGTTTCCCATCTCTCAGAGATAACTGTCCTTTGTTACCTAAAGTCTAGTATCTCACAAATTATTGTTTGTTATATTTTGTATTTTTTTAAATTATTTTAGGCAAGAAGGTAACCTGGGCCTTGTTTCTCCATCTTGGCCACAAGCAGAAATGCTCTATTGTATTAAACTATTGAGTGTGTAGGGGTGGGGGCTGGAGAGATGTGACTCACCAATAGCTGCGATAGAAACATTAACTGGCACCTGTTGCAGGATGCTGATGACCTCATTATTTTGAAATTTAATTTGTAAAAAGGGAACAAATCAAGCATTTATCCTGTCTTTCCAATATAAACTCTATGCCTGGGTAACTAAAACACTGGTGAAGGATATTTCTCTTTATACAAATATTTCAGTTAACAAATTAAGATGGAATACTAGAATTGGAATTTATCATTTTGCAACACCTAATGAGTTAATGGATCTAGGAAATCCCACCAATGTCAACCTATATCTCAAAAGCATTTAGTATACTTTCTGTTGTGAGAACACCACACTCTCTGTGAAGCAGTTTTACCAATAAAACCTCATATGATCCAACCAGCACTGTATAGTGAAATTCAACCAGCACTACATTCATAAGTGAAATGCTAATTTGAATACTGATTGGGTATTTGCTATATTAAAGAGTTTTTACCGCTACTTTTTCAGTTTTGGAGGAGTGCAAGGGGAAGACTAAGTAAAGGTTCATCAGTTGAGAAGTGCCAACCAGGAAGATTGAAGACTTCATGGTACCTAAAATCTATCTTTAAAAAGTACAGCTTTTAGGCTTCTTTTCTATCAAGGGAAGGAGAAATGGAATGGGCAAGAGGTGATTGATCATCCAGGTGGCCTCAGGGGTCTGAGGAAGACTGTGCTACTTGATGTGTCTGGTCACAAGATTCCTGCCAATCTTTGATAAACAGTACACACTTCCTTAGTCCTCAAGCTGAAGGCTAACAGCTTCTACTTAGTCTTCCATATAGACATGCTAATCATTAGAGAAATTCTTTTCAGTTTTACTGAGAAATGATTGGCATGTATCACTATATACGTTTAAGGCCTAGAGCGTAATGGTTCTATTTACATGCACAGACCGTCCCTAACTTACAGTTCTTTGACTTACAATTTTTCAAGTTTGTGATGGTGTAAAAGCAATATGCATTTAGTGGGAGTCATAATTCAAATTTTGAATTTTGATCTTTTCCTGGGCTAGTGATATGCAGTGTGATACTCTATTATAATGCTGGGCATCAGCAGCAAGATAATTTTGCTCAGCTGTAGGCCAAGGTTAAGTGTTCTGGACATATTTGAGGTAGGCTAGGTTAAGCTATGATATCTACTAGCTTACATGTATTATATGTGGTTTCAACTCACAATATTTTCAACTAACAATTTTTTTAAGATTTTATTTATTTAGTTTTAGAGAGAGAGGAAGGAAGGGAGAAAGGAAGAGAACCATTATGTGCCAGAAAAACATCAATTGGTTGCCTCTTGCACACCCCTAACTGGGGACATGGCCCACAACCCAGGCATGTGCCCTGACCTGGAAATGAATCAGTGACCTTTCACTTTGCAGGATGATGCCCAATCCACTGAGCTACATCAGTCAGGGCTGGACTAACGATTGTTTTATTGAGACATACCCCCATCTTAAGTTGAGAAGCATCTGATTGTGAACTGATTACCACAAGTGGTTCAGCTAACATTCATCTTCTCGTATATATACAATTTAAAAAAAAGAAGAAGAAAAACAAAAGAAAAATTTTTCTGTTTGTGATAAGAACTCTTAGGATTTGCTCTCTTAATAACTTCCTTATGCATTATATACAGCTGTTAGCTATAGTCATTATGTTGGACATTTCACCTCTAGTTCTAATTTATGTTATAAATGGAAGTTTATACCTTTTGATCCTTTCTCCAGTTTCCCCTCCCTTTACCTCCTGCTTCTGGTAACCACAAATTTGATCTCTTTTTCTAAGGTTTGTTTTTTTGTTGTTGTTGTTTGATTCTAAATCATATAGTGTTTGTTGTCCTCTGACTTATTTCACTCAGCATAATGCCTTAAAGGTCCATCCATGTTGTTACAAACGGTGGGGTTTCCTCATATTTATGGATGAATAATATTCCATTGCACATTCAAGGGGGGACCCCCAAAGCAGAATTTATTTGTGAAAAATTGTGTGTTTATTCTTACATGTTTAAACTTCAGTCACCTTCAAAATACTCTCCATTTGATGCAATATACCTATCAAGATGTTTTTTCCACTGCTCAAAACAGTGTTTGAACTCATTGATTTTGACGCTGCTTAGTGTTCCTGCCGTTTTTTGTTTTGCCTTTTCCACATCAGCAAAATATTTCCCTTTGAGGACTTTGTTCATCCAGGGAAACAAAAAAAATGTCACGCAGGGCAGGATCAGGTGAATAGGGAGGGTGGGGTACAGGAGTCATGCTGGTTTTGGTTAAAAACTGCTGAACACTCAACACAGTGTAGGCAGGTGCACATGTGAATCACTCATCATGAAATTTGCAAATGTGTTGAAAGAGTCTTCAAAAAAACATTCACTGAAGTCAAATGCAGCCTCTCACAATGATACCAGCTGGTACACTGATACAGATGGATTCCTAGAACACTCACCTAGCTGGGGGAGCCTGTACTACAAGGAACCTGCCCTCCATAAGGTAATTCTGCTTTTTGGGGCGTTCCCCTCATATATACCAAGAAACACTTTCAAAATAGTATGGGAGGGGAAAATGGGTGTGGATCTAGATAAAACAACTTTGCCTATGAGCTTAATAAATGTAGAGGCTGTTCTGTCTACTTCCCTGTATCTACATTTTCTATAATAAAATTAAAAAAAGAATTACATAGGAGAAAGTGACAGTGTAATGATGAGCACTGTTTTATTAGAGGGGTCAGGAAGGTCTCTCTTAGCAGGAGACTTTTGAGAAGAGGCTTGATGAAAATTAAGTGGAGGATTAAAACAACCAAGTCTATAGGATTTTTCAGTGGGGCAGTGGAGTGTGGGGAATGAAGTTTGAGTGCACTGGCTGAAATGATTAAGAGGTGACAGTGTTATTCTTTCCTGTAGCTTATTGTAAAGGGAAGAGGAGAGACCATGGAATCTTACTTCCTTGAGCAGAGCAGGACACTATGCCTATCTGAAACAGTACAGGATTTTCTCTGTGTTTGCTTGAAAGTACCTCCTGACTGTTAGCTGTCTTCTTGGGGCCTCTTTTTCTAGCCTGTTTCCTCTTGGCTTTAGATAGTGTTTTTCTTGCCTAGCTGTCCTCACTGGTTGTGTATATTTCCTTTGAAGAGCTGCCTTTAAGTCCCATGTCACAAACCAGGTGCCACACAGAGGGGATTGCCACAACTCTTACACTGTTTGAGGCTTTCATTTCTTCAGCTTTATGCACATTGATTCTTCAATTGCTTCCTCCTTTCACCTGTTTTTTTTTCCTTTCCTGACTTTTGACTTCATTGTTCACTTTCCGTTTTCAAATTTGCCTTGCCCTCATTTACACAATGGAATTCTATGCAGCAGAAAGAAAGAAGGAGCTCCTACCCTTTGCAACAGCATGGATGGAGCTGGAAAACATTATGCTAAGTGAAACAAGCCAGGCAGTGAAAGACAAATACCATATGATCTCACCTTTAACAGGAACCTAAACAACAAAACAAAGAAACAAGCAAAATATAACCAAAGACACTGAAATAGAGGACAGGCTGACAGTGCCCACAGGGGAGAGTAGAGGGAATTTCAGGGGACATTGGGGAGGGTTCACGGGAACAAACTTAAAGGACACATGGTCAAAAACTAAGGGGAGGGGGGTAATGGGAGGGAAGTGAGGAGGGGTGGGAGGGGGAGCTGGATTGGGAGTAAAAAGGAGAAAACTGTATTTGAACAATGATTGAAATAATAAATAAATAAATAAATAAATAAATAAATAAATAAATAAAAATTTCCCTTGCCTTTTAGACTAGATTTTCAGCATTATTCTCTTATATCTGTCACTTTGTTTACTTGTTTGCCAAGAGTAAGATCCCTTCTGCAAAGTGCCTTGAGCTGCTTGTCTGAACCCATCCCGAGGACCTGCATTGTTTACTAAGGATAAAGCAGTGGAAATGGCACAGTAGGTTGTTAACCTACATTTCTCGATCACATCCCTGGTGAAGCCATGGCCATTTCATGTCCAAATTAAAGTCCTCCATGGCCAGCCAACCTGGCACTAGAAGTAGAAGAACATTCCTCTAATAACTGGAATCCCTGGGCTCATTAACCATTAACGGAGACCAGGGCAGAACTGCTGACCCTGCATTCAGAGGCCCAACCCCTACAGTTCTAGAAGCTCTCACAATCCTGTGCTTTATTCCAAAGCACCTACTAAAGCGTTTCCCTGCAGTTCAGACCTGCTCTTTTCTAATGTGTTGTGTGATGATATGGGAAATATGCATAAAGCACTTTGGCTGAATTATGAAGTATTAGGGTGATTATCTTCAGAATAGCACTTGGGATATACAACTGCAACCTGAATTAGCTGCGGCCTTTCACAGTGTGCAATTTTTGCTTGAAAGAAAGACTGGAAGACAAGCCATGGTTATTCAGATATGGACACTAGGAAGATATTTTCTCAGAATGGATGAAATAAGCTTGTCTCTTAAAGGAAATCAACTGACAGTATTTGTTGTCAATAATAACTTTCAAGTTTCCAGCAAGGGAGAGCACTTATACATATGCAATTTGTTTTTATCATTTTGTTCTACTTAACTTTCTCTCAATTATCCAAATTGAAGGCCAGAAACAACTGTCTTCAGTTAAGTGACTGTTCCCATATGGTATTCATTATCTGAGAAAGTTCACTTGTATAACTTATATATCATTTGTGGTAAAGGCACTATTTCCTGTAAAACAAGTTTTCAGTGACAAGAACTATACTTTTAAAATGTGACTTAGCAATTTTATCATCTTACCAGCAAGGGGCAGCAAAGAACAATGTTTGTTTGATATACTGAACTATTATGTTAATTTAATTTGGAACTTGTCCTGTTATTCTTCTGTTTAATGAATATGCCTCTGACCCCTTTCACACTTCTCCCAGTGCTGCTAAGCTAGAGAGATTGAAGAGGAACATCTGAAAGAGGGAAGAGTAAAGTGTAACATTTAAAATGCAATTCTAAGAAAAGGATAATATCTTCCAGTCCTTTGTGTTGACAAGTGGTGAGTTTCTTATAATTTCCAAGTTGGGTCCCAGTACCTGCCACTAGTTAAGTATAGCCACAGAAAGTATCCATGGTGCATTAATGAGGAGGAAAGGGTGAAAGTGGTGTCTTGTCGTAGTTCTACATTTCTCACAAAATACAGATTTCTTGTCTGAGTTTTAGTCATCTAGTTTTTTTAAGTTATTTCATTTTTAATGAGCATTTATTGAGCATTCACCATTAAACCAGAAGCCATACTACGTACTGGAGACAAATGATAAAACTGATACAAGCCCTAGCCGGGTAGCTCAGTTGGTTAGAATGTCTTCCCAATATACCAAGATTGTGGGTTTGATCCTTGGTCAGAGCCCATACAAGAATCAACCAGTGAATGCATAAATAAGTAGAAATACAAGTAAATATTTGTACCTTTCTCTCTCTGTCTAAAAAATCAATAAATAAAAGCTGCTACAATACCTGTCCTGTCCTGCTGCTGCTTTTTTGTTTGTTTGTTTATTTTCAGTTGGGGAAAGTCACCCAAACTGAAAGAAGAGCTAGAGATGGAAGAGCAGGATGCCATGCATGTGAACAGAGAGAAAGATGCTAGTGAAGGCATGGACAAATGCCAAGTCCTAGCACTGGTGGTTTTTCTTCAGAAACTTCTTTTAAATCTTTCACTGTTTTCCCCAATTACAAAGGCTGGTGTGGACAATATAACTTTGTTTTTCTTATATCTGGATGAAATATGTCTTAAGACCTTACTCTGTCTAAAGGATAAAGCTTAATTATTTCCAATAAACTCTGTTGTTTGGGGGATTTTTGAGTATTTCACATTTTACTCCAATTCAGAATCTACTCTCAACAGCACTGTTTCTTCCAAGGTTTGGGAATGTACACCTATTTTTCTCATGTTCGATCTGTCTCAATGCTGTGTTGCAATCTGTGAGATGTACTTCATTTTATACAGCACTCACACTTGTGTGTTCTCTTTCCATGCTGACATCAACATCAGAATGTGATTGTAACCAAGATGTGATCTGTTGCATGTTCTCCTAAGGATCCCCGCAGGGCAACCAGTTCCCTCCGTCTATCTCTCCCTCCCTCCCTTTCTCTAACTTCTGCATCCTATTTGTCATCTTTTGGAAGCACTCGCATGTCACAACAGGTGATAGGCTGTTCACTGAGCCTACATCAGTGCCATTTCTGCCCCATATTCTGGACAACTATATTTAAGGTATTGCTACTGCACTCTTCTGGAATAGAAAATTATGTGGGAACTGTTAGATCAGGATCCCAGAAGGAAAGCAGACTCAGAATCTTTTACTTTCAGAGTTCCCTCAGTACATTCTCAGTTTTCTACTACTCACCAGATACTTTGGAATTTAATCATTGGGAGGACTGAATGAAATAAATATCTTTTAAAATTTCTTCTATGTAATACTTGTGTCAACGTTTCTGAACTTGAAGACCAATATTTAGAATTTATTACAGAGAAATTTCCTTGAATCAGGGAGGCTCAACTAATAAAGAAAATGCAGGGGGAGAATAAAGTAATTCATATACTGACCCATATGTTCAACTCTGCTGTTATTTAAGAACAAAAACCATATCAACATATAACTTGTACCTCAAGCATATTTATTCTTTTTAATGCTAAGCTCTTCAAAAGACATCTCCATTCTGAACCATCTATTAATTAATAGTTCCAGTCATATGGCACCTATGCAACAGAAATAAAAATACTTGGAGATTTCACAAGCATATCTGTTTCAAGCTCACTAATGTATATCTATATTGAATTGTCAACACACAAAAGTTGACTAGGTGTTCTCTCAGTGAAAATAATGTTTTCCAAAAAAAAAGGATTGCAATCTGGTCTGTGCTGACATGGTGAGCCATGTGTGCAAAGAAAGACCAAGAAGAAAAAAGGACTCCCTTTTACAGAGGGGGAAAAGGTTAATGGGAGGGGCTGTTATACAGCTTTGTTGTAAACATAGAGTTCATCCTGTAGCTTTGGAAACTGACAGTAGGAGAGCTCTTCTGAAAACCCTCCCAATTCCTGACTAGGTTAGGCTGTTCATAAATTTTGGTAAAATACAGGGTATTATGTATATGTGTGTTTGTGTGTATTTCCAGAATTCCAATATTATCTGTGAGTTTGAGGTTAGCCACCAGAGGGCAGCAAATAGTAGTGCAAAACCTCACACTCGTAGTAGTTGATTATGAATTAAACATGAATGTCAGGTCACATTCAAGTCGACATGTAAAGATTTTCTTGACACAAAGAAGGTTTTTGTGGCTATTTTTTTTTAAATTAAATAAGTGCTATGCTGGTTATTAGTGAAAAAGTGGTCAAATTCACTTTCAGTAGCACTTTATTCCTCTGGAATTTCTAGGTCTTTCTTCCAGACAACCAGGATCTGCTCACTGCCTCTGGATAACAAGAACTCTCCCATTGGGCTATTCCATAAGTCTGACACCCAGAATTATGTCCCCTCCAACAAAAATAATTATCTTGTATTTCATTCCTACTTGTGTTTTTTTTCCCCTATGGGTAGCTATAATTTTTACATAATAACTAATCTTTATTATATGTACATCATCCTTCAAAGATATATATTATTGAAACCAATTATCTAAATGAAGCTATTTATAAAAAGAATGATTTTTTGCAGGGTGGTATTTTTAAAGTAAGTTTTACTTGGCTAAGGATGGTGGAATGAAGCAAGATTCCCCAATAACTAAGTCAATGATCAAATACATAATTACAAAACCTACAAAAGGTGTAGGGGAGAGTAAATCTTATTAGTAGCAACAAAACAAAGGGTAGCAACTGGATACCATAAAAAATGTGGCCAAATCAAGACATAGAAAATACTGTCACATTGTATCACACCTCCTTAACTTGCCTTCACCTTCTTAAAGAATTATTGGGAAAACTGTCTCCTGAAAATTTTTGTTAATGTCATCCAATTTGAAAATATGTGGACAGAGGAGTTAAGTAGGTAACCCTGAGAAAAATGAAAGAGAGACCCACAATAATACAACCTAACTTGAGAATTCATCAGAGACAAGATGAGGCAATAACCTGACTGTCTTTAATGGAACTGCATGGCTTTGGAGTGACAGCCAATGCAAGAATCTGCATATGACAGAATCTAGAAAAGAGCACAGATTTCCAAAAGGGTAACACTCTTCCTGCACAGCAGTGCTCTGCCTCTACCTTCACAGCATGCTCGGTGATCGTGCTCACCATTCTTGTTTGCTCACACATTTGAAGGAAGCACCAGCTGGTTACAGATTAGATGGCAAGTGAATTAGTACTGTTGAACTTGGTAGTAACACCTGATAATAAATGTGATTCAGGTCACAAAAATAAATCACATGACAATTATGAAACTATAGTAGAGTAAAAAAGAATGAACAGGAAAAAAGAGAAAGAGGGAAGGAAAGGAAAATTATGGTTCATAATATTCAAAATCCTGTGAGTAAGCATAACTCAGACTACAGAGGCAGAGTCTCCATGAGTGTTTTATGCTATGCGATAGCATAATAACAAAATGAATAATCCAATAAAAGAGCTAAAAACCAAGATGGTTAGAATTAAAAGGTTATAAGGAAATTTCAGAGACAAGAAAAGAATCTGAAAAGTGACCCATAATTGTAGATGTAACATATAATAAATGGAGTAAAGCCTTGAGATAATTGTAATGACTGCAGAAGAAAAACCAAATTTAAAGCAATTTTACTTTCACTACTGGTAATCTGCTAAACTAAGTACCTAAACTGATTCTATTGCTGAGAACAACTAAAATTGATGAGCAAAATTATTTTAATAAACTTAAATGCATGGAAATCTGCAAAGAAAAAAAGTATGTAGTACTTAGGCCTAAAATAAGTAAAAGGCAGAAGGAAACTCTGAAAGGTAAGTAAAGCACTGAAGTTGGCTTTTTGTCTTAATGGAATTAACTGAGCTCAGATGATATCAAACATTAATTTTTAAGGTTTTAGGGATGGGAGATAAGCCCACACCTTCCTCAAGTTAGGGATTATATCAGATAACTGCTTTTAAATAAAACTCACCCCTAAAGTGTTATACTTGCAGTTTAAGAACAAACTAGAAAAATACCCTGACATCAATCTGGAATTGGAAAAAAAGAAAAGAAAGTAAGAAAGAAAAAGAAACAAAGAAAATTGTCCATCTTGAAATTTGAACAGTGAACTTTGATTGAAATTGGAAATGAAAAAGGATTTCTCTTGAAAATTCATAAACACAGTCTGGCTGCCCTTTCAGTTTGTATCCTGAACACACCTCCCCTCGTACCATGAAACACACACAAACAGAAGCAAAAGACCTCAAGTCAGTCATTTAGTTTAAGTTGATATAGCACTGATAATGTCCACATATGCCTAATAGAAGCAAATGTTATGCTAACTCTCCCATGATGAAATCCACTTCAACTCAGGCCTCAAAAAACTTCCACAGAAAAAGTTCAAATGAAAATGAGATCTCAAAGTAAAGAGGAAAAAAAGTCAATAAACTCACTGTGAAATAAGGCACCATGAATGAGAGCAAGCAAAAACAATGTAAAGGCTCAAAAGTCTTCAGATACAGGAATTGTCAGATAGAAAAAATAAAATAACTTTGTTTAAAATATTTCAAAATATAAAAAGTCATAAAATCATGAGTAAAGAATAAATAGATACGTAACAGAAACTTGGCACTTCCAGAAATAAAAAAAAACGAATGGAAATTTAAATCTGAATGGATGTTTTGCATCAAATTGTCTATAATCAAAGTCCGGAGAGTCAGAAAAGTAAAAAATATAAAGGGGACCTGAAGGGCAGAATAGAAGGCCTAACATACATCCTTCTAATTGGAATTCTAGAAGGACAGGAGTTGGGAGGGGAGGGAGAGAGCGAGAATGGGGAGAGGTCTTATTTGAAGACACTGATTGAGACTTTTTAGAACTTGCGAACTCTAAGGAGCGTAACTTAAAAAAAGTCCTACTTTAAGATTCACCACAGTTTAGAGATCATTTGAAGGAAAAAGAAAGGAAAAAATAATTCAAATGAAGGAAAACAAAAGGAAATTCTTAAAAGTTTTATAGCAGTTTTCAAAGGAAGAAATATCTCCAAATCTCATTTCCTACCCTATTGCTACTCTATCACTAAGAAAAACTTTGTCTTATTCTTTCCCCAAATACTTGAAAAAGAGCTAGAGAAACCCATGCTGTAAGTCCTATTCCTAAATAAGGCTTTTTTTTTCTTGTCAATTGGAAAGGTTCTTTTTTTAGTTGGTAGTTTGAAGATCCTTTAAGACCACTATCAACGTGTAAATCTGTGCCTCTAAATCAGGCAAACGTGGTTATCACAATTGTGCGGTTAACACAAAGTCATATTCAGCGGAGTTAGGCTGATAAAAGTACAAGATACAGTTTGCTATGAAGACTCAACAAAGAAGTTCACTGTGTGGCAAAATAGTTACCTCGAGTTGAGTAGTAGGAACTAAACACTGCAGTCTTTGTACACGCAAGTGAGCTCTGCATGCCACCAAGCGCATGAACCAGCAGAACCGTCAGTCTCCTGGGGTTGTCAGGCTCCGAAGGCCGAACTGCCAGTCGCCTTTGAAAAAGGCCAACCCCCAAAGCTAATGCAAAGGTGCAGATGTGATTGTGGAGTGTATGTCTGCAATAGACCTTCCGCTCCAGATTCCATTTAAACACCTTAGCAACCAAGTGGCAGAAGCTCTCCAAAGCTGCACTACCTATGTATACTAAATTGATACTAAAATCAAAAGAAGGGGGGAGGGTGGACAGAGAGAAGGAGAAGAAAGAAAAACAAAGAACCGAATAAAATCCAACAAATTCACATGTCTCTAGGTACAATTACCCATTCAGAAATATTTGGGAATAGGTGCCAATGTTTTTTTGTTTTTGTTTTCCCTCTTCTATTTATTGTTTTCTTCTACCATAGTGTCCTTAATAATTAATGATGATGTATCATTCTCCATGGAATATGTGCAAACATTTTATTTAACTGGTATCTTTTCTTCTTGTCTTTGTAAAATGCTACTGCTTCTTTCACTTTGTCTTTATTAAGATTTATTTTGGGAGGGAAAAATTGAAAGAAGCCGTTCCTTGAAAGTAATACACAATTCAGTGTGATTACACTCAAAATTGTTCTTCAAAGACTGAAACCAGAATAAAACATAATGTAGGGATGAAGAAGACTCCCATCATTTTTTCCATTTACTGATTTTTACTGATTATGTTTTTCACTCACAAAAATAAAAGGAATTGTCTTTGTTCTAAATGGAGTTTTAAAAATAAGAATGTAAATTCTTTGAATGAAGTGAGGCGAAGGGCCAGAAGTGTTGTGGGTTATAGGGTCAAATAAGAGACACTCACTTTACAGCTCGAGCTTCCACAAACACTGCGGAAAAATGCTTGGACACTTACCCATCCATGTCTACATCATATTTTTTTCTTGTTTTCTAATTATTTTTAACTAAAATGTATGAGATTTTTTTGTTTTTCTTTTCCTTTTTTAATTTTTACTAAATTTATTGGGGTAACTGGTTAATAATGTTACATAAATTTCAGGCATACCACTTTATAATGTGACATCTCTGCATTTATGCAACTCACCACTCAAAGTCCAGTCACCTTCTGTCACCTTGCAATTAACCCCTTTACCCTCTTCATCCTCCCCCCACCACATTCCCCTCTGGTAATCACTCTGTTGTCTGTATTCATGAGTTTTGCTTTATTTGTTTGCATGTTTGTTTTGTTATTTTGTTGCTAATATATAGAATATTTTGAAATCATTGAGTTAAAATCAATACTTATTATGTGAAGAATATGGTTTATTTCATATTTTACCATGTTTTGGGGCTAAGCAACATCAAATTCTAACATACATTTATTTAATAGACACAAACTGAGTAGATTTTTGTATTTCATAGACTACTAAAATTCATGTTTAAACACCTTCTTTAGTTTGGACAGTTGCTATTAAAACTGTTTAAGTAAACATAAGTGATTTTTCATGTCTTTTTTCTACTAAAGATAGCTACTATATATTATTTTTCATTTGGGGGAAGATTTTGAGAAAAAATACACTTCAAGTTTTAGTTCAAGTTTAATAGAGTACACATACAATTTTAATCCAGCCATTTCTCAATGGAAAATGCAAACATAAGAAATTGATCATCCAACCTCAGCCTCCAGATGTTTTGCTTATGACGCTTACGACATACTATGTGAATAGAGAAAAGGGTAGAAGACTCTTAATGCATGCACACATTTATAATTTAAGTTATTTTTGCATAAGTATGGCAAGTAGAATAAATAGTGCTTGATCTTTTAGATTGATAGAAAAATATAATATAAAAGAAAATCAAGCTTAACAAAGAAAACAATTTCTGAATTGAGGTTTATATTTTGAAACATCAGCATAAATGAAAACACAAGAGATAAAATTTACCTTTTATTCCCTTTTTAAAGGAGTGTGTAATTAGAACCGGAGTTTTGTGGATGAAGCGACAACCATGACAGACAGGCTCCATGGTGAATTAGCTCTGTTTGGTAGCCAGAGCTCGTATACTGTGTTCTTCAACATTGGATAGTTCTTGAGTGCTTTCTATAGAGTTGAACAGCTTTAAAGTGTTGACATTTCTGTGTTTAGTTAGCCTAAGAAGAGTGCTTGAGCCACAATTACATAGGATGGTGAGGAAGGTGTGGGCTCCTGTTACTTTATTACCTCTTTTCAGATGCTTGAGCTTAGTGAAAATGTTAAGAAATGCTTTTTCTTCAGCTTTTAAAAATATACAGAATAATTTCTAGAGTTCCCCAGGAATTCACACCTGTTCCTTTTAAGCTGAGAAATGTACTGCATTTTCTGCTTCACTGCAAAGATATTTCCTACTCCAAAATGCTACCCCTTTCTCATTCACATACAGATTGTGCGACAGAGGGGAACTGGGGCCAGGGAGGATGTATGAAAAGGGTGATTTCACAACAGGTGGGCTGAAAGCCAATAGCTGAATCTTAATATGACCAAGTGTATATACTTAGATCCATTTTAGAATACCAATCAAAGAAGGCAATTTAAAGCATTTTTATATAGTGTATAGATGATTTATAATCTGCAACTACCAAACAGCTTATTGAAATTTGTCATTATGTATAGATTTTTGCAAAAAATTAATGTTCTGTGAATTTCATGTATTTTATTGCCAGTAAGATATTCCTTAATTATTGAAAAATAAGGATAGTTTTCTTTTCTTTTTTTAATATCATGTTTTTGTTTTTCAGTTAAAGTTGACATACAATATTATATTAGTTTCAGGTGTATACCTCAATGATTAGACATAACTTACTAAGTGATCATCCCAATATACCCATCTGACACTGTACATAATTATTAGAATATTATTGACTATACTCCCTAAACATTACATCTTTATGACTATTCTGTAACTATCAGTTTGTATTTATTAATCCTTTCATCTTTTTCACTCATCCCTCTATATCTACTTCCATCTGGCAACAATCAATATGTTCTTTAACAGTATCTATAACAATGTATCCATAAGTCTGTTTCTGTTCTGTTTATTTATTTTATTTTTTAGATTCAATTGTTGGTAGATGTGTATTTATTGCTATTTTACTGTTCAGATTTTGACTTTTTTTCTTTTTAAAGAGCTTTTAACATTCATGTAATACTGGTTTGATGGTAATAAACTCCTTTACATTTTTCCTTCTGGGGAAGCTCTTTATATACCCTTTGATTCTAAATGATAGCTTTGCTATGTAGAGTAATCTTGGCTGTGGGTCCTTGCTTTTCCTCACTTTGAATTTCTTACCAATATCTTCTGGCTGGCAAAGTTTCTGTTAAGAAATTAGCTGACAGTCTTATGGGAGCTCCCTTTTAGGTAACTAACTGGTTTTTTGCTACTTTTAAGATTCTCTCCTTGTTTTTAATCTTTAGAATTTTAATTATGATGTGTCTTGGTGTAGGCCCCTTTGGGTTCATTGTGTTTGGGACTCTCTGTGCTTCCTGAACTTGTATGTATATTTCTTTCACTAGGTTAGGAAAGTTTTCTGTCATTATTTTTTTCAAATAGGTTTTCAATTTCTAGCTCTCTCTCCTCTTCTTGCTGTACCTCCATTGTGTTTGAAGTTGTCCCAAAGGCTCCTTACACTAGCCTTATTCTTTTTTCCATTTGCAGTTCTAATTGGGTGTTTTTTGCTTTCTTATATTCCAAATAGCTAATTTGATTCTCAACTTCATCAACTTTACTGTTGATACTCTGTAAATTATTTTTCATTTCAGTTAGTGTATCCTTCATTTCTGACTACTTTTTTATGGTTTTCATGTCCTTCTTCATTTTCTCTCTTTTAGCAAAACACATATTACTTTTTATTTTCCTTTCTGATTAAATTCACTTCTATTTATTTTTTATTAAATTTAGAAATAAAAAATAAATCAACTGTAATTATATTTAAGTTACTATGACATAGTAAAATGGACCAGGCTCACTTAGAGAAGGAGATCAATATTCAAAAATATTTGAAATAGGTATAGAAAGAACATAAAGAAATAAACACATGTTCTTTGAGTAATTTGCATTGTTACTTTTAGTTGGTATAAAACTAAACACTCACAAAGAAATTAGTGATAATAGGCATAAATAAGGAATCACTAAATATACTATAATACTATATATTCACAATATTTTTAAAAAATATTTTATTTATCTATTTTTAGAGACAGGGGAGGGGAAGGAGAAAGAGAGAGAGGGAAACACATATATGAGAGAAACAATGATTGGTTGCCTCTCAGACGTGCCCTAACCAGAGACCTGGCCCACAACCTAGTTTTGTGCTCTGACTGGGAACTGAATCGGCAACCTTTTGGTACACAGGACTATGCTCAATCAATTGAGCCACACCAGTCATTGCAGTCTTCACCATATTGAAACTGAATACAAATTCAGTTTTGAAAAGGAAGTAGGATTTATAGTGTGCTTTTTTAATATGACGTGCCCTTAAACATCATAAAGGTAGGGCACTTTAGGTGTGAGGAAAAAACTAAAAGTAAAAAGAGCAGTGGAGTCAAGAATGAGCAAAGAATGTGAAGATAGTGAAGACAGGAACCAGACTGGAGAAGAGAGATTGTTAGGGCTCAGAATAGTGAGAAGTAAGATCTTGCAGAGATTGGTATCTTTTGTTATTAACCTTAAGACCCTGTGATAAGCAAAACAGAGACAGACTCATAAAATAAAAGACCCTAAAGCCAAGCAAGAGAGTTTGGATGCAATATAATAAGCTATAGGGAACCATTATTGAATAGTTTATTTAAATTTCAATATTCTTATACAAGTTAATAGTGTTTTCTCTTAAACTCAATGGAGCCTAAAATTAAGTCTTCCTGGTTGTTTTCATCAACTGAGAATTCTCATTTCAAATGAAAGTTTTCCCTTTAGTATATAAAGGATTGAAATACAACCCTAGCTTTGGCCAAGTGGCTCAGTTGTCTGGAGCATAGTCCCATGCACCTAAAAGGTTGTGGGTTTGATTCCTGGTCAGGGCACAAATCTCGGTTGCAGGTTCAGTCCCTGGTTGGGGCACATATGGGAGGTAACTGATAGATGCTTGTCTCTCACATCGATGTTTCTCTCTCTTCCTCCTTCTCTAAAATCAATAAACATATCTTTGGCTGAGAACCAAAAACAAACAAACATACAAATAAATAAATAAAATACAACCCTAGTTCTGAAACATAAGGAAATCACCTCTGCATATTTTGATAAAAGAAATTAATGCTAGCACCATTGCTGTTATGATTTTAATAGTTTAGAAAGATTGCATTACAGTCTAGAAAGGTTAAAAATACTAATAGGGATGAAAGGACAGAGCAAGGGCAACGTTTCCACAGCTGTGGGTTGAGTAATTAGGAGTTACTGCTCACCAACGATAGCTTACAAGGAGAGGCAGAAACAGGAAGCCATTAACAGCTTGACCGTGTTCAGACTCAAAAATAAGCAGTGCATGATGCAGAACACAAGATTCCATGTCAAGTGTATTCTGACTCATTCCAGACCTACCATAGAGAATAATAATAAACATGCTAATTTATATTTGGTAGTCCTTTAGAGTTTTCCAAGAGCATTTGCTTCATATGACTCTATCTCCTTAACTTTTAAACTCTAAGCTGAAGAAAGCAGGATAGATAAAACTTGTTCAGCATTAAGTTAATGATTAGTAAGATCAGGACTCTCATTTAGCTGATTTCAAATCTAGAGTGTTCTCTACTGTAAATTGCTGCTTCTTCCTATGTGGTTAAAAACATTTATTTTTTGCCCTAGAAAAATTTAAGTAATATGCTGATCGAGATTAGATTTTAATAGTTGTTTTTTTTCTTCCTGAATGCTTTATAATCCACTCATCAATGTTGATGTGATTTTAAATTCTGTTCAGTTTTGCATTAGACAGTTTTCATATAGTAGCAAATAAATTTCTGGATTCTAAATGGGACTCTCCTAGTGAAATGGTAGTGAAATTTCACTTTCAGTTGCTAGAATTGTGTCCCACAAAACACTTAAATAGCTAGCTAGGAGCTTTCTGTGGTCTCTAGAAAAGCTTTAAGCTCCACTTTGGCTAGAATAGTAAGTTTACAGAAGACCAGATTCTTGGGTTCCACTCTGCACTATGAGGCTTAGAATCTTTGGAATCTGCTTTTGTAACCAGCGTTTCAGGTGATTCTTCTGCATAGGTATTTAAAAAGTCTGAGATTTGAATTACTCCTGCTCCTTCCTGTTGAAGAATTGCCCTTCTTTTCTTCTTCCATCTTAAAGTTCAACAGTGTGTTGTACAAAGGAGATTCCCCATCCCCAATTTAGTCCCTAACATCTGCAAAATGAAACACACACACACATGGATTACAAGAGTCACAGTTCCACTCAAATATTAGTTAAGTCAACTAACACAAAGAAGAAACAATCAGGGTGGTGGGGAGGTTTGTGGAGGTGGGCAAAAGAGGGAAATGGGGACAGAAAGAGGCTTTGCTTGGGGCTGAGGGTGCATGATGCAGTGTGCAGATGGTGTTATGTTGAGTGGCACACTTGAAACGTGGTTTTTTTGAATCAATGTCAGCTCAATAAATTGGAAAGAAGAGAAAAAGAAAGAGAGAGAAACATTGATGCAAAAGAGAAGCACCAATTTGTTGCCTCCCCTATGCCCCCACGCAGGTGATAGTATGAGGCTGGGCCAGGGATGAAACCCTCAACCTAGGTATGTGCTCTGATCGGAAATTGAAACCCAAATCTTTTGGTTATGGGACAATGATTCAACCAATTGAGCCACACTGGCCAGAGCTAACCAAACATTTATCATAATATTGGAAAATATTTCTCCCAATAGTTCTATCATTTTATATAATGGAAGAAAGCATATTGATTCACAAGACCAAAAAAAAAAACCAATCACTATGTCATAAGAAAACATTTATTTTATTCATGACAGAAATATTAGCTTGTTTTTAGAAATATTTTCTAGCAAAATAAAGGTCTGAATATAATCACTATAGTTATCAGGAGCATATAGAAACACATATTTTCTCAAACAAATTAAGCAGACACATTTTGAACAGAGCAGGATTAATTTAGAAGAATTTTAGATTAAGAAAAAGTCCTTCAAGTTTTTTTTCTACTGCAATACAGTAAATCTGATTCCCTGATTGCAATTCAAAATCAGGTCTTGTATAAATTCATGAGGAAACTGTTCATTCCTTGCAGTAGAGGAAATCATGTCAGCAAAAAGCATATGACTAACTCCACTTTCATAAGATTTGGTGGAGAAAGTTAATCTGTTTCCCAGTAATTGATTTTCAATTAATGGTCCATTTCTTTTTAACATGAAACTCTTGGATGCAGAAGGGCAAATTTAAGGTTGACCCTGTGCATATGGGGATTATACTTTGCTAAGGGAAGTTTTAAATTTGGAACTGACAAAACTGATATAAAAAAGAATGGCTCCAAAGAAGCTTTTCTTCACTTGCAAGCAGGAAACATGCATTCCCTAGACCACACATAAGGGTTGAGGGGAGAAAACCAAGTTCACCAGAAAAAGGGAAGATTGGTGGTGGAGATTCAAAATGAAAAATGGTCTTATATAAGAATTGATCTGTCAACTGCCAGTACCTGGATAAACTGTTTATGTTACAGATTTTACCTCATAGATTTATTGTGAAACAAAACAAACTATTAAGGTAGGCAATCCATAATATTATACCAGTTTTAGAATAACTAATAATTTATAATAATAAAAGACTATATTTCATAAACAAGTGGATTTTCAAACACGATTTGTACATAATTATGCTGAATGACAGAATATTGGATTGAATTTAGTATCCAGTAGTTTGACCTTCTATCTGTCTTTGGTGTTTTGTTCCTTTTACACATCCTTCATTTGAAATGTTTAGAAGAAGCAAAGCAAAAACAAAATCTGCACTTACTTTTTTGGTGCTGGTATATTTAAAATCGTAGCAGGAAGATAACCTTCATCACCTAATATTTGACCACTTTTTATGATATTTACAATTTCTTCTTTTAGCTTATCAGTTGAATTATATACATTATTAGTTATTACATTTGTAATTGATGTGAAAATACACTTTTTTGTAAAAATCCTCAACTTTTAGTAACTTGGAAAATTTTCATTAAAATTTTATCTCATTATATAAATCTTATAGATTAAGGGCAGAATATATCATGTCATGTGTAATCTGTTTTTAGTAAATTTCAAAGGAAGTGCAAATTGCTGATTATTAGTCCTATTTTACCTACTGTTTAAAGATATTAAAAAGACATCACTCATATTCATTCATGAGAAATGGTATTACCTGTACCTCTGGCATGTGGAGGAAACACCTGGATGAAGTGCTAATTACTGTAGTGTGTCATGGCCCCTATGGATTAAAAAAATGCTCTATATACACAGAAGAAATGAACTTGAAGGGGGATTTGACTTTTTTGTCACTTACAGTATTGTTTTCCTAGGTCTGAGCATCAGTCCCACTCAGAGTAGTGGGTAGTATGCGTGTTTGGATGAACATCACCCTGCTTGAGATTTGTTCCTTTGGGGTGATGAACTGTGTCTCTTAGATTTCTCCAGTATAATTATATAAATTTCTGAGGTGGCTGTAAATAAATCAATTTAACAGATTATGGTAACTTTAGCAAGGCCTTTGATGAGTTAATCGCAAATTTTTGTGTGAAGGAGAAAGAGAAATAAGCAGAGAATGATAGGGACTACAGCAAGGTTTGAATTGTCAGCACAGCGTAAGGGCCCTGAGAGATAAAGAGAAGAAAAGAGGACAAAAAAGTTTTAGATAAAACTCATCTGCTTGTTAGTTTTCCTTGGGCCAGACTACTCAGTAGTGCCTGTGGCCTTTGACATGTCTGTAGGTGTTTAAGTACCCCAAAGAGAAGTCCTCGTTTCACCAGTAGAATTCTTCTTTTGAGTTTCTCATTTCAGCTGAGGGCAAGTTATCGAACTCAAGTCTTTTCATCTGCCTGCCTGGTTATTAACATATTTGTTGTATCTTCTAGATTCTACCTCCATTCTATCTCTCATCTGTTTCTTTTTTAATCTTTTTTAAAAATTATATTTTATTGATTATCCATCTGTTTCTTTCTTCACATTTTCATTGCCAAAATCAAGTTCAAGACTGTATCACCTCTTGTTTGGATTATTGATTTGCCTTCTAACAAGAAGTCATTATCACCCAGTACCTTATTAGCTTGAATCCATACAGATACATAGATATATTTTACTAAAAAAAGTACCAGTGACTACTCTTTCATAGACAGCAACCAAATTGACAGTAAACTGCTTTTCTGACATTCAGAGTCAGCCACAATAATGGCTAATTTCGCTTTCAATCTCTTTTTTTTTCTTCTGTTTCAAATAGTTGCCAAACTCACTGATGATTCATGAACATGCTCTACCAAATACTTGCAGGATACACTCTGAACTCCTGGTGCTTCTGCCACCTGGAGTATGCTCTTCCATTTCTCTTATCCAAAGTTGTTTATTTATTAACATTTGAGATATATTTTTATGAAATTTTCCTGATTTTTCTCAGTGAGAAGTGATAATTTTTAAATTCGAACCTTTATAATTATGTAAACATCTTCCATGCCAGGTTTAGTTTCTTTCTTTTCTATTATAGTGCTAATTTTTGGTCCCACCTTTTAGATTGTAAACATAATAAGAGGATAAACTTTATTTGATTGTTTCTTGTATCTTCTATGCAGCACATCTCAATACCTTAATGTAAAATAAGAACTCTGTAAATTTTGTTAGATTGAGAGTAATGTGTAGAGACATAAAAAATGTAATATACTTTAATCACCCCATGAAGAAGAAAGAATGTTTAGACTATACATAATGGTGCAGCTTAAAAAAATATTGTTTTTCAAATGATCTTGGTTGACAGTAGGCTTTCCAAAAGGTGGTCTGTGGTCTATTCTGTTGTTTTCAAATCCATATATATATATCCATATATATATAAATACAGAAGAGAAAATTATGAAATTGCTTTGGCTCACTGAACTAGTGGAATGACTAATTGGGACATATATACATATATATAATTATTGTTTTATATATACACATATGTTTATTGTAATAATGAATCTTTTTTATACACATTTCTACTGCTTGGAAAACTAGTATTGTTTTGAAGTCAATGGAAAGCTGTGTTTCTATTAGGTTCTCTCTGACAAAAGGGAATGAATGTTTAAATGGAAGGTGTGGAGCTGCTGCAGTACAAAGCATCGTGAACATTTTAGTTAGCAACTGAGCTTATTACCATAAACAGAAATGAAATTTATTTTACGTTCCCAAAAAGACATTAGAAGTATAGTAACTATGGTGGGTACCCTAGGGTACTTTACTTAGTGCCTAAAATTTGATTCCTAAATAAATACCTCTCCTGACCTCCCCAGCTTTTCCTTTGAGTTATTGCTACTAGGGTAAAGCTTTGATTTCAAATGTTAGTAACAGATAATTAGGGAAATATTCTTCTAGGAATTAATATTAAACAAAAAGAATATGTTAAATGTGTACAAATTCAGTATCTAAATTATTTTATGGTACCTAACTCACTTTATGATTACTCTTTACTACCTAAATACAAAGACATATTCAATCTCTGACTTTTACATTTCTTCCAGTGATACTAAGCAAGAGTTCTTATTAGCTCTTTTGCCCCTTCCCTATTGCTAAAATGATAAGTTTAAATGTGTTAACATTTAGCATTCATTTAGCTACTTCACTTCAAAAAAACAAAATCCAACCTTTAATAATAAACCTTTTTAAACTAACATCGGCATCGCACAAGTTTTTGGAATGCTCTCTTGAAATCTTCATTAAAGATTGTATAAATCAGTGGGTTTATAAGGGAATTGAGATATCCAAGCCATGTCAAAAAATTTGACATTTCTTCAGAAATTTTACACTTTTCACAGACATTAACAACCAATTCTTTTACGAAAAAAGGAAGCCAACATATTACGAATGCACCCAAAATTAATCCTAGGGTAGTGGCTGCTTTGCGTTCTCTTGTGCCTGAGACCTTTTGCCTTCTCCAAGATTTCTCATGTTTGAATTGAGACCTGGGACTTTTCACTGTGCTATGAGTTCTATCAAAGTCTGTTGATGGGTCAGATAAAGACTTTTCGAGCATGTAGCGGGTGGACACCAGTCTAGTGCTTTTCTCACCACTCTCCAAAAGAACTTGACCATTCAGTTCCTCCTTGACAATCCTACTTGCTTGTCTCTTGTGGTATAATGTCTTTGCTGCTTTATATATTTTGTAGTAGAGGATCAAAATCAATGCCAACGGGATGTAGAAAGCTCCAAATGTTGAGTAAATAGTGGAAACAATGTGGTCGTGTTTGATGATGCACTCATCATCTCGACTCGTTCCTTGGTGCCTCCAGAATAGAGGGGGCATAGAGATAAAAATAGATATAATCCAAACTACTGTAATCATAATGCCAGTATTCTTGGGAGTCCTTTTCCTGGCATACTCGACAGCATCTGTGATTGCCCGATACCGATCCAAAGCTATAGCAGAGAGATGCAGGATGGAGCAAGTGCAGCATGTAATGTCAATGCTCAGCCAAATGTCACAGACCACTTGCCCCATAATCCAGCTCTCTCTCACAATATACACAATGCTGAAAGGCATCACCAGAATAGCTACAAGAAAATCTGTAACTGCCAGAGAGCAAATTAAATAGTTGGCTGGGTGGTGCAGCTTCCGGGTCACAATAATTGCAGTGATCACAAGGGAGTTGATGGTTGTTGTCATCAGCGCCAGGCTGGAAAGAGTGAGGGACACCAGAATCTTGGATGCCATTCTGTTTACTAGTTCTTCTGAGGTCCAATTTTGATCAGATGAATTTAAGAAATCCATTTTTTTTTGTTTTAAAAGATAAATATAGCTGAAGATTGGATACCTGTAACAAAGGAGAAAAGCAGTTCAGAGAAGGCTTTGTAAGCCAGTGAGAGAAAGACAAATACCATATGATTTCACTCATATGTAGAGTCTAATGAATAAACTGAACTAACAAACATGATAGAGACAGACTCATAGAGAGAGACCAAGCTGCCAGCTCTGGGGGTGAGGGGTGGAGGGATGGAGCAAAAAAGGAAAAAAAAATCCTCACAGACTTGGACACCAGTGTGGTGATTGTGGGGCTTGGGGGTGGGGGTATGGGGGAGTGGAGGTAGAAGAGGGGTATAAGGGAGGTAGATGGTAGTGAAAAAATACAAGTTTTAAAAAGACTTTTCTCTTCAGAATAATCTTTAAAAGTGTATATGTATATTTTCCCAAGATATTCTAAGGATTAAACCATGAGTTGAGATAGCAGATTTTCTTTTATTTTTAATTTAAGAAACCAGTTAGAACAGTAACAAACAATAACTTTGAAGACATTTCTTAAATGCAGCTCAAATAAAACAATTTTATGAGTAAATTAAACTATTAGTAAAATTTCTACCATATAAAATCTAATTAAAAAACTATATTAATCTTAGCTATGATTTTCTCTTTGCAGCAGAAAAAGTTTAAAAGCATGTACCATTAATATTTATTTATGTGTTATATAGGAAAATATTACTTTAAAGTCAGTATATAAAGTCATAAGCAATTTTATAGTAAATTCAAAGTTACATTGAGAACATTATGATTGAGTTTATGAAGACTGAAGGAACTTTTAATGTATTTTATGTCATGATATAAAGGTCATAAAAAGGAAAATAAACAAAATAAAATATTTTTAGTATCTCTTAGCATTCCATTATTGTTTTATGAAATTACAAAAATATCAGAATGTTTACTAGTCTTTGTGGCTAGAAGTAGTTCATTTAGTTTAAAATAAAATAAAATTAGTTACAGTCAAATAAATGGACAATGCTGCCCATTATTATAATAACCCACTAAACAAGGTGAACTTGGCTGTAAGAAGAGCTCATAATAGCACACAGCCTGAAATGGCAATTATTCTTTCTGCAAGTCACTGTTATAACAATCATGTAAGCTTACTTTTGAAAGAAGACCTTGAACATGGCTTCTGATTTTTGCTTTGGTCTATGCTGTTATGTAATTATAAGTCAAATAAGAGTAATCTGAGTATAATTGTTTTTATAAAATAATTTTTTACATCTACCCTTCTCTCTTTCCTTAATAATTCTTTAGCAGCTGCCTGTGTCTTAGGAAGAGACAGAAAGAAGATGGAAATGTGACACTTTATTCTTAGTTATAAGTAATAGTAATTGCACTTCCATATTCCTTAAGTAATTTTTACTTTAAATGGTTATGTTTCATTTGTTGGAACTAATAGAACAATAAATTAAAATACTTGATATTTTTATATCAAGTGCTTCTTATGAAGTGTGTGTATATTTTAAATCATTGCAGTGCAGCATATTTAATATTCTATTTAACTGGTTTACCACTACTAAATTTAATTTTTATTTTCTCGTATTCATTGAAGGCTGGTTCTGATGGCTTGTTCCTAAGCAAATTGAGTGACAGAAGAAATCAGAATACCTGTTACTCAGAAAATATGTATTTCTATCAGCACTTACCTATTTTTAAAGGGCAAGTAAGAAAACTCCAGGTTTCCACTGTGTTCAGCCTGTTATGAGAGTTATGCCATCTGACCATATTTCTTAAATCAGTACTGGAGCATAGTTCCATTGGCACCATCAGAACTGTCATGAGAATCCCTGTTTTGTGCCTTCACTATCAGTGAGCCTAACGGCGTTTCCCTATCTTCCTTGGAAACAACCCTGAGGTGGGTCAGGGGGTCAATGGTCAATGATGAAATGCTTATTCCAAAGCCATTTAGACATCTTAGAAGCATAGCAGATGAATTAAGTTCTAACTTCCTTTCAAAATTACCCTCATTCTCCCATCATAACATTTGTACTACTTATCCTGTAAAGGGGCTAAATATTTTCTTAATTGGTTAATTCTTTTGCAACAGTATTTAGTGTTATGAAAATTCACTTAAAAGTGCTGCCATTTTCCATTTTATGAGCAAAAATAACTTTCCACTTTAATTTGCCTGATAAACAGTTTTGGCACGAGAGCCTCTTTAAGAGATAATCCTCGAATTACATTTTGAATAGAATATTGAAAAAGAGAAACTAAAAATAGTTTCTATGTGTGTTTCCATAGTAAAAAGTAATTCTGTGGGGAAATGGACCAGCTTATAATAAGAAAGTGAATTACTTGATAATTCAACTGATTTCTCAAAGCACCAGACTGTAGCATTCAAATTAGGCTCATTGAAATGGTACTTTTACTAAGGAAAAATATCAAAACATGTCATAAATTCTACTGTAGTTTATAAGAAATCTTCTTATTAAGTTTAGAAAATTAATCTTCTGATAGAAAACAAAGAAAATAGGAAAATAATTTGGTTTCTTCATCTTTTTGTCTTATTTTCCTTGCCACTTATAAATAGAATTTCAATAAAACATGTATCATTATTAATTCAAACATAGCCTTTAATTAGATTTGTTCAGATTCTTTCACATCTGAAGTTCCCACTGTGAGTCCTCATGGTGCTAGGGACCACCTCTGCGTTACTGAACATAGACTATGGCGTACAAATTTCTCCTACTGTTAGAACATAGACAGCATTCTGTATTTTGAATGTCTTTACTGGGTAATAGTTAGGATTACTCTAAGTAGAGCCTGTAGTCCCATGAATTATATGTAGCCTTTCTGATAATAACACAGACAGAAAAACTTCCCAGCATTTACTTCCTGACTTATATAAGTTAAAAAAGTCTAATTTTGATTTATATTCAGTTGTATGTTTATCTTAATGTCCAATTATATTATTCCCATTTATGTTATACTATAAACTCCTAGTTTTATTTACTTTAGACTTGAAAAATGGGGAGGGGGTCACACACCAATAGCTTTAATAATAGCATTGTAAAAAGACAAAAAAGGTAACATTCAATTCTACTGAGACCTGATGAGAAACTACAAAATTGACTGCTCCAATTAGAATAATAAAAATACTTGTCTTTTCTGAGTGGTTACTTCTTCAGGTACTATGTTAACTACTTTACATATACTAACCCACTCAATTGTCCTTGCTAATCTGCAAGGCAGGAATGGTTATTTTCTCCCATTCCATAGACAAGAAAACCAAAGTATAGAAATTTAATGAGCTTTTCCACAATGATGATATAACTGACTGTTGGAACAAACCCGTGCAATTAATCATCATTTTATTGTCTGTGAGAGATTTGTTACTTTACTTAACAAACTCAGTTGCAGTATTGAGGTCGATAAGGGTTTTTCTTTGTTGTTGTTGTTCTGTAAAGTGTTACAGAGTAAGAAGTGTGTTCAAATGGAGGCAGGTATCCAACAGAATGAACTGTTTATTTCTTTCTGGGAATATTTAAGATAATGACCGGGTCTAAGTGTGTAAACTGTTGTGCAAATTATAACAGTAGGAATGTGTTCATAGTGTTTTTAAATTTCTTATTCTGCTTTTCCAATTCTGAGATGTCCCTCTGTTCTTATTGTATTTCCTTGCTCTTATTTATTTCTTTAAGAACTATTTATTGAGTGCTATTTATATGCTGATTAATCGTCCAGGTATAAAAAAATACCCCTGCAAAAACAACCAACCAACTAACCAAACATATTCCTAAACAAAACAGCAAAATAACACATTGTTCTCATCTTTAATATACTAGCATGTTTATAAAACAGCTAGCCTTACTTATAATACAGTCATACAATGCAATAAGGGCATTATAGAGGTATGTATAAAGTGTCTTAGAACTACTGGTGAGGGAGAATTAATCATACCATGGTGAAACAGTGAAAGCCTTTTCAGGTAGAGGAAGGTATGAGCAAAAACAGAAACATAAAAAGGCAGGATGCATTCAGGCATAGGAAGTAAGTAGTCTGATATGGGTACTGCAAAGGCACATCAGCTCCAAGGTTGGAGGAGAAAAATGAAAGTTACGATAACTAGAAGGACATGCTATAATAAGGATACTAGATTTTCTTTGCCAGGCAATAAAAAGCCGTTGAAATGTTTAAGAAGGCCAGTGAGAGGATAGGATCTGTGCTTTGGCAGAGTGAGTTGTGCCAGTAGATTGATTATGTTTGAAGAGAGTGGTGCCAGTGCTCTAGGGAGAAAGCATAAACAAAAAGATTACAGAAAACTCTTAAATATGTAGCTGAAATCAGAACCTGAGAAAGTCATTGGAATAAAACTGATCTAGGTTTTTTATCATCCAACAACACTCTAAAATTAGAGATTCTAAACCGGAGGAAAAGATATGGAATTGATACAGATTAAATTAGGAATTGGGATTCAGACTGGGGTCAAATGCCAGGGAAGAAGTTGGTGATGATGCTGGGTCAATGGCAGATTCAGAAAGGAGCAGATCAGAGAGGGCAGTTCAATGAGGAAACAGGCCAAGATTTGAGGTCTTGATGAGGTTAAGGAGCAGGTGTAATGTAGGCTCAGGTAATGTATGAGGATGAAAAAGAAAGGAAAGAAAGAAAGAGAGAAAGAGAAGGAAAGAAAGAAAGAAAGAAAGAAAAAGAAAGAAAGAGAGAGAGAGAGGGAGAGGGAGAGAGAGAAAGAAAGAAAGAAAGAAAGAAAGAAAGAAAGAAAGAAAGAAAGAAAGAAAGAAAGAAAGAAAGAAAGAAAGAAAGAAAGAAATCTATTGAAAGAAATAGATTGCAGTTACATTCAGAGCCTGGGATTACAATTTCAAATTTAAGAAGTGATTTGAGGACTGGGGTAGGAAAACAGTAATAATTGCTCTAACTCCTTCAGCCCAGTAAAGACTTGCTTACAGAGAGCAATGCGGGTCTTCACAAACACTTTACAACACTTCCAAAATCAAGGACATTGCTCATATTTTTCAGGTATGTGTATAAATTTTTTTTTTATTTTGCTATCACTATCTGTTGGATATAATCTTTGTCTCTTGAACTTTGGTTCTTGATATACCCTACCAAGATTTGTCAACTCAACTGCCTTTTCGGCTTTGGATACCCATTTTCTGCCTGTCACATCTTGCTTCAACTCTGGCCCTATTCAATTTAGGTGATGTGTCTGATTCCCACATGTCTGACCTAGTCTCATTCCACCCTTTGGATTATCATCCCCTTAGACTTCCCACTGGCTGCAATAATTCCCATTTTTCTCATGCTCAAAATACATTCACATTCTCTCCTGGATGTCCCAAACTCATCCAATCATGGCACAATCTCAGAGGCCATAATCTTGGGTTTTGCGTGAGATCAAAAATCAGATGAGGCTCTAGGAGGCTGCAGTATCTCTTGATTCAGAGGTCTGTGAGGTAAAAAAAGTTATCTGTTGCCCACTTCCCAACATAAAGTGATTAGTCAGGGACAGGATAATTGTAATAGATATCTCCACTCAAAAAGATGAGGAGAATAGAGGCACATATTGGCCCCTGATCTGAAATTTACCCAGACAAACTCCAGAGTGCTGTACTTGGAGAGTTAGAAATGCACCTTCATAAGAGGCTCACTTTTGCTCTCTAATTTGGTTGCCTAATCCACTGGATTCTGTGACTCTGGAAACCTCTCTCTTAACTTTGCTCTCAGAAAGGTCATGTATTTTCTATGAGAAATAGTCTGGATTTACAGATAAGTAGACTTCTCAGCCTGCTTTTTGCCTATAGAAGCTGATTTTATTTTGAACTGTCTCTTTCCTCTTTGATCCCAATTAGTATAATTATCATGAAAACTTTGTATTTCCCTGTGAATCTGATTGGAAATCACAACATGCCTCAAAATGCCACATGCCCCATTTTTTAAGACAGACTTCTGTCTACCTTGCACAGAATATTAGGGCTGTGGGATGATACTGTTAAGATTCTTACAAGCCCTTTTGTCTAGCTGATAGGCTCTACTAGGCACTCTCCTAAACCTTTTTGAAGTTTTAATAAAGAACTTTCATACTCTTGATTTGTGCTTTACCCTAAGGCCATGTTTGCTCTGAGAATCTTTGCTACCTCCCCAGATAGGTGATGAGATATAGTTTTGTATTCCTGTTCAACAAATCTTATATATTTCTTCTAAATTATGCTTGCAAACTTTAATCCTTTTCTTTCCACACCTTAACATACACAGCTAAAAATACCGCAAAACACCAGTCAATTGACACTTTAAACATTATGCCTGGAAATCCTCTTTGCCAGATCCACAAGTACATCGTTTACCTTATCTTTTATGTTACAGGAGACACCATTCTTACAAATTGTTTTGCTACCACAAAACATAGGCTGCCCTTTTTCAGTCAAGATAGTTTCATCACTTCCTTTCCAGGCACCATGGAAAGTTGCCTCACTAACAGTCCCCTCACTATTTTTTTCAGTCTTCCCCTGCCACCTGGTCTTAAAGCCAAGGCCTGAGCTGACAAGGATGAACTGTGTTGGATTATTTGTTGTCAATTTGGCATCACTGATGAGCTCCAATCCCTGCAATGTAAAGTGGCTATAGGGAACTATGTTTTGATAATGAGGGGAATTCCTACAAGGTTTGGGAGGCAGAAGAGGACAGTTAATGACCCTCTGAATGTGGCTGCAGCTAGATGCATGGGCAGATGTTGACAGGAACTTCTGCTTTTGCAAAATTTCTCAGATAATTTTGAGAACTACAACAGTTTCCAAGGAAGACTTCGAGAACTGTCCACTTTGGGACTTTAGGCTGAGATGTTTCAGTGTCTGCTTCTTCAACCTTAGGCAGCAATTGGATTTTGACTTGAAATTAAATTTAGACTTTCCTGACCTTCCTTTCCTAGTTTTTGCAACATTAATGTGAACTCCAATATCTTCATTAAATCCCTTATTCCAGGAATATTTTTGGTGACTCTGTTACCTTGACTAATCCTAGACTGATACAAGGAGACATGTTGCTAAGTGGCAATTAGAAATTAATAACTGCCCTGGCTGGCATAGCTCAGTGGATTGAGTGCAGGCTGTGAACCAAAGTGTCACAGGTTCGGTTCCCAGTCAGGGTACATGCCTGGGTTGCAGGCCACGACCACCGGCAACCGCACATTGATGTTTCTCTCTCCCTCCCTCCCTTCCCTCTCTAAAAATAAATAAATAAAATCTTTTAAAAAAAGGAAATTAATAACCAAAGTACCTTTAACCAAATCTTAAAAATATTAAGCAAAATTTTCATTAAAATCATTAATGAAAGAGCCATTAGCTTAATAAAATCTTGAAAATTTTTAGAAAGAAGAGAACATGTTGAGTGAAATTTTATACACTCACATGTCATTGCTTGACTTATTCTGATAATTGTTTTCAAGAGACACCTGCATAGTAATCTGATACAATTGGGAAAATAATTGATTTCAACAATGAAAATCTTGGGGAAAACTGCAATGCATTTGATGAACACTGTGAAACTAGTTATAGAAGCACCTGCTGTGGCAAAGGAAGCAAATACACGTGCAGAGTCTCAGTCTGCCATACTATTGCCTTTGACTCTGGCTGAAACCTGAAGAAGGAGGAAGCTGAGTATTGGTGTAGGCAGAGGAGGGATGGGAGACATATAAGGAATGGGTTGTGAAGGCAGTAAGCAATGATGTTTATGACATTGAGATTTCAGCTTATTAAGAGACTATCAAGCATTGTGAATGAAATCCTGAAATGGTAGAGTTGATCAGAGCCTTAGTTGAAACCTGTCTTCCCAATTTACTAGTTTTGGCTTGGGAAAGTCATTTCAACTTTCAAAGACTCAGCTTCATTATCTGTAAAGTGAAAATAATAATAAAACCTTATAATGTGTTGTTATATAATGTATTAATCCCTTAGGTACCTGGTACCTAATAAACTTAATATTTATAATTGTCCTCTGTAGTATGGAACTAGCAACCTCTAACTTTAGAATTATCATAAGCATTAATAATGAAATGTGTCTAGCAGCATAAAAAAGCATTGCTTTTATTTTTACACAGCCAAAATTCTATAATACCACCATCGTCTGATTTTCAAGTTCTCTAATTCCTGTGTAAGAAGGTGGTGGTGGGGGGAAACAGCATGCAATTACCATGAATGAGGACATACATATTCTCTCAATATTTGAATTATAATGGAAAATGGGGAAGATGTTAACAAGTTAGAGATGGAAATTTTGAAAGAATATTTTCATGATCTTTGCTAACACCCCTTCTCTTTCAGTGTTCAGTAAGACAAGTAATTCACTCCATAGTTACATTAGATATAATAATTTTGTAATGTCTTATGTAAATAATCATCACCAGGAACTAGATGAAATCTGGAAAAATTCTGTACCCTTACTGGAAAATTACTAAAAAAGTGAGATTTATCTCTATGCCAGAAGTATAAAATATTTTTCAAAAGTTCTTTCTAAGGGATAAAAATAGATATTACATGAAAAATGGAAACAAACAAACAAAAGCTAGGGTAGCAATACTTATACCACACAAAATAGACTTTAAAGCAAAGCTTATAACAAGAGACAAAGAAGAACCCAGCAATTCTATTTCTGGATATTTATCCAAAAAGACCTAAAACATAATTCGAAAAGACATATGCATCCATATGTTCATTGCAGTATTACTTATAATAGCTAAGATGTAGAAGAAACCTAAGTGTCCATCAATAGATAAATGGATAAAAAAGTAGTATACATATAAAATGGAATATTACTCAGCCATAAAATGAATGAAATTTTGCCATCTGCAGCAACATGGGTGGACCTAGAGGGTATTACACTAAGTGAAATGAGTCACACAGAGAAAGACAAATACCATATGATTTCACTTATGTGTGGAATTTAAAAGACAAAATAAATGAACAAATAAAACTGAAACAAACTCATAGATACAGAGAACATTTTAATGGTTGCCAGAAGGGAGGGCTGTTGACAGCATATGTGTAAAAAGGGAAGAGATAGCCCTGGCTGGTGTGGTTCAGTGGATTGAGCACAGGCCTGTGAACCAAAGGGTTGCTGGTTTGATTCCCAGTCAGGGCACATGCCTGGGATGCAGGCCATGTTCCCATTAGGGGGCATGTGAGAAGCAACCCCACATTGAAGTTTTCACTCCCTCTCTTCCTCCCTTCATCTCTCTAAAAATAAATAAATAAAATCTTAAAATGGGGGAAGAGATAAAGAAGTACAAAGCGGTAGTTACAAAATGGTCATGGGGATTTAAAGTATAGCACAGGGAGTATAATCAATAATATTGTAATAACTATGTATGGCATCAGATGGGTACTAGATTTATCAGCATGATCATTTAGTAAGTTATATAAATGTTTAATTACTATGTTGTACACCAGAAACTAATACAATATTGTATGTCAATGGTAATCAAAAGATAAGAAATTACCAAAACATTATTTCTAAAGTTAGTATTAACAATATGAGAAATATCTTAATCTAGACACTTAATTTTTTATTCTTTAAAAAATATTTTATTTATTTTATTTTTATAGAGAGAGGAAGGGAGCAAAAAAGATAGGGAAACATCAGTCTGTGGTTGCTTCTTGAGCACCCCCTAATGGGGACCTGGCCCACAGCCCATGCATGTGCCCTGCATAGGAAGCGAACCAGTGACCCTTGGGTCCTCAGGCCGATGCCCAAAGTCTATCACAAAATTTTGGGGACAATAGCCAAGTTTACCTAAACATGAATAAAACATCATGGTAAATTATTTGGAAAAAAATATCACATGCTTAGGATGTGTTAAAATTCCATGAAAATTGTTGTGAGGTTAAAAGAAATCTAATTTTAGTGATACTTGATTTAACAACTTTAATTTTTTGATGCATAATAACTAGGTAACCAAGCTAAGCTGTCAACATTTAAGCAATTTCAAGCACAACAACCTCCTTTTTTTTTGTCTCTGTTTTTGTTTTTAAACCAGAACTTGAAAGACATTAGACTGTTACTTATAGTTTATGCAAATGTAACTAATAGAATAAAAGATATTTCACTTGAACATGATGTATGCTCTTCTATTTTATTCTAGTTTCTTTTAAGAATGTTAAATTGGAAGCATAGCTCTTCCTCTTCTTTCATCTTTAATCCACTTTCTCTTTTTTGACCCCCCTTGACTTAAGCTTGATAGAGTATATATTCACATCTGGTAAGTTTAGTAAGTACCAAGTAATTAATTGAATATCAGAAATAAAACAAATGATTAATATTGGCATTTACTGAGCATCCTTGGGTTGGTAGAGCTCATATACAAAGCAGAAATCTAGCAACGTGGTGTGAGTGCTTAAAAGTTCTCAGATCATATTGGGTAGTTGATTTGTCATTTCCAACTTATGACATTATAGAATATTCAGCCCTGAACAGAAGGCAAATGTTATATAGCTGTGATTTGGACCTCTGCTTAAGTGCCATCTGGTCTTCCAGTCAGCTGATTAGTCAAGGCTATTAACTAAAATATGAAGAAAATCTTAACATTTAAATTTGGAGGAAGCAAGCTGTACTTGACTGAGACATATTTAGCCTAAATATATACTAGTTTCATATAAAGATAAGGTATTATGATTTTAAATAAGGTGGATAATTTTTATTTTTATTTTATTTAGTTAGCTTTACTTAGTCCTGTAGAACATATTTTGTCTTTTTTACATAGTACATTGTCCTAAAATGCTGAGATATAAATTAAAGCACAGAGGTTGGTTAAGATAGCAATGTCTTGAGATTCAGCCCTCCCGCAAAATTATGAGAAATCTATCTACATCTGAATGAGCAGAAAGGAGAACTCCTCTTCATACACTTTGACTTAACATATTGTTTTCATTCTGAGAATATTGAAATTGCTGTAGATTTTCCTCTTTGCCAAGATTTTTGGTTTAACATTTTATAATGTAAAGAAATTTTCATTTGGTAACTTCAATCACTTCTATACTTTTTTTTTTTTACTGTGATTCCTACTATAGGAGTGGCTTTTTATTGTCTCTAGATGAAAAATATTTTAATAAATGTACTTGGAAATTAAGCTAGTGAAGTCATATGTTTTAGAAAATAGTATAAATAAAAATTATAGAGTGTGTTGATATTTCAGAAATTTCTTGGTTAAATGATAAAGATTTATATATTACCTAATGGTGCTTAGCACAGAACCCATCTGAACTGTCATCGCAATAGAATGACAAAATATCAGAGAACACAATGGTTCAGCCTTTCAATTTGTTGCCTAAGTTTTGTGCATCAATCAGTCAATATTGATTAGGCAATGCAGTGTGTGTTAGGTTCTGTATGTAATGCATATACCTAAAAGATGCAACCCAAGCCATGGAGGATTATATAGTTTATCAGTAGATGGGGCAAAGAGACAAATACCTATTCAGCAAGAATTTATTTAGTTTTGGCATTGTAGTTGGCATTCTGGGTATGAAATGGATATGTCAAAAGACATTTTCTCAAAGAGCTCACTATTGGGTTATATGAATTACTGCACTATAAAGAAAGAGATAGGTGCATTATGGTAGCCATTTAAAAAGAACTCTAAGCATTGAAACCTTTTCTTATAATAGTAAGGATATTAACAGACATATTTGTTGGACACTCAAAATTAAAAATGTTGAAATGCTTCTATATGAATTGGCAAATAAAGTATTCAAAACTATAATGAGCAGTATATTAAATAATAATACAACTACTGAAAAATTATACTCTTGTTTTATTGAGAATTGATAATAGAGATATTGAGTATGAAAAAATTCACAGGAAGAATTTTGAATATAATTTTTGTTAGTTCATCAGAAGTTGAGGGAGGCTTCAGCATGATGAACAATTTTGTTGCCATTAAGAAATTGTCTCACATGGACAAAGCCAAAGGGGGGTAGAATTAAGGGTGAGAAGTGGGGATGGCTGGGGTGAGGGTGGGTGGTGGGAGGAAAATGGAGACAACTGTACTTGGACAACAATACAAAAATGTGAGAGAAAAAAAGAAATCGTCTCTACTTCTTGAGACTTCAAGCTCTGTAAAGATGTTGATCATTGGTGCCACTGAGGTGGGTAGTAGGGTCTGGATGTACTTTCTGCATGGCAGTTGGTTTCTTGGGGTGGCTGTTGAGCAGATGGAGGTTCCAGCAGGGGCAGGAGCAATTGCTGCCTGCTGCTCTACAGCTTTTTTTCCCTTGATCCCTTCATTCCTCCCTCCTGTCCCACCCAGAGCTATTAGCTTGCTCTCTATCTATGACTCTGTCTCTGTTTTGCTTGTTATTTCATTTGTTCACTAGATTCCATGTATGAGTGAAATCATATGGTATTTGTCTTTCTCTGGCTGGTTCATTTCACTTAGCATAATGTTCTCCAGGTCCAACAATGCTGTCACAAAGGGTAAAATTTTCCTTTTTATGGCCAACTAGTATTCCATTGTGTAAATGTACAATAATTGTTTAATCCACTCATCTACTGGTGGACACTTGGGCTGCTTCCAAATCTTGCCTATCGTAAATAATCTTGCAATGAACATAAGGGTGCATGTATTCTTTTGAATTTGCATTTCAGGTTTCTTCAGATTAATTCCCTGAAGTGGAATCACTGAGTCATAAGGAAGTCCCATTTTTAATTTTTTGAGGTAACTCCATACTGCTTTCCACAGTGGCTGTATCGATCAATCTGCATTCCCACCAACAGTGCACAAAGGTTCCCTTTTCTCCACATCCTCTCCAACAGTTATTTGTTGATTTGATTGATGATAGCCATCTGACAGGTGTGAAGTGATAGCTCATTGTTTTAATTTTGCATTTCTCTGATGATTAGTGACATTGAGCATCTTTTCATATGTCTATTGGCCATCTGTATGTCTTTTTTGAAGAACTGTCTGTTCAGTTCCTTTTCCCATTTTTTATTGGGATTGTTTGTTTTTTGGGTGTTGAGGTTTATAAGTTCTTTATATATTTTTGATGTTAATCCCTTATCAGATGTGTCATTGGTGAATATGTTCTCCCATTCAATGGGTTATCTTTTCATTTTATTGATGGTTTCCTTTGCTGTGCAAATACTTATTAGTTTGATGAAGTCCCAGTTTATTTTTTTGTTTCCTTTGCCCAAGGTGATATATAAGGAAAAACATTGCTATAAGAAATGCTCAAGATTTTACTGATTATTGTGGCTAGTATTTCCAGTATGTGTTGAATAAGAATAGTGAAAGTGAACATCCCTGTCTTTTTCCCCATCTTAAGGGAAACACTTTTAGTTTTTGACCCTTGAGTATGAAGTTGGCTGTAGGCTTGTTGAGGTATGTTCCCTCTATTGCCACTTTGCTGAGAGTTTTTTCACAAGTGGGTGATGAATTCTTCAAGTGCTTTTCCTGCATCTATTTTTTAAAAGACTTTATTTATTTATTTATTTTTAGAGAGGAGAAAGAAGGGAGAAAGAAAGGGAGAGAAACATCAATGTGTGGTTGCCTCTCATACACCCCCAACTGGGGACCTGGCCCTGCAACCCAGGCATATGCCCTGACTGGGAATTGAACTAGTGACCTTTTGCTTCACAGTCTGGCACTCAATCCACTGAGCCACACCAGCCAGGACTTTTCTGTATCTATTGATGTCATGTGATTTTTATTCTTCATTTTGTTTTTATGGTGTATCACATTTATTGATTGGAGAATTGTATCAAGTTTTCAGTTTCCATTCTCCTATTTTATAATTTGGCATTATAAAGCTTTTCTTTTGGACTGAAGTTTACTTTTGTCATATACATAAAAAAGTAATTGAATAGTGCAAAAAAGATAGAAAATGTCTACCAAAAACCTTTTAGCAGGACTTGGTTGTTTAGCTCAGTTGGTTACAGTGTTGTCCCAATATTCTAAGGTTTCAGGCTCAATCTCTGGTTGGGACACATAAAAGAATCAACCAATGAATGCATAAATAAATGGAACAACAAATCAGTGCTTACCTCTCTCTCCTCCCTCTAACATCTTTTTAAAGACCACATGATGTAGCACATTATTTACTTAGAAATGCATGTCACTAATTTAAAGTTTCTGCAAATTCATGTTGTTAATTGAATTAATCAAGGTTTATGAAGAGCATGATGATATAAAAAGCAGAAAACCAACCAAGTCAGCTTAAGAAAAGGGAGTCATTAGAACACGTGACAATATTAGACAAGGTGAAGAAATAAAGTATAGCTGGTCCAGTTTGGGGACTGAAAAGGGAAAGGGAAAGGCAAAGGGGGATCATGTTACTTTCTTTCCAGATTTTAGTGTCCTCTTTCATATTCATTTATCTTTGCCCTTTTCTTTACTAACTTTCCCTGCTTGCAGTTCAGCCCACATGAAGTCCTGGTGCCAGTGTTACATAACCGTTCCAGTCAATTGCCTGCTTCATCCCACAGATAACTGACTCAGTAACTCCCTGTCCTATGCATATTCTGAGGAGAATGTTTAAATTGGTTTTAGAGTAAGGTGTCCTTAATTATTGCCAGCAGAATGGAGTTAAGCTTCGGCAAGTGGTGAGGGGTAGATGACAAAAGGAATTTCAGAGAAGGGTGATTACCCCAAATTACTGATTATTCCATGGTTTTTCTTTATTTTTATTTTTGACGCTAGTACAGATGTCATCGTCCCCCCCACCCCCACTTTGCCCTTCTCTGCTGCCTTTCCCCCTGGCTATCACCACACTGTTGTCTGTGGCTATGGGTTATGTGTGTACGTCCTTTGGCTAATCCCTTCACCTTCTTTCATTCAGTCCCCCTCTTGATTATTCCGTGTTGATAACTTTTATTGATATATTTATGGACAGGGTAACTAAATGATATCAGAGCCTTAGAAGTGGCTTAATTTGGCCTAATGTGTACTTAGCTGAAGATGAGAAGATTCAGAGTAAGAGTAAGGGCTATGTTGTATTTTTATACTCTAATATTTTGGACAATTTTATAGAATTTTAATATTTGCCTTTAGAAGATCCTTGGAAGAGGGTGAGAGGAAATAAGTCGAGAACTGATAATTGTGTTCAACTGTGCAATTCATTTTAGGGGAAAAGAACCTCAAGGGGTTTGTGTGGGTGCAGTGGAAAAAGAAATTGGTCTGAGTTTCTGGATCTTGCAGCAAGGATAAAGAGGACAATCCAGAAAACTATCCTGGACAGGAGAAAGGTCCTGATGCTAAAAGGGAAAGAGGCATTTGATTCCTCAGTATTAGTCAAATTCAAATGTTTAATGAGTTCCTACCAAGAAGGAAGTCTGGTGCTCTGGGGCTATAGAAACTGAATACAGACCTTGCTTTCAAAGGATTTACAACTTAGTCATAAAGACAAAGCAATGTATGGGTTTGGGTAAGATAAAACATTCATTTAGAGAAAGTTAAGCTCTCTGGCCTGGAGATGCAAATATAGATGCTTTGCCTGAATCCTTTCAACTCCATGGACATCGAGGAGTCATAAAATTCTTAGTTTTGAACTACAAAATCATGGGTTTCCTAAACATGATCCAATGTTGCAGGTAACACTTGGAGGTTGATGGGAATATTAAAAAGCCCAGACTGGGGCTTGCAACCTAGCAGTAGAAAGGCCATAGTTAAGTGTCACTGTGAGGTGAGTACACAGCACACAGCAAGTGGTTCATTGATTTCTTCTCTTTGGTCATCACTTTAATGATACATAAGATTTAGTGAGGGCAACTCTGAGGTTCTTAAATTCTTCATGTTTAGGCAATTAGGCAACTGAGCAACTCTCAGTTGTATATATATTCTGATATATATTAGGAAGCTTTCTTAGAGTTATTTGTGGTAGGAACTTGTTTCCCATAATTGGATACTTTTTCAGAAAAAGTAAATACTTTGATTATTGTCCCAAAATGATCTTTATAGAGAAGCCACCACATATCAGTTTTATACATATGTTTTCAATGTTTGAAGCCAATGAAAATATTCTAAGGGTAAACTTGGCTTTTTGTTAAATAATCAACTATCAAAAACAAATCGAGAAAATAAAGATATTTCAATAAATAAAAAAGGTCAATAATTTACATTTGGTATATTTATTTGGTTAGAAAAGTTAAACGTGTCACTTTGAGACTACTAATTTTCTATATATTTAAAAAATTTAGTAAAATATAATCAGAGTATAAAATCAATGTTGTTTTTGTTTTTTTTATAAAGATTTTATTTATTTAATTTTAGAGAGGGAAGAGAGGGAAAAAGAGAGAGAGAGAGTGAAACATCAATGTGCGGTTGCTGGGGGCCATGGCCTGCAACCCAGGTATATGGCCTGACTGGGAATCGAACCTGCAACACTTTGGTTCACAGCCTGTGATCAATCCACTGAGCTATGCCAGCCAGGGCTAAAATCAATGTTTTAATAAACATTGATTAAACTAATAAAAATGATGAAATCACACACAATTATTTGATATACTAGGAATTAATGAAAAATTCAAAAAACAAAACATAATTTTTGGTGTTATTAAGGTAAAACATTGTGCATATGAATCATTAGGTTAAATTATAGAACCAAAGAAAGAATATTTGGGGAAAGGTTGAGGGTATTGGTTGTGTACATTTGCTTAAGAGTTATTTGAAACCAATTATTTTGATTACTTTTAAATAGTCTTACCAAATAAGGACAAAGTGAATTTTCATTTGTATTCTCTATGTTTTTCCCCATTAGTTAGATACTATAGAAATTCTGTTAATATAAATCTGAGGAATATAAATACTTAAATTAAATGTCAATCAATGAAATTGACATAATTTAGTTTTTAAAAGAATTTCTGATGATTTCCTCTCTTGCTAATTTAAGTATAAAGAAGAAATCTATTATTTTTGTAATGAATTAATCCCTGATGCAGATATACATTTAGTTTCTTTTTTTTATTTTTAGGGACAACTTTGATAGTACAATTCTCATATGTTGACTTAACTATAACAAACTTCATTTTTTCTTTTTGAATATGAATTTCTCTCTTGGCTTATTTTTAATTTTATGCTGAATAAATAATATACTTATTGAAATAAGAAATGTTTGTGAGTGCATGACTTTTTAAAAAATTGCAGTTTAAATTAGCCTTTGTAGATATTTTCACACTATCAATCTTCATTACCTAAACCACTTTTGCAAAATTTAATTAAGATTTGCCTATTGGTTTTCTATATTTTCCCCTTAAATATTGCTGCTCTCAGTAGTTGTCAACCTAGCAACTTTGAATTCTTAGACAGAACTTAATTTTTATCATCTGTTTGCAAGAAATTAAAGTTGCTTTTCTCTTTTTCTTTCTTTTGTGGCATGTCAATATTTAAAAACTAAAAATTTACCTATTTTCATTACTTGTATTCTCTATGTCATTTTGATGCAATTTAGATATTTAGTACCTTTAGATTGACAGATTTAGCAACTAAATAACAGAATGCCCAGTTAAATATCAGATAAACAATGAATATTTTTTTAGTATGTCTAGAATGCTTATGCTGACAAAAATATTAGATGTTTATATGAAGTTCAAATTTAACTTGGTGTCCTGTATTTTACCTGGAAACTCTAAAACATTTTACCATATTGGAAGAATTTTTGCATACATTGCATTCCTTTTTAGATCCTAACTCCTCTCTTTACATAATTTCTTTTATTTCCATTTTTAGGTTACAAAATGAAAAAACAGTGAATTTAGTTATATAATTTTTTCCATACAGTGAAGTAGTCTTTTTGGGTAAGATACAAGACACTGTGTTTATGCACAATACATTAAAGCTATATTTAAAAAAAAATTCAACAGCACAACAAGTAGCCACATTCCTGATGAAACTTACATTTCACCTCAGAATTTACTACAAAATCTCCTCTCCATCTTTTGAGCTAACTCCCTTGATTGGAGTTGGCTGGGAATGAGCTCTCTTCCAAGCAGGGGCAAGCTCAATTTGTTCATTAGATTCCACATATCAGAGAAATCATTTGGTGTACGTCTTTCTCTGACTGGCTTGTTTTACTTAGGATAATGTTCTCCAGGTCCATCCATACCATTGAAAAGGGTAAAATTTTCTTTTTTTCTTTTTATAGCTAAGTCACATTCAATTGTGTAAATGTCTCACAGTTGTTTTATCTACTCACACACTGATGGACACTTGAGCTGCTTGCGTATCTTGGTGATTGTAAATAACACTGCAATGAACATACGGGTGCTTATGTTAGTGTTTCAGGTTCCTGTAGATATATTCTCAGAAGTGGGATGGCTGGGCCAAAAGGCAGATCCATTTCTAATTTTTTGAGGTATTTCCATATTGCTTTCCATAGTGGCTACACCAGTATGCATTCCCACCAACAGTGCAAAAAAGGTTCATCTTTCTCCACATCCTTGTCAGCACTTGTTTATTTATTTATTGACAATAGCCATTCTGATGAGTATGAGTTGGTATCTCATTGCAGTTTCAATTTCCATTTCTCTGATGCTTAGTGATGTTGAGCATCTTTTGATACTGTCTATTGGTCATCTGTATGTCCTCTTTGGAGAAGTGTCTATTCAAGTCCTTTGCCCACTTTCCAATTAGACAAAAACTACAAATGTTCTCCTTAAGATCAGGAGGAAAACAGGTTTGTCTACTTTTATGTCTCTCATTCCACATGGTATTGGAAGACTTAGCCCAGCAATCAGACAAGAAGAAGAAATAAAAGGCATCCAAACTGGAAAGGAAGAAGTAAAACAGTTCTATTTACAGGTGATGATACTGTCCATAGAGAAACCCAAAGATTCCAAGAAACTACTGGAACTAATAAATGAATTCAGCAAAGCAGCAAGATACAGAAATAATATCCAGAAATCAGTTGCATTTCTACATACCAATAACAAACTAACAGAAAGGGAAATTAAGAAAAAAATCCCATTCACAATTGCTTCAAAAGAAAAAAAAATATCTAGGAATAAACCTAACCAAGGATGTAGAAAACCTATAGTCAGAAAATTAAAAGACACTGAAGAAAGAAATTGAAGAATAAGTGGAAGCACGTACAGTGTTCATAGATGGGAAGAATTAACATCATTAAAATGTCCATACTACCTGAAGAAATCTATGGATTCAACACCATTCCTGTTAAAATACCAATAGCATATTTCACAGAACTGGAAGAAATATTTCAAAAATTTATATGGAACCACAAAAGGCTCCACATAGCAACAGTGATCCTGAGAAAGAAGAACAAAATTGGAGGAATCACACTATACAATATCAAACTATGCTATAAGGCAATAGTAATCAAAACAGCATGATACTGATATAAAAACAGGCACATTGGTCAATGGAACAGAATAGAAAACCCAGAAATAAACCCACACTTTTATAGTTAATTAATACTCAACAGAGGAAGAAAGCACACACAATAAGCTAAAGATAGTTTATTCAATAAATGGTGTTGGGAAAATGGGACAGAAAAATAAAATTAGATCACATTCTTACACCACACACAAGAATAAATACAAAATGTATTAAAGACTTAAATGTTAGACTCAAACCATAAAAATAGTAGAAGAAAACATGGGCAGCAAACTCACAGACATTGCTCATAGCAATATTTTGTTGGATATATCTCTCCAAGCAAGGAAATCAAAAGAAAACATAAACAAATGAGACTACATCAAATTACAAAGTTTATACATAGCAAAGGAAAACATCAGCAAAATGAAAAGACAACTCACAGAATGGGAGAACATATTTGCTGACATATCTGATAAGGGGTTAATATCCAAAATGTATAAAGAACTTATAAAACTCAACACTAAAAAATATACAAATGTACTTTTTATATCTTATGTTTGTCTCTCTCCTATTTACACTATCCGAAAGTCTCAGAATGCAAACTGAAGCAATCTGTCACTTTCTTGTTGTAACTAAAACATTCAGGAGAAAGTTCAGGGCTAAAGGTGGTGGTTGAGAATGTGGTAGTAGATAAAATAACTATGGGTGGATGTACAAAATTAGAAGTGTTTTTAATACTGGATTCTGTAAGGGAACACCCCTAAATAGGAAGAAGATAGAACAGAAGTGAATTGGGGAGAGAGATGACAAAATAAAGAGAATACATTATCACAGAAACCAAGCGGAGAGCCTTTAAGAAAGACATGATGACTAGCAGTGGGAGATGCAGCAGAAATATACCAGACTATGTTGTAGGTAAAGGAATCCTGGATTTGACTGTTAGCAATTTATTAGCAGTCTTTTAAGGAATGATTTTAATATTGTTGTAGGACTGGCATAGAAACTGCATTAGTTGAGAGAGTAAATTAACAATTTAGAAATAGCTAATATTTATATAATGCTTTTAATGGGCCACAAACTGTTGAACTCTGGTTGTGCCCTTGAGCACACAGAATTAAAGAATTAAAGAGAGAAACAGACAATGTAGTAGAAGTTTAAAACAAAAAATCATTTTCCAGAAACATGAAACAAAAAGATTTATACCTCCTGCCAAAAAAAGGAAGAGGAAAAAAGAGTAAGAACCTAGAGCATCTAAACAACACAATTTTATACTGTTGTCTAATTTATATTTACAGATTTACAGAACATCCAACAATTGAAATAATGCAAAAGCTGTTGAGTAAAACTCTAAGTATTTGAGAATTGAATAACATACTTCTAATTATTTATAGGTCAAATAAAGAATTGCAAGAAAAATTAAAATATTTTGAATCAAAAGATAATAAAAATGCTATATGTCAAAATATCTGGAGACAACTGAAGAGTTCCTAAAAGAAAATTGAGAGCTTATTGATTACATTAGATATAAAAAAAGACATAAATAGCAATAAAGTGATAAGAAGTTGTCAGCAGCCATTCCTTTAGTTTCATCTCATAAACTAGAAAAAAAGAAGAGCAAACTAAATCCAAGTGAAAGGAAAGACATAGTAAAGATAAGAGCAAAAATCAGTGACATAAAAAAATTGGAAAATATAAAGAAAATTAACAAAGTCAAAAATGGTGTTTTGAAAAGATCAATAAAAGAAATCTAGGAAAATAAAAGATTAAAATCAAATCAACAATAAGAGAAATGAAGGAAGGGTTTTCTAAAGAAACCATAAAGATATCAAAAGGATAACAAAAGGATAATAATATCAACAAATTTAGACAATTTAGATAAAATAAATTCCATGGAAGATAGAAATTACCAAAACTCACTCAAGGGAAACAAAGAACCCAAAGAGCTTTATATCAATGAAAGAAATTGCATTAGTCATTAAATTCAAGGAAAATTCTAATTCCTTATGGTTTCACTGATGAAGTCTACTAAATATTTTACAAATAAATATTATAAATTTTAAAATATATTTTCAATAAATAGAAGAGGCAGACACATTTCCAACAAATTTGATGAAGTTAACATTATCCTGATACTAAAACCAGAAAAGGACATTAAAAACCAAAACTAAAACCCCAATATCCCCTTTAACCTAGATGTTAAAATCTTTGTTAAAATACTATCCATTGAATTACGCAAAGTTTAAAACGAATAACACATTCATGACCAAGTGAGATTTATATCTCATGAATGCAAACTTACATTAATGTTAAAAAGATCCATCAATGTGAGTCAACATATTAACAGAGTAAAGTAGAAAAACCACTTTGTCAATCAGAGCAGGAAAATTTGTGACAGAATTTAATACCTGTTCATGGTAAAAACTCAGAAAAGTAGGAATAGAAGGGAACTTTTCTCCATCTGATAAAAGGTATCTCTAAGAAATCTACAGCTAACATTGTATTTCATTGTTCAAGTCTGAATGCTACTTTCTAAAACTGGGAACAGGCAAGGAGCCTAACCCTCACCACTTCTATTCAGCATTGTGTGGCATAGACACGGCAATGAAGGCAAGAAAAAATTCATAAGGATCTGAAAGGAAGAGGTAAATCTTTCTCTACTTATAGAAGACACATCTATTTATTTAGAAAAGCTATAAGAATCTAAAAGTTAACTATTAGCATAAAATAATAAATGAACTTATTTAATAAATAATAAAATGAATTTTGCCAGCTGTCAGGGTATAAAGTAAATAAAATCAATTATAATTTTATATGCTGGTCAATAAAAATTTTTTTTTTATTTTAATCATTGTTCAAGTACAGTTTTCTCCCCCCTACTCCCAAGCTGGTCAATAAAAATTTAAAAAGTAATTTTCAAGAGCTCTAGAAACAAAATATTTTGGAATTAATTTTAAAAAACACATACAAACCATCTTCTTTGAAAATTGTAGAACATAGTTGAGAAAAATTTAAAGACCTAAAAAGATGGAGAGGTATGGATTTGAAGACTTGGTAAAAGGAAAATGTTAATTATCTCCAAATTTATATGCAGACTCAAAACAATCCAAGTCAAAATTCAGGTAGGATCAGTTTTAGAAACTGGCAAACTGAATCTAAGATTTATGTGGAAATGTAAACCTATTTTTAAAAATAACAGTAAGAATGTAGAGTTTATGATTTCAAGACTTATTCTAAAGTTATTGTATAAAGACAGTGTAAAATTCATGAAAAATAGAAATTATAGGAATATAGATTTATAAATTATATATATATGGTCAATTAATTTTTGAATAAGTACCAGGGTAATTCACTGGGGAAAGGAAAGTCTTTTCAATAAATTATACTGGAATAATGGTCATCCATACGAAAAAAAAAAGAATATCAATCCTTCACAATACACAAAAAATAACTTGAAATGGATTATAGACATAAAAGCTCAAACATTAAAGCTTCTGAAATAAAATACAGGAGAGAATGTTATCACTTTAGTTTAAGCAAAGCTGTCCTTGATAGAATAAATTAGTATAAACCATAGTTGAATAAGATAATTAAATTGAACTTTATCAATGTTTTAACCTTTGATTTCTGAAAACTCCATCAAAAAATAAAGTGTAGTGACAAAATGAGAGACAATAATCAACATATAAATAGCAAAATGTATGTACCCAGAATATACAAAGATCTTTTACAACTTAATAAGACAAACAACTAATTTTTAAAAGTTAAACTCAAGAGTTAAACAGACACTTCACAAAATAAGGTATTTGAATAGCCTGAATCCCATGAAACGCAGTCAACATCATAATCAACAAGGAAGGGTATTTATGAAAATGATAATGAAATTATCATTAAAATGGTTAATATTAAAAAGATGGGAAATACTGTTGATGTAACTATGGAATAAATGGAATTCTCATGCACTACTAATGGAAGTATACAATGATAAAACTACTTTGGAAAAGTATTTGCATCTTTGAAAAAGTTAAATATATACATGTCATATGACCCAGCCATTCCATTGCTATGTCATAAGAAGTAAAAATAGCCCTGGCTAGTGTGGTCAGTGGATTGAGCCCTGCGCCTGTGAACCAAAGGGTCACTGGTTCAATTCCCAGTCAGGGCACTTGCCTGGGTTACAGGCAAGGTCCCCACTAGGGGTCATGTGAGAGGCAACCACACATTGATGTTTCTCTCCCTCTCTTTTTCCCTCCCTTCCCCTCTGTCTAAAAATAAATAAATAAAAATCTTTTTAAGAAAGAAGTAAAAACTTATGTCCACAAAAATCCTTGTACATGAATGTTCAATCCTCTTGTGGAGTCATGTAGACAGTAAAGGTCTGGAAGTGGCAGAAGGAAATTAAGAGAATGTCAGCCTGTTCTCCTAGCTCCACAAGACAAATGGAAAATGATAGTGACTTTTATTTGAACTTTATAACCTGCCATTAAACTGTTTATTTTTCCCAATGTCACTTCTGTCCTTCAAAACACGCATCAGACTTAAATGAATTTTGCAGTCCTTTACAGTAGCCTATCTTTCGGAAGGACTCGTCCTTCCCCAAGCAGTGGGGTGAAAGCGGCATGAATTCACATCCCAAAATAACCTTTTCTTCTTGAGATGCAGATTCAGACATTCAAGCTGCTGCTATTCTTAGCAACTGATTTATCTGTCAGTAGTAGAGGCACTTAAGTAATTAATCATTTTCTAAGCATTTAGAATGGAGTTTTTGTAAGACAGCTTTAAAAAATACCCCATAAAAGCTCTTTGGTCTAGTTGACAAGGCAATTAACTTCTATCATTGGGTATGTTTGTGAAGAACAAATCTGCATACACACTTGAGCAAATTAAGAGTCTGGTTTGCGAATTGTCTTTAAAAACTGTTATTTCCCAAACCAGTGCTAAAGTAAACACTGGTTAAATTTAAAGATACAAATTTTGGTTTTAAACAGAATAGTTTATGTAACTAATCTAAAAGTAAATACAGTTCCTTTTTTATAGACCTTAGTAAATAAGCTCAGAGTAAGGTTTTAGTGTTTTAACAACATTGAGAGTGTTATTGTGGCTCATTAAAGACCTCTGAAGCAAGATTCTATAACTGCTTTTGAAAAGGGAACAATATTAAAAATTACAAACTTCACAGAATAGTTCTGAAATGGTCATATTAAAAGGGTATTGTATAAAAAAGAATGCCAGCTGGTAGAAGAACTGAAAGGTGACTTTTGTTAAGTCCTTTTGTCACTTGGGACTTTCAATTTATTTGTAAATGGATTTAATGAAGTAATTTGACAAAACAAAGATAAGACTTTTCAGACAAAATACACCATCTTAGAGCCTTTTTACAGTGAGCTCTTTCTTTGAAAATAAGGTAGATGCCTTTTGGTCTTTCAAATCCCCTCAGTTCACAGAAAGTGTTACGATAATTAACAAGGGCGCTCTGAACATTGGGGGCAGGCCAATCAAAATAAATGAAGCAGTGAAAGTAGTCAACCTGAAATTCAGAACCTTTCAAATTGAAGGTCAATTATATTTACTTTTCTTTATTCCTTTAGATTAGTGATTTTCAACAGATGTGCTGCAAAATATTTTAAAACATGTGATATCTGATTATTTAGTTAGTGGCACTGACATCTTTTCCTTTGGACTGTCAAACAAACAAATATGACAACAGCTAACACAATAGCCATCCTGTGTGAATGAATAAAAATTTTACCTATTTTTTGGCAGATTGGCAAAAAAATATTTTCTGGTGTGCTGCAGAGTTTTAATAATTAATTTCTGTGTGCCGTGAGATGGAAAAGATTGAAAATTGCTGCTGTAGAGTGTTAGGATAATCTTTTAATGTTTTATAATATTTTTCTGAATGTAATTTTATCAGTGAGGTAAGGATCTAAGAAGATTAGTGTTTGTTAGTAAATAAAATCTCTTTTATTTCATTATTTAACAAAACTATACATATGAATGGTTTAATAAATTTTAAAGCATAGCAGAAGATTTGAGATTGACAATCTCAAACTTGAATTTTGCAATATTAAGCCAAATTTAAAGTAACACATCAACAGTATTCTAGTTGGGTATATTAAAGGACAGAGGCTTAAGCATTTATGAAACCATTCTTGTTAATAATAAACATAATAATAATGATAATAAGTATAAAGGTCACTAATATTTTTCACGTAATTGCTTTCTGCCAAGCATTTTAGTTTTCACATACATTATCTCCAATAATCTCCACCAAAATCCTGGGTAGTAGTTGTTATTGTCCCATTTCACGAATGATGTAAATGAGGCTTAGACATTTTTAATAATTTTTTCATGGGCCTGTAATTAGGAGGTGGTTATTGTTGGCCTTTGGACCTCCAAAATTTAAGCTTCTAAATACTATACTATAGAGCTTCTCTAATATTTTCTGTACCTTTGACTTGTGTACTTATAGCCAACAAAAGTACTTCTCTTTCTAAGTGTTACGATTTGATTTGAAACCATATGTGAAAAAAATTCTTCTAATGTTCATTGAACAAAAGAAAAGTATCAATAATTTTTTTTAGACTTAACAATTAAAACATAGTACTCTGAGAGGATGAATTTATTTTCATTTGATAATTTAAGGAGAGAACTCTTTTAGTAGTTATTTACCCAAAACATGTTTTTCTCCCCAGTACTTTTAACATTTAATTTAAAGACAATTTAAAAGTAAAAGATTTCCATTTAGCACAGTCCTGGTCATGAAGCTTTAAAAGACTCTAAATGAATTACAAAGAAAAATATTGTGAAGGTATTAATATTACTTCAAAATAAAATAATTGCATTAAACAATATTGTACATTGCTGATTTTAAAATACAGATTCAGCCCCTTTTGGTGTAGCTCAGTGGACTGAGAGCGGGCTACAAACCGAAGGGTTGCCAGTTCGATTCCCAGTCAGGGCACATGCCTGGGTTGTGGGCCAGGCCCCCAGTGGGGGCCAGGTGAGAGGCAACCAAACATTGATGTTTCTCTCCCTCTCTTTCTCCTTCCCTTCCTTTCTCTCTAAAAAATAAATAAATAAAATCTTTAAAAAATAAAATAAAATACAAATTCATTTTAAAAGGGGTTCAAATATACTTACTGGAAGACGTACTTGAAGAAAAAGTATGTGTTCCTAGACTCAAAATATCCATGACCATTTTCAACACAGCCATTAAATTATAAAATAATTCAGAATATTTAAGGACAAAACCTTATTGTTTCTTCCCCTTTCACACTTTTGCTGGACTTACTTGTATGTATGTGAATTATGTCTAAACTTTTATCCTTATTTATAGGATCACTCACCTGTTTAGTGTAAAACATATTTTTAGGAAAGTTAGAGAAACCGGTATTTGTTTTATTTTCATAAATAACATTCAACTACATTCAAGTACTGAACTATCCTATATACTTTGTTGGAAAGGTTACAGATTCTTTTAATTGGTTATATTTCTTTAGGAGTTTTAAAATTCTTCTGAGAACTTAAGAGCAATAATCAATGAACTGGAAAAAATAAAAATCAACATTGCAGTTTTACATTTATTACTTTTTGTATTTACAGAAAGTGCAATAATAATTGATTTTACAATGATAACTTTGAGACATTTCAAAATTCTAAGTCACTTTACAATAGAGTATTTATTATGTAAAATCAAGTGTAATCCTTTGAATCCCACTAGTGCTAATATTCGATACTTTCAGGTTGTATTTCTTTGCTTCTTATTCAAATACTATAGAAATGCCAGTTTCTGTTCATGGTTTATATAAATGAATATATGCCACTATTTCCCCAACCATAAATAAAGATTACCTAAGTCTTTTTTTAACTTTGTAGATCAATCATACTTTATATTTTTTCAAAGTATTATTTTCCTGGTTATAAAGATACTTTTATTCCAAAAAGTATAGAGATCACAGATAAGGGGGAAAAATAAATTTTCCACAACCAACATTAACATATGTTTGCAAGATAAAATGAGTAGCATTGGCTGAGTGGCTTAGCTGGAGTGTTGCTCTGCACACCAAAAAGCTGCAGCTATGATCCTTGGTCAAGGCACATACATACCTAGGTTGTGGGCTGGATCCTCGGTTGACGCACTTAAGGGAGGCAATGAATAGATGTTTCTCTCTCTGTCTTCTCTCTCTCTCTCTGTCTCAGTCACCCTGCCTCCCCCCCCCCCCCCCCCCACAAATTAGCAAACATTCCTTGGGTGAGGATTTAAAAAAAGAAAGAAAATAAGGCTGGCTACAAAAAAATTACTCAATTTGAAAAAAAAAGATAAAATAAGTATCTCATAGTCAAACAAATGGATTAGTGTGTTTACAGTGTTTTCATGTTGTACTGTGTCATAAAACAAGCTTGTTATTATGAGCACCGGCTATTCTGAACCTTTCCAAAAACATATTTCAAGTTGCTTATGTTTCATGATTTTGTGTAGAAAATCAACTTTGAATTATGTATTTTGTGCTTTAAAATTCACTCCCTTTGTTTCATATTTTATAACTTGATATGTTTCAGAAATTTTGCTGCAAGACATGGTCAGAGACATTACAAATTTTGCCTTTGTTCTTTGGTCAGTCTTTCACTGCAGTATTACAAAAAGAAAAGTCATGTTTTTTAATGTCATTCATTAATTTATTTTAAACAAGTAAATCCTTTCATAGTTTCTAGTGAAGTCAATAACTAGTTGAGGAACTTAAAAAATTCAAATCTGAAATTCAAGCAGACATGGAGATTAAGATTGATGAGCAGAAAAAATGATTAATCTTTCATTCAAAATACAATGAATTATAGGTGTCATTTACAAATTACTCACTTTTATTTGCTTAATTTTTTATTTAAAAGTTATAACAGAAGAAAATCTATTTAATTTTAGATGCTGAATGTGCAACTGTATTCTTTAAAAAAATTCTCCATTGTGTAAAACGGTCAGAGTGTTACTACATTGTTTAGAATATGTGATATACTGAGGGCATCAGCTAACAGTGAAAATCCCCCAAAATGTGGGAAAATGTGATTAAGTCTCAATTTCTTAAAGATTGTAATTTTTTCCCTAAATCATTTCATTTGCAGTCAGGAAATCAATTTTAACATGAAGATATTTAATGAAATCTCTCACAATTTTATGATTTTAGCATATTTTCAACAAAACAATATTAATAAACATTAAAAAGGTTTATTTCTAGATTACTTGATATTTCCAAATTTTAATGTGAGTACATTTGGTAAACTATTTTAACCCAGTTAGGAATTTTCAAGGTATAAATTACAACTCAGGGGTAGGTCTTTTCACTAAGCAAAGCAATTTAATTTAGTGAGAAATCCTAGTGAAGACAGGCCAGTTGCAGGAGCCTCACTCCAGTGGAATTATTTAGGTGAAAACTGTGGAATTGACATCTCTTCTGGGAGAGTTGAGTGAAGATGACTGTGAAAGAGAGAAAGAAACTAAAATTTAAAGAAGTTAAATGAATTACCAAAGGTTTTACAATGTCCTTGGCTTATAATGAACACACTGTAAACATTTGTTGAATATTTTCATAACAGTCGGTAAATTTAACAAGTTTTTTGATTTTTAAATCTTTACTATGACATTTGATTCCATTTCTGTAAAAATACTTCTGGCTACTCTTATTTTTAAGACCTAGCCTTACTGTTGGTGTAGCAGTAAGACTTTATAATCCCTTTGGTAGGAGAGTCTATAAAACTTCTTATGCTCAGATGCAATGCTAATAATGATATCTGAAAACTATGGCTCATTTCAGACTTCAGATCAGAGACCACAAGGTCTGTGGGGAGCATACCTACTGGAAACTGGCCACTCTTTCCATAAGGACAAGTTTCTTAGTAGTCATGATTTGCTAAATAATCCAGAGAAAAACCTTTAACTAAAGCTGGGCAAATCAGACACTCTGCTTCAGAATATCTGAATATTTGAAACAGAAGGTACACAGAACAGGTTGGTAGCTAGGTACTATTAATGGCAGTGCTCTAGGGAGCAGATTCATGAGGACAGAGAGTTGTCTTAATTTCTTTGTTTTTCTTTTACATTTTATTAATTTATTTATTTCTAGTGATAAGGGAAGGGAAGTAGAAAGGGAGGGAGAGAAACATCAATGAGTGGTTGCCTCTTCTGTGCCCCCAACTGGGGACCTGGCCTGCAACCCAGGCACGTGTCCTGACTGGGAATCAAACCAGTGACCCTTTGCTTTGCTGTCCGGCACTCAATTCACTGAACCACACCAGCCAGGGCTGTCTTAATTTCTGATGTGTCATTCTTTCTTGGTTTCTGTGAGATATCCATATTTGGATATCTCCATATTTGGAAACCATAAAGGATACTAATATCCTTTAGTATCCAAATATCCTTTTCAGTCAGTAGCAATAATTAGATTCCATTCATTAAAGCCCAAAGAACCTTAACCAGCAGAGTATTGTATAAAGTGTTTTGGATGAGTGGGAGATCCAGGGTTGAGTGTAGAATACCACTTAATGTCTGAAAGACCTTAAGAGTTGGGAAAGACATCCAAAAGGACAGCCAGGGGGACTCTCACCTGCCCTCACTGACACCACATTTTCACTGACATGTCAAAATCAGCAATGAGAAGAAGCTTTGCCCTGATGCCAAATTTATCACTGTTTTCCTGAGGACTATGATACTTTCTCTACCAGTGAAGTGCCAGGTGCCATGTGCTTTCTTTCTTTTTTTCCCCCTGGCTGTTGGTTACTGTTGCACTCCTTGTAATTACCAACATTGTCTGAATGGGAAACACCTTGACCTTTGAACCTCGCTTCAGGCCATAGTTGATCCTGTTAGATTCCAGTCTTACTCCTTAGATCTAAATCTGTCATGTTGAATATCCCTGCCCTGTTTACCTCTAGTTGACAAGATAATATGATAAGTAAGACATCTCATTTCTCTGAACTCACATACTGCATTCACCGCAATGAAAATGGATGTTTTCACTGAATTGTCTAAAGTAGCAGGTACAATGAATATTATTACAAATTGTTTTAATTCTTGCCATGGTGTGGGTGCTGACTATCAGTGTTATCAAAAATATGTTCTGAATTGTTTTTATACATGCATTTATAATAAAAACATCTTGTGGGGAAGGTTGATGAATTTCTGCTAAACATTGCATCTGTGTGTTACATGTAACCAACATATATTATTTAGACAAACCATGCATGTAAGTTTAAGTGAAATCAGGAAGAGAAAATATGTACATAGATATGTGATTTTGAGATTAAAGTTAACCTTAAATGTAAATAAAATGTGGATCATGCTCTCAAAAATATGGATGTCTTCACCACCTTATAATCAATAGAGTTGCTCTGAGAAGCTAATGAACTCAAGGGTTCTTTTCCACTCACAGCCTTCTTGGCACCTGCAACTGCTATGTTGCTTCTTCACACACAGAATGCACATTTCCTTCTCTCTTTTTATGAGTTAGTGTACCCTTTTCTTCTGATGACCAGTGATCTTGCCTAACCTTCTGTGTTCATTATCTCACAGAAGGAAAAGTAAACTTATGAAAGACAAATGGGTAAACAGAAGAACAAAAGGACTGAAACCAAAACATAAAGTGAGAAGAATAAAAACCTGTGGAAGGCAGTTCATGTCAGCAGTGTTTGTCATGGGTAATAAGATCACAAATGCACCACAGCAAACAGTAGTCCTTGTTTCTGGTACCATGAACTGACTCTGTACACATGAGTTGTATTTGTACAAGTGTAAAATTCATCTTAGAGATACAAGGAATCATGCTAATTATGAAATAAAAAATAAAACGCATATGAACAGGTGAACCAAAATCGCCTAAAATATTATTTACGATTTTTAGAGCCATCCAAATAAAGCATATTCTATTGACAAATTTCACTATATAGCTAGAGATCATATATGTATTTTTCATTTAGAAGTAAATCAAGAGTATCTGAACTAGTGATATTTGTACATACAATTTAAAGCACAGAAAAGGGCTTCTACAAAATAATTTATTAAGATACTGGTGGAGATTATTTACACATTTCACGATTACCTCTGATGCGAAATTGTAAAAAACGTTTTAAAATTAATGCACTATAGACTCGCTACTTATAGAAAAACTGGATGTTAATGTATATTCAAGTCATTGTTCCCTGTCTTTCTTATGTTTGTAATTGAGTATCTAGCACTATGCTTTGCACATGGACAGGTATCAATAAATATCTGTTGCATAATAAATGAATAGATGCAATAATTCACTTGAGGTATATGCAAGGCCTGATAGGTAGGTACGCAAATAACATGAATGGTTAGAAAAAAAAACCAGAATAAATTTATACCACAAAGCCTTATATTTATTTTTCTCTTTCCTTATTCAAAGAACAAACACTTTTGTCAAATGTGGCAACTATTATTCCTTTTTTTAAAATTTTAATCATTGTTCAAATACAGTTTTCTCCTTTTTACTCCCAATCCAGTCCCCCCTCCCACCCCTCCTCACTTCCCTCCCCTTACCACCCTCCCCTTAGTTTATGACCATGTGTTCTTTAAGTTTGTTCCTGTGAACCCTTCCCACTGTCCCCTGAAATTCCCTTTACTCTCTTCTGTGGGCACTGTCAGCCTGGCCTCTATTTCAGTGTCTTTGGTTATATTTTGCTTGTTTCTTTGTTTTGTTATTTAGGTTCCTGTTAAAGGTGAGATCATATGTTAGTTGTCTTTCAGTGCCTGGCTTGTTTCGCTTAGCATAATGTTTTCCAGCTCCATCTATGCTGTTGCAAAGGGTAGGAGCTCCTTCTTTCTTTCTGCTGCATAGAATTCCATTGTGTAAATGTACCATAGTTTTTTGATCCATTCATTTACTGATGGGCATCTTGGTTGCTTCCAGCATCTAACTATTGTAAATTGTGCTGCTATGAACATTGGGGTGCATAAGTTCTTTCGAATTGGTGTTTTAGTATTCTTAGGATAGAGTCCCAGCAGTGGAATTGCAGGGTCAAAAGGCAGATCCGTTTTTAGTTTTCTGAGGAAGTTCCATACTGCTTTCCATAGTGGGTGTACCAGTCTGCAGTCCCACCAGCAGTGCACTAAGGTCCCCTTTTCTCAACAACCTCTCCAATACTTGTGGTTTGTTGCTTTGTTTATGGTGGCCATTCTGTCAGGTGTGAAGTGGTATCTCATTGTGGTTTTAATTTGCATCTCTCTGATAGATAGCGATATTGAACATCGTTTCATATGTCTTTGGATTTTCTGTATGTCCTCCTTGGAGAAGTGTCTGTTCAAGTCCTTTGCCCACTTTTTAATTGGATTCCTTGTCTTCTTAGAGTGCAGTCTTGTAAGTTCTTTATATGTTTTGGAGATTAAACCCTTGTCTGAGGTATCATTGGCAAATATGTTTTCCCATACAGTTGGTTCTCTTTTAATTTTGATACTGTTTTCTTTAGATGTGCAGAAGCTTTTAATTTTGATGAGGTCCCATTTGTTTATTCTTTCCTTTATGTCCCTTGCTCTAGGGGACAAGTCAGTAAAAAAATTTCTGCGTGAAATACCTGAGATTTTCCTACCTACGTTCTCCTCTAGGACTTTAATGGTATCACATTTTATATTTAAGTCTTTTATCCACCTTGAATTTATTTTTGTATATGGTATAAGTTGGTGCTCAAGTTTCATTTTTTTGCACGTGGCTCTCCAGTTCTCCCAACACCATTTGTTGAAGAGGCTATTTTTATTTCATTTTATGTTGCTGCCTCCTTTGTCAAATATTAATTGACCATAGAGACTTGGGTTTATTTCTGGGCTCTTTGTTCTGTTCCATTGGTCTATGTGCGTGTTTTTATGCCAGTACCAGGCTGTTTTGATTACAATGACCTTGTAGTATAGTTTAGCGTCAGGTATTGTGATCACTTCTACTTTACCCTTCTTTCTCAAAATTGCAGCAGCTATTCAGGGTCATTTACAATTCCATATAAATTTTTGAAGTGTTTGTTCTATGTCTGTGAAATAAGCCATTGGTACTTTAATAGGTATTGCATTGAATGTGTAAATTGCTTTGGGTAGTATGGACATTTTGATGATATTAATTCTTCCAGTCCATGAACACAATATATGTTTCCATTTGTTTGTGTCCTCCTTGATTTCTCTCCTCAGTGTTATGTAGTTTCCTGAATACAGGTCTTTTACCTCTTTAGTTAGGTTTATTCCTAGATATTTTATTTTTCTTTTTGCTATTTTTAATGGGATTTTTTTCCTTGATCTCTGCTTCTGCTGTTTTATTGTTGGTGTACAGAAATGCCTTTGATTTCTGGATATTGACTTTGTATCCTGCTGTTTTGCCAAATTCATTTATTATGTCAAGCAGTTTTTTGGTAGAGTCTATAGGATTTTCTATGTATACTATCATGTCATCTGCAAACAGTGACAGTTTTGTTTCCTCCTTTCCGATTTGGATGCCTTTTATTTCTTTTTCTTGTCTGATCGCTGTGGCTAAAACTTCCAGTACTATATTGAATAGAAGTGGTGAAAGTGGACAGCCTTGTCTTGTTCCTGATCTTAGTGGAAAAGATTTTAATTTTTGCCCATTGAGTATGATGTTGGCTGTAGGTCTCTCATATATGGCCTTTATTATGTTGAGAAATGCTCCCGCTATTCCCACTTTGCCGAGTGTTTTATCATGAGTAGGTGCTGTACCTTATCAAATGCTTTTTCTGCATCAATTGATACGACCATGTGGTTTCTGTCTTTGCTTTTGTTTATGTGATGTATTACATTTACTGACTTGCGAATGTTGAACCATCCTTGCATCCCTGGAATGAATCCCACTTGGTCATGGTGTATGATCTTCTTAATGTACTGTTGGATGTGGTTTGCGTATCTTGTTGAGGATTTTAGCATCAATGTTCATCAGCGATACTGGCCTGAAGTTTTCTTTCTTTGTTGTGTCTTTATTTGTTTTTGGAATTAGGATGATGTTGGCCTCATAAAAAGACTTTGGGAGACTCCCATGTTTTTGGATTTTTTGGAATAGTCTGTGAATGATAGGGGTTAGCTCTCCCTTAAATGCTTTGTAGAATTCTCCTGTGAAACCATCTGGTCCCGGGCTTTTGTGTGTTGGGAGTTTTTGGATTACTGCTTCAATTTCTTTTGTTGTTATTGGTCTGTTCAGGCTTTCTGCTTCTTTTTCATTGAGTTTTGGAAGATTGTATTTTTCTAGAAATTTGTCCATTTCACCTAGGTTTTCAAATTGTTTGGCATACAGCTCTTTGTAGTAATTTGTTACAATCCTTTGTATTTCTGTGGTATCTGTTGTAATCTCTCCTCTTTCATTTCTGATTGTGTTTATTTGGGCCATCTCTCTTTTTTTCTTGATGAGTCTGCTTAAAGGCTTGTCGATTTTGTTTATCTTTTCGAAGAACCAGCTCTTGGATTCATTGATCCTTAGAATTGTGCTTTTAGTCTCTATGTCATTTAATTCTGCTCTGATCTTGGTTATTTCCTTCCTTCTGCTTGCTCTGGGCTGCCTTTGTTGTTGTTCCTTGAGTTCTTGTAGACGTAGGGTTAGGTTGTTTGTTTGGAATGTTTCTAATCTTTTTAGGTGGGCCTGTATGGCTATGAACTTCCCTCTCAGGACTGCCTTGGCTGTGTCCCATAAATTTTGGGTTGTCGTGAGTTCGTTTTCATTTGTTTCCAGAAACCTTTTGATTTCTTCCCTAATATCATTCTTGACCCATTCCTTGTTTAATAGCATGCTATTTAATCTCCATGATTTTGAGTGTTTTGGGTTTTTTTCCTTGGGGTTGGTTTCTAGCTTCAGTCCCTTGTGGTCTGAGAAAATGCTTGGTATGATTTCAATTTTCTTGAAATTCTTGAGGCTTGTTTTGTGTCCTCTCATGTGGTCTATCTTTGAGAATGCTCCGTGTACATTTGAAAAGAATGTATATTTAGCTTCTTTTGGATGGAGGGCTCTGTGTATATCAGTAAAGCCCATTTCATCAAGGGTATTGTTCAATGCCACATATCTTTGTTGATATTTTGTTTAGAAGATCTGTCCATTTTTGATAGTTGGGTGTTAAAATCTCCCACTATAATTGTGTTGCTGTCCATATTTTTCTTGTAGTCCTCTAAGATTTTCTTTATGTATTTCGGAGCTCCTATGTTGGGTGCATATATATTTACAATATTTATGTCTTCTTGATGGATTCTTCCCTTGAGTATTATGAAGTGACCTTCTGGGTCTCCTTTATGAACCTTTTTTGAAAGTCTATTTTGTCTGATATGAGTATTGCTACCCTGGCTTTTTTTTCCTGTCCATTTGCTTGGAAGATTTGTTTCTAGCCCTTCACTTTCAGCCTGTGTAGGTCTTTTATCCTGAGGCTGGTCTCTTGTAGACAGCACATATGTGGATCATTTTTTCTTATCCATTCAGCTATTCTATGTCTTTTGATTGGAGCATTTAATCCATTTATGTTTAAGGTTATTATTGATAGGTACTTATTCATTGTCTTTTATGTACGTGTGTTCCTCTCTCTCTCTCTCTTTTCCCTCCCTTCCTTAAAGCAGTCCTTTAAGAATCCCTTGCAGAGCTGGTTTGGTCGAGGTGTATTCTTTTAGACTTCTTTTGTCTGGGAAGCTTATTTGGCGTTCTGTCTTGATCGAGAGCCTTGCTGGATATAGTAGCCTTGGTTGCAGACCTCTGGTTCTCATTACCTGGAGTATTTCTTGCCATTCTCTTCTGGCTTGAAGTGTTTCCATTGAGAAGTCAGCTGTTAGCCTTATTGGGGCTCCCTTGTATGTTACTTCCTGTTTCTCCCTTGATACCTTTAGGATTCTCTCTTTGTCTTGAAATTTTGCCATTTTAATTATGATGTGCCTTGGGGTGGGCCTCTTTGGGTTCCTCTTGATTGGGACTCTGTGTTTGTTGGATTTGTGTGACTTTTTCTCTCATCAAATTAGGGAAGTTCTCCTTCATTACTTGTTCAACTAGGTTTTCGATCCCTTGGTCTTCTTCTTCTCCTTCTGGTATCCCTATTATACGCATATTATTACGTTTCATATTGTCTTGCTTTTCTCTTAATCCCTCTTCATTCTTTCTGAGCCTCTTTTCCTTTTCTTGCTCTTTCTGGATGCTGTTTTCTACTTTGTCCTCCAGCTCGCTAATCTGATCTTCTGCTTCATCGATCCTGCTTTTCATTCCTTCTACTGTGTTCTTCAGTTCAGAAATTGTATTCTTCATTTCCTCTTGACCTTTGTTGAGAGTTTCTATTTCCTTTTTCATGTTTATATAGTTTGCAGTGAGATTGATGTAGTTTCCCTCTAATTTCTGAAAGCTCACTGTGAGTTCATTGAACTTCCTGGTAATCATTGTTTTGAACTCACTATCTGATAGTTGAGTTGCCTCTATTTCATTTAGCATTTTTCCTGAGGCTTCCTCATTTCCCTTCAATTGGGGATTGTTTCTTTGTTTTCTCATTGTTCGTGGTTTTCTTCTTGTTTGTTAATTTGATCTGTTGCGATGCCCTGTAATTATGGTGTGAACTTCTGTGGTAGAACATTTGTGAGATTCAGTGGTGCAATCTCTTTCGTGTATCCTGGTGTTCACAACTTCTGCCTACTCTTTTTTGTGATCAGTTGGAGGAGTACGGCAAAATGGTTTAAAACAGCAAGACAGTATACTATGATATTTACATTAGCAGCCAGTAGAGAAGAGATGGGTTACCTTTTGGCTCCTTATAGTGTTAACCGTGATCCTCCACCCCACTATCCACGTTTTAGAAAGGATGGAAAGAAGGTAAGACTCTTTTTAGGGATGAGAGGATTGTTAGTTGGATCTAGAAAGTTGTGAGGGTGTGGGAGGTCAAATTCTAAGGTAGGGTTGGACTAAAGATTAGTATATAGGAGTAGTGAGTAAAAGAATAGAGACAACACCCACAATAGTATAGTTCAGAAAATTGCAAAGTGGGCTGAGATCAGGTAGGGGTATTGAGAAACATTTACAATTGTATAGACTAGGTCTTACTAGCAGTAATAGTAAAGTGACAGTCTTGTGGCAGAATCGATGAGGTCTAGATAACAAGAATAAAGAGTATAGAACCTTGAGAGGTATATTAATGGAACACAGATGAAGGATAGTAACTTATCAACACCTTGTGACTGAGATACCAGGGGGAACCTATCAAATGACAGTATAACCAGCCAAGGAAAGAAGATTATACAGAAAGAAAAAGAATACCAAACTATTATTAAAATAAAAAAATGTCGGAAAAGTGAGAAAAAGATAATACAAATTTACAGTAACTTGCAAGTTTAAAAAAAAGGAAATAAAAGCAGAAGATGTAGTGCAGGGGAGATAAATTTGGAGTGGAAAGAATAATATTAGGATGCATGGAAGAGAAACATAAGGGATTGCGAGATAAAAATAATACGAATTGAAAAATAAAATGTCACATAAAACACAAGATAAAATCAATCAATCAACAACAGCCACAAAAACCAAACAAAACCAAACAAACAAAAAAACAAAACAACAACAACAAACAAAAAAACCTCTTGTTGGTTTCTAACTGGCCAGACCAGTTTTTCTCATCTTGCTGGCTTCAGCTGGCTGAGGGACCTTTGAAATGCTTCTCTCTCCCAGCCAGATCTCAGCAAGTCTGTCAGGTACCCTGGGCGCTCCCGAACACACTGGCTCTCTGGATCTCACTTCCACGTTCTTCCAGACTCCGGGGTCCTGCAGGTTTCCAGCTCTATGATCTCAGGAGGCACCCGCGAAGTTTTGGGATTCACTGCGCCCTCCCTGGGAATTGTAAAAGGGCGCACCCCTCCCCCAAACTTTTGAGATTCGGGGTCTAGGATCACCCTAAGCACCTCGCCACGACCTCGACCCTTCCGGATTCAAAACCCGCGAGAGTCAGTCTTCCTGACTGGTGCGTGAGCCAAGCCGTTTCCAGCTCCGTGTTCCCCGCCAAACCGAACTCCGACCAGGAGTTGACGCCTTTCCCGGCTCCCCTGGTAGGGCTGGCTGGAAATCTCTGAGCCACTACTGTAGGAATGCACCCAGCGCCACGTCCCTCCCGGGATGACAGCGCGCGATTCAGGCCTCCCTCTGGGGTGCTAGCCAAGCGCAGCCCAGCTCTGTGCTCTCCACCGATCTGCACTTCCACCGGGCTAGGGGTGCGGGCGCTCTTCCAAGCTGCCCCTGGTCCTGTCGGCTAGAGTCCCTCACTTCTCCCAGGTGTCTGGGCGGGTGTTCATATTTCCTGGGCGATTTTTTCCCAGTCCAACTGGCCGATCTGTTTCTTCTAGCAACATGTTCTCCCCTGGAGTTGCTCACCCCCTGTATTCGGGGGAGGGAGCAGCGACTCCCCTCTCCTGGGAGCCCTGAGGCAGACCTGGGAGCACTGGGCCTGGGGTCTGCACACCCCTAGACCCCGCACTGATCCCTGGACCCCTTTTGTCCTTAAGCAGTCTCCTTACCGTCTGGTTTTTCAGTGAGTGCAATAATTTTTGATCTCCTGCTTTCAAAAGTGATTCAGTAACCTAGTCCACTTGCTTTGTTTCTCCGCGAGTTTCCCCCCTCTTCACAGAAGCCGAGAAAAACGCTGCCTAGAGTAAAGCCGCCATCTTCCGTCCCCCTATTATTTCTAAATATATTATAGCATTTGGGGTTTCTAAATAGTCTAGAATAAAAAGATTAATCATTAGTATTTCAATGAAAGAGACCCAAAGAATAAAGGACATATAAATAAACTAATAATAGTAATATTATATGTAGTTTGGTGAAGATCAAAATGAGGTGCTGTGAAACTATATAGAAGAGGCACCTACATGAGGTTGTACTGACAAGTTAGATACATGAAAGATACTGTTCCAAGAAGAGTCTTATGTATATATTTATCCTAATTTGATCTATTGTCTAAGGTAAAGTATAAGGCTAACTTGAAGTCCCTGTTCAACTTGAAAGTTGGTACTAAATCACCTGCAGGAAGTAACTTTTAAAGGAATTGTGGACATAATTTCAAAGATTCAGCTTCATGCAGATCTATCAATACTAATTTTAGCTACTTAGATACTATCATTATAGTAGTATAAAGGAATGTAAATATGTGAATATGATTTTATGACTGTGAATGAGACTCCTATAAGCTCGTGCCTTAAAATATGAAATGAATATATCTGCTTTTTGAAAAAGCAAAGAGGAAATAATATAGTTCACATTAAAATGTTCATGGTCTTTCAGAGCTTGCATTGCACATAAATTAAATAAATATTACTTGACACCTGCCTTTGTGAAAAATTTCTAACAAAAAACTAATTCTTGTGATAATTTATAGTCTCACATTAAAGAGTATAAGTTAAATCTAATCAATATGTATTTACACCCATTTTCTATTTTGACTTAAGTTGTTAATGCAACAAACAGAATTATATTCTCATATGTCATGTTGGTTTATTCTTAATTTTAATGATTTTTCCAAACACCCAGCAATGGATATCTACTACTGGTGGGTCATCTTCAAATATGAAGAATGAGCTTATTTTTTCAATGATAATGAAAAACTCAACTGTATGTGTAATATGTAAAATAACATCAAAGACCAAATATAGAGCTAGGGAGAATACCACATGGGATAGTAAATTAAAACACAAGAGAAGGTATAATTGAAGTGGGAAGAAGAGATGCAGGAAGAAAAGAACTCTTTCAATTTGTAAGAGTTTCAAGTTGTAAGAGTTTCAAGTTATAATAGGTACCAACAGGTTTTGGAATAAAAAAAGCATCATTGCATTTTTCAAGAAAGGAGAAAAAAGTATAATACATAGCAGACTAATATCAATATATTTGTTGAAGATGAGTAGGGATAGAAGTTAGATTTTAAGGTGTTAAAAGAATATTTATATTGAAAATTATTATAAACAATATAGAATAGAATCTTCAGTAAGGGGTGTAGCCAAGGTTGTAGTTGCCATCTAATATTCATCCCCCTCTGAATTCTAGTTAAAATATTATATTTTCAAGCTGCATTTGTAGCTCATAATTTTTTTTATTTAGACAGAGGGGAAGGGAGAGAGAGATGGAGAGAAATCTCAATGTGTGGCTGCCTCTCAGGCACACCCAGGCATGTGTCCTGACTGGGAATCGAACAGGTGACACTTTGGTTTGTAGGCCGGGGCTCAATCCACTGAGCCACACCAGCGAAGTGTAACTCATAAAATTTATGTGACCAAGTTCTGGCCAATGAGATGTAACAGGTAGTGTTGTGGGGAATGTCTTCAAAGAAGCATGAAGGCTGCTTAAAGAAAGCTGAATAGGACATGTCATTTTCCTCATTCTCCCACTGCAGGCCTGGATGCCAGTACAACAGATGCTATAGTAGCTATCTTAGAACAAAGAGGTGACCTTGAAAATGAAACCATGAACTGAGGAAGGTAGAACAGAGAGATAGGAACCTAGATATCTGATGACACTGTGGATCTGTCATATAAGCCTTAAATTTCAAGTTCAGCTTCTTTTACATAAAAGAAAAATAAACTTCTATCATGCTTAAAGAAATCTTATTTTCAGTACTGTTTTATAACTGAACTTAATTCTCATATACACTGATTCTGTATCTCCAGGGTCTTTAAATGTCTACAAAGTAACTGCCACTAATAGGCTTCTAAAGGAGAAAAAAGGGGAAACTATGATTCAATGATATAAATCCACTGAATTGTTCTACTCTTAAATCAAGGTGATGAAACATATAAACCATTTTTTTCATGGTTAGTGAATGTATACATGGTCTTGAAGACAGACTTTGTGTGCAAAGACAGACCAGAGGTATTCTGAAGCATATATATGAGCTAGTTTATGCTGTGGCAACAAACAAGGCCAAAATGTTCATGACTTAAAATAAAACTTCTTGCTCACTGTACATGTACAACATAGGTTGATGGGGGGCTTTTTTCCATGAGGTCAATCCACACCAAATAAGGTCCCTTTGCACAGAAGGGGAAGAATGGCCTAGAATGTGGGGCATTATTATTTACTTGGGTGACCTCATCTCCCCTTACATTCCATTGGTCAGAACTGCTTGTTAGCATACAGCTGTGACTGACTTTAAAGTGTGGGAATATTCAGTATTTCTCAGAACCAGAAGACAAGTGGATCTTGGGGCACATTAATAATATCGAATACCTTATGAAAATGTAAAAGAATCTATGTGAGAACTTAATGCACAATAATAATGTTTTTACCTTTTGGTTGCAAATTCCACTGTAAATTAAATTAATTTCTTAAAGATTTTCCTCCACAAAGAAAAACCTAAAAGATTTCCAGATAAAAATTTCTAGGTAAGACCAATATTTCTTTAGCAGGTATAAGGAGATTTAACTAATAATGAGTCTTTGCTTGAGAAGATCAGCCCTAAAATCCTATAGATTTGCAAATACCCACAGGTGTTCATTCATCCCTTCATGGAGCACATACACTTGGAGCATTTGTTAAGTGCAGCTTGGATAAAACCTACTGAGACCAGGGCACAGGGAGAAGGGTTTGAGGAGGGAAATGTTCATGACTCTAAATATTTAGAGAATTCTGTCTTGAAATGTAATTTTATTCACAATACAGCAACTATATTATAGTCTCCAAATACATTTAGGTTATCAGATGGTTCTTGGGAACTAATTACATCATCATGATTAAAACACTGCAGGAACATTTATCCTAAATGGGGAATTTTAAAAAGAATATATCTAAGTAAACAAGATTTCTATGTGTATAAGATCCTGAGAAGACTTTTACCAACCGCTGATGCTTGCTAGTTGCATAAACATTTTGTAATAATGTAACAGTGTGGTTATTTTTTTACAAAATACAAGATTTGCTGGCATTTTAATTCGAGTCATCAATCTAATTCTTTTTGTTTCTTTAAAATGGTATTTATGGAGCTGCTATAAAGTATCACTGCTAGAATATCTTATGACAGATTCATAACAATTAAGTCAATATTTAAAAGAATAATTTTGATAAGTGAAATAAGCCAGACAAAGACAAATACTATGTTATCTCACTTGTATACAGAATCCAAAAAAGTCAAACTCATACAAACCAGAGAGTAAAATGATGATGGCCAGGAACACAGGGGATGGCAGGGAGGGCAAGATGTTGGTCAAAGGGCGCCTCCTTTCTGTTATAAGATAATAACTTCTGGAGATCTAATGTACCACATGGTGATTATAATTAATAATTTATATTGTGTACTTAAAATTTTCTAGGACAGTAGATCTTAAGTATTCTTACTCCCCATCCTATACACACAAAAAGCAACAGGTAGCTGAGGTGGTGGATGTGTTAATTCACTAAATTGAGGTAATCATATCACTATATATATATTAATCATAACATTGTAAACTTTAAAAATAAATCACATTGTAAAACTTAAAAAAAGAATGATAGGAAAAATCTATGATGGACAATATCACAACAAAAAAAGCTGCTAATTATGCTTTCATGTTCTGAATATGTTGGTATAACTCTTGTGGAAATATTTTAAAAGTGTTTTTCCCAATTTTAATTATTTATCTAGGTAGATGACTTGAAATGGAAATGTTGGTTTAAAGTGTATGAACATAAATTTGAAAGAACAAATTCAACACATTCTTTCAAATTGCTCCAAAAACCTTATACTAATTAACACTGCAATATATGATCAGATTACTGATGGCTCTTTATTTTGGTTTAAAAAACTCATCAAAATTATTCCATTTTTTTGCTTTTTTTTCCCACTGTTTTTATGCTAAGAAAGTCCCTTCTTATTCAGAAACTGCATTATTTACCTATATTTATTCTAGTATTGTGACTTGTTTTATTCTCTTGCCTTTGATCTAGTTATTTTGTATTTATTTTATTAATTCCTTCTTTCTTGCATACCCTTTGACGTAGAAGTGTTAGCATTGTCACAGTAAAGATGATATGACTTTTTCTAGAATAAACGGTCACCATGATTCTTTTTACTTTTAAAACATCTGATGAATTTGCTATAGCTTGATGAGACCTTCCAAATCAATTTAGTTTTAGACAACTCACCACTTTTTTAATTATGAAAAATTGGCCACTTTAATTTCATGTTTTCTTTCTGTTGTGTTCAAACCATTTGATTAAAAATGTCATTAACTCTTCATTTCTACTAATTAAAACTCTAACAGTTCAGTTCAACTAACAATGTTGTCAGTAGATTGTCAACTGAATGGATTTTTATTTCAAATTGGATGTGAGAAAGCAATTTTGGCATAGCACTTCTATAATGACTTGTTCAATTGCTATTAAGTTCTACTTCCATGAAAATGATTGCTTTTTACTAAATGTACAGTTTGATATCAATACAGATCAAGAAGGACAGGTAAGTTTCATGAAACTTTACAAGTAAACAGTTTCAATGAATGTTAGTTATGGAACACCAATTTTGAAAAGTTAGTGGGCAGCCTAATTTTTGGTATTTTTCCCCCTGAATTATATATTGTGATAGCTTTTTTCAAGCAAGAATTTCAGTTTAAAAAAAAAAAATTTCCCTTTCAATAAAACAAATTTTCCCTTACAATAAAACAAAATTTTATTGTAAAATAAAACACAAGACAAATGTGTACCTCAATAAATTGTTTTAAGGTGAACATTCTTGTAACTATCATCCAGGTCAAAAAATGGGCCTTGCCAGTGCTCCCAGAAGCTTCTCTTTGTTCCTAAGCCTAGTCATGGCTCTTATTCTTTTATTCTCCCTCCGACGGTAACCATGATCTCGACCTCCACAGATATCAGATTTCTGTGTTTCTTTGTGGTTTATCACCCAAAATGTGCATCTGATGTGGACCCTGGCTTGTGAGGTCCACCACAATGTGGATGGGGGAAAGACATTCACATGGGCTATAGAGTTCTGTGGAGGAAATGGGCAGGCAGCTTCACTTTCTAGGGGAGCAAAAGCCGTGGCCCTTATCATGACCGGTCTTTATTTCTTTTTCTGGGCACATTATGTGATGGTCCTCACTTACTATGCCCAGGTTCATTTTAGGTGGTTACCTTTTACAGAAAACAAAGGAGCCAATGCCCCTAATCATTTCGCAAATGCAAAGGCAAAAGTAGTTGAACCAGTTACACTCGTCCTTGGAAGGTTTAGCATGGATTTTAGGAACTTACAGTAAGTACTTGCTGTCTCAATTCAGGGTGAGGGAGTTTTAGCAAAGGTAAGACTCAAAGAGGCCTATGTACATTGGCAAGCCTGATTCTCCACGGGAGAACCTATCCATGGGCATGGGTCCTGTGCATCTCCAAGTGTGAGCTGGGCTCACGCCACACAGAACGTTCTCCTACATGCATCCTTAAATTCACAGTTAAGCATTTTATTTTAAAGCTTTAAAAATTGTTGTCTTTGTGCCTCTTTCACAGTGGGAAGAGTGGAGTGACAGTTTCCATTTTTGCTAAATAAAAAGTTTTAAAATGGAAAGTTTAATTAACCTCTAAGTCCTTTGTGAATGGAATTTACATTCTTTTACTCACCAAAAATAGACAATCAGTAATATCATCCTTTAGAAGAAATTTATTTAAAAAGTGTTTTGATGTCAGTCACTGTTGTCATAGGAGAACTCTAAACTTTTACATTATATTTTATACTACTTATTTCTTTGTGTGGACCTCAAAATTTTTGTTATTGTCAATGACCTCAGCCTGTATACCAGTGAAAGAAAAGAAAATATGTACATTTTAAGCATCAAGAGAAAGAGAAGAAAAAGTTGAGTTTTGAAAGAGAATGCTTGAGGAGCCTAGGTCAACAATTAATGTAAGTGGCATCAATTTGTTTTTCTTTGTTTTTTAAGATAAATATTTTTGTTGAAGAATAAAACAATTTGGAGAAGTTGACAAATCTTAAGTGTAGAGATTTATGAATTTTTATAAAGTGAATATATCATAAGTCACCTCTCAGATCAATCAGGCTGTAGGTCACAATGGGCACCTGAAAAGGTTCCCTCATGTCTCCTCCCACATGTTGTCACTCCCACCCTCACAAAAGGGAACCACTATTCTGACTTGCATCCCTGTGGATTAGCCTATTGGTATTTGAATTTTGTATAAATGGAAACATGTGGTATTGGGCACTCAATTGTGCTTGGCTTCTTTTACTCAATATTATGATTGTGATATTTATATTGTTAGTTCTTTTTTGTTAGAAAAATGGCAATAGTAATTGGTTCTTTTAAACTGCTATCTATTATTCTACTGTATGAATATACCACATTTTATTATCCATTCTACTGCTGAAGGACATTTGAGTTGTTTCCAGTTTCTGATCTTTTCCATATAAAGCTTCTGGGGTCCTTCTTTGTCTTTTTAAGGATACATAGGTGGACATATTTGTGTTGACTAAATTGCTAGGAAGGAAATGGCTTTGTGAAAGAGTATTGAAGGCATAACCTTGATACAAGTAAAGAGTTTTCCAAAGTGTTGGGATCTTTTTTACACTCTTACCAGTGGTGTATAAGATTTCCAATTGCTTGTCATCCTCATTAACATTTGGTATTATCAGCCCTTTAAATTTCAGTCATTTTGTTAAATGTACAATGGCCTATCATTGTGGTTTTACCTCATTTTTCTGATGACTAAGAAGAAGTCATAAGAAAAACATATTTTCTTACGCTTATTGGCCATTTAGCTATCCTCTTTTTTGAATGTGTGGTTCATGCTTGCTCATTTTGTGTTAAACTGCATTGTCAATCTCTCTCTTACTAATTTGTAGAGTTCCTTTATATATTCTAGATACAAATTTTTCATCAAATGCATTGCAACTGTCTTGTTGAGTCTGGCTTCACTTTAATTTTCTTAATCTTTTGGTTATTAAAAATTATGAACTGTTAACAAGTCCATATTTATCTTTCTAGTTGTTTTCTTTGTGTCTTGTTTAAGAAATCTTAGCCTACTCCTAAGTCATGAAGGTATGTTATCTTTTTTTCCTTTTTTTATCTTCAGCTGATGACATGCTATTGATTTTAGAAGAGAGAGGGAGAGAAATATTGATGTGAGAGGGACACATCAGTCAATTACCTCCTGTACATGCCCCAAACCAGATGGACCCTGCAACCTGCATATGTGCCCTGACCAGGAATTGAACTCACAATCTTTTAATTTACAGGATGACACTTCAACAACTGAACCACACTGGCCAGGGCAAGGTATGTTGTCTTATAGATACTTTACTATTTTATTTTTTATTTTTTACTTAGGACTATGATCAATCTGGAATTGACATTTGTATATATTGAAGGATTGGGATCATGATTCATTGTTTTTTCTACTCCCAAATTACATCAATCCAGCATAATTCTTGAAAATAGTAGTTTCTCCTGTTGCATTGCAACATCTTAATATAAACCATAAAACATATACATATATAAAATATAAATATATTTAAAATATAAAAGTATATAAGATAGGAGGCAACAGGTAAAGAGTACAATTAAATATGAGATGACTGACTCAATAAAAGCCATTGGCTGAGTTTATAGCCAGAGCCTTTAAGGACAAAACATTGTGGACATCACCACTTCATCAGGTTGCCAGGAGTGGCAGCTGACTCAACGAGATGTAACAACAATAAGCTTCTTGATTATAAATCAGGTGACTGTATATGTGAATGTGTTTCCACAATCTCTGTCTTGCTCTATTATTTGATTTTACTGCTCTTAATAATAATAGTAATGGTGTTTATTGCTATAGTTTTATGTCTTGATATGTGGTAGTTTAAGACATCCAGTTTTGTTTTTATTTTTCAAGATTGTCTTGCACTTATAGATAAATCTTAGAATCAATTTCCGCAAAAATCTGATTTCAATTAAAATTATTTTGTTCAATTTATGGAAAAATTAATACCTTCATAATATGGAGGGTTTCTAGCGATAGTATATCACTCCATTTAGTTAAACCTTCTTTAACTTACCTCAGTAGTGTCTTGCAATTATTTTATAGAGGTCTTTTAATCAAATATTTTATTTATTTTTAGAGAGGGGAAGGGAGGGAGAAAGACAAGAAGAGAAACATCAGTATGAAGAGAAACATCAGTATGAAGCTGCCTCTTGTACATTCCCTGACTGGGAACCAAACCTACAATCGAGGCGTGTGCCCTGACTGGGAATTGAACTGGTTACCGTTCACTTTGTGGGAGAACAAACATCCAACCACCTGAGCCCCACCAGCCAGGGATTATAGAGGTTTTGAGGGTCATTTTGTTAGCGTTAACTCCAAGCATTAAATATTTTTAAAGCTAGCTCACTTAAGAATGTATGAAACTATCATTGGAAAGGTAATTTTTTGACTAGAAGCCAGTGATGGAGGAAACTAACCATGGTGTTACACAAATAATTAATCTCTTAGATACTAAAAGGAGAAATATTTTTCCTCATTTTTGGTGGGCCTATGTAAATAGTGTGTCTTTAAGGAATAATTTTATCTAATACACATTCACTTAAGTAGCTGCCTTAATTTCATTCTTCACATTTACTTTAGTATATTCAGAAATAAAAGGAAGTTGGGTCTAGAAAAGAATAAGAAACACTTTTTTTTTTAGATTCAAGTGGGCTGAATTTACTCGACAAATAGAAGAAAATCTTCAGTCCTCTACCAAAATAATATCTTACCAAGAATTTGAAATGTATTTTAAAAAGATGTATTCACAGTCTGAATTGTGTACAAAGCAGTGTCTGTAGCAGCAGAAGCCAGCCAATAAACACACGAGAGTAAATGAGCCCCCTGAACCTGCACCCCAGCCCTGCCAACCACACAGGAAACAAGCAGTCCTATACTTCCTGCCACAGATGGTTGAGTTTGAAGGTGCTCTGTTGTAACAATTATTTATTTTAAAAGGAAAATTTCTTCTTGGGAAATTTTCCTCTAAACAGATCAGACTGAAGTGCTAACATCACATTCCAGAGTCCAGGTGGACCTGACTACTTCCTCAGGGCAATGTGGCACCACCAGTAATCACTTTAAATGTAAATGCATTAAATGCACAAATGAAAAGAGATAGGGAAGCTGAATGGATTAAAAAAACAAGACCCATGTACGTACTGCCTATAAGAGGTACATTTCAGAATGAAAGATACACATAGACTAAAAGTAAAAGGATAGAAAAAGATATTTCATGCATGTGGTAATGAAAAAAATACCTGGGGTAGAAACACTTATATTAGACAAAATAGACTTATAAAGAAAAAGGTTATAACAAGAGACAAAGGAAGAATATCATTATACTAAAGGGACCAATCCAACAAGAGACTATAACTGTTGTAAACATTTATGCACTCAACATAGGACTGACTAAATATATAAAGCAAATCTTGATGAACATAAAGGAAGAGCTCAACAGAAATACAGTCATAGTAGTGAATTTTAACTCCTCATTGACATTAATGAAGAGAAAATCAACAAGGAAACAGGATCTTTAAATGACACATTAGACCAGATGGATTGAATTAATAGTTTCAGAGCATTTCACCCCAAAGCAGCAGATAGATAAACATTGCTTTAAATAATTGAGAGTTATGCCATACCTCCCAGGATTTCAGTTTGCTCTTGAGTGAGTGAAAGTTGTAAGTTGGTAGGAGCTTTTTCAGATATCAAATGTCAATAGTCTAATAATCAATAGTTCTATAATATAGGTGAAAATAACTTTTTTTAAAAAAAGTATTTTAGTGAACTCTGTCTTTTTTAGGGATTTAATCATTTATTCAGAAAACTCTTCGACAGAGATGGCCCTGATTGGTGACATTAACATACTATTCTTTATTTTGTAATATGCTCCATCACAAAAATATTTACAGCTCTGCCCAAAATATCCAGATACAAACTAACTGCTCTTCATTGCGGTACATATGAAAACACAAATAAACAAAAAACAGAGCCAAAAACAAAGATGCATGATAATATAATATCATTTTATTTTAAAATATTGTATTTATGTATGCAACATTTTCTTTATAATTTATACTATAAGTGTGAATCTAAGTTGAAATACAATAGCATAAAACATACTAATATTTCTGAAACACCTACTTTGTGCCAATAATTATACTGGGCAGCATTACAAATGTCACTCATTACGAGACAGATTTTCTCCTCTTGTTCAACATGAGAAAACTGATGGTCAGAAAAGTGAAGTAAAAAGAGCTGGAAATGAACTCAGGCCTATATGACTTTGTAGTTCAAGTTCTTGCCACCGTGTCTTGCTACCATTGTGGTAATTATAAAACAAGAAAACATTCCAGGCGTTCTGGAAATTACAATAAAAATTCTAGCCCTAGCTGGTGTAGCTCAGTGGCTTGAGCACAGGCCTGTGAACCAAAGGGTCGCTGGTTCGATTCCTAGTCAAGGCACAGGTCTGGCTTGTGGGCCAGGTCCTCAGCTAGGGGCCTGCTACAGCAACCACATATTAATGTTCTTCTCCCTTCCATTCTCCTTCCCTTCCCCTCTCTCTAAAAATAAATGAGTAAAATCTTAAAAAAAAAGAGAAAATTCTAATGATCATTTTGAAAGTACAGTATTAAAAGAAAGAGATCTAGGCACTTAAATCTTTTTGGGAAAATGCCAATAACAGAATTACACTAACTTTGCCTATTCCATAGAATATTCCATCTTATAGTTTCAATACTTTTTATCAATGCCTTTGAAGTATCATACATATTCCACATTATGTTCTTTGGCTTATTGTCCAAGTTAAATAGAATTTTACCCAAGAGATGGTTTATCACTAATCACCAGAATTGAAACCACAGAGCTCTTGGTAGGATCTGACTAGAATGCTGATACCAGGGAATTGGATATGTTAAAACATGTAATTGTAATTTAGTATGTCTAAGGAAATTGAATCAACCAGTTTTATAAGTGGTGTCAAATGTTTAGGGAAAATTAATCTGTCATAATTGTAAGTCAATTGAGAATTGATCAAAGAAAAAAGAGAAAACTACATGTTTTTTTTTACTTTAACAAAAATGCTACATTATTCCCTGGCCAGTATGGCTCAGTTGGTTGGAACATCATCACATATACCAAAAGGCTGGGGTTCAATTCCCAATTGAGGCACATACCTTGGTTATCAGTTCAGTTCTCAGTCATGTGAGTACAGGAGGCAACCAGTCCATGTTTATCTCTCACATTGATGTTTCTCGCTCTCTTTCTCCCTTCCTCTCTCTTTAAAATTAATAAACATATTCTTTAAAATTAAAAATACATACTACACTCACACGTGCATTTATAAGATGAAATTTCTCTTTGGAGACAAAAACAATTAATTTAAATAATAATATGAATAACATATGAAAATTAAAATATGCACCACTGTAACCATTCTTTATGTATATATTCACAAAATACTCTTCCTGGACATTAAGAGATAATTGGTTTGAGGTAACTGTGAGGACTCTTTCAGAAAGAACTCTAGTCCTAGCAATAGCATCAATATGTGAGTACTTTACAAAAAAATTAAACTTGCCCTGCCCAGTGTGGCTCAGTTAGGTGGCACATAGTCCTGTAACCAAGAGGTTGCAGGTCTAATTCCTGGTCAGGACACATACCGAGGCTGTGGGTTCAGTCCCCCAATCTGGTTCATACAATCCCCAGCCCAGGTGCGTAGTATCTCTGGTCCAGGCACCTGTGGAAAGCAACTGATGAATGCTTCTCTCTCACATCAATGTTTCTCTCTCTCCCTTCCTTTTTGTCTATAAAGCAATGAAAAAATGTGCTCAAGTGAAGATAAAAATATTTTAAAAATTAAAGTTTATTTTGTAGTAATTTGGAATAATGAGAAGTGCCTTTCTCATCCCATCATATCAGAGGGTACACGATATCCATATTACACTACTGGTAATGTTAATCTTGACTACTTAGTTAAGGTAGTTTTGGCAGATTCTGCATTTGTAAAGTTACTACTTTTTGCTTTCTGTATTCTATTCTCAGTCCAGCCCATATTCTAAGGAAGGGGTTGGGGCTAAGCTTCACTTCCTGATTAGAGGAGCTGTTTCCATGTATTGCTTGGAATTCTCTAAAGAAGATTTATCTCTTCCCTCCCAATTATTAGCCTCTTAAAAGTCCAATATCTGAAATTACCTGTCTGTTGTTTCTTGAGGACTATTAAGAGGATTCATAACAGATATGAGTAGGTAAGTTTTATGAAAACTGCAAAGTTTTAAGCAATTATATTCTCTTAGGTATATTTTTGAGGATAAGTTTTAAAGACATATTTAAATATTGGAGTAAATTTTATCTAAGTGTGTTAATGTACTAAATATCATCTTGAATTATTTTTGCTTCCTTGACATGCCGCAAAGCGCAAACTTCATCAATGAAACACAGATTTTGGAATAGCGATGGGAGGGCACAAACTTCTTAAGAGGGGCACACTGCATGGGTGTGATCTGTGATTACACCATATTCTCTGAGTCCCTGCTGGGTAGTTCAGGACATAAAGTACAGTAAGGTAAGAACCACAGATGTATAGCACAGGGTTTTAAACTTCCCATTAAAATTATAAAACACCTTTGCTACAGTTGTCTTTTGATAATTTAATATCAGGAAAAATTATAAAATACTTTAATAACAATTTTTGATGCTTTTATTACTTTAATGAAATTCAAATTATTTTTTTTCACCAAAAGTCCTTAGTGAAAGACTTGCAATCTAAATCAAAAGGCTATTATGTCTAAATCACAGTTAAATTATTAATCTAATTTTCATGTCAGAGTTTCACTTGTCATACTCAGCAGGCTGGCAATTATTATTGAGTGCAATAAGTTTTCAGTTTTTAGGTAATCAAATGGTAAACATTAAATGATCAAACATGAGCTCATTTAAAGGAAACAAAGAAACAATCAATATTGCTGTATCTGGATTGATAGAAAGCAACTTTTAACTGCCAAACATTTTTCTTGTTGCATTTCAAATACAGGTACATGAGAAAATTTTTTAATCTCATAATCATAGTCAGAAAATTTATTCTAATTTGGAGCAAAAATGATGTTCTCTAGACTTAAATTTTAAAAATTAGATCTTTTGTGGTTAGGAGACTTCAAAGTCTTCTTGGGCCAACTTAAGATCTAAAAATAAAATATTTTCCATTATAATTGGGAAATGGCTGGTGGTAGGATACAGATATGATTTTTTTGTATTGTGAATTTAGTTATTCACAATTTTATGAATACATATCCTTCAGTTCCTTAGACAATAATATGAATTATGGATTGTAACATTTCTTGACTACTTATTTTGTACTAAGTACTATTCTAAACACTTTAAGCTCATCTCATTTAATCTTTACAACATCCTAGAGGTACACACATATTTTACATACAAGGACAGTGTTTTAAGGAAATTATACAGTAAAAGTAAAAATAGAAAGCAAATTGCGATTAAATATAACTCATGGTGAATATTTTAATTGAATAGTTTAATTCAATTAAAATGTTTATTGTGACAAATAAAATTTCAATTGTTAACAATCATTAACACCATGCACTATCTTGTACCTAGATTGCAGAAAATGTCACCATTTTTGACTTTCAGGATGCTTTTAAATTTTAGTAAAAGAACTGTTTTGTTGAAATCTATAAGTAACCAAGAACAGATTCATAGCATATATGATTTCAAAAAGTTTTATATGATTATCACATGCATACTTAAAGAGCACAAATTGAAATTCATTTTCCACTTTCTACTTAAATATATATTTGTATTATATCCATACACACATAAGTATAGTACCTTTGTTTTCTTCCATGTGATTTACTGTATCAGTTCTTATATTTAGGCTTTTGATCCATTTAGAGTTAATTTTTGTGTATGGTGATAGAACATACTTAAAATAGCCATATTACCTAAAGCAATATATGATTGTAATGCAATTTCCATCAAAATCCCAATGGCATTTTTCAAAGAAAAAGAACAAAAATAATCATCAAATTTGTATAGAGGCATAAAAGACCCCAAGTAGCCAAAGCAATTCTGAAAAAAAAAAATACAAAGCCATAGGTATTTATTGCACTCCCTGACTTCAAATAATACTGCAAGGCAACAATAATAAAAACAGCATGGTATTGGCAGAAAAACAGACACACAGAGCAATAGAACAGAATTGAGAGCCCAGAAATAAAACTACATGTATATGGGCACATAATTTTCTACAAAGGAGCCAACAACACACAATGGAAAAGAGAAAGCCTTCAATAAGTGTTGCTGGGAAAACTGGAGAGCCATGTGCAAAAGAATGATACTGCAACAATTTAAATATACAACATTTCACAACAAAAGTCAATCACAGCAATAGAAAGGGACAAACTATTGATACATACAAACTATTGGATGGATCCTAAGGGAATTACTTTGAATGAAAAAGGACAACCTCATACTTTTACATATTATAAAGTTTCACTTACATAAACCTCAGAATGACAAAATTATAGTGAAGGAAAACATAGCAGTGGTTGTCAGGTGTTAACAGTTGGGAGAGAGAATATCATGAAAGGAATCTTTATAAAGACGGAATAGTTTTGTATCTTTTTTTGTGGTGATAGTTACATGAATCTACATTTGATAAAATGGCATAGGATTATGTAAGCACATTTCAACAAAGCTAATTGGGTGAAGGGTACATAGGATCTATTTCTACTATTTTGCACCTTCTTATGAATCTATTAATTATTTTAAAATAATAAAAAGGATCATTATTACCAAATAAGCAAAATCATTAAATAACTTGAAACCTTCACCCATGAATTTAATTTTTAATTTTAAAAGTATTCAGTGCTATAACAGAGGTAGCAAATAAATCCATATTTGAAGTTTTGAAGTCCATCTTTCATAAAATAAAAAAGTCTTCTGTGTTCAATCACCTCTCCTGCCTGTTATATTTTGGTAACAAATTTAAACATTCAAAATGTAAAGGCAAGAAAACGGATTCTAATAAATGTACCAGCCAAAATAATTTAGGAAGTGTCATACTGAGAAAGAAGAAAAGAATTAGAGCAGTTACATACATTTTTGACTGGGTTTTTCTATATAGACTCCTAAAAATTTATTTTGTGGCTTAGTCAGTAAAAAGCACTATGTATGATGATATACTTTCTGTTTTAGAGCCTTTATATAGACTGAAGATTCAAAATAACAAATATGATATTACATTTTCTGCAGTGTTTATAATAGAAACTCTTAGGTCTCAGACCAGAACTGTGTTCAACTTCCGGCTGAGTGATTTGCTAGCTTGGTGACTCCATTAGGCATAATGCAGTGATGGGGTAAAAGCTACTGGGAAGTGGGATGAGGGCTGAACAAGCAAAAATTAATGGAATTGGAGGGATAATTAAATCCTTATTTATGGAAATCAGGGGTGGAAAAGATTCAAGAGTATGTGAGTGGTCAGCCTTAAGAGCCAAATTAGCTAATGAGTTTTTAAATAGCATGAGGATCCACAGCATCTGCTGGAATTGGCAAATGCATGGCCACAATAATTTTGGTGAAAGCAATTTTAGTTTACTGATGGTAATACTTGAGAAATAAATTACAAAGTGGAAAATATCAGATGAAATCATTCTCAGGATTATAGATGCCAAGTAAATGGGAGATACGGGCAGTAGAAAAAGATAAAAGATATATAGCTTCTGCACAGTAAAAGAAACCATAATAAAATGAAAAAGGAAACCAGACAAATGGGAGAAGATATTTGCAACCAACACCTCTGATAAGGGGTTAATATTGAAAAATGTATAAAGAATTCATACACCACAATGACAACACAATAAAGAATCTGATAAAAAAAAAATGGGCAGAGGACCTAAACAGACACTTCTCCCAAGAAGACACACAAAATATGAATGATGTCTCCCAAGAAGACAACAGAATATGAAAAGATGCTCAATTTCACTAGCTATTAGGGAAATGCAAATTAAAACTACAATGAGACATCACCTCACACCTGTTAGAACAGCTATTATTCACACGATAATTCATCTGTCTCAACCAGGAAATCAGTAACCCTGCTGTAAAAGACCAGATAGTAAATATTTCAACTTTCAGACCATGTGGTTTCTGTCACAACTACTCAGCTCCATCACTGTAGCACCAAAGTGGCCATAGCCAATAAACAAATGAGGATGGTTGTTTTTAAATAAACTTTAATCATGGATCTGAAACTAGAATTCCCTATAATTTTTGTGTCATTAAATGTTATCTTTGATTTTTAAAAAACATTGAATAATGTAAAAACCATTCTTAATTCCCAGATTGAGGATGGATTTGGCCTATAGACCATAGTTTGCAGATTCCTAATGTAAGCCTTTCTATTCTCACTCATTCATTTGTCACTGTTAAATGATATTTGCTTGTCACTCTACTAGGCATTAGGAATTAAAAGACATCTTTTCATTTTTCAAGAAACCTAGATTATCATGGAGGAGGCAAATTTAAAAAATAATTATTATCCCATGCAACACACACACAAAAGATAGAGAAGTATGGGTGGGAGGTGGAATTGCAAGAATAAGAATGATGATAACAATGTGTATGAGTTACTGTCTTCAAAAGCAACAGTAATATCTATTAAGAGGATTAAATATAAAAATAGAAATTCCTTTTTAAAGGCTAAATATCTATGAAAATGTTAGTAACTATTATGTCTAGTAATTTTTTCCAGAAATTTAACATTTATTAAACATTGGTTTTCTACAAATATAAAAGGAAATACTCAAAACAACATTGACCTAAAACTATTTCTTATGTTGTATATGTATACAGTCATACATATTAATACACAAACATACACAGGATATCTTATTATTTTAATTTAGAAATTCAATCATATTTTACATGTAGTTTATGGATCAGAAGAATCCAAACTTAGATTTTGCATTCAAATAAATCATTTCAGTCCCAGATACAGCCATTAAAAGGAATAGGAACATTCATTTGCAACAATTGTAGTTTGCAACAATTTGGATACTCATCCTGCTATACAGCTTCTTGCCACACATTAAGCAAAATATCTTCCTCAGTTAAGCAGCCAATCTATATACAGGGTAGGGCAAAAGTAGGTTTACAATTGTGAGTATGCAAAACAGAGTTTATTCTTGTATTGTTATTTATCAATTATTGTATTATTTTCCATATGAACAACTGTAAACCTACTTTTACTCCACCCTGTATGTTTTGAAGATAAAGAAAAATAACTTTCCTTTAATCTTACATGTAAGTTCTATTCCCTAAGCTACTTATTTACAATGCAAGTAGATAATTTTTTCAGAATAGGAAATTGAGAATCTGTGTACAAGTTCAAGTTGCATAAAATTATAAAAGGAAATTTCTATTTTATTGTTAAAAAAATTCTCATTTGAGGGCATGTTCATTGATTTTTAGAGAGAGCAGGGGATGGAGGGGGAGAGAGAAAGAGAGAAACATTGGTCGGTTGCCTCCCATATGCACCCAAACTGGAGATCAAACCTGCAACCAGGTATGTGCCCTGACAGGTGTGACCTACAAGTTTTCTGTGTACAGGACAGTGTTCTAACCAACTGAGCCACATTGGCCAAGGCTATGAGGGCTTTATAATGTGCAAGGGTCATCTGAGCTGCTTGCTGAAATACTGTTTCCAGATCCCAACACAGGGGTTCTGATTCAGTAGGTCAGGAATCAGGCCACTAAGTATATAATTTTTAAAACAAATAGCTCAGGTTATGTTGCTAAAGGAGGCCTAGGGACAACACTTAAGAAATGGCTTTAAGAGGAAAACAGTTAAGGTTTTCATTTTTTCTTAGTTCCAACTTGGGAACATTCTAGACACTTAAGAAAAACAGAAGTCTGTTCACTCTATATGCCTTTATTTAAAAACAGTTCTCAAAGGAACAGAGTTTCCCTGAAAACAATGACAAAATTCCAAGCAGTTTAGGGCCAGAATAAGCAACACTGCAGACAAAGACCAACTGACTTTACCATGTAGAGCTACAAAAGTCTCAGCTTGATGGAAAAATCTTTCATACATGGCCTTTCCTTGACAAATGAAGAAAGATGTCAGTGATCCAGAATCCCACATCCTAAAGAAGAACATTCAGGTAAGGAAATGGTGATTTCAAGGCACTTAAATCCTGTTACCCTACTTTGAAATTTGCCAGTTTGAAGACAAAAGCAAACAAAACAACAAAGTAAACATAACCTTGCAAATACTTTCTCTATTCCTCAACTATCCTGGAACTCTTGTTAAAAGTTTCGAATACCTCAGACATAACTTTCAAACACCATTAATTTGCTATAAAATGAGTGCTTGATATCGTCAGTTGTGAACCCCCAAGGTGATATGACAAAGGTGCAGCTTGATTCTCCTAAAAAGACAAAGGGTTTTGCCTTTATTATGAATTCGATTGCAAAATATGTACTGTGATAATAATTTCTTACAAGAAAGTATTTCTGTGTTTGTATGTGTATGCATAAATAATATCACACATACATATTATATGTATATAATTAATTTTGTACTATCACATTCATTTAATGAAGGAAGTGCTTTTACAAATTTGCTTTGCCTTTAACCATGCTTTCAAGATTCATTTAAGACGTGTCTTGCCCTGATGGGCGTGGCTTCATTGGTTGAACTTCATCCAGGAAAGCGAAAGTGCTAGGTAGGATAGGTAGTAAACTAAGACAGCGAGGAGGAGGAAGACATGTATCAGCCACTGATTCAGCAGTCCTGAGCGTGGTCCCCTGAGATCATCAGGTGTTCCTACATCACAAGCAGGGATAGTGCAGGAGGAGGGGAGTCCTTGGGACTTGGTGCTGGGAAAGGGAGCCTCTGTAGCAATTTCACTAACACAGAGTCTTTGCTACCTGAGAAAGAAACTTTTTGTAGCTGTATATATTCTCAAGGTTTGGAAAGGGAAGAAGGAGGGGGAACCTAGAAGCTGACCAAAGTACATAACCCCTGAACCTTGAGAAGTGCATTCTGATTAGCCAAGTGCCCACTCGTAGCCTCGGCTCAAGTGTGTAGAACAAACTTACTAATAAACTTACTAACAACTTTATTTCCTCCATACATGAGGCACTTGGATTAGCCAAGTGCTTGCTTGTAGCTTTTTTGCTCAAGTGTGTTTCATAAATAAACTTATCTCATTTTCACTTACATGTGCTCCTCTCTCATTTGAAGACCTTCTCTTGTGAGCGAAACAAGAACCAACCAAAGAACAATCTCAGAGAAGGGCTCCCGAGGCCCCAGCCCCGACTCAAGTCTCTCCCGGTTAAAAAAAATAAAAAAAGGGTCACCAATTTGATTCCCAGTCAGAGCACAGAGCTGGGTTGTGGGCCCATCCCTGGTTGGGGCATGTGTGTGGGGCAACTGATGAATTTTTCTCTCCCTCTCTTTCTTCCTCCATTCCCTCTCTTTAAAAAATAAATATATAAAATTTAAAAAAGAAAAAAAAAACAGGCATGGCTTTTAGCTTCAGTTTCTTCAGTGTGAGTTTTCTTGTAGTCTCCAGGCAGGCATCACGGCGTAGTGGTTTTTACCACATGTGTGGACCCTAGGTGAGTCACATCCTCACCCTAATTCTCAGTCCTTATATGGATGACAGTAGCATCTCTAGTACTATAGTTATAGTAACAGTGCATGGGGTGATTTTAGTACCTATTTAATGTGGCTGTGAAGATTACAACAACCCATTGTTTGAGTACAGGCATATCTCAAAGATGTGTGTTTGGCTCCAGACTACAACAATAAAACGAATATTGCAATAAAGCTAATCACATGAAATATTTGGTTCTCTAGTGCATATAGAAATTATGTTTACTCTATACTGTAGTCTATTAAGTGTGCAATAGCATTATGTCTAAAAAAAGTCCATGTCTTGAGTAAAATAATTTATTGCTAAAAAATGCTAACCACTTCTGAGCCTTCAGTGAATGGTAATCTTTTTGCCTGGCGGGGGGGTCTAGCCCTAGTAACATCAAAGATCACAGATCACCATAACAAATATAATAATACTGAAAAAGTTTGAAATTTTGTGAGGATTAGCAAAATGTGACAGACATGAATGAGCAAATGCTGTTGAGAAGGTGGCACTATAGGCTTGCTCTATGCAGGGTTGCCACCAACCTTCAATTTGTAAAAAATGCAGCCTCCTAGAAGTACATCAGGCGAAGGGCAATAAAACAGTTATGCTGTCACAAAGGGTAGGAGTTCCTTCTTTCTTTCTGTTGCATAGAATTCCATTGTGTAAATGTACCATAATTTTGATCCATTCATTTACTGATGGGCACCTAGGTTGCTTCCAACACTTGGCTATTGTAAATTGTGCTGCTACGAATATAGATGGCATTAGAAGGCATTATGCTAAGTGAAATAAGCCAGGTGGTGAATCTCCATATGATCTCTCCTTTAATAGGAACCTAAACAACAAAATAAACAAACGAGCAAAATATAACCAAAGACACTGAAATTGAGAACAGGCTGACAGTGACCAGAGGGGAGAGGGGAGGGAATTTCAGGGAAAAAGGGGAAGAGTTTACAGGAACAAGTATAAAGGACACATGGACAAAAACTAGGGGCAGGGGTGGAAATAGGAGGGAGGTGCGGAGGGCTGGGATGGGAGTAAAAGGCAGAAACCCATACTTAAACAACAATTAAAATAAAAAAATGTCAAAAAAAACAGTTATGCTTGTGTAAATTTCCAAAGGTTAACACAACTCATACAAATAAAATACACATGTGAAAGGTTTTATTCAACTCATTAATGAATGAATACACTGATCCGATGGCAAAGCTGATTCAAAGCATTTTGAGGATGTGGGTACTTATAGGCATTTAAAAATAATATTAGTATAAAATTTCTAAGGTATAATTTAAAACTGATTAAGGTCCTATGGGATAATAATCATAACAATTGAGTTTATTTTTCTCCTACATAGAAGGCCAAAGGGGGTGAGATCGAGGGTGGGAGGTACCGATGGCTGGGGTTGGGGGAAGTGGTGGGGGAAAATGGAGACAACTGTACCTGAACAACAATAAAAAAAGGAAAAAAAGAGAAATTATTTCTCAAAAAAGAAATTACTTGTATCTACGCTAGAAAAACCATCTATAAATTAAAATGTAACTTCACTAAGTCTGTGCTTTTTATCAATAGCCAACAGTGAATTTAATCAAGCATGTTCTGTAGATTATTAGATAGTTTGAAATGGGCCTGTTAAATATTAAAAGCATGACCCTTTGCCCTGTTTAGATATCTTGCTTTAAACTTTTAAAAAAGATTTTATTTATTTATTTATTTATTTTAGAGAGTTGAAGGGAGGGAGAAAGAGAGAGAGAGAAACATCAATGTATGGTTGCCTCTCATGTAGCCCCCACGGGGTATGTGGCCTGCAACCCAGGCATGTGCCCTGACTGGGAATCGAACCTGTGATGCTTTGGTTCCCAGCCCACACTCAATCCACTGAGCTACGCAAGCCAGGGCCCTGTTTAGATATCTTAAATAATTTTTCTTCAGACCACTTAATGTACAGACCCTCTAAAAGTTAGTTACTAATATTTTTATCATTATTAAGTATTTTGTATGCCCAAAATGTTTTGTTCATTCTGATTAGGCTATCATTTTACTGTATTATAATGCTTGTCTATCATATTGGCAAATTTCTATGACATATATAAGAACACCTAAATGGCTAGTTCAGTTATACTGAAGTCATGCACTGTTCCTACTGCTCACAGGAACCAGAAAGATAATTGTGGGTTTACCTTACATATTGATTAATTGTTTTTTCATTCATCAACTGTTGATTGAATGCCAGACTCAGGATACTGTACAGCCCCTTCTTTCAAGGAATTGCGTCTAACATTTATTTATATGCAATATTATTTAAAACGCATTTCTATTTCAAATGTCAATACATGTGCCATAATCATTGATTAGAAAAAGTTCCCACAGCAAAGCATTTTTTAAAAAGTGATATTGGTTTGCATCCAGGAACTTCTTTATACAACTTAATTATTGGAGCAAGTTCATCAGAGTCTCCTAATTCAAGGTACAAGCAGCAATGTAATATCAGTGTCCAGAGATGCAGCTCTCTAGTGCTGCCCATTTGCTGTTTAAACATCCAAAATATTTTCTGCATTTTAAAATAAAGTAACCAAGATTCAGTAAGATGTCACTTCATACACCTTCAAGAGATCTGCTCAAATTGATTTGCTGCCATTAATTCAAGGTATTTATCTTTTATTAAAGATTTTTTCCATAAAAAGAACAAGAGAAATCAATATCTACATGATGGTAAACCGCAGCATAATAAAAAGAGCTAGTGAGTAATAAATTGTACCATTATAATACATATCATTCATGTTACGACCATGAATATCCCTGCTGTTCTGAAAAGAGATCTGTGCGCATATGTTGATGGACCCATCGATTTTCTTCACACATTTCAGTGAGTCCACACACAAGGGTATTTCTCAGTATTAAAATAACACACCTGCTAGAGAAATGTATACACAATAAATGGAATTTATGCTATGGTTCAGAGAAAAGCTGTTTTACTTTTTACCCTAAAATGATAGATACATATAAAAACAAGACATTTTTGCACATAATTTCAAGGGGCCCACAGATCCTCTAGAACTGTATCTAAAGTAACAAATATACCATAAAAAGGCTTGTATTTACATTGAATGCTAAGGGGAATTTATTTTTTTATACTCTGCCCAATTATTTTTAAAATAAAAATTTATTTTCTTTTAAATTTTTTAAAAATTGTATGTTTTCCATCATTATCAAATCTAATAATAGGACTCTGTTTTGTGTATAAGACTAAGGGTTAACTTTGCTTAAATTAGGAGAATACTATTGCATATGTCAGGCTAAAGACTATGAGTGGGTTCAAAATTTTGAACACAGAATAGTAGTCATTTCGTTGAGATCATAGGTGTACTTCTTTTGCAAATATTAATTATGAGTTTCATTTCAGGATATCAATAGTCTTCAAAGTATTTACAAATTGAATACATCTTTGATTAAATAACAATGTCTCCATCATTTTCACAAACAATTTATATAAATAATTCCTTTTCCAGAAGAGGACCAATTTATCACTTGCACGAGAATAATGGTGTATCTTGTTTACTTGAAACAACAAAGAGTACTAATTACATTCTCGGTGAATGGAAGTCAAATATACGTTGCTTCTCAGCCCTATTCAAGCTAGATTGGATGTGGAGATGTAATTAAGGGACCCGTTAAGGAAATGGATCTCTCAGGAGAGTGATTGTGAGAGGTAGTGGTCCTAATGCCTTCTTATGAATGGAAGATTTCAGTTTTAGCTTATTATGAAAGATGGCAATTTCTATAGGCACATTCAACATATCACTTATATTTTTCAACAATTTCAATCTGGATTTCAGATGTTTCCACATGTTATACAAATGATAATGAATTAATCCTTTTGGAAATCAGTAGGTCATTCCCATGAAGTCACCCAACTCAAACATTGGAGTTTGGAGACAAGACTGACGTTTGCAGTGCACAGAAGGAAGTGTTGGTGAGCTTGCAAAAGAAGCCATCTGTGGTCGGTGCTGTGTTCGCTCTGGTTGGGTGGTGATCTTTTCCAAACAGAGAGACAGAACCAGACCTTACAACCTTTTTTTATGTTTGTTTTTGTTTTGCATGCTGATTTTTCATAGCAAATAAGAAACATTACTTGTCCAACTTTGAAATGGAACCACATCTGCTAATGGTTTTCTGTTGATAAACAGCACTTCAAAAATCCATAAGAGAAACAGAGAGAGTGTTTTTGTTGGTTTTGTTTTGTTTTGTTTCTTGGAAGGAAGTGGATTTGATAAAATATGAAAGAGTTATTTGTACTTTTTGATCCAGAAAGTTAAAATAAAAATAATTAATGTGTATTTTTTAAATGGAAAGGATCCTTTTTAGAAAATTCACACTCAACATGTTCTGTATTATGTTCTTAGAATGTCTGTTTATATTATAAAACCAAAATGAAGATTTATTTCTTGTTAAATTTTCAAGGCTTAGTTATGAATTTTGTGTTTGATTCAAGTTGTTTTCTGATTTCATTCTTTTCTCACCCTCTCTACTGAGTGTCTGATTTACTGTTGATCCTCCAGCACTGAGGTGTCACAGTGAAAAAAATAGAATCCAGCCCTGGCTGGTATGGCTCAGTGGATTAAGTGCTGGCCTATGAACCAAAATGATACTGGTTAGACATGTGCCTGGGTTGCAGGCCAGGTCCCCAATTGGGGTTGTGTGAGAGGCAACCACACACTGATGTTTTTCTCCCTCTCTTTCACCCTCCCTTCCCCTCTCTCTAGAAATAGATAAATAAAATCTTGAAAAAAAAATAGACAAATTAATTCTCAGCTCTGAGCAATGTTAAGAAGCTCATTGGGAACAAAGATTCAAAGTGCTTTTTAAAATAAAAATTTGGATTATCTGTAGATTTTAATTTTCCATTAACCATTGTTACAGATAATTGCATTGTATTTATACCTAAACTGAATTTGTTATAAAATTCCTTTTTAAGGAACAAAAAGGACCTAAAAATATTCTTATCTTTTCTCAAGCATGAGATTAATATTTTTTAATGCTTGACTAATTACACTTGAATGACACCCTCAGCTTATGTTATGTCAGAAAGTGCAAATTTCCCACTTTATCAGTTATTTTATAAAGTGGGGTTTTGAAAATTCTCATGCACAAACTGAAGACTAGAGACATGATAATCTATCAGATTTCTTAAGAGATGGGCAGAACTTATAAAAGGAACTTAAATTAATGTAAATAATGAAAACACATCACAAATATGGGAAGGGACATTACAATTGCCCTCCTCATTCCCAGATGGAATTATAAAAAAATCTTCAAATCTTCTGGTTTACTGTAAGGTAGGCTTATTGGCTAGATGTTTAAATGCTCTCTTCTCTCTGGCCTTGACTTCAGTGCAAAAGATCCCATGCAGGAAACCATAGAAGTTAAGTTACCATAGGAGAGAATATAGATCCTAGGTATGTGTGGTTCCCTTCAGCCTGGATGTACTGAGGTTAAATCTGGCACAATAGCTGGATGCCAGTTATTCTAATATCTCTTCATCTTTTTCCAATAACATTTTTTCCCCCTCAGGGCTATCAAGGTAGGGATATATATTTTCTGAAACAAACTTGCAAATATGAAAGAACTTTGGGAATGAGGGTATATTTTGAAGGTTGTTAAATTATGCTTCATTGCTTTCCAATTTATTTATTTAATAAACTGCCTAAAATATAATTAAATTTTCTAAGGTTTTTTAGAAGAAGGTCCTGAAATTTCTCAACTTTAAAATCTCAATTGTAGAATGTTATTTTTACCAGAGTATGCATCTAGGTTTTTAAATCTTAGTGTTTTGAATTTTATGAAAATAACAATTGCATATAAATCATATTTGTTTATGATATAGAATACAAAATGATAGCACAGTTTCATAAAGAAAATCTAGGAAAAGAAAAGGTTTTTAATAGTAGTGATAGTAACACCTTAATTACCCATTAATATTTTATGGTCCTTCAAGCACAGTCTAGGTACTGTGGTAGTGTCATCTATCCAAGGAATTTACTGTATTTTTCATGTATAATGCACACCCACATTTTGGGACAAAATTTTCAGGAAAAAAACTTTCATTTTAACTTTTCAAATCAATTATTTATTTATTTATGTTTAGAAACAGAACTGATTATCATATTTTAGGGTATTATTTTGTATACATATATCATTATTACTTTCTAGAGTTATACTTTTAGTATATAAGCATAAATAAAAGAACTGAAAACATTTATATAGATATGGAATTAGTACTACCCATGTATAATATGCATCCTTATTTTCCCCTCAAAAATTTGGGCAAAAAAAGTGAGCATTGTATACTGCAAAATATATAGTACATAATAGCAGATAAGACAAGTAATATACAAATAGTACCAACATGACAAGATACATGTTTATAAAGATATACCGAAGTGTAATGCGGGCTTCTGGTCAAGATGGTGGTGTAAGTAAACACAGAACTCAGAGTTTCCCACAACTACATCAAAAGTAGAACTGAACAGTAGAACAACCATCATTCAGAACTGCCTAAAATCTAGCTGAACAGAAGCTCTAAATCTAAGGATATAGAGAAAAAGTCACAGTGAGACTGCTAGGAAGGGGTAGAGATGCAAAACAGGGTATCCCCACAGCCATGTGTGGTGGTTAAAAATTAGGTGAGAAGTCTCAGTCTCCCCATCAAGAACATGTAATATTAGCCCTATACATATTAGCCCTATGCATATCATTTGGGAAGTAATTCTACTGCTGGATATTTATCATGCAGAAACAATGTAAATGAAATAAAATAGTATGGATGTGAGACAATCATTGAACCATTTATAACTGAAAGAAAATTTCTTCTGTTGTTCTATATATAACACTATGCCCAATGATATATTTTCTGTTTCATGGAATTTTGGAACAAAGCTGAAGACAGAAGCCAACATAACCTGATATATAAGTTTATAAATTTACCAAAAAGTTTCCAGTTGTTGAGACTAGTCAAATTCCTACAGAACTTATGGATAGGATTCCAGTTACCCTGTGCTACAGCTTGAATGTTTGTGTCCCCCTAAACTCATTATGTTGAAACTCAATTACCAATAAGATAGTATTTAGAGATGTGGCCTTTGGAGGTGTTTAGGTCTGGAGGTTGGAACCCTTATGAATAGAAATAATGTCCTTATAAATGAGGTTCTAGACATATCTTTTCTCCCATTGATCATGTGATGACAGAGTGAGAAGACCACCATCTATGAGTCAAAAAGTGACTCTCACAAGACAATGAATCTTCCAGCACTTTGATCTTGAACTCATCAGCCACTAGAACTGTGAGAAAAAGAATTTTTTTAATAGTCCACTCGGTCTATGGTATTCAGGGGGACTGAAAGAGCAGTGGCAATTGAAGAGCCTACAAATCCACTATTTGACATGACAGAGCTGCAGGTCTTTTGAGGATCAAGTGGAAGCCTAGGATGACATTTAAGTCTGAGACATCATCTTCACCATTCCTCCTGCTCCTCAGATCCTTTTGCTTCTGGAGCTGCCTTACTTCATGGTGGTATACTGGCAGGCTGTCTCATATGCAGGAAATATGCCAGCTTTGTCATCCTTCCAAGAGCCCTAACACATTGTATATGGATTATTTTTGAAGTTGTTCTCACAAATTCTCTGATCTTCATGTCAATTGATATCTATACTGTCTTACGTATGTATGTATTTAGTACAGCTTTTCACAGTTTCTTAGATTCATTAAGAAGGCTGCTTTTCATCTCAACTGAGGTCTCTCTGTTGAGAACTCCTCAAACATGAAGCAAATAAATCTGTGCAGAATTACCAGAGTTACACTGTATTTGTATAATTCTTTAGAGCAACCAAGAATTAAATCACAAGAACTTGGCTTTCCTTCTTGATAATGATGTCACTTTGGGATCCCATAAAAAGTAGGGTGTCATTTATGAAGGTTATCAAATAGTGTCCACAGAATTTGTACTTGTTAATTCCATTTTTGACAAAGAATATCTGTTAACACTCCTGAATTGGACAGAGCTGTGCTTTATATAACACGGCTTCATCAGCAACGTGAACAATAATAGTACCTATGTGGCATCTGTAAATCCAATTAATGATTGGAAATTTGATATATATTTAAAATACTTCAATATCTTACATTTTGTTTCTTTAAATTTTAAAATTTAAGTTTTCTAATGTCTCTTGGTTTAAAGGCATCTGAAAGATTGCTAGAAACAGAGGTCAAGTTACATCTCAACTGTGCATTTTATTTGTAAAATGTAATAGTTTGCAGAATGCCAAAATAACTGTTTAGTTCATATGCAGTAAAATAATAAAAAAACTGAGCTCTCAACAACTCAACAAGTGTAGTATTCTCAACTGCTACAGTTTCAAAGACTCATAAATGATGTTTTGCTGGCTACAGTACAATTCTGTATAGAAATTTCTTAATGGGAATCATAAGAACCATTGCCTGATTTTTCTAATTGCATAACAGTTTTTTATTACTTTTAATATTTTTTTAGAAACATTCAGAAAGTCATTATCACTATCAAAGATGCATTTTATTGACTGTGTATAATGGCATATTATGTACTGCATAGAGCTGTACTTTTCATTTTTCAGGAACTTAAAAAGTACAAGAATAATAACAATGTAGACTAAGACAGTTCAAAAGCTATGTTAAATAAAGTTAATAATTATCCCTTGATAGCAAAGCTAATGCTTTTTCTGCACATTGGAAAATGTAAGAATCAGTGAGAATAATAAATCTGGTAGCATTTAATATCATTTCTCTGTATGTACATATATGACTGTATGCTTGTGTGTGCTATTCCAAACTTCAAAAAAAACTATGGATTCACAAAATTTAAAGTGGTCTACTTTCTAAAGATTATATCTTATATTTATGAAATATTTCTGTAATTAATTTTCTTATTTTGATATAAAACAACAAGTGTGAGATTTTAAGGAAGTCAAGAATTACTATACCAGTTTTTGCAGATAAATAAACAGAAACACAAAGAAGTTTATAGATATGACCAAGATGCTACTACTAATATGAGCCTAGGGGTATTTGCTCTTTGGACTTTCATTTGCTAATTAAACATTTATTAATATTTATTGATTTTTTTAACCTTATTTTCATCACTACTCACTAGGTAGACAATGATTAAAGACATGACCTTGACATTCAGAAGGTTGGGTGATACTGAAGGTGGGGAGATATTTTTGTACATAAACTACAAACATATATAGTAAGTTCAACTACAAATATATACAAATAATAGCTGTCAGAGGCCAGTAAATTAAATAACTTATATGGGGACTCAAGAAAGATTTTGTTGAGGCTGTAACTGTTAAAGTTTCTTGGTTAAGAAATTCAGAATAGCCCTGGCTGGCGTAACTCAGTGGATCGAGCATGGGCTGCGAACCAAAATGTCGCAAGTTCGATTCCCAGTCAGGGCACATGTCTGGGTTGCAGGCCACAGCCCCTAGCAACCGCATATTGATGTTTCACTCTTTCTTTCTCCCTCCCTTCCCTCTCTAAAAATAAATAAATAAAATCTTTAAAAAAAGAATTCTCTTAAAAAAAAAAAGAAATTCAGAATAATGAGTTAATCTGGTTTAGAAACGAATATCAAAATATAGAGGCCTGATAATGAAGAATCTTTACACCAAGTTAAAAGTATTTGATTTTACTGCTCTTATACCCCCTTGATTTCCATTTTAGCCCATTGACTCCCAAGTACCACCAAAACCAAAACAAAGAAATTAACAAAATATATGAGATACAGAAAGAATAGTAATAAAAAATCAGGAGAGTTTAGCTGTAGAAACCAATTAAAGAGAAAATTTCAAGAAATACTTTCTGAAGACAAAAGATTAAGAATAACTATAGCCACAAAAATTTTTCTTACAGATACATGACATAAAAGGAAATCAATTCTGGCATCCACAATATAAAGTTGGGGGTTAGTGCAAATGTAGAGGTTTTCTATGCAATTAAAATTAAGTTGTTATCAGCTTACAGTGGAGTGTTATAACTATAATTATAAGAAGTTTTGTGCAAGACTTATGGTAACCTTAAAGAGAAATCCTACAGTATGTACAAAAATGACAAAAAAGAAAAGAATCAAAGTATATTACTACAAAAACTCTATCAAATCCCACAGGAAGATAGCAAAAGAGGAAAAAAGGAACAAAAGAATTGCAAAACTAACAGAAAACAATGAACAAAATAACAATAGTAAGTCTTTCCTTATCATTAATTACTTTAAATATAAGTCACTTAAATTCACCAATAAAAATGCATAGTGTGGCTGAATGACTAAAAAAAACAGTTTACAATCATATGCTCTGTATAAGGGGCTCACTTTAGATTTGAGGATGCACATATAGTAAAAGTGAAGGTATGAAAAAAAATATATCCAAATGGTAACCAAAGAATGCATGGGAGGCTGTAATTAAATCAGAAAAACAGACCTTAAATCTAAAACTGTCTCTAGAGACAAAATATCTAGAGACATTGTAATAAAAGGGTCAATTCACCAGGAAAATACAATTATAAATATATACACACCCAACATTGGAGCACCTAATACATAAAACAAATATTAACAGACTTGAAGAGTGAAATAGACAACAATGCGATAATAGGAAGTGATTTCAATACCCACTATCAATAATGGATGGATCATCCAGATAGAAAATCAAGAAACAGCAGACTTGAACAGCACTATAGAACAAAGAAACCTAACAGGCATATGTAAAACGTTTCATGCAACAGGAGCAGATACACATTCTTCTCAAGAGCATGTAGAACAGTCTCCAGGATAAATAATATAACTGTTCACAAAACAAACCTCAACAAGTTTAAGAAGACTAAAATTCCAAATACATTTTCTAACCACATTGCAGTAGAACTAGAATAACAAAAATGAGAGAGAAAACTTACAAATACGTGGAAATTAACCAACATACTTTTAAATAACCATTGGGTCTAATAAGAACTCAAAAAGGAAATTAGAAACAGTAAAATGACAGCAAACTCACAATCATTAACAACCACACCTAAAACAAAAACAAACAAAAACAAACTAAGCAAACAACTAGAACAGGAACAGAACCGCAGAAATGGAGAACACATGGAGGGTTATTAACAGGGGAGTAGGAGGAACAGAGAGGAGGAAAAGATACAGAGAATAAGTAGTATAGGTGGTAGGTAGAAAATAGGGGGAGGGTAAGAATAGTATCGAAAATGTAGAAGCCTAGAACTTATAAGTATGACACATGGACATGAACTAAAGGAGGGGAATGTGGGTGGGAGAGGGTGTGCAGGGGAGTGAAGTGGGGGGAATGGGACAACTTAATAACATAATCAATAAAATATATTTAAAAAAGAAACTCTTATGAAAAACAATCATAAAATATCAAAACTTGTGGAATACAGAAAAGCAGTACTAAATGGGAATTTTACAGTGATAAATACCTATGTTGAAAAATAAGAAATATTTCAAATAAGCAATTTTACACCTCAAGAAAATAAAAAGAAGAACAAAGCCCAAGTTAGCAAAAGGGAAGAAATAATAGAAATAAAATAGAAATAAATAAAAGCAATAGAAAAAACTAACAGTAAATACTTTGAAAAGATCAACAAAATTGACAAATCCATAATTAGACTAACCAAGAAAAAAGAAATGGCTTCAATAAATGAAATCATAAATGAAAGAGGAGACATTACAACAAATACCACAAAGTAAAAAAGATCATAGGAGACTATTGTGAATAATTATACATCAAAACATAGAAATAGAGAAGAAATAGACAAATTCCTAGAAACATGCAATGGACCAAGACTGAAATAAGAAGAAATAGAAAGAGCAGCTGGTGAATAACAAGTAAGGAGACGGAATAAGAAATTAAAGGTCTTACGCTACCCTGGCTGGTGTAGCTCAGTGGATTGAGCGTGGGCTGCGAACTGAAGTGTTGCAGGTTTGATTCCCATTCAGGGTACATGCCTGGGTTGCAGGCTAGGACCACCAGCAACCACACATTGATGTTTCTCTCTTTCTCTCTTTCGCCCTCCCTTCCCTCTCTAAAAATAAAAATAAATAAAATCTTAAAAAAAAGAAGTGAAAAGAAAATTATTTAAAAAAAAAAAGAAATTAAAGGTCTCTTATCAAAGAAAAAGCACAGGACCAGATGGTTTCACAGATAAATTCTACCAAACATTTAAAAAATTAATACTGGTCCTTCTTAACATTTTCAAAAAATAGAAGAAGAGGGAAAACTTCCAAACTCATTTTATGAGGCCAGTGTTTCCCTGATATCAAAGCTTGACAAAGATACCAAAAGAAAATTTATAGGCCAATATCCCTGATGAATATGTATGCAAAATTTATCTACAACATGTTAGCAAACCAAATTCAGCAGTATATTACAAGGGTCATACATCAAGACCAAGGGGAATTTATCTCTGGGACGCAAGGATAATTCAACATCTGAAGATCAAATAATGTGATACACCACATTAACAGAATGAAGGCTAAAAATCACATCATCAATAGATGCAGAAAAAAACATTTGAAAATCAACACCCTTTTATGTTCAAGACTCTCAACAAATTAGGTATTAAAGGAATTACCTTAACCTAAAGGACACATATGAAAAACTCACAACTAACTTTTCCTTCAAGATCTGAAACAAGGCCAGGATGCTCACTCCCACCACTTTTACTCAATATAGTACTAGAAGTCTTACCCAGAACATTTAGGAAAAAAAAAAGAAATAAAATTTAACCAAATTACAAAGCAGAAGTAAAATTTTCTCTGTTTGCAGGTGACAGTACATGATATTCTGAAAACCCTAAAGATTCCACAAAAAGTTATTAGATCTAAGAAATGAATTCAGCAAAGTTGCAGGATACAAAATTAGCATACAAAAATCAAGTGTGTTTCTATACACCAACAATGTACTATCCAAAAAAGGAAATAAAGAAAGCAATCCTATTCACAATGGTATCAAAAAGAGTACAATATTTCTAAATAAACTTAACCAAAGAGGTGAAAGTCTTGAACACTGGAAACTATAAAAAATTATGAAAAAAATTAGACACAAATAGCTGCAAAAAGGGGTGTTCATGGGTAGGAAGTCAATATTGTTAAAATGTCTATACCTCCCAAAGCAATCTACAGATTCAGTGCAATCCCTCTCAAAATCCCAATGGCATTTTTTACAAATAGAAGAAAACAATTCTAAAATTCGTATGAAATCACAAAAATACTAATATTTATTATTATCTGGGAATGAAATGGAAACATATACAACAGCTAGTATAATGTATGTATCTTAAATGAGATATTTACACAGGAAATAATCATACTCCATTGTTTATTTAATACCAAGTTACTTTGTGGTATATCTCCTGATCCTACCCTAAGTTTATTTTGCATTTGTAATCTATTAAGGTATGTACTTACAAAAAATTATCCTCACCTGAGAACATTCTTATTGATATTAGAGAAAGGGGAAGGGGAAGAGAGAGGGAGAGAAGGAGAGAAACATTGATCAGTTGCCTCTTGTACACAACCCAACCAGGAACTGAATCCACAACCTAGGTATGTGCCCTAACCAGGAATTGAACTCACGACCTTTCAGTTTATGGGAGGACTCTCCAACCAAGACACACAGTCCAGGGCTGTGGTATGTACATTTTAACACCAGTGGCATAATTCACAGAACTAGAACAAATATTCCAAAAATTTATATAGAACCAAAAAAGACCCTGAATGGTATCAGTAATCTTGTGAGAGAAGAACAAAGGTAGAACAAAGGTATTACCACAATACCTGATATAAAACTATACTACAAGGCCACTGAAATCAAAACATCCTGGTACCAGCATAAGAACAGATAGATGGGTGGAATAGATATATATATAGTGGAACAGAACAGAGAGCCCCAAAATTAACCCATGTTTTCACGGTCAATTGATATTTGACAAAGGTGGCAAGAGCATACAATGGAGAAAAGAGTCTCTTCAATAAATGGTGCTGGGAAAACTGGACTGACACATGCAAAAAACTGAAACTGGACCACCAACTTATACCATACACAACAATAAACTCACAATGGATAAAAGACTTATGTGTAAGTCATGAAACTATAAAAATCCTGGAAGAAAAACCTAGGTAGTAAAATCTCAGATATCTCATGTAGCAATATTTTTGTCAATATATCTCCTAGGGCACTGGAAACAAAGGATAAAATAAACAAATGGGACTATATCAAATTAAAAAGCTTCTGAACAGCTAATGAAACCATCAGCAAGATGAAAAGGAAACCCACTGAATGGGAGAAAATTTTTGCCAGTGATACATCTGATAAAGTTTTAATTCCCAAAATATACAAAGAACTAATACAACTCAACTCCAGGAGGACAAATAATCCAATTAAAAATGGGCAAAAGACCTGAATAGACACTTCTCCAAAGAGGACATACAGATGGCTCATAGACATATGAAAAAATACTCAACCTCACTAATTATTAGAAAGATGCAAAAACCCCAATGAGCTATCACCTCACACCTGTCAGAGTGGCTATCATCAATAAGTCAACAAACAACAAGTGCTGATGAGGATGTGGAGAAAAGGGAACACTAATATACTATTGGTGGGAATGCAGACTGGTGCAGCCACTATGTAAAACAATATGGAGTATCCTCAAAAAATTAAAAATGGAACTCACTTTCACCTTAGCAATTCCACTTCTGGTAATACGTTCTAAGAATGCTGAAACACCAATACACTGTATATAAAAACTAAGATCTGGAAATAGCCCAAGTGCCCATCAGTAGATGAGTGGATTAAAGAACTGTGGTGCATTTGCACAGTGGAATACCATGCAGCAGTAAAAATAGAAATTCTTACATTTTGCAACAGCATGGATGGATCTGGGGAATATTGTGCTAAGTGAAATAAGCCAATGAAGGACAAATACCACATGATCTCACTTATATGTGGAATCTAATGAACACAGTAAACTGATGAACAAATAGAAACAGGAGCATAGATACATGGAACACACTGACAGCTGCCGAAGGGGGCAGGACTGGATGTAAGAAGGTGAAGGGACTAACTAAAGAACATTTATGTATGACCCATGGACATGGACCACAGTATGGGGATTGAATGAGGGAAGGGAGATGGAGGTGGGAAAAGAGAAAAAAGTGAGAACAACTGTAATAGCATCAACAGTAAAAAATAAAAATATTAATTTCTTCTCTTTCCGTGTTAGTTCACTTTTTTAATTTACCCAAAATGTTTCAAATTTGACTGTTTCCACACATCAAAATCTAGCAAATACTATTTTAAATGTCAGGCTTTTAAGTTTAACCTATTTAATATGGCTAAAAGTTATTTTCTTCCAAGAATTTGTATGACATTATTTCCACTTTTCCAGAATTGTATTATCATGGCAAATACCATGAGTTGGCACACTCAATACCCACTCCACATCCTTGTCTTCTTTTTCCTTGATCCAAGAGTTTGCAAAATGATAAGCAACAAAATCCGATCATGAAGATTATCCATGTGCTGTTGTCCCATATATTCTTCAAAGTTTTGTGCATTTTTTAACACTTTGAGGATGGAAAGGCAAACAAATGTAGTTTATTCTTCCAACAATTGTTTCCATGGTATCTGCATTTCTCAAGAACTCACCCCCTATATAAGAGAAATTTTCAGGTACTAACATAGGTGTATGAACAATTGAGGCATGATCATATCCTTACTAATTATACCATATCAATCCTGACTTCATTTTAAAGTAAGAGCAGGAACAAGGAAATGAATTATATAGAAGATGAAAGAAAAATAATATTTATCTATTTACCAATGAAATTATTATTTATTGTAGTTTAATCACCAAAAGATATCTGTGAAATAGCTTCTATTCAGAATTTTACAGGTGAATAATTAAGGTTTAGATAAATTAGGTAATTTTGATAAAATAACACACTGTTGAGGAAGCTTGGATTCCAATTCTTGAGTTTGAGTTTCTGATCCCATGGTCTCAATCCTTTTGAATTGCACCACCTCACCTCATTCAATACATGCCACCAGGCACAAAATATTTTTTACCTTTATCAGTTAGATCTCATGTAGCCTGATAAACATTTTTTTCCAATATTACAAAGATTATACCAGTGACATACTGGAGTTGGCTCCTACTGGCTTATTTGTGGGAGTTACTGGGCACATTTCTTTCCCACTCTGTGTTCAGTGATTTCACTTTGATCATTTGAAACTGAACATTATGGGGTATTTACACTATAAAAATTGGCAAACTCTACAAACTGAGGCTCTTGCTCTCCCTTTTCCAGCTGATTGTTACACATTTATCAGAACACTACTTGCCATAACACTTTTATCCAGATTTTTTAGAAACAACTATTTTTTTAACTTTTCATTTTGCACCTTTATTTAAACAAATTATTGCATGCAGTCACCTAACCATTTGCCACAGTAGGCCTAAAATTACAAAACCTGCTTCAGGTATTTTTTCCCCTCTGTTTTTTTTATTGTTGTTCAAGTATAGTTATAACTTTAACGTTAATGTGTTTCCTTTGCTATTATATATCTTTCAGAGCTGAGTTTTCATCAGTTGATATTTGAAATACCATTGTCCTGTCTTTCATGCTTCAGAGATCCCCACTGTCACAAAATAAAATTCATCAATTTCCTTTCCCCCTTATGTACTCATAGCCCCTCCTTGCCCTTTTTCTAATATTGTAATTCCAGTGTGTAGTTGTGCCAAGAAAAGTCACATTCCAGTAGTTTAAGAGCTTGTCTGAGGAACTGTTCCTTTTCACAACAGTACTCTATTGAATATCCTTAAAATACACAACTGAACTGTAAGGAGAAATTTATGGTAATCATTAAGAGAAGCCAATGAGCCAGACAATTAAATAATTCCCAATTTTTAGACCATGATTCACATATAATTTAAAATATTTCCTGAGTGAGAATCTAAGAAGTATGAAGTGAGTAGCTTTTCTGAACTATGAGAAGAAATTAGTTAATAACTTGCTTGAAAGCAGAAATATATAGCCTATGACTGATAAGTAAACACAAACGAGTCAGATTATTTGAGAGAAAACAAGACAGAGTTGTAATATTCTGGTCTTATAAGAGAAGATGGAAGATTTATCTCAGATAAAGAATTCAGTATCTACACTTCTGGCCAAGTGCTTTTCCAAATTAATAGCTTCCTGCAAATTGTCTATTTATTCTTCATAGAATGTCTAAATTTAGTCAAAAGTCACAACTTGAATTTTTTTCATACAGTTGCTCACCTATTTGAGTTCATATTAAAATAATTTATAAACCAATAAAGAAGCAAACAACTGACATACTGTTAGAAACCAATGATACCTGACATCTTACTGGCCAAAATTTCAGGAATTTTTGCTTGAAATAGTGTAAATCAGTTTGATAAAAAGCATAGAGGATGGGAATATAATTTTTGATTTTACCTCCTTCAATAAAGCTGTACATCTAGGAGTAAGAAAAAATAATGCTGTCAGATTCAATTTGTCACATTCTTACTGTGGGTCAACGAATGGCATCAAAGGAAAGTTTGAGTAGGAATAAAAGAGTATTCTTACGCTTGCTATCTATTTGGGGTCCTGGGATGCATACTAACATCTAATTGTCTGGGCAACACTGAAGCTGGGCACTGATGATGTTTATTGTGTCAAGGACATTAAAATCAAATAGAATAAATTATGATGTTTTGATGAAAGAAATTTCTTTGGGGATTATTTGTTCCCTCCACTCTCTATGAGACTATAGGGTCTTGCAAATGATAAAGAGTTCCAACAATCGCTTATACCAATTTCTAATAGAATCCATACCAACTATGTTTGATTACAATTCCAAATAGAATAAACATGCATTTTTCTCCAAAATAATAAACAAATAAAAATTTACCAATCAATATCAAAAAACAATGACACATAGAAAAGAAAGAACAAGAAAATGCTGAAAATTGCTTGGTCCAGGTAAAATGGAACCTGATATTTATAGTAGCTAATTAAAAAAATAGAGTGAGGGGAATATTTTTCCTTGAGTATCCAGATTAGGAAAAAATAAAATTTAATAATATTTTGCTTGTATGAAAAATGCCAATATTGGAGAATATTATTCTAAGTGAAATAAGCCAGTCAGTGAAAGACAAATACAATATGATCTCGCCTATACGAGGAATCTAATGAACAAAGTAAATGAACAAAATAGAACCCTAGGCATGGAAATAGGGAACAGACTGAAAGTGACCAGAGGGGAAGGGAGATGGGTATTACAGTGGAAAGAAGGGGAAGGAACTAGACAAAGAACATGTATGGATGACCCATTGACTTGGACAACTGTAAGGGAATTGACTGTGGGAGCAGGGGTTGGGGTGGGCAGAGGACAGCAAAGGGGGAGAAATTGGAACTGTAATAGAATAACAATAAAAATGATTTAATAAAAAAGAAAAATACAAATATACAATGACATAAGTCCACAAACTTTTGGCAAACCTGAAGAAAGGAAAAATAATAAGGCTAATATCAGACAAGATAAATTCAATTAAAAAAGGATAAAATAAATTTCACATAGAAAAGCAGACAATTACATATCTGTAACTACCCAATAATAAAGCACCACAATATACAAGCCATATAGTGGATGTCCAATGGGAAATACATACATACAATTATAGAGAGAATCTTTAATGAATCTCTAAAAATCAATAATAGATAAATCATATAAAATAATATAAAAATATTCCCCATCTCCAAAAAAATAAATAAAATCTTTAAAAAACAAAGGCCATGTCTGGTGTGGCTCAGTAGTTTGAGTGCCAGCCTGCTAACCAAAAGGTTCCTGGTTTTATTTCTAGTCACAACATATGCTGGGGTTGGAAGCCAGGTCCCTGCTTGTGAGTGTGCGAGAGGCAACCCATCAGTGCTTCTCTTGCAGATCAACGTTTCTCCCCTCTCTTTCTCCTTTCCTTCCCCTCTCTCTAAACTATAAATAAAATCTTAAAATAATATAAAATAATATTAATATATAGAAGTGATAAAGATAATGCTACATTTTAGTGCTGTATGCAGCACATCCTTCACTGTTTTTCAACAGTACAATGAAATTTTATGCAAATTAAACATTTTAAACTAAAAATAAATCCTTATTGAAGCATCTCAAATATAAATCATGTTGGACACATTTTATATTTACAATACAATAATAAAAATAAACATCAAACAAAAACATTTAAACACAAAAACACAAAATCTTGTCATTGATAACAGCTCCTTCAAAACAATTTTTGAATTAAATAGACACAATACAATTCAATGGTATACTATTTGCTTTGTGCGATTGAGAATAATATGTAATTCTAATGGAATTGTTCTATAAATATAATAATAGACTATTGTTTTGCTTAGAAGATTAAACACAAAGTTTTTAGATTCAAAAGATAATATTATCTACTTAAAATAGCCAAGAAAATCAACTAGAATAGATTTATATTAATAAAAATTTATCAAATTAGATAAAGATAAATGAATAAAAATAAGTGACTTTTCTGTAAACTAAGCACACTTAAAAGGAGATATAAAAATCATTCATATTAATATTCCATAACATAAAATACCTAAGAAAAATTTAAGTAAGAAATACATAGAACTCATAGTCATTTATAAGTCTTCTTTGATAAACATAAAATAAGTCCTGAATAAATTAAGAGATAGCATATTCCTCCATGGGAAATTTGGTCAGTCTTTTCAGATCACTTTTCACTTAAAATGCTAAGTGAAGAAAAATGTTAAGATTGTAAGAAAAATCTTAACTTTTTTGATATCTCACAAAATTAACCATACTCACTGAGGGAGAAAAATAGGAAAGAATAAACAAAATTTTGGAGAAGAGCAATAAAAAAAATCCTTGCCCTATATTTTCTAAAATATAATTTATAATAACTAAGAGTAGTTCAGGTCTGCTGCAACAATCAGGAAAGGGAGGAATTAAAGAGAGCTGATGACTTCTCTGTGTAGGGGGATAAAATAACTTTTCAAAATTGGATATTACGATGATAGGCTAACTCTTTAGAAAAAGATCAGATGTAAAACATCATATATGATATATGAAAGTGAATTATAGCTTGATTTAAAAACTAAATATAAAGTAAATAAGACATAAAATTGAAAGATATGAACAAATATCCAATTGATTGTGGTATGGAAAGTTGTAAACTTACTTCTGGTGTCATGAAATCAAAACCAAGCCACAGTGAAAAAAAAAATGAAATGTTGAGCCACATAAAATTTAAATTTATGTGCCATCAATAATTACCATGGAACAAGTTCAAAGACATCAACAAAGGGGAAAATTTGCAACATATGACAGACAAAGCTTTGTAAAAACATAAATATTCCTACAGTAATATGAGCAAAAAGCATGGGCAGGTAATTCTAGAAGGAGGAATTCAAAGTACCATAAATATTTTTAAAAAACTCAACCTTATAGTAATCAAATGAAAAATATACTGAGATACATAATTTTGGCTATTAATTCCACAAAAAGTTGAAAAGATATAATGATCAATTCTTGTGAGAATGTTGTGATAGAATTATGAAGATTTTAATTTTATTCTTTAAATCATTTTATATATTCTTGCTTTCAACAATTAGGCAAATGTTATTGGAATAAAATCATATTTTTGTATATTGGAAGCATTTGTAAAAAAATACTTTTTAGTTTTACGTGTAAATTTTGCAATTAATTTTTGTTTTAAACCTAACAACGAAAATAGTAAAACACATCTTAAAAATGAATTTAGAGAAGAATACACTTTTTCCTCAAATACTTTATGGTCAAAGGACAACATATTCTATAATTGCAATATAATTGGAGTGAGCTGAAATGTCAATTTGTGTCCCTAGTTCCAGGATTTGTTGTCCCAGAGCTGAGGGACAACCATGTAGTTTCTGGGAATCACTTTCTTCTTCTGCCAAATAGGTATAATCATTCCTGTCTGGATGTGAAGATGAAATGTAATAATATATCCAAATGTAAATGTGAACACTATTAAACAGCTCTTGCTCCTAAGACATTATGATTGTACTTATGGAATAATGTATATGTACTTCTAATTTTGCCAATTACTCTGCTAGTTACTCAAGTAGTTTATATCTGGAGCAGGTGCATTTCTTCTATTTTTCATTTAGCGAAATCCCATTCCACTCTCAAATGTTATAACATAAATTTATTCATTCAGAAAACACTTTCTTATCTCCCGTTTCAGTATGACTTATACATATTTGTATCATATCAAATTATGTGTTTTTCTGAGAAAACAAATGTGCCAACATGTAAAACTAGTTGTAATGTAATCACCTTTAGTCACTGCAGTATTATTGTCTACTTATAATTTTACAATAGTGTGATGTACTTAACGTACTTTTTAAAAAGTGCAACAATCTTGACAGATTTTCTCCACTTAGGTCCTGAGGTAGCAATGATGTTTAATGAAAGGTTGCAACTGCTTTTAGTGATACTGTGAGGATAAGCACAGAAAAGAAACTTGTATAGATTTGTGCTAAATCTTGGTTAACTTCAGGACAAAAGTGAAGTTTGTCAGGATTAAAAGCCATTCATTTGAAAGCCCTTTCCAGGATTGTGACTACGAAGGGAAGAATATTAGTTTCTCTCTTTTGATTTCTTCTCACACTTTAGGTGGCCAACTTGAACTAATCAGGAAGGAGGGGGAAGAAAGATCCAGAAATGAATTGGAGAGAAAGTGGTTCTGTGAGCATTTGAAAGCCTTGCCTGAAAACAGAAAGGCTCCAAAACACATGGTCTAGACTTTAGTTATAAAAGAGGAGAACAGTGCTTTTTTTTTCAACTAGAATTAAAAAGACGAAGGGTCCTTGCCATGTTAAGCGCAGCTGGAGTGATTCCAAAGAACAGCTAAAAGATACTTTGAGTTATTAGTGTGTTATATACAGTGGCTGCATTGAGCAACATGCAGATAAAATGTTGAAATGGCCACATTCCAAATCCGGAACTCATTATTTCAAATACTATGTAATAAGAAGGCATGAAAATAGGCAATTATCTACTCATCATTACTAGTACCACTTAACTAAGCCATCTCTGCTTCTAAGGAGGAGCCAACTGGTCTTTTCCTGAAATTAGCTATGAATGCAATAGTCAGGAATATTGTTGGCTATGGTTATTAGAAAACAAAATAATATTTTAGGTACTTTTCAAAATATCACAAATGCCTTATAAAGCAAAGTATTATAGAACCAAAATATGATAAAATTAGTGCTTTTGATGAGCAGGTATTTGCATATAACTTTGTTTTAATATATACATACTGATTTCTACTTGTACAAAACATCAATCTTAAAGATTTTGTTGAATTCTTATTCTGAGTTTATACACAGTTAATACACTACTATATATTAACTGCAAGATAGAGAAATAACACAGGTTAAGGAAAACAAAACAAATAAATCTGAATTTTGTCAAATGACTAAGAATTTGCCAGGTGGAAGGAGGGACATTCAGAGCTAAGTGAAGAACAGGGAGGAAAACGTCATGTGTCAGATAAGCACAGGACGGTTGAGTGGCAGAAAGTTAGTTGGAACAGAAATCCATATAAAGGAGGAAATACAGGAGGGCTCGGTGAGCTACATGGCGTGGCTTATTCCCAGAAGTAAAGGGGTACTCCCAAGGAATTTAAGCATGGGACTGAATTAATCTCTAAAATTAATCCAGAGAGAGTATGGGACAAATGATTCATGGGGACAAGGCTAAGTCCTGGGAGATGAGATGATGAGATTAAGGTATTTTCAAAAGTCCAGGAGAGACATATTGAGTTCAAGTCAGTCAAGAGGTGGTCAGAAAAGAAGATTAAAAAGGCTCATCAGGGAGTAGACTGACTGAATTTGGCTGTGTATGGAGAAAAAATTTAAGGAATTTGGGAGTCTCTCTGATGTATTATGGAATGTAAGATGCTTAAGCATTTAGAGGAGAAAGATAACTTTTACTATGTTGACTGGGCATAGAGGTCATTTATCTGTCCATTTGGTGATGTCTAGGATCTATAGCTTAATGAGGAGGTTTGAACTGAAAAAGCAGAAAAGGTTGGAGTTTTCCACTTCTTCCACAAGTCCAAGTTCCACAGGTGCCACCCAATATGACTTGACTTCTACTAGGTCACTGTACTAAAGAACCCTGTACCACATATGAGAAATTTATTCCCTTTCTTTCTACTTGGATTAACCCCATGAGAGAGCTTTTGTTTGGTGAAAATTTGTTTTTAACTTTTGCTATCTTTTTTTTATAAGCCAAGTGAAAGTCAGCCTCAGGCTCAAGGCTTTTAGCTGGCAATAAATACCTGATTTAAAATTTAATAATATCACTGTTTTCTCTATATTCTTTCTATATATATTTTCTATATTACTTTTTTTGTAGTAATGCCTCTTATTTGTGGCAGTAATATTGATTTTTCATTAACAACAATGATAAAGATTTTATTTCTATTTATTTATGTTTTAAAATGCAATTCAACTTAAAGAGAAGTAATGTAAAAATGCAATTTGGTGTGAATGTATGGGAAAAAATCAATAAGGTAATATGGGTGGGAACTTGGATACAACAAAAAGGACCATTCATGGGCAATGTTAAAACTGATTCATACTCACATTGGGAATAACTAAGATCTGTCATCTCATTTGGAGGTGAGTGAAACCATAGTAGCTGATTATGTTATAAGACGGTCTAAGAAGTTTTCTGAATTTCCACAGGTGGACTTCAATGACTCTGTTACTTGACAGAAAATATCTGCAACTATTTGTATCTATGTACATTTTTTTCCTGGGGAGAGATACCATGGTTGTCTATTTGGTTTTAGTTTTATATTGTCAAAAGGATCTTTGGCCCTGGCTGGCATACTTCAGTGGATTGAGCTCGGGCTGCAAACCAAAGTATCGTAAGTTTGATTCCCAGTCAGGGCACATGCCTGGGTTGCAGGCCACAGCCCCCAGCAACCACACATTGATGTTTCTCTCTCTCTCTCTTTCTCCCTCCCTTCCCTCTCTAAAAATAAATAAATAAAATCTAAAAACAAGAAAAAAGAGACTTTCTTTTAAAAAAAAGGATCTTTGACCAAAAGAGATTTTTTTAAAACTGGAATAAATGGAGAAGAGAGCTAAAGGTAGACTGTGGGGGAGGGTTACCAACTGAATGGAGAAGTAAAATTTGAAGATATAGCAAGTAGATTGAAAGAGTCTGTCATTGACCTTCAAGAATAAGAAAGTCATCTTGAGTCTAAGGAAAGAGAAGGCATGAGTGGTTAATAGTTAAGTTTGTCAAGTGCTCCTGTCATAGGTCAATGAGCTAAGTTTTCAATGATTAGTAGTCAGTGATTTAATAATATGGTGACAGTTGCCAAGAGTTTCATGGGGTTGTGGGAGTGAAAGCCCAACTATAGTGGGAGACAAGAGGAGTCAGGGGAAAGGAGGAGATTGTGACAATAAATGAAAATTAGTTTTCTTTTATTTAGAAGCTGGCTGAGAAAGGGAGCAATGAATAGGAGACTACCTATAGAGAGTTCAGGCTCCTTGTCTAGTGCCATGAGAGGTTTTCCTGTTTGCTTGTTTTAAGGATGGATGTGATATGATTTTAATAATAAAGTTAAGTGATGGAATCATTAAACAAAGAAGAGGCTAAAGTTGCAGGTGATAGAAGGAATGTTTTCTTAGCCAAGTTCAGACTGGAAAGGAGCAGTTATGGGATCCAGGGAAGAGAGGGAGGTCAGTTTGACAACAGAAAACACTGGAGGGCAGCAGAGCAGCTGAGCAAGTGAATATGCAGGAGTTAGAACTGGGGAGTGAGCTTTATTCCTGGGGGCCTCTGAATTTCCGGCGAAGAAGAATCCTCCTGAGAGTGAAGGGGGTCAAGGGAGGAGACAGAGTTACTTTTGAGAAGGGTGGCAAGCTGTGCTCCCACTGCTATGGAGAACAAATGATCAGATAAGATTTGATAAGAAGTCTAACATTAGAACTAAGACTTTACAATAGTACCATTTGGAACAGTTTATATGGATGGCCCAGGCAGTACTTAGTTTCAGGAATGAAGTAGGCTGACCAGAGGACTGATCCAGATCATGGGGTTTGTAGGAAATGGCATTGTCTCTAGTCATTATAGTTCCCTGCTTCACTAGCACGTGGAAGGCTATCCCCTACCACTTATTAAAGGATTGTGTTCCCATAATTGTCCTCTAAATTTGTTATCATTAATTTTTCCTTTCGTCTGGTTCATTCTTATTGGTGTAATTGCTGTCATGAATAGCTCCCATTTTGAAATAAACTTCCATGGCCTGTCCCAGCTATGTAATCTTCTTGAAAGCTTCTTGGAAGTGTTTTTTTTTTTTTTGGAGGGGGGTGGGGGTGGGGAGGTGGGCAGAGTATTCACAGCCTCATCTCCCATTCTTTCTTCTCTCATTATTTTAAATTATATTTTTATCAGGTTTATGTATAAAATTTTATTTAGTTTTTTGAATAGCTAACCTATGTGCACATAGCTCAAAGGTGTTAAAGCACCTACAAGAGTTACCTTTCCTCCCATTATTGTGCTCTATCACTCAGTTTCTGTCTGGTAGGCAACTATTCATTTTTTTTTCTGTGTAGTTTTATATATGAGGGGGGACCCAAAAAGCAGGAATTTATTTATAAAAAATTGTGTATTTATTCTTACATGTTTAAACTTCAGTCACCTTCCAAGTGCTCTCCATTTGATGCAATACACCTACTGAGATGTTTTCCACTACTCAAAACAGTTTTGAACTCGTTGATTTTAATGCCTTTTGGTGCTTTGATGCCTTTTTGCTACCTTTTCCACATTGGCAAAACATTTCCCTTTGAAGACTTTTGTCATTGAGGAAACAAACAAAAAATCACTTGGGGGTGAGATCGGGTGAATAGACAGGGTGAGTGAGGCCCAGGCAAAAATGTCTGAACACTCAGTGCTGTGTGCACAGGTGCCCTTATAAATCATCCATCATGAAATGGGCAAATGCACTGAAAGAGGCTTCCAAAAAAAAATTCCATGAAGCCAAACACAGCCTCTCACAACAACACCAACTGGTACACTGATGCGGATGAATTCCTAGAACACTCATCTAGCAGGGGAAGCCTGTACTACAAGGGAGCCAGTATTTCAGAAGATAATTCCGGGTGTTTTGGGGTCTCCCTTGTGTAGGTTTGTTTTTCTTTGTTATTTAATATTTGATAACATACCATGAACATTATATTGCAACTTTTTCTCCTTACTTAAAATACTTTGAAGATTTTTTATGTTAGTACATAGAAAGCTGCTTTAATAATTTTAACAGCTGAATAATATTCCACTGAATGAATATACATAGTTTGTTTTGCTTATTTTCTAGGTATTTCTTTTCAATCATTTACATATATAAAAAACAGCAGGGAGTAACTTTAAATACATATTATTTTTCCTAATTGCAAACATACGTGTAAGATAGATTCTTAGGATGAGAATCATTATGTCACCAGTCACCAATCTTTGTTCAATCTTTATCAATTTTTTGTCACTACCATATTAATTGAAATAGTTCTTATCAAGATCAAGTAAAATTCCAAGCTAACTCTTTGTCCTCATAGAAGTTAATTCTTCTGAAGCATTGACCATAGCTGGCCATCACTTCCTCTTTTTTAAAATACTTTCCTCTTTTGGCTCCCATAGTATCACATCCTTCTGGATTTCCCATTTCACCAATTGCTCCTTCTCAGTTTCCTTTTCTGGCTCCTACTGAGACAGATACTGAGCCAGCAGTATCCATTGCTGCAGATGCTCATCGAAACACAAGAAAAACATACACAGGGACAACCAAGTCCCGTGGGGAAATATGTATGAAACGGCCACTCTCTCTAGTGGAGAGTGCCCGTTTTACCACCCAACCAGGCTTTTATTAAGAATACAGATACAGTTTGTGGATTCCAGTCTGGCAGGGAAGATCAAACAAGTAGGTAATTTTCAAAGAGGCTGACAGAACTCCCGCTGGGATTCTGGGTTGAGATTTTGTGTTATCACTTAAAAACACTACAGGACCTAAAAGACTAGTCTCGTTTCCTGCCTGTGCCTTCATATTCTAATTCAATAGCATCCTCCAGCAAGCAGATGTTACAGGATCTTGCATATTCTATGTCCCAGGCCTGATTACCCCGGGGGTCAGCCATTTCTGGTCTGGGCTGTACCGCTCCTGCTATTTCCACAGGCTTGAGTCAGGCAGAGGAGACAAAGGCAGCCAGGGGACTTGGATTTCTCACAACTAAGAACAAGGGCTCAGGCTTTGACAAAGCTGAGGGGGCAGGGGTCAATGTCCATCACCTCTTCATTTCCACAGCCCAGAGTCTCTTCCCTGAGGCCTCCACATGATCATGCCTGTCTTAGGAGATTCCTCACCATAGGAAATCTTACCCGTCATTGGCTAACTGATCAAGCATAGGAGGCCAGGCACAGAACAGGCAGTGTTCATGCCAGGGAAATAAGTTTTGTCTCTTTAGTGGCTCCTAGTTTGGAGGTCTCTCACTCAGCCTAAGTTGTGGGGAGTTACAGCTTCCTGAGCCCAGGCAGGGAAGATCCCAATATCCTACTCTTTTCAATGTCTGTATTTTGGACTGTTCTAGAGCTCTTTTTTCAGTCTGATCTTTTAAAAACAGTCTTACTAAAATTGTTTCACGAAGTTCCATTGTTCTGGCACAACTACCCTTCTGATGCCTGTCCCTGAATATATAATTTGCACTCAAAACTTGACTGCTTCTTTTTAGTTTTCCCATATCAGTTGGTGACAATGGTATTCTTCCAGTTGCTCTGGTCATAAATCTAGGTGTGAACCTTGATCTGTCAGCAACCATATGTAATCTGTTATCAAGTGTTGTTTTCTCTATCTCCAAGTATGTCCAGGATTTGGCCTTTTTTTACCATCTCTACTGCTGTTGCTCTGGTTAAAGACAGGCTAGGAAACTCTAGTATTCTTGACAGCCTCCTTGCTTACCCTCTGTCTTTCACCAGATTATCTTGACACAATAGTAAGTAGATACTGGTAAACAGTTTCCCATAAGAAATACTTTTATGGCTTCTGATTGTACACAGAAGAAAACAGAAACTCTGTACCATGGGTTAAAAGGCCACCCATTACTTCTGAGAGAAGGAAACATCACCAAGGACTTGGAGAAATTATCAGATCAAAACAGTCCCCCCTTTTTAATACTCAAGCACACTCACTGACATAATCACTGACTACTTACATTCATTCTTAGGCTCTGAAATATTTTTCCATGAACTTTTTTCAAGTGGAGGTAATCATTTCTGTTATAGATGCCAGATGCTAATTCTAAGTTTCTTTACTGCTCTTCATGAGTTTTTCATTTTTAGAGCAGAACTTAGTATTTCTTGTCTGTGTAATTTAAGGCTGAGGGGATGGAAAAGCAAGGTGTCCTGCTGTGGAGCACAGAAGCTGTGGTTCTGTATCAGATCACTACAGACACTTCCCCAGGGGTCTCTGGACTCCTCACCTAAGAATCATCAGTGCTTTCAGTTACAGCATTCAAGAAGTGCCTTGTTTACTCTGCCTCAGATAACATCTCTCCCAGCTTTTAAATTAATATTTAAAAAAATAAAGAATTCTGTCATGGCCTTTTAAAATTAGCATGTCTATGTTGTTTTACATTAGCCATTTATTATTAATAGACTAGAAAGTGCTCTTTAAAAATCTTTGAAATGATGATTTTTTTCATTTCAAATCATTAGTTAATTCAAATTCAAATTAGTAATAGTTAAATTCAAAAGGGACCATATTTACTAAATAAGAAAATTCAAACTATCACGCCTCTCATTTTCAATTAAGAAATAAGGTATAATTTTGCAAGTCTTTGAAAAGAGACATGTACCCAATTTTAAATTTAAAAAATTCCTAAGAAAGGTGTGTCATATTATTTGTATTAGCAGCTTTATAGTAGTAGTCTTTATAAGAACAGTATGCCCAAGAACTTTATAAAACTAGTTAAGTAATAACATTTCTTAAAATTTAAAGCAATGAAAAACCTGCCTTTAAAATGTGCTATTGCTCAGTCCTGCCATCTACATAATTTACCTAATGAGGCAAAGTGACAAAAAAATGCATTCCTTTTCAAACCATTCCTACAAAGATCTGTATATACTGTTGAAAGAGAGTAGCCCCTTGATATCAATTAGGCTCATTAGCTCCATAATAAGTCTCAGTGTATAAAGACTGACAAATGATTTACACTGATTAAAGGGGGGTGTGAAACAATACTAAAATTTCTAGAACAAAACAAGTAAACTAAGTTATTTTTCATATTTGGGAACTTCTAAGCTAATGCCGGGCAAGTATAACATTTGTTCTAGAAAAATCTGAGTTTAATGAACAGTCTACCCAAAGTGTACAAAACCACCTCTGATTGGAAACAGATGTTTTAATTATCAAGACTGACCTTGACACACGGATCTGAATGGGGTGGAGGGGAATGAGGACCACACTTTCTTTGATGGAAACACAAAGTGATGATGCTCCAAACTGCTTATGAGTTTGTAGAGGGAGAAGGGGAAGGTGAAGGAGAAGGAGGAATAGCAATTGCAAACCCAGAAGGATGGCAGGCACTTCCTCAGGATGGCTTTCCTGCTCTTTCTGGTGACACTCCCATTGAGTCAGCAAAAGCCAGTTGGGAATCCATGCCACCTCCCTCAAAAAACAGATAGACAAATGACGCAACTCATAGGTAAGGATTGTTGGATTGTTGATTAACAAATCAAATTTCAAAAAATTGTGTGTAAATGGAACCAGAGTGAAACCCATTTTGAATGTTCCATTTTTTTCTGGCTGACTACATAGAGAATCCAGAAAAAATGAGGGGAGGGGCTTGTGAGCTCTCTGCATATGTTATTGTAGATATGCACTCAAGTCGGTTTATATTACAACCAGCAAGGTGCCTGGGAGCTACTTTGCTTACAAAAAATAAAGTCTTTCAAGGTTTCTACTGAAATGCATGGCATCCGATGTTCTCATCCAATGCCTTATAAAGGGCCACCTCTAAGTGCAAAGGAAAATAACCTAAACCCCAAATCCAGCATTTGGGTTACCCAAAATGCTAAGCTCCGTATATATTTTTTGCTCATCACCTCCATTTCATTCCTTAACTTACTGGCGACACAAATGTGGCTCTCCTATCCCCTTTGGGGACAGAAATCCAGAACATGAACTATCGCCTGGATTTCCTTTTCTCCTTTGCTCAACCGCCCTTCCAAAGAGGAAGCCGCCTTCTTCCGTAGGGCAGGACCTGCAGCAGCCCAGGCACGTTGCGGTCCCGGGTGGAAGCTCTCTTCTGCGCTGCAGGAAATCAAATTCTAAAACTGCAACCTTTCCTAGTCTATGCATCCGTGCAGCTCCTGACTTATCATATTATTTCCCCAAGAATCCTTCTCAGGTCACCCCCCAGGAATGGATTCGTTGATTCTCCTGCCTTCCCAGTGCTGAATTTTGGCTTGTGCTCCGTCTCTCTTCACCCCAGGGGGTCCGCTACCAGGGGCACCGGCAGCTTGTCCTCAAGGTGGGGTGTTGCGGGATCGAACTGCTACCCTTGGTCCTCTCACCAGCCTGGCTCACCTGCTCCGCCCAGGACCACGCCTGCTCCCCGAAACTTCGCTCAGGGGAGCAGAGGTTTTGAGTAGAGTGGGGAAAAGCTATTTCAGCGTTGCTCATTCGCCCCAAAGTGTCGGAAAGGACTTAGGCTCCAGCCCCGCAGGTCCTTCCCTGGCGCCAAGGGCAGACGCTGCCCTGGGTTCCCCGGTTCTCCTTCCCACTCGCGTGCCACCTTACTGGGTGCAGGGGTACACACTCACCGCGAGCGCTACTCTACAGAGGTTCGGAGCCGGGAAAGTTGACCTCAGATCCGGTGATGAGGCACGAGCAGGGGCTCCGGGGCGCCTGCGGAGACCTCGCGGCCGCGGAGCTGTTGCGCGCTGCAGGACCTGGGGCGCTGCCCCTGGGTGGGTCCCAAACACAGAAGGGTGGACTGGCAGACAGACGCCCCCCCGGCTCGCCACCACTCCTAACGCTCCTCTCTTCTTGCCTTCACCTCTTCCTTCTACACTCCTTTCTCATCTTGCTTCTCTCACTTTCACCCTCCTCCCTCTTCTCTCAGCCTCTCCTCCCTCCTTTCCACTGATGCGTGGACAAGGACGGGGGAGGGAAAGAGTCCCGTCTTAATTTGAGTGATACCTTGGAGATTATCTCTGTTCACGGAGTCTGGAAATGACGTGAACAACCTTTCTGAAAGCATAAAAAACAAAATGACTTTAATCTCCTTTCCCCTAGCATCATCCCAGTGGCAGTTTGTATCTGGTTGGGTAGCAAGGAATGAGGTGCGGTCAGGAAAGGAAAGCGAAGAGGGAATTAGAGACAGCAGTCCTTGGAAGTGCGGTTGAGAACTCGCCACTGAGTGATCACAGAGATGTGTTTACTCACAACTTGACAAAGCAGCTTTTGTGGTCGGTGGGGAGAGGACTGATGTCCAGGGTGAGAGAAGAGAGGTAGCCAGGGTAGTGAGGACAGGTTTTGTCCAAAACTCTATTCTAAGGCATCAACTGGTGTCTCTCTCTGTCTCTCTGTCTCTCTGTTTCTCTCTTTCTCTCTGTGCCTCAGAATACATTTCTACTGTTGTGACCTGGACTTGACCTTAAGAAAATACTTCATCTTTTTCTGCTCAGAGCCTTAAATCTTTGTGTTATTTTTTCCTCCCAGAATAATGTTTCATTATCTAGTAGCAAGAGTCCCTTCAGCTAGCCTAAGGGGCACTCCCCAAATCTGTTTTGACTGACCCTAGAAACTTGAGTGATTCTTGGAATGTGGCAGTTTTCTGGCACTGGTGCTGGTCTCCAATGATGGGAAGGGTGGGGCAGATAATTTTGTTGAGAGTTCCACCCCCACATTCCACAGGTTGACCCTCCCAGCACTGTTTCACTCTGGGCCTGACTGTGTTCTAGATCCTTTTTTCCAGAGAAGAACTCCTGTCACTAAAGATGCTTTTTGCTCTCCCACCTCCTAATACTTCAGGCCATTCAGAGACAATCTTATATAGATCTCCCCTAGAGACTAAACCTGTTTTTTCCAGCCCATGTTTCTTCTGTTGGTGAGGTCCTCCTTGTTCTCTGGAAGCATATATTTACATGAGGTACATAAATAAAACTCTAAACATAATGCTTAGCACGTAGTACTCAAGAAATGTTGACTGAATTATTATAGGTAATGACTTCAGATTATCATTGACACTTATTTCATATTTTTATTCTGTCACATAATTCTTAAATCTTGATTCTCTGTGCAAAACCATGATTTGCACAGTTTCGGCCCTTATCCTTTATGGATATCTGACTGTGTCATTATGGCTACTCATTTAGGAAGGCATAGTAAAAATAATCTGAGAGGAAGTCAAGATTAATAACTTTCCTAATAGAACACAGTAATTTCCCTAGAAGATATGATGTAGGCCATCTTGATTTTACACTTGTACCCAGAGTAATTTGTAACAAATGTCATAGATGACAGCCATGGACAGTGCCCAGTGTTATACCACCTCAACAAGCAGTTAGGAATGTATCTGTCTTCTACACAGGAGAGTTTCCAAATGCCATATTTGGACTTGAGCAATTGCAGTTAACAATTCTATTGTATATCCAGGAAATAAATTCCATTAAAAGAAGATTTGGGAACGACGTCACCTATGATGCAAAGAGGATCTAAGGTTTCAAATGTTTGTTGCTATTGCTACTGCAGCAAATTTGCTTCGGTATCAGTGACAAAAATGCACCTTGTGTGGTACAACAGGACATTGTACCCTGGAGATATTCCATTTGCTATTCAGTACACACAACTAATTCAGCTGTGAAGACACTCAGCATGGGTTATTTGGAGTAAGTAGAGAAAGAGTAACTATGCTGCTTCTTTAGTAATCTTAAGCCTGAATCTCAGTGAGAAAGACCAGAATCCCAGGCAGTCATTAGGTTCACAGATTTTACATTGCTTAGATTGAATTAAGTCATCAGAGACAAGTTCTTTTTGAAAGCTTAGAGGAAAGATCCAGAAAATGTCATTACTTAAAGGTCTTGCTTATTTTTAATCTTAACTATGCAAGGACACGTGTATCGTATGTGTAGGCAAGATACTAAAAATTTATTTCTTGAGCTTTTGACAGAAAGGAGATTTGCATTCAGGACAAATTGTACTATTTTGATAATACTGATCTCAGTTTAAAACTCAATTGAAATTCCCTTGTTTCTTTCAGTTAAGCTGATGATGCTGTTAAGATAACTGTAAAACTCAACTATAAAATGTAAAATTAGGGAAAAAGCTGAGAGGTTGTGAAAAGATGTTGTAGACAGAATTAACCCCAAAAGTGCAGACCTAAATGATGTAATCTTTCTTTAATGGCTTATGTTTTCCTTGATTATTACGCCAAATCCTGAAGATTAACCTGACTTCATAAACCTCAGAAACAAGATCCACTGATTCATTGAAATGACATCAAAAGGTCACTTTTTAGGAGCATTGTTTTTAGCACCACTTTTTTTATCTGCAGTGTAAAATAAAAACTCATGATGAAATATACAACCTTTCTCTAAGTTTATGAGAAAACCATGATACTTTTGATAATAATGCAGATTGACTATTCATTAAATTCATCAGGTATTGATCAGATCCTTTGAAAGTCAAATAGAAAGGTATGCAGAGGTTCAATAAATACAATGTAATAATTTCATAATACACAGGGGAAGACTGGATTGGAAAATAATCCCTATCGTATAATAATGCTACTTTCTTCTAAATAGAAAATATGCCTAAGCAACTCTGAGGGAACACTAGCATATAAAACACCAACAGAAAAATTGAGTTCTTTAAAATGCTTTCCCCATAAACTTAGGGAGAGGTTGCTTACTTGAATGACTTAATTTGCATCATGAGTTTTCATTTTACTCTGCAATATTTTTCAAAAAATGGTATTTAAAATAATGCTTATAAAATGTGGCCTTTTGATGTGATATAATTACCTAAATTTATCAATCATTTTCCAAACATATGGAACACAGTGTAGCCAAAAGACCACTTGACTAGAAGCTTCCAGGTCTGTCACTATGGAACAATTTTATTGAAGGTGAGTAGGGGTAGTTTGTTCAGTTAGTGTACAAGATAAACTCAGACTCTTAACTGATGTTCATATCTGTAGCCACATTGTTCTTTAGTTCGTCAACTGGAAGAACTGCAGCATGGTGTTTTGTATACTATAGCATATATTGATGGTTGGCTAAAAAGTCCATTTAGTTGTTTTCCATAAAATACAAGACGTATTTTTCATTTTCACCAATAACTTTATTTATTTGGATATTTTGAATATGGTGCATCTCCTGCATGATATAATGTTGACTGTTCTCAATTAATGTCTTGATTTGATTGCTGACAACTTCAACTGGTCTACCTGACCATGGAGCACCATCCTGCAAGAAATCTCCAGCACAAAACTTTGCAAACCACTTTTGACACATTCAATTCATCACAGCACCTTCTCCATACACTGCACAAATCTTTTTGTGTTTTTCAGTTGCATTTTTATCTTTTTGGAAATAATAAAGCATAAAGTGCCAAAATGTTGCATATTTTCTTCCATCTTCAATATTAAAATGGATACACAAAAATTTACCAATTTTGATAAGATTTTTTAATGCATGCTGATATGATAGCTGTCACAATACGATCTAACAAAATTGTTTTGAATGAAGTTTTTAACTTTTATTGTAAGCACTATTAGAGCCATTTTATGGAAAAAAACAAACTTTGGCCAACCCAATAATAGTGCTGGGCAAAAGCCTTGAAGACTATGTGATATGTAAAAACAAATAGTTAATGTCTAATATGATGACCTGATAACAAAATAACTGTTGCTCAATTAAGTTAAAGAAATACTAACAACATTAACCTATTATATAATCAAACCCTCCAGCTAAAATCTTGAGCTATCTCAAAAAATAGTCAATACCAGTAAATACCAGTAAATTTAAGTTTCTGAATAATTTTGATGCTATTCTCAGTTATAATTGTGTTTTATCTATAGCCATTGTTTATATTAGTCTTGATATTTTCAATATCATTTCATAATTTCTCATTTATTCTGTGTTCGGTAAGGCAACAGGAAAATTGCAGTATGTCTCTGTATTGATGAAAAAACTAAGCATAAAGATTATGAAGGAGACTTGCATTAGAATTGAACTAAATTGACTCTTATTTTTGTCTGGTCATTAACCAGTTTGGTGACTTAAGGAATTTAATTTCTCCCAATTTTAGCTTCCTAAAATTTTATGTGGGAATAATGCCAAAATTATCTATTTGTAGAAGTTACCCCGAGTTTATTAGAATATAGTATATGAACTTTCATAAAAAGGGTAAAGTATTACACAGCATAAGATGAAATTTATGTGAAGAAAGTTTGCAAGATCAGAACAAAATCATCAGGTTTTGACACTTCATGAGACACCTTCAAGGCTGCTAATCTTTTGATCAGAATCTTGTCCTGTCAACACAAATAAACCAAATTTTAAAGTGAAGATATTTTGTAGAAATATAATTTGCAACTATACAGCTTCTGAATAGCCAGATAGGGTGCTTTGCATGTATTTGTAGCAGTGAGTACACTCAATCAACTGGAATACTGAAAGGCAATATTAAAAAAATAAAACAACCAGTATGTAATTGAGAAAAATAGTTCTTTCTCTCTCATCCTCACAATGTCCTGATGGTTATTTCTTCATAGATAAGTTACAGAGATAATAGCAAAGAAAACAAGAATGCTTTTGAAAAACCAAGGTAAAACCCTATACTAGGTCATTGCCAGTTCTCAAAAATATATATGTATGTAAAACAGGCTTTACTGTAATTAAAGTCTACCCTTAGATATTTACTGGAACAAAAAGTAGATTCTATGTATTTAAAATGGAATAAAATTATCCCAGAACATTAGTATTTAGGAGATTGATTAATATGTGTCCTTGATGGAGAACAAATTGTGATTATTTTAAAAAATAATGTATTTATTATATCTTTATGGGTATGCTTCTTCTTATGAATGTTAAATGAGACTAATTACCTAACAGCTAGGTAAAGCCATTGGTAAATTATGTTACTTAATTAAATAAAATACTCAAAAGATTTTAATACAATTTGTTCAAAGCTCCATTCCAGTTTGGTAACCACTTAAAGTGCCTTCGTAGGAATAGTCCATACAAAGAGCCAGTGCAATAGTTAATTAGTACGAGTAAGCCCAATGTTACTGATGAAATAGACAGTTTCTTTGAACTTGGGTTCACCCATTAAGCTGTTCATTTCCAAAACCAAGAAAATTTCTCAACATTTTTAAATTATAATTTTTTATATTACCATAAAGAGCACACATTTACATAGGTAATAATATTAGTGAGTTTGTATGTCTCAATACAGCTTTGGGAAGCAGACTTTCCCAAACACTTAATTATTTTTCTAAGATGATGCCTCACACTGTGTCCATCCTATTACTTTATCATTTATCATATTTTGTTGTAAGTTTTTGTGTTTATGTATTTGTCTCTTTTCTTCTAGGTTCTGAACTATTTCAAGGAGCCACTGTTTTATTCATATTTGTTTACCCTTGGAAATTTGCCTAGTGCCTAGAGATTAGAAGATACTCAGTAATTTTGGAAACATATGAAAGAATAAATATAGAAGTATATATTTTTAACTTTTTAATAAATAAAACCTACCAGAGAGAAGGGAGTGGGGGATAGTAAAGGGTGAGTGGGCCAGGTGTGTGTTGACTGAGGGTGACTGGGCTGTGGAGACGGGCACACAGTGTCATGTGTCATGAAGATGTATGCTTGTGACTTGTATGATTTTGCTGACAAATGTCACCCTGATGAATTTAAATAAAGATAAATAATAAACAAAACCTACTAATGTGTATCTTTCAAAAATGGCATTTTTTTGTTTTTTTTGTAATTATAGTTTATACTCAATATTATTTTGTGTTAGTTTCTGAAGTACAGCATAGTGGTTAGGCAATCTTAGATTTTACAAAGTGTTTCTCCCTCATATTTCTGGTACCCAAGTGGCACCATACCTAGTTATTACAACATTATTGGCTATATTTCCTATCCTGTACTTTACATCCTCATGACTGTCTTGTAACTATCAATCTGCACTTCAATCCCTTCACCTTTTTCATCCCCCTAACCCCTCCTCTCTGGCAACCATTACTCTGTACTCTGTATCTATGAGTCTGTTTCTGTTTGTTTATATTGTTCATTAGATTCCACATATAAGTGCAGTCACATGGTGCTTGTCTTTCTCTGACTGGCTTATTTCACTTAGCATAATACCCTGTAGTTCCATTTATGCTGTTGCAAATAATAAAATTTTGTTCTTTTTTATGTCCAAGTAATATTCCATCATATGTATAAAGAAGGTAGTGGTTATGTAGGTGGGAGCTGAGCCAAATTGCTTATGTACCCAACTGAGACACCTAGCTGACCTTCAGAAGAATGGAATGAACAGCCAATAGAATCCCAGTTGATATGAAGTTTGGATGCCAAAGTGTACAGAGGACACTTAAAAATGGGCAGTAAGTATTTTGTAGGCCAATAGGAAGGTCCTGGGCCTTGTGCCAGAGACCATGGCTGTCACAGGAGCATTAGAGGAGAGCTGGGTCAGTGATAGTACCCTAGTGACTCGCACCTGTTCCAGGACAGGGAAGTCCCAGACCTGTGCCAGGAGAGACCTGGACAGATAAAGTCACTAGGGAGATAAAAAGGCAGTAAGTGACACATAGCCTGTGGTGTACCTTGGCTGGGGTGGTGGTTGCCAGCTGGGACAGTACTAAAGAAATTGGAGAGCTGGGTAACACTTGGAGCTGGGAGAAGAGATGGGCCATGATGAGCCATGACCCATGTAGACTCTGGACTGGCCAGAGAGTTGGACTGTGTAGAAAACTGGGTGCTTGTTAGGAGTGGTAGGTGGCACCCAAGGGAACTTTTCTCAAAAGTAGAGCTGTGCAGGAACCTCATGTGTGCAACAGCCAGGCCAGCAAAGAGGGAGTATGGGCTCCCTCTCAGTGCATCTCACAGACTGATCAAATGGTTGGAAAACAAGGTGGATTATAGGTGACAGCCTTGTGCAAATGTGCAGAGTGTATGGTGCAGGCTGCATAATGCTCTGAGGGCATGAGTTGGAAACTGGGCACTTGTGATAATTGTAGTCTAGTTTTTTTAAGTGTAAGACAAGAAGTCCTGAAGCTGTGAGAAAACCAGAGATCCAAAAAAAAAAAAAAAAGTCAGAAGGTGACCACCAACAGCTGAGACAAATTTCACATTGCTATCTTTCAGAACTTGCATGTTTTTTAATTTCTCTTCTTTCCATTTATTTAGGTTTTTATTGTTTGATTTATTTATTTTTTATTCTCCCTTTCATATTGCATTTAATTTTTCTTCTTTCATTTCACTCATATTCTAAATAACACACTACTCTTGGCCTTTTACTTTTCATTCTTTTTATTCAGATTATGTATTTGCTGTCATACTATTGTTAGTCCAATTCCACAAAGCACCCTTCCCTGGTCTTAATCCATTTTGCCATCTTCCTGAGCTTTATTACTGTTGTGGCTAACTTTATTTTCTCTCACACCACACTAAGTTTCTATCCCTTCTCAGTATTTCTCCTCCATCTCACCTCACATAAGCACTCTTTTTTCTTAAATCAGCTCACCTTATTTTCCCTTCTAATAAGAGTCTTATTTCTTTTTCACCTTCTATAAACAGTGGCTAGTTGAGTGAAATATTACAATTATTGCTGTACTTCTCCAAAGGAACACCTATTTGCTCAGTATTTTTTTGTACTTTAAATCCCATAGAATACTCTCCTGCTGTATTACTCCATTTTGCCTTTGCCCTGCCTCTGATCAGTTGAGTGAGGAATTTTATTTCTTTATTTCCTCTCTCCTTTTTTTTTCTTTTTTCCTCCTCTCTCAACCTTAGCTTTACTCCTTACTGTTATTAGTTGCGTCCCCCATTCTCTCAAAATCATTTTTCTTTACTATAGACATCTCATATTCACTTTTTGCTTTTTTACAATACTCTGATTTTTGTTTCACCTTTATTAAACTTCATTCAGCTGTCATTGCTGTAGCACCTGCTGTGGTTTTTCAGTAATTTTGCTCCAGTTGATCCGGTTTTACTTCAAACCTCATAGCATACTCTTCTCTTTTCTTACCCCATTGTTCCCATTGCCTGTTTGTGTGTTACTTACATTGTAAATTTTGCTATCTCCCTTTCTTTCCCTTGGTTCTATCCCAACTCTACTCAATTCTCCTCCCTCTTACCACTCAACAGCATTTTCCCCTCTTTCAATCATCTCATATTCCCTTTGTCATATCTTATAATATCCACAATCTCTCTTCACATTTATTAATCTTAGTTCAATTGCAGTTGAGACTGCTTATGTGGTAGGGAAATTCTTTTTGATGGCATAGGTTTGGTTGTCTGGTAATACTGATTTGTTAACCAATACCTGTACAATAGCATATAAGACAAGGGGGGAGTTGTGAATACCAGTAAACCTGCTGGAGGGGAGAACCCACCAACAAAGGAGTCATTAACAGGTAAAGCCCAAGTACAACAAGAGAGTCCACACAAACAAAAGAAAGGACAACCCTATAGCATCCAGAAAAGGATCAAAGAGACCTCACCACTGAGTCTCACAGAACCCCTAGTACAGAACTTCACCCTATGAAGACAGTTGGCAAAGAAGAGCATCTGGAATCACAGAAACAAACAAAAAGAGTCACCTAAAATTGGGAGACAAAGAAAGAACTCACAATCAATAGAAATAGAAGATCCCCCTGAAAAAAAGCTAAATGAAATGGAGGCAAGCAAATTATCAGATATAGAATCCAAAAGAGTGGTCATAAGGATGCTCAAGGAACTCAGAGACAACTATAAGGAACTGAGTGAGAACTACAACAGTATAAGGAAACATAAACTATAAACAAGAACCAAGAAGAAATGAAGAATACAATATCTGAAATTAGAAAAAAAACTCTAGGAGGAATTACAAGCAGGCAGGATGAAGTAGAGGACCAAATTAGCAAGCTAGAAGACAAGGTAGAAAGAAATACCAAGGTAGAGCAGCTTCACAAAAAAAATATTCAAAAACTATGAAGATAGTTTATGAAGAACTGCAGGACAACATGAAACACAACAACATTCGAATCATAGGAATACCAGAAGTGGAAGAAAAGGAGCATTATATTTCCCTTTTGAAAAAATCATGACAGAAAACTTCCCTAACTGGTGAGTGGAAAAGTCACACAAATTCAGGAAGCACAGAGTGCCCCAGTCAAGATGAATCCAAAGAGGCTTACTCCCAGACACATCATAATTAAAATGACAAATTTTAAAGACAAAGAGAGAATATTAAAGGCAGCAAGGGAGAAACAGATAGTAACATACAAGGAAGCTCCAATAAGGCTCACAGCTGACTTCTGAACAGAAACACTATGAGCCAGATGGGAATGGCAAGGTATATTGCAAGTAATGAAAAACAAAGGCCTGAATCCAAGACTACTCTACCCAGCCAGGCTCTCTATTAAAATAGAAGGTGAAATAAGGAGTTTCCCAGACAAAAGAAGGCTGAAGGAATGTATCTCCACCCAATCAGCAGTGCAAGATATGATAAAGGGACTGCTTTAAGGAAAGGAAGAAAAACAGTGAGGGAGAGAAGAACACATACAAAGGGAGTAAAGTGGCAATAAGTACCTATCAATAATAACCTTAAGTGCAAGTGGACTAAATGCTCCAATCAAAAGACATAGGGTAGCTGAATGGGTAAGAAAACATGACCCACACATATGCTGCCCAAAAGAGACTCAGCTCAGAACAAAAGACCTACACAGACTGAAAGTGAAGTGTTGGAAAAAATATTCCAAGCAAATGGACAGGAATAAGAAGCTGGGGTAACAATACTTATAGCAGATAAAATAGATTTCAAAATAAAGACCCTAAAAAGACACACAGAAGGAGACTTCATGATACTCAAAGGAAGAATCCATCAAGAAGACATAAGTAGCCATGGTTGGTGTGGCTCAGTGGATTGAATGCTGGTCTGTGAACCAAAAGGTCTCTGGTTAGATTCCCTGTTGGGGCACATGCCTGGGCTGCAGGCCAGGTCCCCAGTAGGAGGTGCATGAAAGGCAAACACGCATTGATGTTTCTCTCCCTCTCTTTCTCCCTCCTTTCCCCTATAAAAATAAATAAATAAAATCTTTTGAAAAAAGAAGACATAAACATTATAAACATATAAGGACCTGACATAGGAGCACCCAATATATAAGGAAAATCTCGAAGGACTTCAAGAAAGATATGGACAGAAACACACTTATACTAGGGGATTTTAACACCCTACTATCAAAATTGAATAGATCTTCCAAACAAAATATCAATAAGGATATTGTAGTATTGAACAATGCCCTATATCAAATGAACTTTACTGATATATATGGAACATTTCATCCCAAAGAAACAAAATACACATTCTTGTCAAATGCACATGGAAAATTTTCAAAGATAGACCACATGATAGGACACAAAATAAGTTTCAACAAATTCAAGAAAATTGAAATTATATCAAGCATATTCTTAGAGCACAAAGGGCCTGAAATTAGAAATCGATCTTAAGGAAAAAAACTAAAAAACATTCAAATTCATAGAGATTGAATAGCATATTATTAAACAATGGGTGGGTTAACAATGAGATCAAGGAAGGAAACAAAAAGTTTCTGGAAACAAGTGAAAATGAACACACAACAGTCCAAAACATATGAGACACAGCAAAGGCAGTCCTGAGGGGGAAGTTCATAGCAATGCAGGCCTACCTAGAAAAGATAAAAACATTTCAAATAAATAACCTAACCCTACATCTACAAGAACTGGAGGAACAACAAAAAAACAAAGCCCAGACTGAGTAGAAGGAAGGAAATAATCAAGATCAGAGAAGAATTAAATGACATAGAGACTATAAGAGCAATTCAAAGAATTAATAAATCCAGGAGCTGGTACACTGAAAAGATAAGCAGAATCAATAAGCCTTTGAACAGACTCATAAAAAAAAAAAAGAGAGAGGACGCAAATAAATAAAATCAGAAGGAAAGAGGAGAGATTACAACTGATACCACAGAAATACAAAGGATTCTAAGAGATTACTATGAATGACTGTATACCAAGAAATTTGAAAACCTAGGTGAAATGGACAAATTTATAGAAAAATATAATCTTCCAAACCTGAATGAAGAAGCAGAAAGCTTGGACAGACCAATAACAGCTGGTGAAATTGAAGCAGTAATCAAAAAAACTGCCAGCATATGAAAGCCCTGGCCTGAATGGTCTCACAGGAGAATTTTATAAAATATTTAAGGAAGAACTAACCTCTATCCTTCATGGACTATTCCAAAACATCCAAGAAGAGGGATTGTTACAGAACACAACAAGGGGGGCCTGGGATGATATACTATTATTGAAAGAAGGCCCCGGGTCCGTTATGTCCACCGCCAGAGGAAAGACGTCTCTCAATGCCAGAGATTCGTGAAAAGGAAAGGAAATGTTTATTTAATGCTATACTAAATTAAAGTAGTGACCTAATGTCTTCACCAAAATCCCAAAGTCCCTAAAAACACCCACAAACACACAGTCCTTCCTTCCTTCCCCCTTTGCCCAGTCCAGAGTACCGTATCTCAGGAAAGGAAATAGAAGTCCATGGCTTAGGTAGTCCTCTGGTTCTTCCCAGTTAGTACTCGATCTCGACTGGGAGACCTCCCTGGATTCCCAGCACCCTCAGATGAGTCGCCAGGATCTCTGCTAAAACCAGGTGGTGGTTCCCCCTTCTAAAGCTGCGGGGGTCCCCACTCTGCCAGGCCGCGTGGTTCTCCCTCTCTCAGGGCTGCAGGAGTCTCCACTCCCTCAAGTCCGTGTGGTTCTCCTTCTCCTCTCAATGGCCGCCAAGTCTGGGTTTTAAATCCCCTCGGCCAATCTTCCTCTGCAGCCTCATTTCCGACTCCTCCCACACTCGGCTTCACATGCCAGAACTCGTATCCTTCCAGCTTTACTGGGCTGCCATCATGAGTCTGGGCAGGTGTGGCCCCATGTCCTGGAGCCAATCCTCTCAGAGCTCCCACACAGGTGCTGTAACTCAGGGGACCTGCCCCCCCCCCAAGTTACATCTGGGTGGGGAAGTTACTTCCATTCCCCTGGTTTAGAGCTGATCACAGCTACTTAACATATCTATGCAACCAGTCAAAGGTTATAGATATGCCAAAGGACCACGCCAGAGCTTAGCTGCAAGGCTGTTGCTATGCTAAACAGCTCTCAATGGCCCTGTTCCATTTGTCCCTTCCCCCAACCCACACCCTGGGGTGGGGGATGGAGACATCTTAAAATCTCCTGGACACCTTAAGTTCTGGACCCCATTTCAAGTGCCTATTTGGGGCCCCCCTCTTGGCTGCACCCTGTAACAGGATGACTTCCAAACTCTTTTTTTTTAGGACAGCATCATCCTACTCCCAAAACCAGATTACCATATAAATTTTAATTAGGTTGCAAATTTCTTTAATAAAACTAACCAAAGATTGATAGGGGTTGTGAAAAATCAATAAATCAATTCAGGAATTGTTCAACCATGTTCATGCTCTGGTTTTTGAAAGAGGAATGTCTTTCCATTTACTTAGTTAGGTCTTCTTTAATTTCTTTCAACATTGTCTTATGGTTTCAGACTTAATTTTTGCACATCTTTTGTTTAATTTGTTCTTAAGTATTTTCTTTCTCATGCTATCAGTAATGGAGTTGTTTTGTTAATTTTTTTGGATTATTCATTGTTAATGTATAGAAATACAAACAAATTTAATAGATTAATCATGTAACCCACAATTTTCTTAGCTCTTTCAATAGTTCTAATAGATTTTAGTGAATATAAAATGGGTTATCACTGCACATCCTATAGGCACTAAAAGTATACTAAGATGATGTTTTCTATCCAACTTTATACAAGAAAAGATAATGTATCATAAACAAGTAGGATTTATCCCAGGAATGGGTTAACATTCTAATATAAATAAATGTAATATATCACATTAACAGGATATAGGAGAAAAACCACATGATAGTTTGAGTAGATGCAGAAAAATATTTTGGTGAAATTCAAGTCCCATTTATGATTAGAAGTCTCAGCAAACTAAGATAAAATGCCTTCTATCAGTTTTAAGAAGTTACTTTCTATTCTTAATTTGCTTTTTTTTGTATAGACTCTCTATGGCTACCACAATTCTCCCTTCTGCTAATCTGTTGATTCCTTAAGAAAGAAACAGGCAATATGGGATGGTGAGGGATGCTCACAAACCATTTCTTTGATAAATATTGCTTTATAAAACTTTTAAAAAATAAAAATTATACATATTTGTTACATAATTTTTATAGAATATAAGTAAACAAAAACATCTTTAAAATCTCTGCAACTTCTATAATTATTAGACATTTTTTACACATTTTATCTTTCAATAAATTTTTTCCAGACTTTTTATTTGTCAATAATTTTACATGTAAACACACACACAAGTGCACACATACACACAGACCATATGCAAACAAAGAATGTTTACTGGACATCTGTTAAACATTTCATGCTTATATAGTTCTCTATATAGTCACCTTCATAGACTGTTAATTATTTTATAGAATAGAGGGTAGCCTAACTTCTATAACAGTCATCACTGAATATTTAGGTTGCTCTAATATTTTGCTATTATAAACAAGTCTGAAATGACATTCATAGGTATGTATAGATTTTTTCCTTATCTAATACAAACTTTTCTAATATTTTTATTAAAATAAGTGTCAAGATATTTGAAAATTATATTTTATAATTTACACAATTCATTTTGTCCCCTTTCCAGTGTTTTAGAATCTTTCCCCTTTTTATATACCTAAATTACAATTTATAGTTTTCCCATTTTCTTATTTTGTTTCCCTAATACCCTGAGATGTAACTTGTCTGTGACCAAGTGACTAACACATTTAAGGCAGATTTTCAAATTTTTCATCCATCTTGAGTTTATATGCCTATCTAAAAATGTCTATTCCACCTCAGTCAGTAAAGAGATAATTGTCATTTGTTCATTTATCAGCAATTAAACCTTTGGCCCCAAATACTGAATCTACTACTTTTTTCTTTATCTTCGTAAAACTCAATTCAAAAGAATGAAAAGAAAGACTTCTTGTTTTATATAGACTTCTAACAAACCTCATTTTGGTCTTAAATCTATAAAATGCTATAGTCACTAGTTAGTTCAAGTATCTTATGACTTTCATAAGAAAGTGGTTTCCTGGATTTGACTTGCCTTCACAACAAATTAATCTTGTAAAGGGATCTTGTAAAAATGTAGAGATTTTAATCCCCTCAGTTTTGCACTAGGCTGAAATTGTGAATTTCTAGCAAGTGTCCACGGCATGGCAAAGAGCCACATCTGTGCTACTCACCCACTGCAGCATGCTCTGTCAGACTTGACTCCAGGCTTAATGTTGACATTATTCATATTAGAATTTAATAGGCAAGTATGTACATAAACTTCCACACATTAATTTTACATGCATATAAGCCTCCTATTTAATATGGATAATTTTGAAATTCATAATCACATTAGCTGTTAGGCAAATGAAGGTAGTCTACAAAAATCTGTCAAACTGGTTTTGTATTAACTTAAGCTATTTAGATGTAAATTTGCTTATATACCTGATAATTATAATGATAAACTCCATCAAGAGGAAGAAAATTTGCAGTATGGAGGCTGCAAAAGATTTTTTTTCCTCCCACCAATTTCTTCTAGCTGACTAATAATCAAATTTAACAGAGATAGACTGACAGGTGAAAATGTCCCAAATGTACTTTTATAAATGCACATTTGGGGGTGTCAGAAACAAGACCCAAAGAGACTTTGGGCAATTGTGGTTAATAGGCCATTCTGGAGCTAAGGAGAAAGAGGGGTTTTCCTCAAAGGACAGAAAGGTAATTCACATGGAGATGAAAAACCAAATGTTTGGCAAATAAATGTTTGCTGGGCTATCTTTAACAAGGGAACACAGTGAGGACTTCGAACAAACAGTCCTTGGTATGTTCCTCTCTGTCCACTACATATTAGATTATATTCAACTATAGTTATCTGTGATCTCTCTCTCCCTAGAGCAGGCCCTCTATCTAAATAACTGTTGGCAGGTAAAATGAGAGGGCCAAAGGTTCTTCCTGAGTTTTCTGTTCCTTAACATCCAGTTTAATCTATACACCAAAAAACAGTTTGGGGGTGGCAAAACTGTTTCCCTTCAACAATATGATGAAATGGATTAATCACATGCCATTGGATACCCGACTTTAGTCTGGCCTCTGCCAACCAATTACACAGCTTTAATATGAGTTTATTCTTCATTAAAATGAGGAGGTAAGAATCATCATTCCCTAAGGTTTTATTCTGCTTTAAATTTTATGATTCCATTGAACTTGCCATTACTTCACTGGTTTGCATTTGCACAGACATGATATTTATGGTGCTCCTTGTTTCCTCCTCCATATTTGCCTTGCAGTTAAAACAACCTTGCCTTAGGAGGGCAGAGTCTCATCAGCTTAACAAATATTTTCATGTATAGCTAAGAGTAAAATATAGGTTATAGTATACTTAACTCTCTTTTTCCTATAAAAATTAAAATCTTTGAAAGTAATTGCCAAAAAAATATAGCTTCTCATTTGCACTATGTACAAGTTTGTGGAGGTAGCTTGTTTCCAGAAAAAATGCTCTTATTATTCACCATGGGCTCATATAGAGTCCAGAAAATGGTGTGACTATCTCTACTTTTCCTGTTGAGACTTGCTTAATGTGATACTGGGCAAACCAGGAGTCTCTTCTCAATCTAACCGATTTATTTCTTTTGTTAAAAGCGGAAGATTGAGGAAAGATTTGGGCAGTAGAGGAAAGGACTTACAGGGGAAAGAAAAATCCTTGCCTGCCCCATACTGGTTAGAACTGTTTAAAAAGATAGATATCATTCTGAGTATTATTAAATGAGCTTCTAATGCCTGAGTATAAATAAGAGACTTTTTCATTATAGTCTATTACCAAAGACTATTTAACTGATTCTGGTTTTATTTTTATGCTTGAGAAGAAAACACAACTAAATCAACAGATTTTTTTTGTGTTTTTTTTTTTTCCTAGGACTTTGGATGATCTTGCATTTCATTCCTAGACCTTTACCTGCCACCCAAACCTGGATAATCTCTGATAACTTGAGTGTTTCCTTTCCTTTCTTTTTTTTCTTTTCATTGCCTCCCTCCATCTCTCTCTTCTTCTCCCTTTCTTCCAATTGGACTTTCTTACTACACTTAATATCTAAGTAACTCACCCTAACACTTTGAGAAAGGAAACTGCCTTTACATTTCACATGGCTTTGCAGAAATTAAAAAGATGTAAACAGGACAAACTAAGTCCAAAGTTAGTAAAAGAAAGGAAATAACAAAAGTCAGATTAATTTGTGACAAAAAAGTAAAGAATATACAATAGAGAAAAAACAGTTTCTTTACTAAATGTTCTTGGAAAAACAGAATAGCCACATGTAAAAGAATAAAACTGGACCTCTGATGGGAGAACATATTTGACAATACATCTGATAAGGGGTTAATAACCAAAACTTATAAAGAGTAAAACTCTACACCAAAACAACAAACAACCCAATTAAAACATGGGCAAAGGATCTGAATAGATACTTCTCCAAAGGTGACATACAGATGACCAATAGACATAGGAAAGGATGCTCAGTGTCACTAATTAGCAGAGAGATGCAAATTAAAACCACAATGAGACATCAACCCACACCTGTCAGAATGGCTGTCATCAATAAATCAACAAATAGCAAGTGCTGGCAAGGATGTGGATAAGGGGCACCCTTTTGTAGTGTTGATGGGAATGCAGATTAATGTAGCCACTGTGGAAAGCAGTATGGAGATACCTCCAGAAATTAAAAATGGATCTGTTTTTTGATCCAGCAATCCCACTTCTTGGAATATATCTGAAGGAACCCAAAACACTAGTTAGAAAAACATAAGCACCTCTGTGTTCATTGCAGCACTACTTACAATAACCAAAATATGGAAGCAGCCCAAATGTCCATCAGTAGATGAGTAGATAAAACAAATGTGGAACATTTACATAATAGAGTGCTACTTGGCCATAAAAAAGAAGAAACTTTTACCTTTTGAGATAGTATGAATGAACCTGGAGAATATTATGCTAAGTGAAATAAGCTAGTCAGAGAAAAACAATACCATATGATTTCACTCATATGTGGAATTTAATGAACAAAGTGAACTAACAAGGAAAATGGAGACAGACTCATGGATGGAGAGCAGGACGACAACTGGTGCAGGGGAAATATAAGGGGATGGAGGCTTTGAGCAAAATGGAAACTGGACTTGTGGACATAAAGAACAGTGTAATGATCCATGGGGAAGGGAGTATAAGGGGACTAAATGCTAATGGGAAAAAAACACAATAAAGATTAAATTTAAAAAACTGGACCTCTGTCTTATACCATTCATGAAAATCAACTCAAAATGCATTAAAGACTTAAATACATGACCTGAGACCATAAAACTCCTAGAAGAAAACAGAGGCTGGTTTCTTTACATTGGTCTTGGCAATTATTTTTGGATTTGACACCAATAGCAAGTGAGACAAAAATGAAAATAAGCAAGCAGGACTACATCAAACTGAAAAAGTTTCTGCAGAGCAATGGAAACCATCAACAAAATGAAAAGAAGCCTACAGCATGGTAGAAAATATTTGCAAATTATACATTTGATAAGGAATAAGTATCCAAAACATCTAAAGAACTCACATCAATAGCAAAAAAAGAAACCACTCAATAGCAAAAAAAAAACAAAAAACAAAACAAAAAAATCCCCCAAACAATCTGATTTAAAAATAGGCATAGAAATTGAATAGACATTTTTCCAAAAAAGACATCCAAATGGCCAACAGGTACATGAAAAGGTGCTCAACTTCACTAATCATCAGTGTGATGCAAATTAAAACCAGAATTATATATCACCTCACAATTGTTGGAATGTTTATCATTAAAAAACACAAGAGATTAAAAAGTGCTGGCAAGAATGTGGAGAAAGGAAAATCTTGTGTGTTGTTGGTGGAAATATACATTATTGCAGCCCCCATAAAAACAACATGGAGGTTCCTCAAAAAATTAAAAATAGACTGCCATATGATTCAGCAGTTGCACATCTGGGTTATGTATTTAAAGGAAATGAAAATTAGGACCTCAAAGAGGTATCTGCGCTCCTGTGTTCATTGCAACATTATTCACAAGGTAGGATTTAAAGGAACCAAAATGCCTGTGGATTAATGAATATATAAAGGAACCGTGGTGCTGTCTACATACACAATGGCTTATTATTCAGCCATTAAAAAAATCCTGTCATTTGTAACAGCACAGGTAGAACTTGAGGGCCTTATGCTAAGTGAAATAAATCAGACAGTGAAAGATAAATACTATATAATATCCCTTATATGTGGAATCTTAAAAATCTGAACTAATAGAGGCAAAAACTAGAATGGTTATCAGAGGCTAGGGATGGGGGAAATGGGGAGAGGTTAGTCCAAGAGTACAGATATCTGAATGAGTTTATTATAAGAAAAGTAACTTCTAGGGATCTAATATAAAACACAGTAATTATAGTTAATAATAGTTAGTATATACTCAAAAGTTGCTAAGAGAGTAGATTTTAAGTATTCTCACCACCAGAAGGAAATGATAGTGATGTGATATGCTGGAGGTGTTAGCTAACACTATGGTAGTAATCATTTTGTCATATGTACCAGTAAGTGCATTAAATTAATGTGTTGTACACCTGAAACTTACACAATGTTATATGTCAATTACATCTCAATAAAGCTGAGAAAACTAAATTAAATAAAAAAGAAATTAAATGTAAGAGGATCTCAATTACATAATATTTCATGAGTATCCAACATAATTTTAGTACTGAATAATGTTATGGCATTAAAATTTTAGAAAGTCAGTATTTACATGTGTATTCATTCATCCATCCATTCATTTACCCATTCACTCACACATGTTTATTGGATATCTGCCATATGACAGTTATTGTGCCTGTTTTTTTAACAAAGAGGAAATCACAGTCCTTGCTCCTGAGGAGCTTATAGCAGAGTTGTTACTACCAAAACTCTTTTTCTAACTAGAAAAAGTAAATTTGTATTCTCCAAACATTCTAGGTTATTATAATAGAGACTTTATTATGTACTAGGGCAGACATTATTAGTTGTCTACCCAAAATCTACTTCTTTCCTCTTTTTCTGTTAATGTTCTCTTAGTTTGGGACAACAAAGAGCACAACCCTGGACAATGATTACTGTTTGGCTTAATCCAGTTTCTAGAATCCAGTTCTCTGCTTTCTTGGTATCTTCTGTATCTCAGAGTGGTCAGTGACACCAAAATGGTAGTAAATGGAGGAATTTCTGCAAAGGCTTCTTCTTTCTTCAAACAGGGAACGGTGGTGGTCAGCATCTTTTGTTCCGCGCCCCCCCACCCCGCTTTTTTTTCTGCCCTGAAAACAGGAAGGTACCTGAACCTGCACCAGACACATTGTGATAATAAACTAGTATTCATGTGAAGCACACTAAAGATGGGTCAGCAGACAAGGAAGCGATTCCCTGAAAACGTTGTTGAGCAGCTGAACCAGCTACAGGCACCTCCCTCCTTCATGGTTATTATGTGAAACAACAACTCTATTAGTGTAAGTCATTATGAATTAGGTTTTCTGTCACTTATTGGAACAAATTCCTGATGGATACTCATATTCAAAAAGACAGTAGGGATGGAACACAGTAACATAAATTAAGGTCAATATTTACAGAGCAAATTCCTGAGAGCCATGTAAACTAAGTGCCTCGGTGGTAAGAGGTTAGAAATCATCATCACATTAATTCTTGGTTGTAATTGGATTTTAAGTGTGGTAAAAAATGTCAAAAGTTTATTCTTAATAGAGAGTGTAATTTCTTCTGTTAGAGGCCCATGGTAGTGGCTAAACATTCATATTTCATTTCCTATTGTCTCCTCCTACAAAACTAAACACAAGTTTATTAACTAAGGATGAAGAAAGTTCAGTTGTTTGACCTTTCAAGGTATTCAAGGTCTCTCTGAAATAGAATTTTCAAAAGTAAGGCATTTTATTCTTGCTCATTGGGTCATAAATGGTAGTCTTTTATTTATATAATGAGATACTGTGGAAGGAAACAAGCAGGACAAAAACATATATTTATAACCTAATGACACGGGCAACAGAGATGGCCAGAGGGAAAGGGGGTCCAAGGGTGGGAGAGAGGTAGGTAAAGGGGGCGAAATAGAGACATCTGTAATTGTGTAGACAATAAAAGCAAAATAAAAAGAGAAATTTATACTGTAAATGAAATAGATTTCATAAGTCAAAAATAAAATAATGAAAATAAAATTTTAAAAAAGAGAGACAAGGCAAAAATTGTGATTGCTGTTTTGTGTTTTATTGCATGAAGGGGAAGACCCAAACTGTGTTTTAAATGCCAGTCCTTCACACATAATACTGACTATGTGAGTCATTAGGGAACTCTTTTTTAATTAAAAAACAATTTTATTTTATTATCAATTTGAAGGACTCTATAGATTTTTATATTTATTTATGCTCCAGAGGCACTAGTGGTTTATAACACTAAGTAGCAGTGTTAATTTTATCTCACAACATGAACATTTCTCACATTTTTGAAAGAGTTAACAGCAAACAAGCCATTCCCATTTGGAGGGCCTTTGTCCAGTGAAGACAGAGGACAATTTTCATAGGAGCAGGTTGAAAGCATATAGAAGTATTTGTATGTGTTATTTATAGCTAGGATGGTAAGAAAATCAAATAAAGACTAGAAAGGAAACTCTATTTTGACTTCGAAATGTTTTGTTTTATTCCTGTGACTCCCAAGGTCTCATGGGAATACAATGAGAGCTAACTGAAGTTCCTTGGGAATTCCTTTACCTTTTAGAACATAGTCCTTTAAGTCAGGAATACTCAGTCCTGCTCTGGGAGAGATTTGTTATTAGCACATATTTGCTAAGCATGTACTATATTCCAGATGCTACTCTCATTATTGGGGAAACTTGATGAACACTGTTGCTGGTTCCACAGAACTCACTGTTCATTGGGGGAAAAAAAAAACTCTTAAGAACGACCATAACAATCAAGTAGATGTGTGTGCATGCTCTGCAGACCACAGGGTAGTGCCTTTCACTATGGGGACATCACAGGTGACCAACCGCTTCTTGCTTTCATATCCTGTTTCTTATTCAAGGCTTACTTCTTCATTTGTGTTCTTGATTTAAACTCATTCCACTTCTTCTAGGACCTTCCCAGCAATAACTGTTGTTTCCTTTCTTATTCAAATGTTTCTTTCTAATGTTTGTTTGTCCCATAGGCTAGGTATGCTCATTATCATCCTGATAACCAAAGATGGCTTGTGACGGGCCACTCCAGAATTGTTTGCTCTTTCTTATCCGTGCTTCAGGGCCACATTGTTCAACATGTGCACCTACAATTGAGGTTGTCTTTCTTTCATTCTGTTCACTTTTCCACATCTGTGTTTTGGATTTTGACCTGATCGCTGTACTGACACTGCCTTGTCTCAGGTAAGAAACAGCTCAAGTAGACTGTAAGCTCCATGAGAGTGTGCACAGTGTGCCCATCGCATTGTGTGTGCACTCCCACCAGATCCTGGTACACCCTGAGAGCATGATAAACATTGTGAATGAATGAGTGATTTCTTTTCTTATTTCCTATGGTATTTTCAACATTCCCTTCCTTTTCTTCCAGTCATTCTTTTCCTCCTCTCGGTTTTTCTATTATTTTCCTGGGCATTTTCTGTACTTCTTCTGATCACACATTACATATTAATCTTCTTTATAAATTTTATCCTTTGTCATTTTTTCTTCTCACTCAATATATATCCTGGTAGGTATTTATAGTTCTCAAGTTTATATTGTAGAGTATATCTACTGCTTACTTTTATATTTCTTGCAGTTGCTTCAAAATCAGCCCAGACAATTGCTTTTATTCAATATTATTTTGTATTAGTTTTAGTTGTGTAGCATAGTGGTTAGACAATCATATATACTTTACAAAGTGCTCCCCCCAATATTTTCAGTATCTACCTGGTATCATACATAGTTATTAGAATAATATTCACTACATTCACTATGCTGTATTTTACACCCCTGTGACTATTTTGTAATTACCAATTTTTACTTCTTAATTCCTTCACCTTTTTCACCCAGTCCCCCAACTCTCTCCCCTTTGGCAACCAACCATTAGTTTGTTCTCTATGAATCTTTTAATGTTGTTTGCTTAATTTGTTTGTTCATTTATTTTGTTCTTTAGATTCCACAAATAAGTGAAATCATATATTTGTCTTTCTCTGACTGACTTGTTTACTTAGTATGATACCCATTATTATACCAATTAATCTTAATACATGGTCAATATTAAGGCCTATTAATATTGTTACAAATGGTAAGATTTTGCTCTTTTTTTTATAGCCAAGCAATATTTCATGTACCATAATGTTTTTGTCCACCTTTCTATTAAGGGACACTTGGGTTGCTTCCATAGCTTGGCTAACATAGCCTAATCTTCTTGAAAAACTATTCCACTTTAAGAATTTCCTGTCTAATGAATGACAGTGTATCCCAAACCCAGAAAAACTGTGGGAAATGTGTAATAACGCTCTTCTTTCTTGACCTCATTGTCCCATACCCCAGATCGCTAGGTCTTAGAGGTTTTATCTTATTATGTCAGACATTTGGCTCTCAACTCCATCACCACTGCTGTAGGCCTGCATTGTCTCTGATGTGAGCCAGTAGAGTAGGTTTTTAACAGAGTCCTCTGACCTCAGTCTTATGCTTTTAAATTCTTTTTATATCTATAGCCTGAATAGTCTTTCTAAAATATTAAATTGGTAATAATTTATTCCTAACTAAAATGTTTCAGTGTCTCTGATAGGGTGCTGTATCAGAAAATTTAACACTGTATCTAAATGATAAAGTCATTTGACTGGATCATAAAACGCAGGGTGACCTCATGCATGTTTTTTCCTGCATTTTTATGCCTTTCCCTTCTGCTCAATTAGCTCCACCTGAAAATAGTATTGGTTGTTTCCTTTTTCAGAGGTGGGGCAGCCCCAGTCAATTCCTACAACCATAAAAAAAAGACCTTAGTTTCATGCTGATTGGACCTTCTTTGAACAAATCCCTTTGGGTAAAGAATTGCAATGCATTGACTCATTTAGGGCTTGATTAGTGTTGTCCAATGAATCAATCACTTGTGGGAAGGGGGGTGATGCTTGAGATCAATCATGACCCACTGCTGAACTTGGAGTGTAGGAAATTCCACTCAAATTGTTACTGAACAAAGTGGGATTTGGCCACCTGCTGCCATACTCAGGCATAACACAAAGGCTGGTGGAAAAGAAAAAAGGTTTTTACTAAAATGTTGCCAAATTTCAGGGAGCTAAGGACTTCCCAGCTCCAAGGCAATCTCTTCTGCAAAACACAGAAAGAATCAACCCCCTCTCCCAGTGCCAGAGTCAGTGTCCAGACGCCTGCTCCATTATTAATTGTCTTGCTGGGGCCCAAAGCTGTTAGGCAACAGGTCTCTGCTTCTCCACCTCTTTCTCCTGGGGGTGCACACTTGTAGGCTTGGCATTGCCAATGCTTCACCATAGCTTCCTCTGTCTCCCAGCCAGGACAGGCAGCCAGATCACTGCAGCTAGTAGTGGAAGGGGCTCACCTGTGGAGGCCTGGGTCCCAGGCTGCTTGCACCCCCTGGGCCAGTGAAGTCCCAGCCTGCACGTCTGTGTGCTCAAACTGAGAGAATGGGAGCAATCTGAAATCCAGGCTGTGCGGTGAAGAGCCACAGCATCCTATGAGCCACTCCTGGCAAGGTGCGCATCCTTGGTGCAGGACTCAGCCTCTGTGAGCCAGTTCTGCACTGGGCGAGTAGGAGGAAAACAAAAGGGCTAAGACTCTGCTCCCTTAGTTTAAATCTTCCGCCCTAAAATCCTATGCATAGGCCTGACGCATCCTGCATTTCTAGTCAATCCTGTGGGCTAGACTGACACCTGTCAGCCTACACAGCATCTCTACCCTTCCTCCAGCCGCCAGGATATGGAAGCGGGTAGGAGGGTTTTCTAGCCAAACATAAGGTCACAGCATCTCTGCCCAGAGCAACACATTTGTGTTGTTTTGTTTCCCTAACCCCGGGGAGAATGGAGGCATCTGTCAGCTGAGGCTACAGTCTGCTACCTTGGGATTTCCTGCAACCCGTCCCTCATTTCTGTGTGTGTGTGTGTGTGTGTGTGTGTGTGTGTTGGGGGGGGCAGGGAGCACAGGTTTTCACCTTCCTTGAAGTTCCTTTCCTCTGCCCAGAGATCTGCCCAGATCTCCCCTGTTGCAAAACTACATGGCTGCCACACGATGAGGATGGGGTACTCAGTATAGGACAGGCAATCACAGTACCGCTAGAGATGTCATAGGTCTTCTGTAAAGTGAATCCTATCTGCTTATTCATTTATATCTCTTGTAGGAGACTTGTTTGCACTCTCCTTTTATATATAATAATCTGCTTGCCATTCCCTGAGCATATCAGTCTGTTTGCTACATCTGTACTCACCTGCTCTCTGAATGAAATGCAAATTCCTATATTTGGTTCAATAATAAGTAAAGTTATCAGTTCCACAAAGCCATTAGTGATGCCTTATTCTCTAAGTAGAATTTATGAATTCCTTGTGGACTTCTCCCTTTTTTTTCACCACAAACTTGTCATATTGTATGGCATTTATTTATTCATTAGCACATTTAAATTTTAAACCTTTTGGGGCAGAGAGGTTTTCTCAGTTGCCTTGAAATTCCCATTGCTAGTACAATGCCTGACATCATGTTGGATAGGATTCCCTAGAATCAAGGACAAGAAATGCCATTTTCTCCAACATTTTCAACAAAAGCACATTTCAAAGGAGAATGTTTTCCGGTGAAAAGCATTCAAGTTCACAGCTTCAAGTATATAGTCAAGATCTAGAAGAAAAGGTAAGGCAGCACAGAGAGAAAAAAACTTAACTACTTTGGCAAGTAAAGCCAAAGAGAATTCTAATAGATGGCAACTTGGATTAGATGGTTAAGTTCTGGTTTCTCACTGTCAGTTTTTTGGTTGTTTAGGGAAAGTAGCAGAAACCTCAGTGAATATCCAGAACCCAAGGTGGCAGCAAACTTTTCAGAAAGGGAACTGTGCAGGAGGTGATTCATACTTATAAAAATAAATAAATATCTTATATTTATTTTTGCTAGTAACCAAAGTTTTCAGATTCTTGTTATCTAGAATGTCATCATCTCCTTTGTCCCCAATATCAAATAAGTCATTAGCTCACATTGAGTCATCCTTAGAAATATCTCTCATGCTTGCACTTGACAAACAAGAATCTATGAAGGGATAGGGAAGGCAAAATAGTCTTTCCGCAGAGAATGTAAATTATGAAAAGCTATAAATTTTTAGAAATGTCCTGACTACAAGGGAAGAAAGTAGCTGGAACTGTGGTGTAGTGGTTTGAGTTTAAAGGGGAGAAATGTAGTAAGTTCCTTGTCAGTAACTTCCTCAATTCACCCAAACCCTGTCAAACTATTTATATTAAAAGAAGAATACTTTAGAAAGTAATATATGCATTTTTTCCAGAGGATTTTAGAATTTTAGAAATATAATATTAGGAAATCTATAGTACTTCCTTCAAGTTCTTAATGTTCTGCTGCTTACTGAAATGCAGTGTCTATGCAACACAAGCAAAACCACCACTAATGACCTAGCTGGCACATAGTCACTACTCAAAGTCCTTAAGTGAAGGTTCACATATTAAACCCAAAAGTTAAAAATTTGATAAGTTCTTTTAAAAATGCTTTTGACTACCTGCCTGCTTGATATTTTAGATGGACATTTTTCAGCAAAATTATGAGAAATACCTTTAGCTTCTGGAATCAAATTGGGTACCCTTTACAGGTATAATAAAAGAATGGACAAATAATATTACTACTTTGCATTAGAAAAAAAAAATATATTTTTTAAATTTTATTTTAATCATTGTTCAAGTACAGTTTTCTGTCCTTTACTCCCATCCCAGCCCATCCACCCATCCCTCCCCACCTCCCTCCCATTTCCATCCCCCCTAGTTTTTGTCTGTGTGTCCTTTATATTTGTTCCTGTAAACCCGTCCCATTCTCCCTTGAAATTCCCTCCCCTCTCCCCTGTGGTCACTGTCAGCCTGTTCTCTATTTCAGTGTTTTTGGTTATATTTTGCTTGCTTATTTGTTTTGTTGTTTAGGTTCCTGTTAAAGGTGAGATCATATGGTATTTGTCTTTCACTGATGCGTAGGTCACTGGCCTGCAGTGATCATGGAATGCTGCGATGGCTCGTCGAAACATGAGAAAAACATACACAGAAACAACCAGGTCCTATGGGGGAATAGGAACAGCAGGGCCACTCCTCACATGGGGAGCGCCTTAGCCACACTCTTTTCTGGAGAGCGCCGCTTGGCCACCCTCCCTGGTGGGGAGAGCGCACTGTTCCCCCTCTGGAGAGGCTTTTTATTGGTTTCGTTTGCATAAGAATTCAGGTAAAAGCTCATTACTCATTGCTAGGAAGTATGGATCAAACAATGGAAAACAAGGAAGTCTGAGGGCCTATTATGAGTCAGGGTCAAAGAGCTATAAGACTTTTAAGGAACAAACTAACTTCCTCCTTGGACCCTTCTCATTCAACTGAGAGCATTCTAAACAAAGAAGGTTTCACAGGAATTTACATGTTCTTTCTTAGGCCTGATCACCCAGGGAACCCACCCTTTTCAGCACAGAGCTGCACCACCCTGTCATTGTTTCAGGCTTAGGTGGAGCAAGGGAACTAAGGCAACCAAGAGATATGGAGATTTTCTCCAAGACGATGAGGACTCAGGCTATGTCAAAGCCGAGGAGTGAGGGTCCATCACCCCCTTTTGCTGTAGCCCCCAAAGTCCTTCTTTTGGGGGCCTCCCACGTGATCGTGCCTGTCTTAGATCGTTCCCCCCTTGGGGAATCTTACCTGTCTTTGGCTAACCGACCAAGCTTTGGGGTTCAGTTATAAATGAAGCAGCAGAAGCAGCACTCCTGCCAGGGAGATAAGCTTTTGTCTCCTTGCTGGCTTACAGTTCCAAGGGTGTTCCCTTAACCTTAGCCTAGGTGGGGGTTACAGCTTCTAATACCAGGCAGGGTGGTTCCCAACATTTCACCACCTGGCTTATTTTGCTTAGTATAATGCTTTTCAGCTCCATCCGTGCTGTTGCAAAGGGTCGGTCCTCCTTCTTTCTTTCTGCAGAAAAATATTTTCATTTCATGCTGTTAGGGAGCTGGAAAAACACAATTGTAGTTCTCAGTGAAGACCAAATAAACTACTAAAACAAGTGATTCCTTCAGTAATCGTACCTAACTGACTGAGGTGTCGTGAGCAACCAAATGCTTTATCTGTGTAAAAGAGACATTGCATGAAGAGAGAAACAATGATTAATGAGCACCAATCTTGCCTCAGATGTTTAATAAGATAGTATTATTTCTCATTTACAAGAGTTGAATTTCTCATCTAAAGACAATTTTCCCTGTGCTGGTTTCTTGATGTGGGAAGCATAATTCAAATCATTGCCTTTCCTGTTTTGCAACCAAGTCCATTTCCGTTTAACATTTCAAGGTTTATTTATATCAACACGCCCTTGAAATAAGACTTAAGGCAGAGGTTAGATCATTGTCTCTGCAAAAGATTTGCCATTCTAGATAGTCTCTCATATGTCACACTCATGGCATTTATGTAGATGCTTTGTTTTAAGAAACATGATTATCTGCTTTTGAATGAATCTAAATAACAAATAAGTAAACAGTAAGATAATGGGCTTAAATAATGTAGCTTACAATAACCATTTTCCCCCCCTTAAGCTCTGACACAGCCCCTAGACAATAATTTCATTCCTTGTCTGTGTAATTGAAAGGAACTGACAGAATATACTTTATACTTGGAGGAATTGGTTTGTGATAAGCTGTGCGTGGGACTGAGCTGGCAGTGAGCTAGAATAGTGCTTAGAGCACATTCACTTCACTGACAGGGACCTAACACCTTCCAATCTGGCACAGTGCTGACGTCTTAGAGCTCTGTCAACAAGTCCCATTGTTTTCTGTATATACTTAAAACACAAAGTTTAGCATTTAATGATAATGTGGAATATAATTTGTTTCTATAAATAAATTTAATAATGTAGGTAATCTTATTGAATAGATATTTAGGTAGAAACTTTTGCCTAAAAGAAACATATTTCTTGTCTTGTTTATTTTTCAGTTGTAAAGAAAAATAAAATCTGACCAACAATTTTTCCAACATTGTTTTTAAAAATAGATTGTTTACATTTCTCAGTTTTGGAAGCATGTTGCCATGTATCTGAAGGCCTAAAACTAAAAATTATGAGCCATGATTATTTTAAGACTATTCATTATTACAGCACATTGTTATATTTAATGACCATAAAGGCAATCCTGATTTACCAAGAAATGATTAAATGTATTTTGAGTACTAAAAGATGACACTTCCAAGTTCTTTAAAAAGTATTTTAATAATCACACACAGTACTCAATAAGACATTTATTCTTTTAAACATCTGTAGCAAAGTAATGATCATTTAGTTCAAACCTTAATTTCTTTTTAGGTCCAGGAATTTAAGTAACTTGTTTAAGCTTACACTGATGAAGAGTGATGGACCACAATTTGTATGTATTTTGTAGATTCAAACTCTAATTTATTTTCAACACACCACACAGTGAAGGCAAAATTTTATTTTATTTTCTTGTAAAAACAGTCAGTAGCTTAAAGTCTTGAATAATAAATGACTAAATAAAAACAAAAAGCAATTCAGTGGTACCATTAAAGATTTTTAGTGAAGCAAGGAAAAGAATACATCTTCATTTATTTAAGCCTCTATTATATTCTTGTAACTGTGCCAGACAAGTTCACATAATTTGTTGATTCGGGTAACATTATCCACATTTTCAGTAGTACTGAAGTGTTTTGATCTTCTGAAGATCATTTCATTCCTAAGTGGCACATTTGGAATTTGAAACCATATCTTTCAGAGAGACACTTTCAGATTGCCAAGATTATATTCTTGAAAGGACACAATCAGTGGTGACTTCTGTTGGAACTTATTGACTCATTATGCAGAAATATGAACAATCCCAAACACAGTAGTTTAATTTTACAAATTTGTATCAACTTTTCTGATGGAATTGTAATAGGGTGCAGCCAGGGCCTCCCAAAGAGGGATTTGTAATGGGGTTCAGAACTTGGGGTGTCCAAGAAATATAAATATATGGCACATCCTCACCCTTACAAGTTTGAATTCGGGGATGCGACACATGGAGTAGGGCCATGGAGAGTTTATTTTACATATTAACAGTTGGCCAGCTTCATACTTGGCATATAAAAATGGTTATTTTACATATATGTAACAGCTAGCTAGCTTCATAGATATATTAAGTAGCTGTGGCCATGCTTTGAGCCAGGGAGATGGGAGTGACTTTGACACACGATGTATCTGGGAGGCAGCTCCCCCTGGTTACAGTGCTTACATAAGAGCTTGGAAATGGTTTGCTCCAAGCCACCAGGCCATGCCTTCCTGGACTAATTATGGCAGCCAAGAAAGGCTGGAAAAATATGGGAATGCTACCAAGTGTAGCTGATTGTGGGAGGAGTCAGAAATGGGGTTGCAGAGCAAGATTCAGCAGCTTTGGGGGTTGGAATCACATGGTTTTGGGGGCTAACCACATGGTTTAAGAAGCAGGAAAGCAAGATGTAGCAATGATGCAGAACTCTCTCAGTGATTAGGAAGAATGAAGGAGAGACGGTGTGGGAAGGAAAGGGGTAAAAGGACTCTTGCTGATAGGCCAGGAGAAGGTGCCATGCAAATTTGAATTAAGAGCTGGAGATCCTAGTGACACAGCTGATAGTGCTGGGAACTGAGGGAGGCCTGCCAGCTGAGCATGGTCTATTGGGAAGAACTGGAAGCTAACTGGGTCATGGACTTCTATTTTTTTCCCTGAAATATTGTACCCCTGATTGAGCAAAGGGGAGAAGGAAGGATTGTGTATGTTTGTGGGTGTTTTAAGGGACTTTGTGATTTTAATGGCAGTATTCCACCATTACTCTAAATCTGTATAACTTTTGAATAAATAGTTTCTTTCCTTTTTACCAAATTCTAGCTTTGAAAGTCATTATTCCTAAGGGTGGCGGGAAAGGTAAATCTAGTACAGAGGAAATCCAGGAGAGGGCGGTCCATTTGGTAACAGTATTTTGTCCCCTACCACAGGTCTCTTCTATATGAGAATGACTCCCATTGTTGGTAAAATTGTCCACTCAGTACTCATAAATCATGACTCAGTTGTCCCTGGGAAGCTCCCTTAAGGATTGAAGGTAGCCATTTTGAATAGATCTTCACAGTCATCTGAGGGCTGCATTAATTATAGGTTGAGTTCCCTCAAATGCCTGGAAGAGGGAGAAAAGTTAATGGTGGCTTCTGCAGAAATGCACACAATGGTACACATGCATCTTGGAAAGAAACTGTTGTTTACAATTGTAAGAATCCCCCAAGAGGGACTTAGTTTGACTAGGAGATATAGGTTGACTATGTCTCCCAAAGCATCTCCTAGCCAGCTGGTGTAGTTCCTAGTTCAGTCTGAATTGTTGAGTGTAATTTTTGTTTTTTGGAGAGACTGTCAAGAGGTAGTTTGGCTGATCTGTCTGGTTCTCCCATGCATGTAGCTGGGGAATATTTGTCTGTCCTGTGGGGTATCAGAACAACAGCTACAAGAATAAGGTCAGAAAAGATATCCAGAAGTATTGACAGGTGTTTTATGCAGAAGATGGGGCCTTCCCCTTCTATTTACAAAAAGACTTTTTGGAGAGGTAAGGGAAATCATGATCAAATCATCATCAGAACCTCCTGGCAGGATAGAAAACTTGGCAGTTAGTTAAGTTCAGGTTGCTTGCAAACATCTTGGAGAGTTATGGCAAGACATTTCTTCAGGGCAATTCTGAAATGCAAATGATCATGATCCCCATTTCTCTCGTACCTCCTGGGCTTAAGGTGACTTCTGCTGCCAGTGACCTCCTCGGATGAAGAGGAATTCATTTCAGAATGGAGTACCTCTTAAGGTACCAGGGTTGTTGCTCTACCACAAAATCTGAGTGACTTATTACAGTACCTATAATGTCTCCTCTTCCTAATCATCATCCTCTGTGATCTAAACTTCTCATCCAGAAAAACCATGTACAAGGGGAATAAGTACATTTTTATAAAATCTTAAGAGATCAAAAATATCCCCTACTTTGGCCATGTGGTTCAGTGTAGAGGACTTGGTTTGCAGTGTGCTCAACCAAATAGTCTTCACTCTTATGTTCTAAAACCATGTAAATTCAACAAGAAAATACATAAGGCTAGACCAAAATTCCGTAAGAATCCTCTAAGACCCTTTTGCTTTATTCAGTTGCCCCTCAGAGAATGCACTCACCCATCAAGCCTGGGATTGCTATTAAGGAAAAAAAAGCATAATGCTCAGGATTGGTAGGTTGGAATCCCAAATCTTCAAAACAGGCCTATATAGCTTCCCCCTCCACTTTCATCCTGATTGTTAGATACTCTTCAATGACAAATCTGCCTGATTCAGGTATGCGGATCAAGAAGAAGTGAGAGAAGTAGAATCAGAAATCTTCTTGAGTTAATTTTTAGGAGGGCTTTTCAATGCTCAAATAATAAATAATAGATGCCTGGGAATGGTAGGCAGTATAGAACCCATCTAATACCTATCACAGCATTGTTAAGATTACTGAGTGATTTTTATGATCAAAGGAACACCATTGTCAGAATGCACGTGGTCTAGGAAGTCAAACACATGGTAGAGGTTAATTTCAAGGGCCACAACAGTGTGACTAGTCAGTTGTCAGGACAGGGACAGCAATTCCACAATCTGAAAATGTGCTGACAGCTGAGGCACCATCAGTAACCTCGATTACGGAGTCAAGGGGATACTGCAGTCACTGTGTAAGGATGGGTAGGGACCAAGTCCCATGGACTTTGGTTTCTCTCACCTGAAAACAACAGGCCAATTTTTTACAAGAGTTGGCTTGTGGTGATACTCTCTGCATCAAGAATGTAGAATTTTTTCTCTTGTGCCCATTCTGTGATGGGGGATAGATTGTCATATTCAATATGGTGATGAATACCCAAGGTGTTTGTGGCAATCTGAGCAGTGCAGGCTCAGTTGGTGGTGTGATGACAGTCAGTCTCATCAGAGAATATATTCTTATCATGGTAATCTTCACATTAAATACATAGACAGAAGATAGTCCTCCAAGAAAATAAGTTTATTCGGGAACAAATTGAATTGCAACTTTGGACATGTGGTCTACTTGCAAAACATGCTGCAAGTCCAAAGCTCAAGGGAGAAGAATATTCTTTTATAGAGGAAAGAGGGGTTCAGAGCTTCAGAGGGGCTGTTGTAAACAGTCCATTGGGAGTTTTAAGTGTAGTGACCTTTCATTGACTGAGTTGTTACAGTCTTTCACTAGTTTGTTGGTTGCCAGGTAGGAAGACTCTTTCTTTCTGTTGGAATACTGGAGTAGAAAGACATCTTTCTGTTGAAGATTGAAAGTAACCTCTTTCTGTTTTTGGTGATTGATAATGAATGGTTATGTGTGAGAGCTTCCCTTACAGGTCCTCACAACTCCAATTTTTAAAAAAGTTTCTGTTTATTAATCTTCTCTACAAGTGGCCCAGGTAATTTAATTAGAAGCCCTAATTTGTTTTCATGCTTCCTGGTTCAAAAGAAAGATGTCTTTAATCTGACAGGCTGTAGTTTTCTATGTTGCTGATTACTCCTTTAGGCCTTTTGCAAGAGCTCAAGGGTCAGTACAAATATAACAAGGTTTATTCAAGGGAAATATTTGTCTGTTATAACAACTGTTTGAGATCTGCCCATGTTATAGAAAAACCACAATCCTTTTCAGTTCAGCACAGCTGTTTCTAAGGTTGAACCTAGAGAACCCCTGAATACGTCATCAGTTTTCAGTTTAGCAGAGCCATCAGTAAACCAGGAGAAGTCATGCTGGGAATCTTAGTGACATGAGGGTTCATTGAGTAGGCAGCTTTACTTTGGGCAGTGAACTGGGGAGTAAAATATCCCTCACAGGTAACAGCTGTCACTTCTTCATGTAAAGCTAAGATGCTGCTGAGGCCAGGATAAATATACCATTTCCATTTTACAAGTGAGACCTGTTAGCATGCCTTACTTTGTTAGTCATGGTCTCTGAGTTGACCCATCCCAAAATGGATCTTTATGAGTTCTCTCTTGATGAGGTGTTTGGTTTCAAACAAAGCCCAATTGTATGCTGACAGTTGTGTAAATTCCACATTTAGTACCTGTGTCAAGGCAACAGTGAGTCCAAAACCATAAGGGGATCTCAAGGAGAGACTGCCTCCATTGCTGAGGACTTCAATAGGCAAAATCATCAGTTACAGAAATTTGTAGCACAAGAGGATCTTTAGGATTGTAAGACCTAAAGGTAAAGAGCATGTTCCATTTATTGGGCTCTCCCTTGTAGATAACTGTTTTTCTCTTTCTGTTTTAACATTCTCATTTTCCTTATACTTTGGTATTTTAATTATGGTGTGACTTGGAGTGGGCCTCCTTGGGTTCATCTTGACTGGGCCTCTCTGTGCTTTCTGGACATGCGTATGATTTTTTTCTCACCGGGATAGAAATTTTCAATTGTTATTTTTTCAAATAAGTTGTCAATCCCTTGCTCTCTCTCTTCCTGTCTGGTACACCTATGATGTGAATATCAGGACATATTTCTTTGTGTCCTTATTTTGGCTGTCTCCCTGTGTTTGTTTCTACATAGTAGACAGATCTGCTATGTCTCTCAGTTTTGGCAGGGTGACCTAGAAATATTCTACCATTTGTGTAAATATTATATACAAAATCACTGTCATGCATGATGAATAATGGACATAAAATTTATTCTTTAAATAATTGTTACATATTAGGAGTTGCTTTTTTTATTCAGCTCTTTTTTCAATTCTATAAATTGTACATGCTTATTTTCATACGCAATTAATATGTTTCATGTTAATTTAATCAAGAAATAACTAAAATTACAGGGTTTTCATCTGACCTGTTCAAGGTTGGAATTTGATGAGACACTTTTTCTTTTCATTTTCATAAGAAACTGAATCTTCACTAAATTATTCATTGTAGTGTCAATATGTTCAATGTAGATTGGTCATGCTTAAATGAAGTCTAGTCTTTTGTTTAATTTTTTAAAAAATAGGAATAGACTTTCTCTCTGAAGATTTTCTCCATTTTTTCATTTTTTTGAGTTTCACTTTTGTGTATCCTAACTCCAACTTGAACTAATTTTCAATCATCAACTTAAATGTAATTATTTTCAAAATATAAGAAATTAAGTCATTTTTCACCAAAATCTATTAAAGTACAAAATATAATACACGTATTTTCACATTTGTTTTCATAAAGTATTGAAATTAAAATATGAAATATAATTTTAATTAATAAACAAAATTTAGTTCAAATTATTTTAATAAAGTTGAAAATAATGGTTTTGAACATTTCATTATATCCTTTTAAATATTTCCTTAAAATAAAACTTTCCAATTGCAGCATTGGAAAACACATCAAGTACCAAAGTAAAGTATCAAAATCATTTTAGTCTAGATCTACATATGTACAAATTTAAAAATAGTAAGAATTTTTTAATATAATAAATTTGTCTCAGCTGTCTTTTTCAACTGCTGGGGTTCTATGTACTAATGGGAAATTCTTTGCTATGTAAGAATTATCAGATTCATGCTGGCAGGAAGGAGATAAGTAGTAATTATATTATCTTTTCTCCTACCCAAGCACTCCTGTCACTCACATCCTCCTCTCTCAATTTTTCTTTCTTTCTTTCTTTCTTTCTTTCTTCGGTCGGTCATTCTCGTTCTTCTTCGCTCGCCACTCCCTCCCTCCCCTCCCTCCCTCTTCCTTCCGTGCCTGCCTTCCTTCCTTCCTGCTTTCTTCTCTTTCTTGTTCTTTCGTCTTCTTTCCTTTCGTCTTCTTCTTCCGCTTTTTCTTCCCTCCCTCCCTCCCCCATTCCTCCTTCCTTCCTTCCTTCCTTCCTTCCTTCCTTCCTTCCTTCCTTCCTCTATTCTTTTTAATCTTCACCCAAGGAAATTTCTTTAATTGCTTTTAGACAGGAAGGAAAGGATAGAGAAACATCTATGCAAGAGAGTTAAGCATCAGTTGGTTGCCTCCCACAGCGGCCCAGTGCCTGGACCTGGGTCAGTTGTGTCTGGCCCATGCCCAGACCAGGAATGGAACCTGCAACCCAGATATGTGCCTTGGGTGGCAATTGAACCAGCAACCTTCTGGCTATTGAACGATGCTGCAACCAATGGAGCCACACTGGCCAGGACTCTCATTGTCAGTTTCTGTGTCTTATGAGGCAGCCACACAATCCACTAGCTTTCCTGGCATTTGAATGTGATCATCTTTTGTTTTGGAGGACATGAGGCAGGAGATGTTTATAAGTTTTTTCTGGGGGCCTGAACAGAAAAAAGTTGTGAGAGCTGGTGTTTAATGTTACAGGTCTTGCTATCAGCAGGGAGTATTGAATTCTGTGAGGCAGAATTAGTGTTCATTAATAAATTACGTGCATGATATATAGGACTCTTAAAGTTTAGAACTCTGGCCAAGAATCTCTCTTGCCTAGTTCTAAGGGCAACTGAGAAAAACACTAATTTTTTTTCTATAGATGAATAAGTTTATTAAAAGTTCAATATTGACTGTCCCCAAAAGAATATCTTCATACTTTTTAAGACTATATTTTCAGAGAAAGAGTTGAGATTCATTTCAAAGAATGTGAAGTTAAGCAGAGAGGTTGATTTTCAAATCTGATTTTTCCCTCCTCATTTCAAAGACAAATTCTTGCAAATTTTGGCTAATGTAAACTATTTGAATATGTTCCACTGAGTCAAATTGAAAAGTATATTCAATTCAAGTGAACAGATGCTCAGAATTTACACAAAAATATTTTTCTGGGTCCTGGCTGATATGGCTCCACAGATTGAGCGTCCACCTGCGAACCAAAGGGTCACCAGCTCTATTCCCAGTCAGGGCACATACCTGGGTTTCAGGCCAGGTCCCCAGTGAGGGGAATATGAGAGGCAACCACACATTGATGTTTCTCTCCCTCTCTCCTTCTTTTTCCCCTCCCTCTAAAAATAAAAAAAATAAAATATTTAAAAAATTAAAAAAATATTTTTCTGGGATGTAAGTGTTCTTTTCTGCTTGGTAATGGATGTGCAAATGAAAATTAATTTTGACCTGAATGGTAATGAAGACATTCTGGAAAAGTAAAACATTTGTACAGAATTAATTGCAAGTCTTATCTAAATAGGTTGGTTTGGCAAGTTATGAATATAGAAACTAGCCCATATGGAAAAATGAGTATGAAGGAAAGTTTTTCTGATTACATAAATTCAATAGTCATTATAGACTCTTCAAAACAACAAAAGGAAAATATATAGGTGAAGGATAATAAGGCTGATATGTAAAAATAAAGATTTATTTAAGAAAATTTAAAAAAAGGAACCAGGATTAACAATGATTTTCTATATCCTGCTATTATTGTCAAAATATTGTCACAGTCTTCTCAAGCAAAGCAAGGAACTATTTATATATTCTTCAATCATTAAACTTTCAATGATAGGTGAGGGTTAATGCTGGTTCTGGAAGTGTGATAACTCATAAGAGAATATTGTTAACTGGCTACTTTTAGATTCTGATTTACTGTTGTGTACATGGTGCTGATTAATTAAATGGTTTATGATAAACTCTGGTGGTGATTAGTGGAACTATAAAAACATGGCTCGTCCTGTACATATGTTAACAAATAACCACCAGAATCAGTCTTAAACCAATTTTATAAATATTTTTAAAAAAATAACTTAGTGAGGATAGCCTTGGAGACCCTTAACTACATGGACTATCCCCAACTATGATGCTATTATAAATGAGATGTCTCTTAAAAGCAGTAACTGCAGTTAACAAAGAGACCTAAAATCATTACTTGTGAAAACCAGCCAACCAATCAACCAACCAACCAACCACTTCTTTTAAAGGTCTTTAGGCTTAAAAACAAGCTCAATATGATATTGTTTCTCTAAAATTGTATGCCTGTGGAATTAGATCATACATTCCACTTGAAATTTAAAAGTGACAAAAAATTTAATATTTTTATTTTACTTCAGAGTAGAATTGAAGAAAAATCACACTAAATATTAATTGGTTGAAAGTTTTGTAAGTGGAATTTATTTCTTTTTTTAAAGAGTTTATATATTTATTTTTAGAGAGAGGAGAAAAGAGGGAAAAAGAGAGGAAAAGAAACATCAATGTGTGAGAGATACATCAACTGGTTGCCTCTCATATGCCCCCAACTGGGGACCTGACCCTCAACCCAGGCATGTGCCCTGACTAGGAATCGAACCAGTGTCCTTCTGGTTCACAGGCTGGCACTCAATCCACTGAGCAATACCACCCAGAGCTTTCTCTCTCTCTCTTTTTAAAAGATTTTGCTTATTTACTTTAAGAGAGGGGGAAGGGTGGGAGAAAGAGAGGGAGAGAAACACTGACCAGTTTCCTCCTGTAAGCACACCAAACCTGTTATCCAGGCATGTGCTATGACAGGTAATCAAACCCGCAACCTTTTTCTTTGTGGGATGACACCCAACCAACTGAGCCATACCAGTCATGGCTGGATTTATGTTTCTTTATAAATACATTATTTGTCCCTTATTATGATAAATATTTTTACTTAGGAATGTAAAGGAATGGAAATGGATTAGTTCCAGTTTTACATATATTTTTTGTGAAAATAAGTTCCTGAAATATCTAGTACTTGTAGTTTTCTATTTGTTTTTTAAAAATATTTTTTCTGTTGGTTTTTTTTTTTAGAGATTAATGGTAAATTTTCTGTGCAGTGACTATAGAAATAAACCTGTTTCTTTTCTAATTAATTTGAAAAACTTTACAAGGTGATACCAAGTTTCTGTTTTTTCCTAGTCCTCTGCTAGCTACAAAGCTTATACTGGGGTTGTTACTCATAGGTGAATGTAAATTCTTCCTGATAAAAATCTTAAAACAAAAGAAAAAAAACATTAGTATAATTAAGTTCACAGTGTATAAATTTAAGGCACATAGGCCTATAAAGAAAAAAATGCAAAAGAGAGAGGATGATTTCTCATATTTCTACTTTATGAACTTCAAGGAGAACAACATGTATTTCTATGTCACCTACCTTCCTACAAACATGATTTTCACTGGGCATACCAAATTTAGTGGATTAAATAATATCCATCACAATCATCTATTATATTTTATGATTTCATTAAAGACTGTTTCAATGAGACATTCTAACTGTATTTTTTTGTTTTGTTTTTGCTAAATCTCTAAGATCTTCATTATTTTTTTAAAATGTGGGTTAGATGAATCCTGGCTCAGTGCTTTTACTATATTTTTATTATGTAAAGAACAAAATAATAACATGGTTTTTATTTTTGTCTTACGAAAATTATTTTGTTAAAAACAGAAATTTGAAGAACTCTAGTAAGTCTTTTCACAAAGTGCTATAATTTATCAAATAACATCAGAAAGCTCTCTGGAGGAAATAAAGAACAATTAAGAAAAAAAATTCCATGATAGGGCTATGCATATTCAACATCATCACAGTTATATACTTTCTCTGTGCTTTTTTTAATAAGTAAAAAAATGACATAGAGGAATAAGAAAAGTAAATAAGGACTTTCCTCTGAGAGGTAAGTATAGTACATCTGACATTAAAAGTGAAGGTCCTTGCCATTCCACCATAACTATGTATCTCTCCTATATCAGCTTCCTAGAGGTGCCATACAAAGTATCACATACCAGCTAGTTAAAAATAGTAGATGCTTATTCTCTTTTAGTTTTAGAAACTAGAAATCTGGAATCAAGGTGTCCACAAGATTGGTTCCTTCTAGAGGCCCTGAGGGAAAATATTCCCCATGTGTCTCTCTTAGCTTGTGGTGGTTGCTGGTAATACTTGGTATTTCTTGGCTGAAGATGTGTTATTCCAGTCTATGCCTCCATTTCATATGATATTCTGCCTCTGTGTGTTTCTGTGTTCAAATTTTCCTTTTGTTATAAGTATACCAGTCATTGGACTACGGTTCATCTTAATCCAGTGTGAAGTCATTTTAACTTGGTTACATCTGCAAACTCCCTAATTCCAAATAAGGTCACACTTCCAGGTTTCAGGTGGACTGGGGACTTTGGGGGATGCTAAAACCCAGTAAATCTTCCAGGTCTTTGATTTTTATGAGTTTAACATGAATTATATATGAAAGATTCAGCCCTGAAGGAAAGTTGTAGTTAAGGAAGCAATGAGCTGTTCGTATTAATGGGAGAGTTTTTAGACTACACTTAAGTCTATTTTTTCCTATCCTTTTATGGTACAATACTCAGCAATCTGTAAGATTCATTGGTTTGGTAAACAATAGAAAAATTCTAATTCAGCCCTGGCTGGCATAGCTCAGTGGGCTGAGTGTGGGCCTGTGAACCAAAGGGTCACTGGTTTGATTCCCAGTCTGGGGCACATGTTTGGGTTGCAGGCCAGGTCCCCCGTTGGGGGTATGTGAGAGGCAACCACACATTGATGTTTCTCTTTTTCCTCCCCTTTCCTGTTGGGAACCGCCCTGCCTGGTTTCAGAAGCTACAACCCCCAATGGCTAAAGCTGAGTGAGCGACCTTTGGACCATAAGGTACTAAGGAGACAACGCTTATCTCCCTGGCAGGAGCACCACTTATGTTCTTTTTACTTCACCGTGTCTGGCTCCCAATGCTTGATCGGTTAGCTAATGACAGGTAAGATTCCCAAAGGGGGAGAACGATCTAAGACAGGCACGATCATGGGGAGGCCCCAGGGAAGGACTTGGGGGACTATAGTAAAAGGGGGTGATGGACCCTCACCCCTCAGCTTTAACAAATCCTGAATCCTCATTCTGTCTGTGAGAAGTCTCCTAATCTCTTGGCTGCCTTACTTCCCCTGCCTGACTTAAACCTGAAACAATGACAGAGGGTGGTGCAGCCCTGTGCTGGAAAAGGCGGGTTCCCTGGGTGATCAGACCTAAGAAAGAATATATAAAATCCTGTGAAACCTGCTTTGCTAAGAATGCTCTCAATTAAATGATAAGGGTCTGAGAAGGAAATGGTTCTGTTCCCTAAAGTTTTGTAGCCCTTTAGCTAACAGACCCTGATTCAGAATAAGCCCTTGTACATAGTTCTTTGTATATTATCTATTGTTTGATCCTTACTGCCTGACAATGATTAATGATCTTTACCTGTATTCTTGTGCAAATTGAAAGCCAATAAAAACCTGTCAAGGCAAGGGTTGGGGCACTCTCCTCTTGAGAGAGTTGCCAGGCCTCTCTGAGGTGCTCTCCCCATGAGAGAGTAGTCGTGTTGTCTCTTTTCCTCCACAGGACTCGGTACTCTGTGTGAATATGTCTTGTACCTCATCCATAACGTTGAGGACCCTGCAGACTGGTGTCTGCATCACTTTCTCTCTCTCTAAAAATAAATAAATAAAATCTTTTAAAAAATTTTAAAAAAGAGAACTTCTAATTCAGTGGAAAACCCATTTCTTCTTAATGCATTTTATTACATGTTGATAAAGACCAATTCTTTTTTGTTATTTTATTACAGCTGTCCCAATTTGTCCCTGTTTGCCCTCCTCTTCCCAGCCCACCTCTTGCTCCCACAGTCATTCCCCACATCATTGCCCATGTCCATGTGTCATTCACACATGTTCTTTGACTAGCATCTTCCCCTTTCCACTTTTATCCCCTTCCCCCATCCTCCCTGGCTGCTGTCAGTCTGTTTCATGTTGCCACATCTATTTTGGTTCTATTTTGCTCATTAGTTTATTTTGTTCATTAGATTCCTCTTGTAACTGAGATCATATGGTATTTATCTTTCATGGACTGCCTTGTTTCACTTAGCATAATAGTCTCCAGTTCCATCCATGTTGTTGCAAAAACATAGAAGTTCCTTCTTTCTTTCTGCTACACATTATTCCATTGTGTAAATGTACCATAGTTTTATAATCCACTCATTTAGTGATGACACTTAGGCTGTGTCTAGCACTTGGCTACTGTAAATAGCACTGCTATGAACATAGAGCTGCATAAGACTTTTCAATTTGATGTTTCAGAATTCTTAGGGTATATTCCCAGCAATGGACTTGCTGGGTCAACAAGCAGTTCTGTTTTTAATTTTTTGAGGAAATTCCATACTACTTTTCATAGTTGCTGTACCAATCTGCATTTCCAACAATGGTGTGCTAGGGTTTCCTTTTGTCTACATGCTCACCAGCACTTGATGGCCATTCTCACAGGTGTGAGGTGATATTTCATTGTGGTTTTAATTTGCATCTCTCTAATGATGAGTGATGTTGAGCATCTTTTCATATGTCTATGGACCATCTGAGAAATGTCTGTTCAGATTCTTTGCCCATGTTTTAATTGGATTGTCTACCTTCCCAATGTTGAGTCATGTGAGTTCTTTACATATTTAGGAAATTAAACCCTTGTCTGATGTATCATTGGTAAATATGGTCTCCCATATTGTCAGTTTGTTTTTCATTTTGATGATGGTTTCTTTAGCCATACAGAAGCTTTTTAATTTGATGTAGTCCCATTTGTTTATTTTTTCCTTTACTTCCCTTGCCTTAGGAGATATATCAGAAAAAATATTGCTACATGGGATATATGAAATTTCACTGCCTATTTTTCCACTAGGACTTTTATGGTATCATGTCTTATATTTAAGTCTTTTATACATTATGAGTTTTTTCTGATGTATGGCATAAGTTGGTGGTCAAGTTCCATTTTTTTTTTCATGTACCAGTCCAGTTCTCCCAATACCAGTTATTAAAGAGAATGTTTTTATTCCATTATATGCTCATGCCCCCTTTGTCAAATGTTAATTGGCTGTAGAGACATGGTTTTATTTCTGGGCTTTCTATTCTATTCCATTGATCTATGTGTCTGTTCATATGCCTGTACCAGACTGCTTTGATTACAGTGGTCTTGGTAGTGTTGTTTTATATCAGGTATTGTGATACCTCCAACTTTATTCTTCTTTCTCAAGAGTGCTGAGGCTATTCAGGGTCTTTTTTGGTTCCATGTAAAATTTTGGAGTATTTGTTTTAGATCAGTGAAACATGCATGCCATTGGTATTTTAATAAATATTTCATTAAACCTATAGGTTGCTTTGGGTAGTATGGACATTTTGATGATGTTAATTATTCCAGCCCATGAACAGGATGTATGCTTCCATTTATTTCTATCTTCCTCAGTTTCTTTCTTCAGTGTTTTATAGTTTTCTGAATATAGGTCTTTTACCTCCTTGGTTGAATTTATTCCTAGGTGCTTTGTTTTTGTTGTTGCTGTAGTAAATGGGATTTTTTACTCTAGTTTCTGTTTCTTATAGTTCATTGTTGGTATACAAAAATGCCATCAATTTCTGAATATTGGCTTTGTATCTCACTACTTTGCCAAATTCACTTGTTAGGTTGAGTAATATTTTGGTGGTAAAACCCAATTCTTATTCAGCTTGGAAGAACTTACAAGGTCTGCCTGGAAAAAGTCCAACCATTGTTAATATAATGAGAACAGCTTGTGGAACATCAGGATAACCTGGCAGTCAAGGAGAGTGTACTGGAATGTGTATGCATGAACAATGATGACTTCACTGTACTAGTAAGTTGGGCAGTAGATGCCCTTGAGTGAACATGTGTACTGTGTGGCCATTGTATTCAAAATGACTGAGTGAGTAAAGCAACAAATCAACATCAGCTTTTGTATTGAGCTTAAATATTCCTCTGTGGAAACTCTTTGGATGATTTAGAAGGCCACAGCTATAGGCGATGGGTGATTGGCAGCTTCATCACAACAATCTGCCTGCTCATACATCACATCTTGTGTGGAATATTTTGGAGAAACATCAAATCACCCAGGTGACTCAGCCCCTCTATAGCCCAAATATGATGCCTTGTAACTTCTGGCTTTTCCCAAAACTAAAATCACTTTTGAGAAGGAAGAGATTTCAAACCATTGATGAGATTCAGAAAAATATGATGGGGCAGCTGATGGTGATTGGGAGAGCTGTGTGAGGTTCCAAGGTACCTACATTGAAGGGGACTGAGGCGTCATTGATCTATATATAATGTTTCTTATATTTTGTATCTTCTTCAATAAATGTCTTTATTTTTCATATTACATGGCTGGATACCTTCTGGACAGATTTTATATTTCAATACCAGAGAGCCTACAAGAGGACTAACCAACATTTTCAGTGATTGATTTATAAACCTCAACTTCTAAAGTTACTGCAAATGGTATGCTGAAACTCTGCATTTGACATTTACCCCAAATCATAATGTGTCACCATATTTATTTCTAGGGACTATGGGGGAGGTCTACCTGCAGGGCCCCCATCCACCACGAATAAGTCTACCAAGACATGATCTGCTTGGGGAGGAAAGGCGACCAATCTCTCACAGGAGAAGGACCAAGTGCCTTTTCCTCAACGGCTTTTATTGGGTTTGTTTACACAAGAATTCGGGTAAAGCTAATTACTCATTGCCAGGAAGTAAGGATCAAATAACAAGGAACTCTGAGGGCCTATTTTGAGTCAGGGTCAGATAGCTAAAGAGCTGTAAAAGACTTTAAGGAACAAACTTACTTTTCTTTTGGACCCTTATCATTCAATTGAGAGCATTCTAAACAAAGCAGATTTCACAGGATTTTACATCTTTTTTCCTAGGCCTGATCACCTGGGGAACCTACCCTTTCCAGCACAGGGAGGCACCACCCTGTCATTGTTTCAGGCTTAGGTGGAGCAAGGGAACTAAGGCAATCAAGAGATTAGGAGATTTTCTCCCAGACAATGAGGACTCAGGCTTTGTCAAAGCCAAGCGATGAGGGTCCATCACCCCCTTCTGCTGTAGTCCCCAAAATCTTTCCTTGGGGGCCTCCCACATGATCGTGTCTGTCTTAGATCATTCCCCCCTTGGGGAATCTTACCCGTCATTGGCTAACTGACCAAGCATTGGGGGCCAGTTATGGATGAAGTAGCAGAAGCAGCACTCCTGCCAGGGAAATAAGCTTTTGTCTCTTTGCTGGCTTACAGTCCAAGGTCACTCCCTCAGCCTTAGCCCTGGCAGGGGTTACAGCTTCTAATACCAGGCAGGGTGGTTCCCAACAAGGGACAATCTACAACTTCTAAATAGATTGAATAGTTGTTTATAACTATTTGAATAATGCTATAATTGTGTGTTGATTACTTATTTTCATCCCTATCACTGTAGTTTTAAGAATCCTATAAATGCATTCCTCATTGAGTTATGTTAGAAGGTATATTTATCACTCTAGTCATGATCCTCAATGTTGTTTGGTGAATTATAAATTAAATATACAGGAGTGGTCAAATGTAGGCTTACAGTTGTGAGTACATAAAACAGTTTATCTGACATTATTATTTATCAATTATTGCATATTTATTATTATTAACCTACTTTTGTCCACCCCTGTAAATAACTAATAGTGAAAGATGTTTTAAGAGTTGGATCAGCCTTAAAAAACTGCCTTCATAGTATAGGATGATATTTTTGACCCTGTCTGATTCTGGGAAAGAATACCACTAAGCACATATACTTTTGAAAGTATAAAGCAATTAGAGAAATAAAAAAAAACCCAGCACTGAAAAAGAAAGTAAATAATAAATCTAAATTCAGTGTGTTAGATATAAGTTACTAATAGGCTTAGCATTTTAAGAATGCTTAGAACAGAAACAGTTTTTAAGGCAAAAAAATTATATGTTAGATTGTCCAGGAAAAGTCAAGCCATTGTTAGTATAATGAGAATGGTTTGCATAACACTGATATCACCTGGCAGCCAAGGAGAGTGGACTAGAATGTACATGCGTGAACAATGATAACTTCACTGTACTGGGCAGTGGGGTTGGTAGACACAATCAAGGGAGCATGTGTATTCTGTGGATGTTACATTCAAAATTACTGAGTGAGTGGAGCAATGAATATGCATCAAGTTTTGCATTAAGCTTGTACATTCTTCCAAAGAAACTATTAGGATGATTCAGAAGGCTTTCAGGGATGATGCAATGAGTACAGTGCAAATAAAAGTGTGGCATGAATGCTTCAAAGATGGTTGAGAATCTGTTGAAGGTGATCCACATTCTGCAAGGCCTACAACAAGCAGGATACCTGAGAATGTTGAACATGTATGGGCTGCAATCAACAAAGATCAGTGAGTGACAGTGTGAGAACTAGAAGCTGGTCTGGGAACCCCAAAAACTCATGTGTCTGAGATTTTGATGCAGGATCTTGGCACGAAATATGTTGTGGCAAAATTTGTCCTATGGCTTCTGCTACCAGAGCAGAAGGAACATCATGCTGCAGTTGCTAATAACTTGATTCCAACAAAGGATTTTGCAGACTGTTTTGAACAGTGGAATAGATGCTGGGAGAACTGTGTGAGGTCCCAAGTATCCCTACTTTGAAGGGGGCTGAGGTGTCATTGTTCTATGTAGAAGGTTTCCTGTATCTTATATTTTTCCAGTAAATATTTCTATTTTTCATGTTACATGGCTAGATAACTTCATGTGTATGGATGGTAATCATGTGGTAATTTTATTTTTATTTTTGGGGGGGAATTGTCATACCATTTTCCACAGCAGTGGAACCATTTTACATTCTCACCAACACTACAACAGGTTGCAATTTTTCCACATCCCAGCCAAGACTCACTATCTTTTTTTTTTTTTTTTTTTAATAGTGGCCACTGTTGGCAAACACTGTTCTATGGTAATCTAGGTGAGAAATTTGTTGGAAACTTTCCATAATGTAGTTTTAGATCTTTTCTCTTGGGCTCATCAGATTACCCAGAGAAAATTTTCCCAGCATTCTATGCAGAGACTAACAGTTTTTTGAAAACTAAATTGTAGACATTCAAAATACATATTTTCATTAATCCCCCTATTTTTGTATAAAGCCCTGATCTTCAACTGTATCTAGCATCATCTACCACAGAGACTCTTCATTACATCCTCTCTAATAGAAAATCTCCAGAAAAAGTAGTGGTGGTGAAGACTTGAAGAGGGGAGGCACTTTATCCAGTGGTATGATATGGCCATCTAAATGCTACTCAAACAACTTTCCCTTGGCACTGAACTTTTGCTTCCCTGCTTCCCTAGTAATAGAGGTATCTGGTAATAGATCCATAACATTTGAACATTCTATGGAGTAAACTGGATTATTTCTCAGCTTTCATCACTTCCTGAATTAAGGTTTGTTTTTTTTGTTATTCTGTATCAAGCACCTGTTCTCTCCTTTGCCTTCTATTTCAGTATAGTTTGCTGTCCCTTCATGCTTATCTGGTTATGTCTTTAAAATTTTTTTACCGTAGATTTATTAAATTGTCAGGAAAAGAGTGACATTATACCCTAGAAATTCAAAGTTCAACTTAAATGACAGAATTTTATCTGAGGAAATCTAGGGAACTGCTCCTTCCAATTTGCTCTGAAACATGTAGCATAACTTTATCCCCATTTATGTATGTGAAGAATGTTCTTTTTTCACTTTTGCACTGGGTGGCTCCTGGCCACTACTTCTGCATTTTGCCTCCACATTCTAGCTCTGCATTCTGTCCATGCTGTGTTGCTGAGCAGGGCCATGTGCTATTATCACCCTGATGGGAGAGTACCTACTGATTCAGATCTGCAGGGCAAAAATTCTCACTTGAAGTTAACATATGGCAGACATCCCTTTTCCTCAGTAAATCTTTTAAATATCCTTCTGGCCATAGTAGCTTAGGGTGCTCCTAATCAATCACTTCACGTTCAATGTAACATGAGCTACAAATGCTTAGGACAGGTGTAGCTAAATGCAGGCACTTTAGACATCAGTTTGAGAGAGACCATGAGATCAAAGTCATATTAGTATCTTTTAAATTATGGAATACAAGTTAGTCAACTCTCTTTTCATAAAAACATCTGTTCTGCATGCTCATATGTGTACATTTGTGTGATTTTCTGCCTAGGTGGGAAAATTTCCCTTTTTACTTGTATGAGCTTTTGGATATTAATAAAAATATGTCAGTTTTTATTTAAACAGTGTGCTTGTTAGGCACATGTGATACTATATCCAACAAATACACACATACACATATAACATCATCATATTATACATATTTATATAAAATCTTCCTGTGTTATTGGAAATATGAAAAAATTATAGGTATTTATTAAGATATATCTCAATAGTTACTTGGGAATATTGTAGTTTCTGTTATTTAGATTTGTCTTACGACTCTTCCTCAATTGAATCCTATAGAGGGCAGAGGTTTTATAACTAAGCACTCTAAAATTTTGATGCATAAACATGAAGATTTTGAGTCATTAGCAGAATGGAAAACATAGGTAGAGAGTTTTCCTAAGACTGAACACAACATTTTCCCTATACAAAAAGTCTCCTCTGTGTCTCTGCGATTGTCACAGGTGGGCACAGGTAACCAGGTTCTTAGTGATTGGGACAAAGAATTGAACCGAACACCCAGAGTTCATAGAAGAGAACATGGGAGCAGGCCAACTCCAAGCAGAGATTGACCTCATGGGCTGGAGAGACTTTATTCTTATAGGGCAGATCCTTCATGGCTAGTTTTAGTGGACTTTTACTGAGTATATACAAGTAGTTGCATTACTTTAAAGCTACTGCGCATGTGGTTTCCCATGATCCTCCCCGATTGGCCACCAGGGAAGAGGGTCCCACAATGCTATGGAATTGACCCTTGTTTCTCCTGGGGTCCCCCTGTACTAGGTTTACCTTTCCCTAAGCCAGAGAATTATAGCTTTCCATATTAGAGCTTGGTGAAAAGGAAAGGAATTATGTATTCAAATTATACAGACTGAAAGTAATGACAATGTTTTCGTCAAAATCCCAAAGTCCCTTGAAACAACCACAAACACACACAGTCCTTCCTTCCCCCCTTTGCCCAGTCTGGGGTACCGTATCTCAGGAAAAGAAATAGAAGTCCATGGCTTAGGCAGCTCTCGGTTCTTCCTAGTAATTTGTGCTTAGCTGGCAGGACTTCCTTAGTTCCCAGCACCATTGGTTGTGTTGCCAGGATCTCTAGCTAAAGCTGCGTGGTGATTCTTCTCATGGCTGCAGGGTGGGGGGATGATCCCCCTTTTTGGGAGAGTGATGGCTGCATCACGGGCAGTGTTTGCATGGCTGTGGGAGTCCCCACTCTGCTAAAACCGTGTGGTTCTCTTTTCAATGGCTGCCAAGTCTGGGTTTTAAATCCTAGCACCAGTCTTCCTCTGCAGCCCCATTTCTGACTCCTACCACACTCGGCCTCACATGCCAGAACTCTCAAAGCCTTCCAGCTTTACTGGACTGCCATCGTGGGTCTGGGCAGGTGTGACCCCATGTCATGGAGCCAATCTTCTTCAAGCTCCCACGCAGGCAGTGTAACTCGGGGGACCTGCCCCCCCCAGTCACATCTTGAGGGGGAGATCCCTTTACATCCCCCTTGCCTAGAGCATAGCCCTAGCAATTTAGCATATCTAAGTGACCAGCCAAAGGCTATAGGTATGTTAAATGACCATGCCATGGATTAGCTGCAAAGCTGCCCTACATGTTCTTGCTCTGTGTGCCCCTTCCCCCAACTCACACCTGTGGGGGAAGGGGTGAAGACATCTTAAAATCTCCTGGACACCTTGAGTTCTAGACCCCATTTCAAATGCCCATTTGGGGTCCCCCCTCTTGGCTGTACTCTGTAACACTGACAGTACTTCTCCACACCTATTCCCACTCAAAACCCTTAAAAACCTGCTCTGAACTGTGGATTGGGGAGTTTAGGGTTTTGAGTGTTAGCTTTCTCTTCTTCTAGGTGGCAGCATTCATAATAAAATGGACAATTTTTCTGTTTGGTAAAACTCACAGGATTGTGTACTAATTGGGAGAGGTTTTTTGGTCACTTACAGAGTAATTGAGCTGGGAAAGGGAAAGTAGAATAAGTCATTTGCAAATTGATGTAATTCTTACATTACTATGTGGGGGTAAAAGGCATGGAATTTGAATTATTACTATGTGATGTCATCTATATAAATAGGCTGAGGAAGTTCCAATTATGCTAAAGGAAGATATGGTTATTACTCATGAGTACTCTTTTTTCTTGGATGATAATTATTTCAGTAAGGAATCATCTACATAATAAAGTATCATTCTATAGGGTTTACAAATAATTGTGTGTTTTTTTAAGGCAAGATCTTTTACTTAATTTCATCATTATCTATGAATGTTTATTAGAAGATTCCTCCTAGGTTTATAGTAGGAAGAATCAAATATTAGGGTATATAGTCAAATTGGAAGTTGTTTCCCAGCCAAAAATTAGAAATAAAATGTTGAAAGGTGCTATTTACAGTAACATGAGAAAAATACCAATTGCCTAAGATGTATGGGAGCTAAAAAAAATAGTGTTTCTCTTTCCACCTTCTTAGTTCTAGCTGGGCTAATGGTCAAAAATAACCGACGGATTAGTGAGAAAGGCTGATTTACAGGTAGCTGAGGAAGAGCTGAGGCAAATTCTTGCTGGGCAACTCAGAGACAATGGGACACAGGGGATATCTAGCTAACAGGCCCCTGCCTGAAGCCCCCCTATTTACCATATTTAATTTAAATTGGGCTAAAGGAAGCATCCTGAGATTTCCTTCCTGAAGCAGGTTTTAACATATGAATCTCTTGGACATGAAAAAAAGGAGTGTCAAAGCCTCCTTCTGAGTCTTTTGTTTCTTAATTATGAGCTTAAAATCAATATGCCAAAAGACAGCTTCAGAGTGGCAAACGTTTGGTCTCCTTGAAATTTGTATTCTTGTCAGTTCATTTAGATGACGAATCATGCTATAAAGTCATATTATCAGCATCAACATCTGTGGCCACTGTAAGCCCACCAGACAAATTCAGCTTCCAGAGCTTTCCACTGTCTAGGTCCTGAATAGAAAAATGGTGAGAACTACAAATTGTCACAATAATTAGGACTTCAACGTGTGAAGAATGTCTCATAAATGAAACAAAAATTTTTATTATTAATATTTTCAGTTTTAAAGTGCTTTTTGTTTTTTGAGAGATGCATTTGGAGCAGTGGATGTTCTCTAGAGAAAATTGTACTGGAAAGACAATTCCATATTTTTTAGTTATAGATAGGTACACTTTAAAAAATAAATATCAAGGAATCTCATTGTTTGTGGGAATAGGGGAAAAGACATGCAATCTCCCATTGCAAATCTCATGGTTTATGTAAATCTCAAGACTATGTGATTAACAAGTCTTGAGTTTAAAAAGTACAGATTGCTTATATAGAATACATTGTTTCTCAGCTTGCTGCTCCTGGAAAAGGACCAGGCTTGGGCAGGTCTGCCTCAGGCTGGCCTGATCTCGTGGGTTCTTGGCTTCATGCAGAGTTTTCGAGAAAAGAGTCCAGGTGATTTTGAGAGGATATTTGTTAATGCTGGGGGCAGTGAAACAAAGAAGGACTTAGGATAGAAGAAGCAACAAGAGAGAGCCTAGGCTGGGCTGCTTTGGCTCTCTACAACTGTTACAGGAAACAAAGGGGCTGAGGGAAAGCTGCTATAGGCTCACTGGAAAGTTAGGGAAAGAGGCTTTGGAGGTTAGTTCAGGGGCTCTGCTGCCTGCTCTTCTCCCAGTTGCAAGGCTGATGGGGGCCCCCAGAGTATTTTTTTTAAGTGCCTGCCTGAGATATCAAGTCATACCTGTTAGAATGGCTATCATCAATAAATCAGCAAATAACCAGTGTTGGCGAGGATGAGGAGATAAGGGACCCCTCATGCACTGTTGGTGGGAATGCAGACTGGTGCAGCCACTGTGGGAAACAGTATAACGATGCCTCAAAAATTAAAACTGGAACTTTAAAACTGGGCCTTTTGACCCAGCCTTCCCACTTCTGGGAATATATCCAAAGAAACTCAAAACACTAATTCAAAAGAATGTATGCCCTCCTATGTTCATTGCAGCACTATTTACAATAGTCAACATTTGGAAGAAACCTAAGTGCCCATCAGTAAACGAGTGAATAAAAAAGCTGTGGTACATATGCACAATAGAATACTAGTAGCTGTAATAAAGAAGGAAGTCTTACCTTTTGCAATGCAATGGATGGACCTGGAGAGTATTAGGCTAAATGAAATAAGCCAGTCAGAGAAAGACAAATATATGATTTCACTTACATGTGGAATCTAATGAAAAAGAAAAAACAAAAAACTAACAAAATAGAAACAGACTCAGATACAGAGAACAGGCTCAGAGCTTTCAAAGGGGACAGGGATTGGGAGTCTGGTGAAAAAGGTGAAAAGATTAAGGAAAAAAACTCAAATAGTCACAGACAACAGTATGGTGATAACCAGGGTGAGAGAGGGATGGGGAGGAGATAGAAGAGGGGAAAGGGATCATAAATGATGTTGGAAAGAGACTTGACTTGGGGTGATGAACACACAATACATTATACAGATGATATATTTGAGAATTGTATACCTGAAACCTATCTAATTTCATTAGTGAATGTCCAATAAATCCAATAAAAATCAATAAATAGATCAATAAAATAAAGTAAAGCATTATGTTAAGTGAAAGAAGCCAGACCCCAAAGGCTACACACTGTGTGAAACTATGTATATGATATTCTGAAGGGGAAAAACTGTATGTACAGAAATCACATCTGTGATTTCTAGAGTCTAGGGGAGGGAGGAGGCAGAGAAGGCCAGGTTTTTTTTTAAACATTGAAACTTCTTTGCCTTTATATTGTCCTGGTTTTTTTACTCATAGAACTTTATAATAAAAAAAGTTTAAATTAAAAAAGAGAAAAATATAGGAATAGAGCAAATTTGGGGGTCACCAGTATTTAAAATCCCAACTCTGGAATATGTTAACTGTAGGAATTTAAGGAAGATAGTTTCTGAATTAAACTTCCTAAAACACAGAAATAATTATATTTCTAACCTGTTGAAATATTAACTAGTGCTCCATTTCTTATAATAAATGTTTAGTGAGCTTAGTTTCACCCACCACTATTTGTCCATAACCTATTTCTGCAATCTTATTTTCTTTTTCTTTCATTCTCAAAAACTGTACTGAATCAATCAACTATTATCTAAATTATGTTCCTATATTTCTCTATCTTTGTTTATACTCAAAGACTCTTTATCCTAAGAATGACTTGGCCATAAAATTTTAGTAGTCTAATCTCTACCTATGCTTTGTTAAAAACACATCAACTCCTCTCCAAATCCAAAAATTCTACTTCACTCTTTAAGCTGGAAGTAATGTATCCATGTTTTGAACATCAGTAGTATTTATTTTGTGAACCCTTTTCATTATAATTTTCAACATTACACATATTTGTGTAGTCATTGCAGCTCCTCAAGATTAGTGTTGGTTTCTAGGGGAAAAATAGTACTTAATTTATCATTATAATATTCCAAATACCTAATACAATGCCCAGCATTTCTAAAGCCAAGAATTATTAAAGAGTAGGCACTGGACTAGCAGCCTCAGCATCATCTGGATACTTGTTAGAAACACACTGAATCAGAAACTCTGGAAATGGTGCTCCATAATTTGGGCTTTTACAAACCCTCCAGGTGATTCTGATGCTACCTAAAGTTTGGGACCTACTCTTGTTGACTGGATTAATGGATAAATACACAATGAATAAACTTATTTGATATATAAATAAAACATGGCACTATAATTATTTCTGCTAGAAAATGCTGTTGATAGTTAGAAATTAAATCATGAAATGCCTTTGAATTTTTATTAGAACAAATCCGATACATCTTGCATCCTAGCAATACTCTCCAACATGATTCTTTCCTCAAGAATTTTGTTTGAATTTGTACATCATCTATACCCTGAAAGTGTGAATACTGATTTTTTTTTGTAAATGTTTACAAGCAAGTCACTGATTTTGATTTACTGGTGAGATAAAAGATATTCATAAAGTTCTCTCGAAATTTTTTGATTAAATGGAATGCTGTGTATTCTTTATGAATTGAAAGTGCATATGACTCATTTGAAGAACTTATTAAAATGAAGATTTGATCTAGAATGGTGTCAGAGATCCACAGGCTCCCAAGAGATGACATTGCTGCTGGTCTGGGGGCCACCTTATGCAGAGAGGGTTACAGTGTGATGTGTTTTCCAATCTAACAGGCCAATTTAAATCACCATGTAGATGAGTAAGGGACTTGAGGATCTGGGCAGATTATTAAGCTTCTGTGAATGTTGGTTTCTTCATCTGTGAACCATAAATAACACATAAAACATCTAGTATGATTCTTGATACACAATTACAAAATAAAAGGCAACTATTATTATTTGAATAAAAATTAATGACAAAATTGAACAGAATGCAAAAAAGATCATGGCAGTTAGTAGGAATGCAGGTTGGTGCATCCACTGTGGAAAGCAATATAGAATTACCTCAAAAAATTAAAAATTGAACTACCTTGTAACCCAATGATTCCATTTCTTGGAATTTATAAAAAAACAAAAAACAAAACCCCCCAAATATTAATTTGATAGAATATATGCATGCTTATGTTTATTGCAGCATTATTTATAATAGCCAAGATTTGGAAGCAGCCCAAGTGTGTATCAGTAGATGAATGGATAAAACAATTATGGGACATTTAAGAATGAAATACTATTGGGCTGTAAAAGTGAAGAAAATTTTACTCTTTGCAACAGCATGGATGGACCTGGAGAACATTATGCTAAGTGAAATAAGTCAGTCAGAGAAGAACAAATACCACATGATTTCACTCCTATGTGGAATCTAATGAGCAAACTGAACTAACAAGTGAAGTAGATACAGACTCAGATAGAGAGTAGGATGACAGCTCTGGGGGTTCGAGGGATCAAGCGAAAAAGAAAAGGAGCTCGTAGACATGGATACCAACATGGTGATTGTAGGCAGGAGTGGGTGGAGGTGGAAAAGGATATAGTGGGGATAAATGGCAATGGAAAAAAAAGAAAAATAACTATTAAAAAAAGATCACACCTTTATCTGGTAGTAGTGTCTACAGACTGGGATGCAGCTAGTTAACTTTATTCCCGATGTGCTCATGCTGGAATGTGAGAGCAGTAAAACTGACTTCTGTGTGCTGTTAACGGTTTTACAGCTTCTGCAATTTCAGCTTTGAGTGTCTGCCTTTGACTACAGCAGCTGAAATCACATGTGCAACTTCCTGATAATTGAGTCTTCCTTCTGGCTACGCCCTGATTATTAGTTTATTACTGATAGAAACAAAGAAAGCTGAATCCACTTATAGAAAGCATTTTGATTTCTTTATTGTATACTTAAAGACATTATTTTTATCCTGGGATCTATTTTGTTACATATGGATATTAGTAACTGAGATTTAAATAATAAATCTATTGTTAAGATATTTTTCATTAATATCAAGAATTAGTCAAAGAATTTAGTGCATTTTTCACAAATACTAGTTTACATACTATTTAAAAGTTAGTTATTTAAAATATATAACTTAATGGAACAACCTTTCTATTCAGTTTATAAAGTCAAAAACAATAGTTCAATAGACTATTTTATTGTTCAGTGAAGCATTTACCGCTCATAGAGGTGAATTTCTGAGTGACTGTCAAATTAGGTCATATCTTTGGACCTTCTTTGGGAATTATGTCATTTAAATACAATACCTAAATACACACGATTTATCAGAAAAAATGTTTCAGATCCAAAGTAAATAGATTTATCCCCAAAGATGAATTTGAAAGACAGTATATTAAATATTTTAAAAAATATAAATATGCATCATCTAATTCATTTTATTCCTTTGAGACAATTTGGAAAGAGCAGAAAAACAAACATGGTTTGCCAGATTTGGGATGAGGATGGAGTTTAGAAACTGAAAGGATAGATAGAATTTTAAAAATGATTTTAATTTGATGCTCATAATAAAGATCTCATTATTATAGAATACTTTACCTATGTGTTGAACTTTCCACAAGTTTTTATTGTGAGAAAATGAATTTGTTTTCCTATAAAAATGTTATTAGTAATTAAGTTCTAGTGTTACATTTAATTAAAATAGTTCTTGATAAGCACTTGGTTAAAATTCAGCAACAATTCCATAAGCAATCAGTGCCCACCAAATGTACATTGAGTGGCAAGACTAATTTATCACCCTGGTGGCAGATTGATTATCACCTTCAGATGTTAGGTCAACATATAATGAGTTTCTTATCATAGGAAAATTGGTGACATTTTCAAAAATAGTGCATATTTCAACCTTTCGAAATAACTTATTGAAATGAAAAAAGGAAAATCAAGTGAGATGGAGATTTTTTTCCTTCACTTTTAATGGCTTCACTTGACTTCAAGAACATGAGTATTAAATTGGGAGTTCAAAGTTTTTCTTTTGTCATTGCATCTCTTTAATTCTATCTCACTCATATTGAGGATTTTTATCCTTAGTTTTTATATCTTTTTAAAATGTTTTGAAATTAATTAAAAAGGAAATATACTTTAAAAGGCAATCAAGTTTTAAATGTCCATTATGATTTCTCTAAGATAAACTTCATTTTTATACATCAATTGATTTCTCCTTGTCGAAAAGTCTTACCCAAATTATTTCTTTACTTTTTAATTCTCTCCCCTCCAATCTACCCTCTCTATCCTCAATGTGAGGTTTCTGACATATATTCTCTATTTAACAGAAATGTAGGTGACAATATCAGTGGCTAAATAACTAAGGGAAAGAGTATGTGGTCTTGGTGTGAAACAACTTTTGTTGTTGGTGTCATAGAGAGTTCATTGTCAGTCTCTGGGGCAGTGCTTAAAAAATTGGCAATTCTTTTAGCTCTCTGCCACCCATGAGTGAGCCCATCAGCTATTTAATGGGGTCAACATTTAGCTTAGCCCAGTTAGGTTCTGCATTTTCCTTCCCTGAAGCTGCAGCCAGGAAGTTCTAAGCCCCTACACTTGACAGAAAGTATAAAAGTTGCTGTCAGGAAGGCAGAGGTAGATTCAGGTTATAGAATTTTGAGGACTTCTATAAGAAAAAAGAATACATTCCCCCCCAAATATTACAAAAAACAGTTGTCAATGGGAACACATTGTTAGACCTTTTTTGTCAGAGGCTGGTGCAAACAAGAAGCCCTGACACATGAACTTTGTTAGCTTCATTGTAAATAGGGTTTGCAGGAAGTGGGTAGAACATATCAGAATTCCTAGATCTAACTATCTCAGAGAGAAAATTCAGATGTTTTCTGATGGTCCATGGTTGGCCAACCTGATTCCATAAATATGTTCTAGTTAGGCATTTGTTCACCCACTTATTCTCCCATTATGTTGAATTATTATGTGAATTCCGCACAACCAGTTACAATTATGCTCTCTGAACATGTTCAGCAAAAGCCTATATAAGAGCAATGTGACCAGTGGATTTTGCTTTTTATTTTCCCTATTCCATTTGCCATATTTACCATTTAATTCTCAAGTGTGCTTTTGATACCAATAGATGCCTATCAGGACTGAAGATGGGGAAAGGAGGAGCACCTGGAGAGAAGGAGCTGGGGGAGCTGCTTCTGCATCAAGCCATGCTCTTTGGGGCACTGTGGGGTGGTGTGCAGCCAGACAACATCTCATGAACAGCCTGGGGCTGTGACAGGACATTGAGTTTTGTAGCCCTTTTGGGCACTGTGAAGCCACATTGTTCTTGATTTATAGGCATTCCGTTTGGATCCCCAGTCAAGGCACGTGCTGCTGGGGTGTGGAGGTCCTCCTATTCAGATGTGCCACCCCACCCAAGGCAATCCTGGGCATTGCCTAAGATGCTGTCCTGGGTACTGCCTGAGGAACCATCCTAGGGGCTGCCTGAGAGCCTGGGTGAGGTTTTCATGGTCTCTTCACTCTGTGAGTGGGCCTTTACTGTGTGAGCACAAGTAAGGCTAGCAAGATAATTGGGTAAGGGGAAAAATCCATCCTACCCTTTTCCGGCACCTGATTGATGGGTGGGACAAGAGAAAGGCAGGGACAGGTGCCATCAGAATGGTGGCAGAGGGAGATGTTAGACTGAAAAGACCTGTCAATCTAGCCTGGGGAAAAGAAGGGAATGGTCACCTAATGGACCCTGCTGAAGTGTGTGAAAGTTGGGGAAGCAATTGGTCATTCTGAGAAAGCACCTGATCCATTCCACACCAGAAACAATTATAACCCAGGGGAAGGAGGGGGGCTCTCTTGCCCTCCTGATGAATATACTGGCCAGTGTGTAAGTGGGACCTTCTGGCCCTGGAAGCCACATGGCCCACGGTGGCACAAGCCCTACATGTGGGCTCCAGGAGAAGCTGGACAGAGGCTGGAAGCAAGCTGAGCTACCTGGATGAATGCAGTTTCCAAAGGATGGTCATTTAAATGGGAGCAGGAACTCTGGATTCTGCCTTTGGTTTTGGTCTGGCTGAGGATAGCTGGGCTTTCCTCAGTTTTTCAGGGGGTCTGGGCTTTGAGACAAGGGTGTGCCATTCTCTTAGATTATGCAGCATTTGAATAAAAATCTCTTTCCTTTCTCACCAACCTCTGCCTCTAGAGTTTGCCTGTTGGTGGTGGTAGACAGCTGAACTCCTACTTTGATTCTATAACACTGTCAGTGGTATTAAGGCAGGATTGGAGATTTAAAATGGGACAGAGAAGTATCTAGGTTCCAACTCCTATAGTTTTATAGTCCTTGCAGTCCATACTCTACCATTTCTAATTATCAATTGACATTACCTGCTATAGGAAGGGAAGCTAAAGCAATCAAGGATTCACTCCTTATTTTGAACTATTGAGAAACTTCACATATGCACATTTTTGCTTTTTCTTTTAGAGCACTCAATATTCTTCTGGCTCCATTTTTATGTGTTAGATTCAGTGCTAATGCACAATAATCTCAGAACAGGCTTCTGTGTATTGTCAGCAACATAGTCTGCTTTACAATAAATTACTTCATATGTGAAGATGATGGCAAGTTTGATTTTGTGAGTGGTTTTGTTTGCTATGGCTGCTGTACCAAAGTATCATAACTAGGAAGTTTAACAACAGAAATTTACTGTCTCATATTTCCAGAGGCTAAAAGTCTGATGTCAAGGTGTGGCAGGGCTGGTTCCTTCTGAGTGCTGTGAGAAAAAATCTGTTCCAGGGCTCCCTCCCAACTTCTCGTGTTGCCTTGACTTGTGGAAACATAACTCCAAGTTTCACACATTTTTCACACAGCTTGTGTGTTTCTCAGTGCGTACATTTCCCTTTTTTAAAATAAGGATGCCAGTCATATTGGATTAGAGGTCTACCCTATTGTAGTATAGCCTCATCTTAACTAATTACATCTGCAATGACCCTATTTCCAAATAGGGTGCTGAGTTCTAGGACTTCAACATATGGATTAGGGAGAGGGAATAATGCAACCTGTAACATGGGAAAAATTATTATGTGTCTGACACCATTCTGAGCACTCTACAGTAATTAACTTAATCTTTACAATAAACATGAAGCACATAGCATGATTATCTCCATTTTTCAGAAGGTACATATATGCATATGAACAATTTCTTTGGGACCTCAATGAACATCTTCCTGGATGTAGAGTGCTGCTTATAACTGAACAGTTTGGATAACTGATTTTCAACTTTTGAATAAAATAAATGGTTGCCTGTGGACTGGAATTCAAGATATCCACATCCTTTCCAACATTTGTTATTTTTTTGTTTTGTTGATAATAGCCATTCCAACAGGTGTGAGATGGTATCTCATTGTGGTTTTGACTTGTATTTCCCTATTAGCTAATGAAGTCGAGCGTCGTTTCATATATCTGTTGGCCATTTGTATGTCTTCTTGGGAAAGGTTTCTGTTCTGATCTTCTGACCACTTATTAATTGAATTTTTATTGTTGAGTTATGTGAATTCATTATATATTTTGGATATTAATCCCTATTGGAGCTATTGTTGACAAATACCTTCTCTCATTTAACTGGTTACCTTTTTGTTTTGTTGATGGTTTCTTTTGCTGTGCAACCTTTTTTAGTTTGATGTTGTCCCATTCATTTATATTTGCTTTTACTTCCCTCGCCTTTGGAGTCAGATTCATAAATCTCTGAGACCAAGGTCTATAAGTTTAGAATCTATGTTTTCATCTATGTTTTACTGTTTCAGCTTTTACATTTAAGTCTTAATCCATTTTGAGTTAATTTTTGTGTAGTGTCAAATAGCAGTCTAGTTTCATTCTGGCTTTCCAGTTTTTCCAACACCATTTATCAAAGAGGTTTTCTTTTTACCATTGTATATTTTTGACTCACTGTTGAAAATTAGTTGCCAAATATCTGTGGGTTTATTCCTGGGCTCTCAATTCTGTTCCAACAAGGTTATTTTTAGTTACATTTCAGTTATTTTGAGAGGCAAAGATACAAATAATAAATAATAAAATAGACCTTTCTCTCAAGAAAATCATGCTGTAGGGATGAATATGGAAGAGTAAATTAATATGACAATTTCTACATTTTTATAGAAAAACTGACATTCATTTGTTATTTTTAGAAAATACTAAAATTTAGAAAGATTAGAACATAGGTTAGCTTAGATGTTAATATTATTTTAATTGCTTATTTTTGAGCTTTTCTGAATACATTCTTGATGTTCTTCAGAAGATTGTTTTTACTGTTTGTATTACATTCTTAAATATTTTGATTAACATTTTTTAACTGTAACCCTTCATTTAAGTGTTTAAACATAATCATTAATTTTAATTTTATTTTATTGTTTTTTAATGATCACTTTAAATTTTTCATCTTTGTGCAAAAACTCTGAATCAATAGTTTAGAGCTGCAAAATTCTCCCAGTAACATAATTATTAATTCCAAACTCACTTGTTTGTTGAAAGTTCTATTTTGGTAGCACTTCATTATATTAATTCTATATTTATCATCAGAAATACTGCTGCTAGCATTATATCTGTCTTTTCTTTCTATTTCTCTTAATTTGGTCATTTGTATTATGGTCCTGGATATGTTTAGCTTCTTTCCTCCCATTTTTTGCAACATGCCATTAGGCTCATTTTCAGTTTGCTCTTGTAATAGTCAAACATCTGTTTCTGGATCACAGGATACACTGCTTAATCAGTATTTTGTAAATATACTTTAACTTTTGGAAATGTTGATGATTGTCTCACTATAGAACCCTTAAATAGCATCATATTTAGTTAAAGTATGTGACATTCATGCTTTGGGATGCAGACTAAGTAAATATTTGAGGAGTTTAAATGACTATTCAAAATCACATAAAATTTAAATTTTATAAGTATGTTCTGAATAGAATTATTTTTACATATTATACTTACCATCCAGATTAACTCCACATGATTATTTTCTAGCCCATTGATTAATTTAGCTTTTACTACATGTATACTATTTTCCCCAATAAAGTGTCAATATTAATGAGGAGCGTAACATATTTTATATCTTTTTATTTTCTACATGGCATTAGCATATAACCTTGCCTATAATAGTTGCTAAAAATAATCAATTATTTGATTACAATTTCCAAGAAGGCCATGCTCATTGTATTTAGATATTGCTAAACAAGCAGTTGGTCCCTAGCTATAGAGATACATAAAAGAAGCTTTCTGTCTTCTTTCTTGAAATGATTTGTTCCCCTAGGGTTTTGTTTCAATGGGACTGGATGGGAAGCCTCTAAAAAGCAGTCAATCTGGCACTAAAATCAACATGTAGTCATTCTGATGAGGCATAGAGTGAACTATGAACCTCTAATATCTTTCCCTCACAGCCTGCCAACTACTTATGATAGAAGTCTATTCTTCATTTGAATATTCCCAAAATGTCAGGCTCACCCAGGGCAGCCCACAGGGTTGCTGTCCAGAGGTATTAAAAAAAAAGTATTTGGCCACAGCCGTCTAGCAGTAAACGCTTTACTGGGTTAAGTTTTGAGTTCTTCATGTTGCTCTTGGTCAATTAGTGACTGTGATTTTGGCCTAGAAGCTATCTAAGGAGAGCAACAGTTGAGCCATCCTTAACTCATATCCAGTTGGAAGTGAAGGGTTAAGAAAAGTAAATGTATTTCTATGTGAAGACATTGATACTTCTTTGTATGCATGAGAAGGATGTCACACCTGTATCAATAATTTCCTAACTGATAACTTGTGTATGACATCCCAGATTCATCTGATTTTCTCATTATAGAAAAGGAGTAGGCCCTTTTAACTACCTATGTTTTCTAAGAACTCAGTGAGATTCTAGCACTCAAAACAATACTTGACTGTCCATGTACCCCGCAAAGTCTTCAATGCATGGCACAGATCCATCAATGAGGTAGTCTTGTAAATTATACAATGCCTTCCTGCAGAAATCCTTTTAATTGCAGTTGTTCATGGAAATGATAGCAGGTGAATTCATAACATCAAATATACTGAAGCAAAGGGAAAAGGATCAAAACACTTAGAACAAAAGTCAAACTCAGAAGACTTTTTTGTTGGCTTGTTCTTTGCATAAGGTTGTGTCCTTAGTTTACATGATTGGCAAATTGTCAGGAGGAAGCCAGTTCTCATTCAGAACTTGCCAAAACATCTAAACTGGCAATGGGGTATTCAAATTTCTAAAAGCTTCAATACCTTGAGGGTTGGCGGGTGACCAATGTTCCTACAGAGGGTTGAAGTACAATAGAATAGCTAATATGTCTGAAAAGAAACATAGGTTTTGTTGTAGGGAAATTTGCTGATCTCAAAAGGTAGGGGGGCTTTGAGCTCTTACTCCTTATCAACAGGAAGCTGGCCTGGAATGGCTCTTACTTCTAAAAAATGGTGAACCCTCTCTTTGTCATTCTATTTCCAATTCTTTCACATCTCTAGGTAGCATTTATTCCTTGGTTTTCTACATGTCTACCTTAATGTGGAAGAAGCATCAAGAGCTAAAGGAAAATCATTATATTTGAAGTAATAATATTCGTATTCAAATTCCATTTTGGGAATTTCTAACATCAATGAGTTAACTATATAATCCCTCTGATTCTCAGTAGCCACATTTGTTAATTAGAGATTGTAGGTAGAATATCGTAGGAAAAAATAGACGAAATACACACTATAAGTCCCTCCCATCACTTGGAAAAAAAGATCTGAAATATATCATATAAAAATAAACATATAATTGATTAGGATAACAATTGGCCAACCCATCTTACAAAAATAGAAGGCTTTCTAGGATAAAGACCCAATTGAAATATTAAATAATCTGCAGAAGTGATGTGTCATCAGAGAGGGATGTGGATGGTTATAGAATAAGAGAAAAGGAAAAGAGTCACAGAGCCATGCTTGTGCATTTTGATAAGTGGGTGGGCGAAGTAATTTAAGGTGAATGAATCATTCCCTATTTTCAACCCTAAATGTATGGTTGGAAAGAAGCAATTCAAGCTTGAAATTGAGTGTGTTTGTAGCTCTTCCCTGAATTCAAGAGGAGAAGATGCTGTGATAAGCCATAGCAGAAATTCTGGGATCTAACTGATGGGACTCTGTAAACTTGCTAGTCTAGAAAGAAAGTGTTAACAGGCCAGTATTGATGCTTGGTCTGTTACCTCACTTTAAATATTATTAATGATTGAAAATTTGGATTTACTGATTAATCTCTGGTTATTTTGGTTAGCTACAGTCAACATCTTGAAGCCAAAAAATATATTAAAGTGTTAGGAAAAGGATAGTATCAGTCACATAGCAAATGCTTTATAAATGTTTATTGAATGAAAGATGAGTTAATCTAGTTTATTTAATACACCATTTGTATATTGCATTGTGTGCTCACTGGCCAAAGTCTAGTCTCCTTTTGTCATCCTTTATTTAACCTTTTTTACCTCCTTCATCCTCTCCTAACCCCAAGAAGGAGATTGTTTTGAATTCAACTTACAGTGAAAAATGAGAGGCTTTTTGGCATTCTAATTTATAGTAATTATGCAAGAAAGAGTCATCTTATACAGAATAAGACAAATTTTGTAGATACTAAACTTGGAGCTAGGCTGCTGAATATGGCCACTGACACTTTTCCTTATCTCTTGGGTCACCAACAAGCTGGAAGCCGTGGAATGGTATGGAGCTGAAGACAGAGGAGCCCGTGAAAAAGATGTCAGAGAGGGCAGAGGTGTTCACCAAGATGACCTAGCTTCCTGATTATCCTCTCTAGTGGTGACTAGTGTTATGAGAAATAACTATGTTACTAACAAAATTTTTTTTTGATGATCAGTCTGGTATAGACATGAAATACCACTGCAGAGGGGTTGTAAAAGTAAGATTAAACTTACTTTTATTGAACGTACAGGTCCTAGAAGAGGGAAGTGTGGCACATCACGCAGGGGATCATATGGGAGAAGCCCTGAGGGGACTGAGAAAGAGTAAGGACCCACAAGCAAGTGCCTTTATTAGGGGTCAGGGTGGAGTACCAGGGGAAAAGGTTATGAAGATTTCATTGGTGTGTTTGAATGTCCCTATGTCAAAGACAAGGTAGGGCAAGAATAGGGACTTGTGGCAGGAACCAGACTTATCACACTGGTGCCCTTATTCCCCTGGATGGGGTACTCAGAGCCTATTTGTGGGGATGTTGAGGCATCAGGAAAACATGATGTTTTAAAAATTTATAATATGATAGCATACATCTAGATTCCCTAGATTTTTTAAAAGATTTTATTTATTTATTTTAGAGAGATGGGGAAGGGAGGGAGAAAGAGAGAAAGTGAAACATCAATGTATGGTTGCCTCTAGCACACCCCATACTGGGGATATATTCTGCAACCCAGGCATGTGCCCTGACTGGGAATCAAACCAGCAATGCTTTGGCTTGTAAGCCTGCACTTAATCCATTGAGCCACACCAGCCAGGGCCTAGATTCCCTAGATTTTATTCTCAAATATTGTGCATTTTCTCTGCCTGTGATGAATGTATGGTAATTTCCCAGCCAAATTAGATCTATATAGGTTGAAACAGACCATTTGACCTTGAACAGAATGCTCTGCATAGAGCACTCTTCACCCAATGTGACTGATAGGCAAATTGTATGATTTGTTTATTTTCGTAATAGACAAGACTGGCCACATTTTGATATTAAGGAAATTGTAAAAATTATATTTTTTGAACAAAATAGGAATTATTGATTTTATTTTCTCTGTAAGGAAATAAAATTTTGAACCTGGGGAGAATAATTGAGATCTAGCATAAGACCACCTCTCCATCTCCTTTTGCAAATGTGGAAGTTCGAAGACAGCGGCTATGGCTTGTTCAGTCTTGTAGGTAGTTATAGGAGCAGGACTAGAATGAACATTTTCTGGATACCCTTTTTTATATGACCTACCCATTATGTCTTGATTTTTATTTAGTATGAAAAAATAAAAAAATAGTGAATTCTTCTTCCATCTAAAATACTCTTTACATATTTAACCCAAGATGTATATCAATCTATGATTAAGTTAAATGCTAAATAGAGAGCCTGGAAAATATTTTTTCCCAAGAAATATTAAAACCTAGGGATGTACTCCCTGTAGATTCTGCCTACAGATAAAAGAACCACAGCAATCAAAAGTGTCTTTATTACTTTAGAGTCCTGAATTGGGACATATAGAACCTCACACCTGATTGCAATCTTTGAAAAGTGTTATTTATTATATGGTTTTTGGTATTTATATTTCCATGGGAAGAACAGACTTGGAGACATATTCAAGGTGATTAAAAAGGGAATGGAATTATGTCTTCATACTACTTTAATCCTCAGATATTCTTAAGTTTAAAAACTTTATTTATGTAAAAATAAATTTTTTTTACAAATAAAAAATGAGCCAAAGAGGAATTAAGTAACCTCCCCAAAATAGCAGTTTTGGAATTAAAATTCAGATATCTGGGCTCTAGAGACCACGCTTTTATGTTGTATACTTTTCTGAGACATAAGTGGTCAAATGTACAAAAAAGGTCAAGGCTGTTTTTAATGGCATTCTTCAGTCTTCTTAATTTTATTTCCATTTTGGATTTCTCCATTGCAGACAATGCCTTGTTCTGATTAACATGAGGCTAGACCCAAAATCTGTTTTCTTGCTTACTCGCAATTCCTATTTTAGTAGCTTTTGTCTTCTAGAATTGATTCCGGGACCCAGCCTTTATGTTCTGTAGCCCTGGTAGCTTGGCATCTGCCATACACAAATACATACTATTTCCATAATTAACAATCTGTTTGCAATTCCAAACACCACACTGCTAAACCCTGTGTCTTTTTTTCTCTATATCCTTGTGATCTGCTGCTGCTGTATCTTCTATCTCAAACTTTTATCTTATATCCTTGCTACCAAACATATATTTGGAGAATTTTTGACCATAGACTTTTCCAAACCTTTTGGACACTGGCCCATACTTGTCTGGTTGGATTTCCATTGTTAGTCCAAAGCAACCCTAGGTCTCATTTATATCATCTGCCCTGTAGTGCTTCCTGTGGGTCCATAACCTGCCTAACTAATGGGTTTGGGTATATAATAGTATCCTCTGTTATTAATTTTGATTTCAGAGAACACTAGAAAATGTACTCAGGAAGTTGGATGGCAAAAGTGGATCTGCTATGTATTTATATACAGGTAAAATGTACTACTGTGTAGTCAGAAGAAATATTGAAAGAGAATAGCCAAGCTCCTAGTAGAACAATTAAGAAGCCAAAAACCTATGGCTCCATGTCAAAATATGCTTCTCTGAGAGATAAGCCAATCACAATCTAAAGAGATGAGACAATTCTTCAAATTTTCTAGTGGTAACTATTGTTTGTTGCACTTAATCAGTCAAGGACAAATCTCTAAGGGTACATGACCAGAACTGAGACCAAGAGTTCTCAAGATGATCTGCATTTCTAAGTTCACCCAAGGAGCTTTCAAAAATACTGATGGTTGGGCCTCATTTTCAAAGATCCTGATTAAATTGGTCTCATGTGGGACACCGACACTGATGTTTTTAAAAGCTTCCCAGGTGACTGTGTCACACAACTAGAGTTGAGACTATGTAATGAGCCCTTGGCAAACTTACTGAAAAAGTCCAGTGTGTTTTGCTTCCCCCAACCCTTCTGTGTGCTCCTCTCTAAGCAAGTGACAATCTGCCTGCTGGAGTCTAGTTGCTCCAAGGACACCTTGACCTCTGTGCTTCCTGTGTCTGGCCACTTTTCAGTCTGAGTCTTTCTCATGTGATGAACTTGCCCCTCTGCTTTTACAAGTGGCAGGAAAACTGCTGAACTGCTTGGTGAACCAAGCTGTCTAAGATGTGAACACATAATTGTAATTTAGCGTAATTAGTAGCATTATAGGATATTCTTCTGTTTACCCCAAAGGAAAAGCCTTTTTACTGGAATTGAGTGTATTTGGAGACAGGAGTGATTAGCTAATGCTCCTCTATTCTTGTGTTGTGGCTGGCTGCTTCTCCGTCTGTGCACAAATCTGTTTCTGAAAACTGAGCTTATTCTCCTCTGAGGGCTCAATTGCTTCTGTCGATATTAATAATGGTGAAAAAGCAGCAATTTCTTCTGTGCAGTTGAAGCTTCTGTGGTTGCATTTATTAGAAGAGTATAAAAACAACAACAATAAGGAAACAAATAAACCATGACTTAGAAAAATACTGAATGGAAATGTACTTATTCTCCACTGTACTCATATAAATGTTTCCCCTTTTGTTAAAAAAGAAAATATTTATAATTTTTAGGATGTTGAATAAATTTTTAAAGTATGTATCACCAGATAAAAGGCTGATTTTTTGAGACCCTAACGATTAATATTTTAGATATTATTTTATTCTGATCATACTTGGAAACCTAACAAAACTAATTATCTTGGAATTCAATTGAGGGTCAATGCTAAGACTCAGTACTATTAAAACATCTAAAAGAAAAGAAAACCTGAGGAGATGTTTACTGTTTTTTTGTTTTGTTTTGCTTGCTTTTAAGCAAATATCGTTACTTTCGGCAAAGCCTTGGTGGTCTTAGGAGAAATCTGCAATAGGTAAGTGTATGTATGTCTATGCTTGTGGGGAAAGATATAAAAGTATCAATTATTTCAACAGTCATCTCATAAGAGATAGTTATATTATTGATATTGTAGGAGATAATATTAAGAAAATAAACATTCTTTTAATTTTAACTGTTGTTCCAGTACAGTTTTTTGTCTTTTACTCCCATCCCTGCCTACCCCCCAATCCTCCCCACCTCCCTCCCATTTCCACCCTCCCCTAGTTTTTGTCCATGTGTCCTTTATACCTTTTCCTGTAAACCCTTCCCCTTTCCCCTTGAAATTTCCTCCCCTCTGAGAAAATAAACATTTGACTAAGAAAATTAAATTTAGGCAGAACATAGCTATTAAGAATAGATGCTGTAAGGAAGACAGATACCCTGCAGTTTAATGGAAAATGCAATAATCTGGGAATCCAAAGGTATGGCATAAACTGGCTATATGACTTTTAACAAAACAAGCTCTTTGTACTGTATTCCTTTAAAAGTGGAATTGGAAGAAATTATGTGTTAAAAAATTTAAAACTCTTAATAAAATATACAGAAAAATACTTTGAAAAATTATAAAAATTTTTATGGCTTTTTTTGTTAAACTCAAAATGAAATTATAATATGTCATCATAGCCTTCTTATAATTAAAAAAATAAAAAATAACCAAATACTTTCAATTCAAAATTAGAAAAATCCTCAGAAAATCACACAAATATAGATTTAAGAAACTAGTCTGGATGTAGAAGTCAAGAAACAGAACTGTAAACATCATGTAACAACAGAATAACTATTCCCCCCTTCCTGGAGGAATTAAGGAATATGAGAATGAATTCTTTCAAAACTATCATATGAAAAAACCTCTGAAAACTTTGATCAAGGAGTAGAGGAAATGTGCTAGCATTTGGAATGAGAAAGGAGATATCACCCTAGTTATGTAGGAGAGTAAAACAACAAAGGAATGCCAAATGAAATAAAGCACACCATATGACATTTTAGGTGAAATGTTCAAATTAAAACTATAAATTATTACACCCATATTATTGCCCTACCAACCACTCTCAAGGAGGCATTACTTCTGCCAGACCCCAGTAATTTCTTAGCAGCCAGATATTGCAGAAACTTCTCTCAGGTCTTTTAAAGCCCAAACTTCTACTTAAATTTTAGGTTATACAATAAACAAGAAAGATTAAACAATTGAAAATATGAAGGTTGTGCAAATTTATGACACTTTTATCTTTCTATGAAGCAACTTTTGGTTGGTTCCACATTAAGTAAACATTCTGAATATTCATTACTGAACTACTGAAAACCTGTTACAAAGGTAGGTTTAAAATATTCTCCCTAAAGGTAGCCCTGCATCATTAATAAGTCGGACAATGATGCTAGGATGTTGTAATGACCTTTGCTGGAATGGATATCTGTTTTTTTTTAATAAACTCAGCATATGAATATAGCATTGGGATTTTCCTCCTACCAATTTTTTCTCTTTAGTTATGTTCCTATTTCTTTTTGTGCAATTCTTTATTATGCTTCCATACTTTACTTAAATTATGGACTTATGTTTAAGAAAAATAATATGACTCTTGGCCTTATTTTCAATGGAGTGTTTTTCAGTCAAATGATTTAATTCGATTGAATAAATACATACCATGAAGAGACACATCACTGTGTTTGGAAACAATGGTGAACATTTCATACCTATACCACATGGTCTTGCAGGAAAGCAGATTTTAAATTGGCAAGTAAATATTCATTAGAGAAAGTGCAATTAGAATATGTTGTAAAAGAAACAGACTAATCAAATAGATTAGGGGTGGTCTGCCTAAACCAAAGGGAGCAATAGTTTTGAATACCCTCATACTAAATGATGTCCTCAATATTAAAGGAAGTGGATAGAACGAACAGATGATTAATGGTGCAATTTTCTGATAGAGAATGCAGAGGGAGCAGTAGATTAGGTGGGGACACAGAAGGTGAGTAATAAAGCTAAGTCCTAATAAGCTTGGTCCTAATATTTGTAAACACTCCACATTGAGGCTTATTATGTGACTAATAATTAAATATTATAAGTCAAGATAGTAATATTATATCATATATGTTCTAACATCTTACTTTGACAAATACATCTAAATTGAAAGTATTAAAAATTTAAAATTATGTTTTTTTATGTTACTGAAAGTTTGCAAACTATCAAAGGTACAATTTAATGATTGCACATATCTTTGTGTTCTATGGATGAACAGAAATGTTTGGACATATAGTAAAATATAGATATTTAATCCTAAACTATTAGTTTTTATTACTTAAAGTCATTTTTCTTGCCTTTATTTCAGCAAATTCACTAATTATATTGTAATAATCATGGTTACCACACAATTCATATTCTTTTGACATTAATGTCAATGACATTAGTACCAAATAAGACCTTTCTTAAATTATCAAAATTTCTAGGGAGCTTCTTAAATTTAATATTTTATTATCAAACTGATCTTTTGAATAATTAGGAAATTAAAATGTAAAAAATTATCTTTTATTTGTTGACTTTAGAGAGAGAGGAAGAGAGAAAGAGAAACAGAGAGAAAAAAAAGAGAGAGAGGTTTGTTATTCCACTTATTTATGCATTCATTTGTTGATTCTTGTATGTGCCCTTACCAGAAATCTAACCCATGACACTGATGTATGGGGACGATGCTCTAACCCACTAAGCTACTTGGCCAAGACCTCAAAAAATTTCTTGATATAATACTCAGACTTCAAATAAACTGAATTCAAACTTTGTAAGAGGATCTTGCACAATAAATTATATCACAGAAAACTATTACAAAATATTTTAATTTCACTATATAAATTACTATGATAAAATTTTAACCATCTCTTGAAGTAATATGTAGCTTCATATGGAAATATTAAGGATATTCCTAACACATATTATGACTAGACATTTTATGCAATTCAAAATTTTTAATGTATTTTTACCTTCACCTGAGGACATTTTTTCATTGCTTCTACAGAGAAAGGAAGGGAGAGAAAAAAGGGAGAGAGAAAATTATCAATGCTCAAGAAAAGTATCAATTGGTTGCCTCCTGTTCATGCCTGGACCAGGAATCATACATGCCCAGACTGGAGCTAGAACCTGCAACCTAGGTAATGTGCTCTGACCAAGAACTGAACCCACAACCCTTCAATTATGGATGCCACTACAATAAACTGAGCATTACTAGTGAGGGCCACAATTAAAGTATTATTAAATAATAATATGAATTGTTTAACACTGTCAATTATTCACCTCCCATGTGTGGCTCTTGTGAATACCTTGAGTACCTTCAGAACTACAGTTAAATCATGAAGAAAATAAATAACAGGTAATTGTTACTATTGGCAAACAGTATTTTTTAAAGGAAAGAACAGCTTGTAATCATGCTGAGAAAAAGATATTTGACAAATTTACTTGCTTTCTCTCTACCATTGTTCAAAATTGGACTCACTCTTTGAATTAATGGCCAGTCAGATATTGGCAACAGCTAATTCCTCAAACTGTTATTGAAATTGGCCACCGTCACATTATATTTCAAGGACACAAGGTGAGTGATGTAAAGAACAATTTCCCTAGGGCCTAAACAGAGTTAGTTATGAGAATAAATGTTTAAGATTATGAAAAGTTCTGTGCTGATGTAGAGTGACAAATCGTGAGTTTTACAGGCACTCATGTATCCCTTAGTAAATTGACTTGCAGTACGTTTTTGGTACATGGAACTCCTAAAGCATAGGGCACAGAGAAGTGACCCCTCTTACTAGTTCTAAGACTTGTACTTGCTTAATATATGTTAATTTTGAATCCATTAGAAACATTCAATTGGAACATCCAGGAAACAGCTAGATGAGCCTATCGGTCTGGAGCATAAGGGAATTAGAAATTGTCAGCATGTCAATGGTTATTACACAAAACCATCCCTCCATCTAGCCAGTAGATTGAAGTTCTCATTACCAACTTCACTGACCAGAGATTCTCAGAGTGGGAGAAATATAAGTTGATGAGTTACCAGAGCTTAATAGCAAGGTTTTTTCGTTGTTGTTGCTGACTGCACTGTTTATCTCTGTTATTATGAAGATTGTAGTCTACTAGGAGAGGTAGGTATTGAGTACTAAAAAGGAAAAAATAAAATAAAGGGCTAACTTAATTTGGGCTATTTAGGGAAATTCTTCCTGAAGAAATGAATGATGTAGAAACTGATGCTTGAAAAATGAAAAGAATTTATCTAGGTGGAAGGGGGGCAGAAGACATATTCTGAAAATCTCAGAATATCCATGCATGCATATAAATTGCAATAGCAGGTTACGAGTTATTCAAGGGACAGAAAAAAGGCATGGATAGAGTAAAGGTTAAATTTAAAGTGATACACTGGTGTTTCATTATCTTGTGAGTTCTAGTAGAAATTTTAGAAACTATATTAAAGGCAATCAGATGTTACTAAAGTATGTTGGTGGGAAGTAGGTGGTTAAATTTGAGTTTTAAACATTTTTATTCTGGCTCCTGTGTTGAAGGGTGGTAAGAGTGAAGAATTCTTAGAAAACAAGTAGAATGCTATTGGAGTCAAGAGAATATTGAGTTCTGGATTAAGATGGTGATAGTAAAAATAGACACAAGAGATCAGAGTAAAGAAATTATTTAGGACACAGAATTGGTAAGACTTGGTGATTATTTAAGAGGGAGATTAGTTAAGAGATGTCTAATATGGCACTTCTTGTCATGGTCCAAGCTGTTGTGTGGATGAGTTACAATTTACTGAGTAAGGGATTTTGGACAAGAAGGAAGATAATTGGTTTAGATGTGTTTATGTAATCTGAGGTGCCTCTGTCACATCTGACACCAGAAAAGACACCAGCGTTCCATCTGCCTGTCACCACCAAACCCAATAAGCCGAGACAGAGACTGAATCTTTATGGGCACTTTACTCAAATGGCCAGTGATCTGAGAAGATGGTGGGTTCATACCCTAATAGACCATCTTACATTTTCTTTCTAATTCAGTGTTTTTATAATGGAGAACAAAGTGCAGTGAGGGGTTTTGAAATTCAGGGAAAATTAGATTAAAAAACTGCAGTATTCTCACCCTGGGCAGTTAGCTATTCCCATGGGTGGGTGGTCAGGTGGTCATCTGTCTCTCCCTGGAACACGATGGACCAGATGCCTCCACTTGTCCCAGGAGATAATCTTTAGCGGTGCTGCAAGAGGTCAGCTATTTCTTCAGGAAGCCAGGATGGGCCTTATCTGTAGTTTCTGAAATAAAAGCTTTAACATACACATTACCTACTAGGCTTAAAACTATTTACCTTAAACTGAAATTTTTCAGCTCTTCAGTCCCCTATCACACCTAAGTGGAGACGTCAGCAGGCAATTGTATGGTGTGTTTTTGAGATCAAAAAAGGGTCTTGATTGAAAGATACAAATTTTTTGATTAAGGGAATAAAACCTGTTTAAGATGGGAATGTACATGATGATGTCTGGTCAATTCTTAGCTCAGTTTCTATTATGTTCATTGCTTGTTCATATAGCCTATCTTCATATAGTCACAAAAGCACTGAAATAGCTTCATATTTTGCCTAGTTCCCATACATTTGGCTGATCTATATATTTCCAATTTAAATGTTTCATTATTACTAATGGCTCACATAAAGATCCCCAAAATATAGTGCCATATCCTGATACACTTAATAGTTTAACATAACATTTTACCATGGTTTCCCCCTGATTAGCATTAGCCTTTACATCTAAGAAAGCTAATCAAATGGTTAAAATCGGTTCATTTTAGTTTTGTAGAAAATTAATGTTATTTAATATTTTATTTACTTAAAAACTAGATGACAAAGATACTTTACTTAGAATGAAATAATAAGATATGCATTCATGAAACAATTAGATGACATTTAGTGCTCAAAATCTAATGATCTGTTAAATGTCTTTTCTTAGAAAATTCTTTTTGCTTTTCCTCTATTTCACAAAAGGTAGTTATTTTGTACTTAAGAAGAAAAAATCATATTGTTGTAAGACACAATGCTGTTATTATCTAGTTTAAAATTCCAACAGAATCAGCTGAAAGATATTAAAAATAAGTTACCAGTATGCAATTACCATAGGTAGGTATTGTGCTGTCACCAAAAAATAATGGGTGAATGGCAGATGAAATGCTCAGTTGATGAAGTGCTATTTGTAGCCCAGAACATGGTCCCTGATAAATCATAAACTGTATAATAAGATAACAAAAATATGCACATTGAAAGATAAGCTTTTCTAATATTTATGACATGAGGATGGACATTATTTGTTTTATTAAACCTTTACTAAAAAGTAAAATACTTCAGTTTTCAACGTTCTTGTATTTTTTAATCAAGACAATGATATATATTGTTATGTTTCTGGCTATGAAAGCAGCTACAGGATTGTGTGCAGAAGGTGTTTGTTGGGGCTTTAGGCTACATCAGCCCAATGCGTGTACATCACCACCACAGTTCATACCTTCCTAGTCATGAGCATCAAATTCCATTTTTAAACATAATTTCTGTGCCTCTGTAGGACTAAACCTGGAAGTTTGTTTGCTTTTTTTAAAACCTCAAATTCTGATAACAAAATACCATATTTTGTAAAGAAGAAAATGTTCCCAGTTTTTAGCAAGCATTTAAAGATTAGTTTACATGACTTCTATTGTTATCAATTCAATAACAATTGATAAAGCAGACATCCAACATCATTCGTACTCCTAGGGATCCATTCACAAGAGAAGAAGACCAACATGTAAATTACATGAACATTTACACATAACAGGTATAAAAAAGCAGGTGGGCAAAACAATATTCTATTTAAACGACAGTTCTTGAATTCCAAAAGCAGAGGCTCTCTTATTCATGAGGGCTGGAATATGGGCCTAATTTTCACATATATGGGACCAAAATGATTGTGGTGGACTTAGTCAAAGGATTCCACTTGACAAATCATGTTGTATGAGTCTTGAAAATTTAGAAAAAAATAAGGGGAAGTGTTAGAGAATGAAATAAAGGCAAAATGATGAAGAGTGTGAAAGAAAAAGTACCATATGTGATTTCAATTTGTTGAATCACAAATAGAAGGGGTTCTACAAAGAGAAAAGAGAGTGTGGGAAATTTGCAAAGTAATAATTCTGTAATTTTCTCATAATAAAAAGGTTTCTAATTAATAACAATACCTATCTTGTGGGGTGACAAAGAAGAAAAGGCATTATGCTGCATTTTCCCATTTCATCATGCTCACAGATTCCAGGTCACTTCAGGCTTCTCTCTTCACAATCCCATGGACATTTGGTAATAGATGCAGGACTGACTTAAGTGGCTTCATATTTTGCAATGAGAAATGGAAGAAAAGAGAACTAAAGGGAAAGATAGGTTTCCTCCTCTTAGAGAGAAAGGCTTCAGAGCATGCTGACTTGATAGAAAATATATAAAGGAAAAATGTAAACCTAAATAAAAATACTAACCTAGTGTGAAGTCACTACTTATCTATAATAATAAAAACAATTGCAAATGTAAACAACTTAAGAAATCAATAAAAAGTGATTAAGTCACATAATTTAGAGAGATGGACATAATTATCAGATCTAAATGAGAAACAGTTAAATAATGGAATTGATTTCCTTTGGTTTGCAGAACTTCAGATCTAGAAAAGGGAGTCTTTTTATTATACACCCTTTTTTATTTGCTATTTTATGTGTGTAAGTGTATTAAAAACTATACTATACAATACAACTAGTAAAAATTACACACAGTTCATAGAAATAAAAATAGATATTTTAATACCAATTATTTAAAGTAAAAATAGGATTGCTGAACATTTTGAAGATGCTTATAACTTTCTCTGTTTTCTCTTAATATCAAATGTCAGACATAATATATTATAAAACAGCTTCCATCTCTTTTCTCAAAGCTAGACTCATTGGAGCAACTCTTATTCAGATGAGATGAATTTTTAACTTCGGATCCCAGTATTCATCTTGCTTTAAGTTTGCAATCAGAAATAGAGTGAACCACATGAATTCCACTTGTCTAAGACTTTTGACCCAGTAGGGATGGTACTTCTGTATGAGACCTTTGCCCTATTTTGTATCTCTGTCTCTTTCCTTATGAAACAAAACTAATCTCAAAGGCAACCTTGTCAATGGCTACGTTCCCATGAGTATATTATTGTCTGCGATAGAAAAGGGTACTCAAATGTGTAGAAAATAAATCTGAGTATTTCACCCTTTTTATGTATGTAGTCTTTTGAAAGGTATGGTGCTGGCAAGTATTGGCAATCCAGACTTTTGGTTTACAATTTCCACCTCTCTGCTGGGTTGAGGTTCCAAGCTACTGGAATATGATAATGGCCAGGTCTTAGTATTAAGCTTCCTAGAAAACATGCCTTATGTTTTGTTCAGAGGTCTACATTTTTCCTCTTAATTATCAACATTTGTTTTCAAACAGAACAACTTAAGTTCATTCCAGTTGTTACACACACACAGTGTCAAAATCTAGTAAGGCCACATTTAATGTTATTGAATGTATCTGACATCTGCTCTGTTCTTCATTAAAGGATGAGTAACACATTGTAGCCCTTTTGCACAAATAGTTGGTTATGATCACCTTAAAAATGACCTCAAAATAACATGAGACAATTTTTAAGAATGCACACATCTTAGCGCCTCTGTGGTCTTGCTGAATGATAAATGCTCAGGGTGAAGCACAGGAATCTACTTTAGTTTTAGCAAGATCTCTCTATAATTTTCCAGTATTTCTCAGTATTTCCAAGTTTTTAGAGTCTTGTCTCTTAGTTTATCTATAGTAAATATGCAGCTTAAGAGAAGACCAAACTTTTCTATTTATCCACTTCTTTATTCAACACAAATAATAGATATCTTATAATTGTAGGGACTTTATTAAGTCCTGGACACATGATCAAATGAAGTTTCTACCTTTTGGAGTGAGGCAGGGTCTTAGGCAAATAGGACAGAAGAACATTAATAAAGTATCTTGCAATTTAGTATGATTTATATAGGCAAATATAGTTAATTTTCCCATTGTGCATTTTGTAAGGTTCAGAGAAATGACATAAGCATGTCAACGTGAATTATAAATTCATATACTTATAAAGTTTCAGGGTACACAGGTAACAGTTACTGTTATTTAGATTGAAATCCTAGTTGGATAAATAGCACACTTTTTATCTGCTTTGTGCAATTTCTAGTTCAACTCAGAAGCCAATGTCATCAAGGAGTGAGCATTTTTATAGTTCACATGTAAGGTTACCAATATATGCCATTTTATTCTGATGACAAAGCAATTCAATTCCAACTACTAAACTGATAAATTTGCCTTTGCCATTTCCATTTCTTATGCAATTTAGGGATTGTGAATTATAATTAGAGCAAAGTTGTAGAGGCCCTTGAAAAAGCCCACATGCATTGTTTAGTCAATTTTTTTTTTTTCCTGAATTCTGGAGGTAGTTTCTCTATCATAGAAAAAAATATATCTTAGTTATTTCTGATTTTAAATTTTTTCCTTTAAAGGAAAAATATAACACAAACTTTTTGTGTTTTCTCTTTAATATTTGAAGCTCTTCATGAAACCAAGAAATTTTTACCATAAAACTAGTTTCTGATTATTGTGTATAGGTATACTTACATATTTATTCTATACCTATCAGTTATGAAAGCCCCAATAAACTACATATCTATATCTATTCATAATTCAACTTGGATGAAGGAGTGTTTTTGTGAATAGACAATAATGAAAGAATGTTTCATTGCATAGAAAAGCCTGAAAGAATATGTCTTTGAAGAGCAAATCTTGACAAATTCCATGACTTTCAAGCCCTTGTTTTTTGATTTCCTTTCACAGCTTATCTTTTAAATACCTATTTGTTGTGGTGACTGTTTTAGAATATCCAGGATTACCCCTTTACTGCCAGCCAATCAGGCATTCTGTGAATATGGGAGGGGTAGTAAAAGGGGGATAAATGGTAATGAGAAAAAATACAACAAAAATAAATAAATTAAAAAAAGAAATGTAAAATAAAGCAGCAAAATGTATGTACTACTCAGAGTTACTAACATACAATATTAGAACAACTAATACTTTCTTTAAAAAGTCAAATGCCATTACCAAAAAATAAATGTTCCTAACTTCTGTCAACATAAAATACTTCCAAAACTGTAAGAAATTTTTAAGAGTATATTTGAGTCAAACTGACAATTGCCAGGAAACAAACCTCAATGGATTGAGAAAATGCTCTGTAAAATGGCACTTTTGCACCTTATTTTATACATTACAATCAAAAGAGAAGATATAAGTAGTTTACATGAAAGCCAGCAGTGATAGATTAGGGAGGTGGGGGAAAAGCAAAGAAGGGGTTAGAGGGTTATGGGCCCAAACTTTCAGGGAAAAAAATCTTTTCTTAAATTCGAGTATTTATTTGTTTGTTTGTTTGTTTGTTTATATTCAGATACTTGTTTTTTGTATTATAAAGGAATTTTAGCATTTATTTTTTAACATACCATGGCACAAGAAATTTTATGGAACAAATAATTACAAAACACAAGAATAGATACAAGGTAGAAGTAATTTTATGTACTGGTAACAAATTTATGATATTTACGCAGCATAGAAGGCCAAGAACTCTTTGTCACTGTCAATATCAAAGGTATCACCTTCTTCAATTTCTACCTTACCAGCGTCTTCTGAGGAGTCACTTTCCTCATTCTGCTAAATTTCATTGTCCTCAGTTCCATCCATAGCATTGCTGACGCTGCCTTTTTTGATTTCACAACTACTTCTTTCTTGACACCATTCCACGATCTTAGGATCCAATCACAAACCTGGGTGGTAGATGTTTTCTTGATTCTGACTGTGCGTGTTAAATCATTACCAGCTGACTGCATCCACAATATCCGCTTTTCCTTTATTAGGGCCTTAAGGGGCTTGCTTACTGGCAGATCAGGTGGTTGCAGTTGGCTGGTTAGCCCAATAGGTATCACAGCAAGTTGGGCTTTCAAGCCTGCTGTGGTTGCTTTTGCACTTTGTGTAACATGGGTTTTGAAGTGATCAAAAACAAGCAAAGCTGGTTGTTTAAGTAATCCTCCAGGCCTTCATGACTAGACTTCGTGAAACCAGATTTTCATTCCTTCTTTGTTCATCCATCCTTTTTCACTCACATGGGCATTAACTCCACTTGGAATCTTTTCTTTTGGAAATGTTTTTCTTTTATTGATGATCATAGGTCGTAGCTTTGTCCCATCTGCACAAAGGCTAGAACAATAGTGCAATGTGTTTTCTCACAACCACTAGCTTTAACAGCCACAGTCTTTGCTCCTTTGACATCCAGTTTTGTTGGGTGGCACATCAAATGTGAGTGGGACCTCATCCATATTTGTGACTTGGGACAGTTTAAAGTTATAAGTCTTTCAAAGATTAATAAGATAAAAATGAAATTCCAAAACTTGATTCTTACAGACTCCTGGAAGTTTTGGGGCAAGTTTCGTTCATGTCCTCATGCTGAAACCTTTTCTCTTCAGAAAGTTAAAGCACCATTTAGGTGTCCCTGAGAAATCATCAATGTTTTTTTCTTGTGCAATCTTTTTACCTTCTTGTATTGTCTTGGTCAAAACACACATCTCAGTGTGATGCTGCTCCAGAATCCAGGTCTGCACCTCCTACTCCACCTCTGGCCACTTTGGAGGTTTCCTTTGCATTGCTTTCTTTTGTCCAGGCACCTAAAGAAGCTTCTCTTCCTGTTGCTGCAACAATCTGATGACACTCTCTGTGGGAGAAGATGCAAAGTGTCTCTCCGCAGCTCTGTTGCCATGCTTTTTAGCATATTTAATAACTTTTAGCTTAAAACTTGCAGTATAAGAAAACCATTTCAGTGTTTTCCAAGGGATTTTCCAATAATTTCTCCTGCCTAAAGTCTACAGAGAGAAATGTGGTGCTGATCACCCTATGGCAATAAAGTCAGCATCACCTATCTTACTCTGTGGATAATAACACGTTGCTCTTCATTTTATGTCATTGAATAATTGGCTTAAACTGCTTTCCTTGCATATGTATTGCAAGTTCAACAAAACAAATTATGGTATTCCAAGGTATTGTTTTGCATATGGATATTGTTATTTCTTTCTAGAGTTACACTTTTAACACATAAGCATAAATAAATTTTTAAAAAATTATGTAAAATGTGAACCACCCATGTAAAATGCACATCCTCATTTTTCCCTCAGATTTGGGCAAAAATGTGCACATTATACATGGTAAAATACACTACTTCTTTACATAAGTGGGCATAGGATAATTAAGAGTCAACAATTAACATGATAACAATAACAAAGAGGGAACTTGTGGTGTTTATGCCACAAGGGGTGTGAACAAAAGGAAATTACTCTGACTTGCCAAAGGTATGTTATTGTAGATACAAAAAAAACAATAGTCAGGCTCAATTAAGGTAAAGATTGATGTTTGTCAGGGACAATACCAGCCTAGGACATAACTACCCACCATGACTTGATTTTAGTTAGAAAGTTTTAGTTTCAGACCATCCACTGTGGTTACTTTTGTCTCTGAGTTTATAAGGCTGCCATGCAGGCCTCTCCCGAGCTTGTAAGGTTTAGTATGTGGCCTCTTTTTGTCCACACAAGGAAGGGCTTAGCATAGAAGAAGCAACCGGAGAGCCCAGGCTGGGCTGCCTTAACTCACTAAGAACTCAGGGAGGAGGAGACCTTATAGACAGGTTCAGGGGATAAGCCTAGAATGAGCTCTGCTGACCATTGTTCATTGAAAGACTTCTTTCCATAATTTGATCATTTATGACTATAAATTATAAAACTTCCTAACAAGGAACTAATATTATTGGGGTTATTTACTATTTCGAGTACGGTTTCTTGGTGTACATGCATCTTTAGATACCATATTATAGTTGTGCAGCATCTAGAATACTCTTTTTATATTTTCACTATTCTTTTTTTTATTTTATTTTCTTTAATCCTCACTGGAGAATATGTTTATTGAGTATTTTCACTATTCTTATGGATAAACTTTGACATATTGACATAATTATATTTAATCAATTATAACTTTGCAATTTTTCTAATGTCGATATATAATACAATTAATGAAGAAAATAATATGCTAGCTTTTCAAATTCTGTGTATGTAATTTTAATATTAAATTAATATTTGATTTCCATATATGATGTGAAATACAATAAAATTTTATGCATATAGATGTGGGTTGAGACACAATCACATGTTAGACAATTTAGATTGTATGAAAGGACATCTTGAGGTTTGCAAATTAGAATCCAGAGAACAAAGGTTTTAACTGAGGTCTTTGTGACCTCTGGTTTCCAGGTCAGGTAAATTGTGAAGGCTTTGTTTAATAAGCGTTGCATAATGAACTGCCTTGAGGAATCTTAGCTATCGTGCTTCCAGACCTATATAAAAGCATATTTCCTTAGAAACTTTACAACCAAAATTATAAATAAAATACACATGGAGTAGTCACTATATAGTAGATACTGTGCAATGAAGTACACATAAATTCTCTTATTCATTTCTCAAATTGATTTTATAATATGGCTACTATTATCACACTATTTTATATAAGAGAAAATGAGACCTTTAAAAAATTCAATAGTTTGTCCAAAATTTTCTTGCAGAGACCAAGACGATAACTCTAAGAGGCAAAACTGATTACACAGTAGTTTCTTCAGCATAGTACTTTTGATTCAAATAGTATTCAAAAATAAAATTAGAGAAAATGACCAGCTAACTAAAGTCTCATCAAGGAGGAAAGTATGATGTGGTCCACCTGTAGGCCTCGGCTACACTGTTTACTCTGGTTCCAGTTCGTCCTCAGGAGCCACTTTAGAGAACACTAGCTTTCCTGTTATGTGAAACCTTGCTTATTTGCAGGAAGTTTTGAAGTCCTCTCTCTCTGCTTGGCGAAAATCATTCCCATTATTCTCATAGGATGTGGTTACTTTCTCATAGAATTTCTTACTTTCTCAGTCTTTAGGGATTTTGCTTCTGATGTGCTGTTATTTGCTAATGTCCATAAAATGAGTCAGTGGGGGAGTTAAAATGAGAAAACATTAAAGTCATCAAAATAAATTAAAGAACACAAGATATTGACAAGATATGGATGTCAGTAGACAATAAGTAAAAATAAGGCCTAATACAAGAGAAATAAAAGATTACTAAATAAAGTACACTTCAAATATTGGCTTAGTGCTTGTCTAGCCAGTGAGATCTTAAAATCAGTTTAATGCTTCCATTTGTGGATCCCTGAGTAATGTACAGAATATAATTCTTCATGTGGTTGGAAAATTGTTCCTGTTTGCTTTGCTTAATGTTCTTTACCTTAATGTTTTAGGATATTTTCCTAATTTGTTTTTGTCTTTTCTATTAAAGTAAAATTATAAGAGCATCTGTGGCTCTTGTTACATGTAAATGCAAAGCTTAACAAAAGGATGCTATAACTTACTAGTATATCGATACACCTAATTTAAAATAACAGGTAAATATTACAAAAGCCATTTCAATTTTATTTCCCTCATTTCATCAGGCATAGAATTGAAATTGTTCACTGATATTTTACCTAGTTCATAGTCTTAATTACTAACTTAATGTTCCATGTTTTCAATTTTACAAATATAATGGAGAGGTAGATTTGAATTGTTTTGGTATTCAAAAAAACATCTAGTTCACTGAAAGATATCACTAATACCTCGTTTAAAATGTAGTTGTAAGTAATGACACATCAATATGATTTATATTCTCTAAGAAGAAACAAAGAAAAAATCTCATATGCATTGTGTAACAAGAAGTCTCCTTGAGCTAAAAGAAAGGAATATTAGACTATGCTTCATGTGGAAGCAATGACTGAGCATATGAAAGTATCATGAGGAGACATTAGAATTTTAGTTGTTTTTAAAAGGTCATGTGTTCATTTTAATTGAACAGTAACCATGAACAATTAAAGCAAATAGGGTTGTTCATTCAATTAAAAATATATTATAAAATCTACTTTGTTCAGTGTGGCGCTAAGAGGTGAGGACATGAAGGTGATTAAGAAATGATTTTTACCTGGAAGATCTAGTGTGGAAGACATCAATAATTCCGTCCAATTTCGTAAGTGTGACGGGGAGAATTCAAGATTCCTTGAGAGCAAGGAAGAAGGAACCCTAATCCAGTGTGCATGTTCTACAAGGTCTACTGTGAGTAAATTTGCGTACCCAAAACTACATGTAACACTGATTGAAAGCTTCATGTGTACATGGTAAATTTGGGGGTTCTGTTTTATTTGCTACTTTATTTCCAGGGCCTAAAATAGTGCCTGGCCTACATAAGTTGCCCAAAAATATATTTGGTTGGGAAAAAAAGAATTACTTTTCCCTGTGGCAATTCACTAAATAATTCACTAATACATTAATTATTCATTTAGAATATTTCATACACCTACTAATATTACAAACTTTGGGAACTATATAGTTATGCATTGAAATGGGTGAAATTATATTTATACTAAACCAAGCTGCCAAACTTTGGAAACATCACCTCCTAAAGTGGAAAATATTCTTGAGTCATTATTACTTTAGTCCCATATGAGAATGAGTGATAAATGATAACTAAAAACCAGAACTGCACAGATTCACTGGGTTTTATAGGTTAGGAAATAAGTAGAATCAGTACAAAAACAATTGTGAGCTCCTTTGGCAACTACAGAGTGAGGCTGAGATTGGAGAGGCCTCCGACTCAAAGGAAAGGCCAGAAGCATTAGCTATTCAATTTGTTATTCTTTTACATTTGTTTAATCAGTCATTTCCATTTGATGCCATTATAAATTAGAATAAAAAAGATAATTTTGAAAATTAATAAAAACTTTTCTTTAAGTACCAGCAGAATAAATAATTTCTGGTTGGTCTCCTAGGCCTTACAGAAACTAGGAGATTCCTAACAGAAATACAGGAGCTCTTAAGAATTAATTAAAATAAAAGTAAAATTTAAAGTCTATTTGAGCTGCTTCCTATCTTGGCAAATGTAAATGATGCTGCAATGAACATGGTGGTGCTTATGTTCTTTCAAACTAGTGTTCTGGGCTCCTTTAGACATATTCCCAGAGGTGGGACCATTGGGTCAAAAGGCAGATCCATTTTTAACTTTTTGAAGTGTCTCTATAGAGCTTTCCACAGTGGCTGCACCAATCTGCATTCCCACCAACAAGTGCAAAAGCATCCCCCACTCTCCACATCCTTGCCAGCACTTGTGTGTTGATTTATTGATGATAGTCATTCTGACAGGTGTGAGATGTTATCTCCTTGTGGTTTAATTTGCATTTCTATGATGATTAGTGACATTGAGTATCTCTTCATATTGATAGGGGACTCAAGACTTGGAAAATTTTAGCTTAAGGTAAAAAGCTGTAAGTCTAGCAAGTAATGTGTATGTTAAGCTTTTATTTCAGAAACTACAGATAATGCCCATCCTGGCTCCCAGGAAAAGCAGTGGACCTCCTGGGGCACTGGATAGAGATTACTGCCTGGGGACATGTTGGAGGCATCTGGACTTTTGTGTGACCACCCCCCACCCCCAACAGCTAACTGCTGAGAACAGGAAGGCTGCAGCTTCACTCATCTAATACTCCCTGAATTTCAAAGTCCTCACCACACCTTGTTTGTCCTCCCACACCCCCTTATAAAAGATCTGGCCAGGAAAGAGAAGGGGAGATGGTTTGTTAGGGTATGAACCCACCATCTTCTTGGATCTCCGGCCATCTGAATAAAACGCCCATAAAAGATTCAATCGCTGTCATTGCTTATTGGATTTGGTAACAGGCAGCCTGAACACCAGTATGTTTTCCGGTTACAATATGTCTATTGGTCATCTGTATGTCCTCTTTGGTGAAGTGTCTATTCAGGTCCTTAGCCCGTTTTTTAACTGGATTGTTTGTATTTTTTGGTGTTGAGTTTTGTAAGTACTTTGTAAATTTTGGATATTAACCCCTTATCAGGTGTATTGGTGAATATGTTCTCCCATTCTATGGCTTGTCTTTATTTTGTTGATGATTGCCTTTGTGGGGCAAAAAACTTTTTAGTTTGATGTAGTCCCATTTGTTTAATTTTTCTTTATTTTCCCTTGCTTGGGGAAATATATCTGATAAAAAAATCACTATAAGCAATGTCTGAGGTTGTGCTACTTATGTTTTCTTCTAGGATATTTATAATTTGGGGTCTAACATTAAAGTCTGATCCACTTTGAATTTATTCTTGTGTGTGGTATAAGAAGGTGATCTAGTAACATTTTTCTGAATGTATCTGTCCAATTTTCCCAACACTATTTACTGAATAAACTATCTTTAGCTAATTGTATGTGCTTGTTTCCTCTGTCAAATATTAGTTGACTCTAAAGTTGTGGGTTTATTTCTGGGCTTTCTATTCTGTTCCATTGATCTCTGGGTCTGTTTTTGTGCCAGTACCATGCTGTTGTGATTACTATGGCCTTATAGTACAGTTTGAGATTAGATAGCATGATTCCTCCAACTTTGGTCTTCTTTCTCAGGATCATTGTCACTATGTAGGATCATTCCTGGTCCCGTGTACACTTTTGAAAAATTTGTTCTAGTGCTGTGAAATATGCCACTGGAGTCTTGATAGAAATTACACTGAATCTATAGATTGCTTTGGGTAGAATGGACATTTTAATGATGTTAATTCTTCCTATCTGTGAACCCAGTATATGCTTCCACTTATTTGTATCTTGTTCAGTTTCTTTTTTTCAGCGTCTTATAGTTTTCTAAGTACAGGTCTTTTACATCTTTAGTTAGGTTTATTCCTAGGATTTTATTCTTTTTGAAGCAATTGCAAATAGGATTGTTTTCTTGATTTCCCTTTCTGTTAGTTTGCTAATGGCATATAAAATGTAACTGATTTCTGGATATTAATTTTGTATCCTGCTACTTTGCTGAATTCATTTATCAGTTCTAGTGGTCTCTTGGTGGAATCTTTAGGGTTCTCTGTGCATGGAATCATGTCATCTGTGAATAAAGACAGTTTTACTACTTTCTTTTTAATCTAGATTCCATTTACTTCTTGTTGTCTGATTGCTGAGGCTAGGACTTCCAGTACCATGTTGAATAAGAGAGGTGAACTCAGACATCACTATGATGTTCCTGATCTTAAGGGAATGCTACAGGTTTTGTCTAAGTGTCCATTGTAAGATGAGTGGATAAGACAACTGTGGGACATTTACTCAATGGAATACTACTGGGCTGAAAAATGAAAATGTTATACTTGTGACAGTATGGATGGACCTGGAGAACACTATGTTAACTGAAATAGTCAGAGAAAGACAAATACCATATGATTTCATTCATATGTGGGATCTAATGAACAAACTGAACTTACAAAGAAAAGGAGGACAGACTCATAGATGGTGAGCAAGATGACAGGTAGTGTTGAAGGGAGGTTAGGAGGTGGAGGGATTAAACAAAAAAGAAAAAGGACTCATGGACATGGACAACTGTGGTGATTGCTAGGGGTGGTATTAAGTGGATTAAAAGCTAATGTAAAAAATACAATAAAGATTAAAATTAATCAAAAAGAATAAACAAAAAATAAAGTTTAATTCATACAAAAGTCATTATGAAAATATAAATACACATGAAATTGCTAGAAAGAAAGAAAAGGCAGGATGGTCAAATGGCTGTCCCTTGATAACTTCCTTGTATTGACTTTCAGTGGAAAATGTGGGAAATGTATTTTAAGATTCCATTTAGCCTGGGATAGATCATCAGGACTTTATATAAACTGTTATTTTTTTTTAGTTTAAAATTTTTAAGTTTTCCCTGTTTACCTATGAGTTCACCTATCATTTTCTTTCACTATTCTATTTTTACACATGACATATATTCACTCTAGAAAGTGTTAGACTTCAGTCAAGATGGTGATGTAAGCAGACCTAGCTCACTTCTTTGCATAACCACAGAAAAATTACAACTAAAATATAGAACAACCATTACTCAGAAGCATCAGAAATCAAACTGAATGGAAGTCTGACAACTACAGAATTAAAGAAACCACATCCATCCAGACTGGTAGGAGGGGTGGAGGCATGGATTGGGCTGGTCCCACACCTACATGTGCTGGATAAAAATCTGGGAGGAATATCTTGGGAGTGAATAGACCCAGACCCACACCAGGACCCTCAGCCCAGGGTTCCAGTGCTAGGAAGATAAGTCTCCACAACTTCTAGCTGCACAACTGGTGGTGATTGAATTGGTGGAGGAAACTTCTGGAGCCCCAAGCAGTTTCACTTAAAGAACTCACACAGATTCACTCCCTCTGTCTGACTTCCAGCACTGGGTATCAGCTGAAAAGGTACCAGTGGCACAGTGGGAGAAAATGAAGTGTCTGGCATCAGGGCAAACAGAGGTCATTGCCCTTTCCCTAAACCCTTTCCACACAGAGCCACAGAACCAGCAAGCTGGTGCCATATCTGAGACTCTATCCACTTGACTAACAGTGACCTGCCAAGGAGTTCCCCACCCAACTTTCGGGCTCAAGCTGCTTTTCCATATAAATGGCTGTCTTGGCTCATGCTGCACAACTTCCTAAATCCTCCCAAATAAGCAACAGCTGGCGTCATTGAGCCCCAGGCCTGAGACTAGCAGCAGCCAGTCTAGATTCACAGCTTGACTTCACCTGGGAATCTCCAAGCCCAGCACCAGTAGCAGCCATCTCAGATTGCTCTATAGCCAGATAGGGTGGTTCTGGGCAAAGCGCAGGTGGGGACTGACCTTGGCCCTCACCACCTGGGAAACCCCATGGCCAGCACACAGAGTAGACAACTATAGACCATATTGGAGCACTACCACTGTACCCCTGTATGGCTGGTCCTCTATGGAGGGCAGAGGTTGGTGGTCAGTGGTCACAACCAATACTTACAACTGACTGGCCTAGGTAAATAACCCCTGTTGACCTGTCAACAGCAACCAAGTCTCACCTACAAGAAGGGGGTTTACTCAGCACACACAAAGAATGCACTTCAAGGACCTCACTTGGTGACAGGGGAGGATATTCCACTGGATCCTAGAGAACACCTGCTGTATTAGGCCATGATACTAAGAGAGGGAGTAAGAGCAGCTCTACCTAATACATAGACACAAACACAGGGAGGCTGCCAAAATGAAGAGACAAAGAAACATAGTCCAAATGAAAGAACAGATCAAAATTCAGAAAAAAAAACACCCCTAAACAAAATGGAGAAAAGGAATCTATCAGATGCAGAATTCAAAACACTGGTAATGAGGATGCTCAAGCAACTAAGTGAGGACCTTGGCAGCATAAAAAAGATCCAGTCAGAAACAAAGCATACATTAATTAAAAAAAAGAACAATTTGCAGGGGAACAACAGTAGAGTGAGTAAAGCTGAGAATCAATTCAATGATTGTGAACATAAAGAAGCAAAAAAAAATAACCAATCAGAACAACAAGAAGATAAAAATGAAAAAAAAATGAGGATAGTATAAATAGCCTCAGAGACAACTTCAAGCAGTCAAAATTCACATCATAGGAATGCCAGAAGGAGAAAAGACGGCAACAAATTAGAAATCTATTTGAAAAAATAATGAAAGAAAAGTTCCCTAATTTAATGAAGGAAATAGCCATGCATGTCCAGGAAGCATAGAGAGTCCCAAACAAGACAGAGACAAAGAGGCCCACTTTAAGACACATTGTAATTAAAATGCTGAAGGTTAAGATAAAGAGAGAATCTTAAAAGTAGTAAGAGAAAAGCAGATAATTACCTACAAAGAAGTTCCCATAATACTGTAAGCTGATTTCTCAAAAGAAAATTTTCAGGCTAGATGTAATTGGCAAGAAATATTCAAAGTCACGAAAAGTAGGGACCTACAGCCAAGATTGCTCTACCCTGCAAAGATATCATTTAGAATCAGAGAGCAGATAAAGAGCTTCCCAGACAAGAAAAATTTAAAGGAGTTCATCATCACCAGACCTTTATTATATGAAATGTTAAGGGGATTTATTTAAGAAAAAGATCAAAACTATGAACAATAAAGTGGCAATAAATACATACCTTTCAACAATTGAATCTAAAAAACAAACTAAACAAACAAATGAAGAACAGAGACAGAATCATGGATATAGAGAGCATTTTGATGGGTGCCAGATGGGAGGCAGGTGTAGGCAGGTGTAGGGGAATGGGTGAAGAGGTGAAAGCATTAAGAAATATAAATAAGTAGCTACAAAAGAGCCATGGTGATGTAAAGTACAGTATAGAAACTGGAGTAGCCAAAGAACTTACACTCATGACTTATGGACATGAACTGTGGTGGGGGGATTGCCTGAGGGAGTGGGGATGGCTGGGTGGAGGGCAGAATAGAGGGAAAAATTGGGACAGGTGTAATAGCATAATTGATAAAAAGAGAAAGTATTAGACAAAATCTGGACAGTTGCCTTTTAGAAAACATTTTCTAATTAAATGTTGAAATTGACTAATGTGAAAGATATTCATCCAAGTTGCCTAGCCATTTGGTATGCTCTTGGCACTTCTGAAACTGGGGCTGGAATAACTGCAGTGGTTCAGTCATATGCTTGATAACACAGTTTATTATGCTCATAATAAGTAAGTCCTGGTGATGGGTGCATACATTGTTCCTTGTGTAGAAGAAAAAAGCTTTCACATTATCATATTTTATGCTCATTCCTGATTAATATATGATATCTCAGTGCATATAAAATGCATGATCAATGAAATTTGACTTTATAATTTATTACATTAAAATTTGACTTTTCTGATTGCAAAGATTAATAAATGTTAAATATTAATAAAAACCCTTGAGTTTAGGAATTTTAGATACTTCATCTAAAAAAAATACCACATATGCTATGATCCTAGTTAACTTATAATTCTGTCCTAAAAGTTCCTCAATGACTCATATAAATACTTTCTGCTCAGATTCCATTTTACCATCTAATTAGGATAGCCCTAACTATAGGTCATCCCACTGCAGGCTATAAAAATAGCTTTCAGCCATCTGTAGATAGTATAGTCATTTTCTTCAGCCCCTTAGTAAACCACATTTTCTAAGCAAGCAAACAATTTATGTTGATTCTACGGTCAGTAGAGTTTCCATTTATGTCAAAAGTCATAAATGTACATGATGAAAACTTTGTCTTTCAAACATCAGAAATATAGCTGGTTTTGACCTGATAGAAAGCACATAGAGAAAGCTCTCAGTTGGGGTAGGCCAGAGTAGTTTCAAAATAAATGAGGAGCTCAAAAGATGGATCCTGGGACCAGCTCCTGGCCTTTGATTCTTCTTTTCTTTTTTACTCATAGCCAACGAAGACAAATTTTTACCACTGAGTGGCAATTAGAGTCAAATGAAGTGACACTTCATTGTCACCAGCCTTCAAGTTCCCATTTTCTCTATCTCAACTGACTCACTTAGTCCTTGGGTTTTCCAAACTAAATGTCTGTCATCCCTGACTTAACTCTGATTAAATTTTAGTCTTTATCATATAAGTACTGCCTTCTTGCATGACTTGGTAATTCGGTAGTCTGATTTCACATTAAGGTATTTTAATATATTAAAAGCAGAATTTTATAAAAATATTTGTTTTTTCTACAAATTTTGCATCCCTGTTTTCCTTTCTTATAAGCAAAAACTGAAAAAATTAATCATAATATTAAGGTAAAATCAGACATGTAAACCACTGATCAAACTTGGTAAATCCATTTAATTTACCAGTGGAGAAAAAGATTTGTTTCAAAAATACACAGAAAACTTTATTGCAGAACCATTTTTCACTAAAAGGAAATGGAATTTGAAATAAGAGCATCCTACCCCAAAGTCACATGTTGAAAACTGTGTGCTATAATAAGCAGATATTTAACACAGAAAGAAACAGCATCTTGATCTCTGGCAACACTGATGTGCAAAATTTAATGTTGAAGAAATACTTATATTGAAATCATTATTTAGGGGATTAAGCTAGAATAAATAAAAAAAATCACTGTGTGTCTCTCTAAAAAGAGTTAATAATCTGTTTCAAAGTGCACAGCAAGGAATTTCTCAGTGCTACATTGGAAATAACAATGGAAGTGAGAAGGATGTCCACCCCTCAAAGCAGTAGCCAATGATATTGTTACCGAGTAAACTGGGGTTCAGCCACCTGCTGACTTTACATATGACCCAACAATTAGTGTTGAAAAAAACAAGTTTTTATTAACAAGGTTCCAACCTGGAGGGGATTGAGAGCATCCTTGCTCAGAGCCCACGTTTCCCATGAGACCCAGAACTTCCCTTACTTTCCAAAAGTGTATAAGCCAAACAATGCCCAGAAGTTCCCCATATCCTTATCTGTCAATCAACTGGACATACAAACAGGTCTCCATCCTCTCTAAAATGTGCACTTGTGGGTTTGAGAGTTGCCATCCCTCTCACAGCAACTCTCTCTTTCAAGATCTAGGGTTCTCTGCTCTCAGTCTCCATGCAGTGGTTCAGGAAAACATGTGCCATGTTTCACTGGAAGGTGGTTTGTACTGGGGGTGGTGAGGCACATGCCCCAAGAGAGTGACTTCTCTGTAGGTCCTTCAGACCTCCCAGAAGTCCTTCTCTCTCACTGCAGACCTTTCGGCTCTCTCTCCCTCCTGACCTTGAGCCTACCCTAATATAAATGCTCAATCCAGAACTGCCTGTGTGATCTCATATGCAGACCTTTTTATGGTGCATTAGTATCCACCATTTTTGGTTAGTTCCCCAGCATCTTTTACCCTCTTTTTATTGCCATCTTTTAGTCCGGACAAGAGTTTCCAGTGACACAGGATCATCTAGGGTGGTCATCTGTCCACTGCCTCTTGCACACTTGCTGTATGAGCTCTCCCCACTATTGTCATGAGTCCCTACATGTTCTTAGAGTCATGTACATAATTCACCCTGGGTGGTAGCCCTCTTACCTTCAGGAAAGCATGGCTATTAACTTGCCTTTTGTTACACAATGCATCTTAAACTCTGCACCATCCACTCTTCCCTTCCCCGGATCCTGACTGTAGGCAGGTTGTGGGGGCTGTTTCCCTACTTTCAGGGGGACCATTCTCTGCACTCCATTGTAATATATCTGTGGACAATGTCACACAGAAAATAAAATAAAAGCCAGGGATTTGAGAATAGCGTACAAGAAAAGAACTAAAAGATTGGTGGTTTTCGATGAAACGTGGAATTCAAAGGACTTTGTTCATATTTGGATTTGCCGTGCACATTGTTGTATAGCTTTTGATTCATGTACTTATTTTTATGACCATGACTATATATACATGATTTCAGTTTAAAAACCATATTGCATTCAGGCAACTATTAGAAGTTTATATCAAGAAATCATTTTTTGTTCAACTACATGATTTGCAATTTAACTTGATTGCATATGTATTGTAGGGGCCCTTGTTTAAAAATAGTTTTCCAGGGCTCTCTAATGGTCTGATTAAGTAAGTTCCTTGGAAACCACTGTTTTATATTGTCAACTGTCTGTCGGGTCTCCAACATCATTTATATTCGGAGTATACCAATGCACTTACTGTCAATGTGCATGAATCATTTGGAGTTACATATTTTATTTGTTACTTGAAGTAGGCCTTTTTGTTTTTGTATATAATGCTTGACTATTTTAAAATCTTGGATGAGGGAATAGAAACTAGTAGTTTCTTTCTATGAGGGAAATCAATCCCACATAGTGATAACGAAGACTACTAAGGCAGGTGCAGTTCAAGGTGTAATCACTAATCACAGTTTAAAAAGTCTACTTTCAAGTATAAAGTGAAAAGGGATTGGTTTACACGGAACTATTGGGTGAATGTTTAAAACTTATGTCTTGATCTTAGGGATAGTGGTACTCATACTCCGTCTGTCCAGGATTCCATCATTATGAAATGACGTGTTGACCTCCCTAACATTCATTCTGCAGATATGAAGTATTCCAACTTAACTAGTAGATATGTATTCACTGACATTCAAAAAATGACATTAAAAAAAACTATATTTCTACTACCATTCTGGAATATTAAGTTCTAAAAATTTATTGTGTGCTTTAAAAATAAAAAAATGAAAGGAGTTAAAAGCAGATTTCATAATCATTTTAGGGTAGAGACTACATACACTTGTATTGCTCTCACCTTCAACACATGTGCTTATAAGAGCTCATTAAATGCCTGTTGTATTGACTTAAATGGAGTTCTCAAATTGTGAATAATTAATTATATATACATCACCTTTCTCTATCCCACCGTATCCCATTGCTAGTTTTCAAGTATCAGTCTGAGTTGTTTTTTCTCCTTAATGTTGCTGCTGTTAAGTTATTGAACATTCTTACTTGGCTTTAGCAAGTTATAAAGAAATTATGTCAGAGAAATAATGGAAGGAACTTCTTAAAATTTGCTTGCCCACACAGTAAAAATCATTTACTTTTATAGATGTGCCTGTGGATCTCATCTAGTGCAACTCCTTTATTTTATAAGTTACATGAACTGAAATTCAGAAACACAGTGATGTATCTAAGAACATAGAGCTGGTTAAAATTAAGAATAGAAACCAGGTTCTTCACATTTAGTTCACAGTACTTTCTGTTATACTGATACTGTTTCTTATGTGATAGTTTTGGGGTTTAGTATAGTTTTGTTTTGTTTTCTACAAAGCCAAATAATCACCAGATTAAGAATTGGATAGCAGTTTCTACAATGTAGAAAAGCTTTGATATCCATTCTATTTATCATATTTACCAATAAAGTATATTTCAATATTTATTCCTGCCTAACCATTGCTATATTATACAAAATGACTTCAAATTCTTGACTTTTCAAACCTTCCATAGTTGTAGAATTAATATGAAAATTTTTATAGAATAATTTGGTACATCATGTGTGAAATACTTTTATTTTTATGAATATAATTGGGAAAATAATAATTCAATAGTTGAGAATAATTTGTTCTTTAAGGAGCTCATTTGAATCAGTATTAAATGGCAATTTAAATAAGATGTAGTATTGTATATGTATGAGAAGAATGAATAGTATGTATAGTTATTTATGGGTTCTTTAATTTCAAAATGTGCTAAGCAGACAGTTACATTTAGCCTAAAAGCACTAATAAATGCCTTTCAAAGTAATGCCTTCTTTCTGTTAGGCATGAACAAGTAAATGTTTGAATCTATAGAGAAAAAATACAAAATAAAACATGCCTTCACAATCCAAGTGAATGTTTACTCATATTTTGAGCTATAATGAAGAACTGACAACTAATCTGTTATGTTTTCTGATAATGAGGTATTAGTTTCTTTATGCATGTAAATTACTCCTTTTTAAAAAAATCTTCATTAACACACACTTAAACGGAAAATCTTAGAGAAACCAAAGAGGCAGAATAAAAGACAGAAACACCTCTCAAAGGGGAAGATGCAGTGGTGCCAACTTTTTCATGTATTTTATCCTGTGAGCAAGAGTAAAGAAACCAATGGCCACATTCGCTTGCAGGAATTATATCGAACAGTTTCTTCTGGGTATATTTTTCTGAGAGTAGATGAGATTTATGATATCATACATATTTTTGTTCCAGAATACATTTTATTCTAAAGTTAAAACTTTTGCTTGTCATTTTACTAGCTCATGTAAACTGAAAGAATGATTTTGGAAGACTGAAAATTGTTTTGTTTTTTCTAGTTCCAAGAATTCATTGTATACAAGGTCTGTCCAGCAAGTATCCAGTCAGGTACTATGCAAAATAGAAACATTTATTGAAGAAGATACAAGATACAAGAAACATTGTACCTAGGACAATGAAGCCTCAGTCTCCTTCCAAGTAGGCCTCTTGGGACCTCATACAGTTCTCCCAATATTTCTTCCACTGTTCAAAATACTCTGCAAAATCCTTTCTTGGAATCACCATCAGCTGCCCTGTTGTATTTTCCTGAATTTCATCGATGGCCTGAAATCTCTTCCCTTTCAAAGGTGGTTTTAGTTTTGGGAAAAGCCAGAAATTGCAGGGCACCAAATCTGGTTCATGGGTAGTAGTTTGAATCAGGTCATTTGCATCTGCAGCATGGTGTTCCTTCTGCTCTGGTAGCAGAGGCCACAGGAGAAATTTTGCCATGACACATTTCATGCCACAATCCTGCATCAAAATCTTGGACATAGTAGTTTTCAGAATCCCCAAATCAGCTTCTAGTTCTCACACTGTCAGTCACTGATTTTTGTTGATTTCAGTCCACACATGTTCAACATTCTCATGTGTTCTGCTTGTTGCAGGCCCTCCAGAACATTGATTACTTTCAACAGGTTCTTGACCATCTTTAAAGTGTTCGTGCCACACTTGTATCTATTGAGTGCACTGTACTCAATGAATCCTCCCCCAAAGCCTCTGAATCATCCAAATAATTTCTGTGGAGGAATGTTCAAACTTAATGCAAAATTTGATGCAAATTCATTGCTCTACCTGTCCAGTCATTTTGAATGCAGTGTTCACACAGTGTACATGCTCAGTCAACTGTCTACTAGCCCCTCTGACTAATACAGTGAAGTTGTCATTATTCACAAATGCACATTCCAGTCCACTCTCCTTGGCTGCCAGGTTGCATCAATGTCACACAAACTGTTCTCATTATATTAAAAATGGCTGGACTTTTTCTGGACAGGCCTCATATTCCCCATTGTAACTGGTGCTTTGTTCTCCTATTTCTCAGAAAAACAGGGTGAAAACCTATAACTGATTTTCTTTTAATCATCTACTAGAGGGAAAGAGAAGCTTATGTAACTTGTTCCACTAATGACTTATTCCCTTAGGAAGCTCTGCAATGTGTCTATTTAACAAACAAGAATCAACAAAATAAAAAAGAAAAAAATAAGAAGGTTCTAGATTTGAAATTTCCCTAATGTAGAACTTTTCTATTGACTCCCACCTTTTTCTAATAATTCATTGGCCCTCATATTTATTTTTTAAACACTTTATTGATTATGCTATTATAAGTTGTCCCAATTTTTCTACATATACCCCCAACCCAGCTCCTCCTACTCCCTCTGGCAATCCCCACACCTTTGTTCATGTCCATGGGTCATGCCTATAAGTTCTACTCCGTTTCCTATACTGTTCTTTACAACCCCATTACTATTCTGTAACTACCTATTTGAATTTCTTAATCCCCCACCTCTTCACCCATTCCCATACATCCCCCTTCCATCTGGCACCCATCAAAACACTCTCCGTATCCATGATTCTGCTCTATTCTTGTTTGCTTAGTTTGTTTTTTAGATTTAGTTGTTAACAAGCGTGTATTTATTGCCACTGTATTGCTCATAGTTTTGATTTTTGTTTCTCCCCAGAAGAGAGAGCCCCCATGGCCTTTCAGCGCTGGATGCTATGTGTTGAAATCTCAACACTGGCTGTCTGTGTTGGGGAGCCCAATCTGTCGTCCTGGCTCCATTCCTGTTGAGGGGAAGCTCCCACAGCCACCACACTGCCTCTACCACTGCCCACGTGTGTGGGGCCCACCCTTTTAAGATGTTGCAGCCCTTCTTATCAGTCTATGGGTGATTTTTTTTTACCATCTTTGGTCAAAAGTCTCTTTTTCAGGCAGCCTTGGTTTAACTCAGGTGATTGTTCTCTTTAATTTTATTTCCAGTCTGGTTCTGGGAGGTGGTATGTGCTATATTCTCCTACTCCACTGCCATCTTGCCAGATCAAATAGATACAGAAACTTCAACTTTAGTTATCTTCTCTATAAAATAAGAATAATATATTATTACCCCCCAGAGTTACTCGAAAAAGTATAGAATATTGTACAAAGATCTGTGAGAGCAGCTTATAAACTATAGTTACAATGAAGTTACTTACCAGATACTCAGTGGTACCTATTAAAATTTTAACAAAGTATTGTTATTGTTGTTTAGGACCTTATTAAGGAGACCTTCATGGAGATAAAATATTTCAGTAAGTATATGTGTATAGCTTTACAGTATTCAGGAAAAAATGTAAATAGTGCCTGAAAAATAGGAAAATAGATGATAAATCCCACCTGATGAAATGCTTCAAAGAATGCAGTATCTTGAGTCTCAGATGGGAGATCATGTCTGCATACTAAATAATTTTTTAATGTTTTCAAAGCTGAGATCCCTACCAACTTATACAATTACCAGAGTTGCCAACTCCTTGAGTATTTCTGAGGATTTACTATACCATCCTATCTTCAAATCTATTTTTATTATGCTACTGATACAAGATTCTGTGAGTCATTACCTGTACCTAAGTTTTATTTAGAAGTTGCTTCCAGGTATGTCACTAAAATTCACCTTAACTTCTTCTCTACATTTCATGCATGAAACATGAGAGTTCTGTATCCAAATAAAATTTACAGTGTGGATAGGCAAAATAAATTTAACATACTTTAAATAAAAGAAAATTCTTCAAATATTAATAAAATTTTTATAATTAAATCCCCTAAATCTGTCTATGAGTTGTTAATGTATTTTCCTGAAATTTTTAAACATTTATTTTTAAGTCACTATTACTTAATAAAATTTATAAATCAAGCTTTAAATTAGAAATTTTTGTTGTTAAATAAACACTATTCTTAACTGTTGGTTACAGAATACATTAATCAGCACTTGTTGCTGTGATGATTCTAAAGTTGCAGTGAACTATAACAATAAATATTTATTTATTGGACTTGGTACATAATGACTACCACCAAGTGCAGCTTTACTCCATGTCTTTTCTATTTCCTGAGCCTGAACTGAGGGACTACCCTGTCTATAAAGCATGCTAGTCTTATGGCAGAGGGTAAAGGTTCAAGAGGATGAGCCATACAGTTGCAATTAAGCTACTTGATTGGGCATATATCATGCTCTTCTGCATAGAGTGGTGGCAAAAGCAAGCCACCTACAAAAACGTTAGGCCTGAAAGTCAGATGAATAAAAGAAAAGAGTAAATAAAATTTACCTTCTTCTTTATACACATTCAATTCGCTCTTGCCTACACATTCACACAAACAGACACACACACACAGACACACAACTCCAGGATCTTGAAATCTACTTCAGATCTAAATATGGCTTCTCAGGTTTCCTAAGAAGACAAGCTATCTGGGTCTACTACCCAATAAATACAATCAACAAACGATGATGGATCAAAACAGAGAAATTGCAACACACCTTTCCTGAAATCCAGAAAAGGGAAGAACAACAATTCCAGTGGGAAAATAATGTGAGGACTTTTGACCCGATTGAGGAATTAGCAACTTTCCCAGCCTTCTTTCTATCTCAGGAGGCTGAGTGTCCAAATATATATATATATGATATATATATATGATATATATATATATATCATATATATATATATGATAGAGAGAGAGAATAAATTACCTTACTCTAATTGAAACCGGAAAAGACACCAGTGTTCTAGCTGCCTGTCACTACCAAACCTAATAAGCAGAGACAGGGATTGAATCTTTTTTTTCTTTAGATTTTATTTATTAATTTTTAGAGAGGGAAGGGAGGGAGAAAGAGAGAGAGAAACATCAATGTGTGGTTGCTGGGGGCCATGGCCTGCAACCCAGGCATGTACCCTGACTGGGAATCGAACCTGTGATGCTTTGGTTCACAGCCCATGCTCAGTCCACTGAGCTACACTAGCCAGGGCTGGGATTGAATCTTTATGGGCTTTATTCAGATGGCTGGTGATCTGAGAAGATGGCAGGTTCATACCCTAACAGACCATCTTGTCTTTTCTTTCCAGGCCAAGGTTTTTATAGCAGGGAATAAACAAGGTGTGATGAGGTGTTTTAAAATCAGGGAAATGTTAATTGGATTAAAAACAACTTCAGCATTCTTGTCCTGGGAAGTAGTCTTTAGCTGTGTCCTGTGTGGTGGTCATCTCACCCCAGAGTACAATGGCTCAGATATCATCCTGAGTTGTTTGCAGTACTTCTGAGAACAAAGGTGGGACTGCTTATGATATCCTGGAGTCAGGGTGGGTCATACCTTCAGTTCCCAGAACAAAAGCTTTTACAGGCATTGATTATTAAGCTTATTAACTATTACTTAAACTAAAGTTTTCCATCTCTTAAGTCTTCTATCATAATGACATGATTAGATTTACTTTGAGCTTATCAAACCTCTATTTTTTGACATCTGTGGGACCAAGGCCTTAGTCTATTTCCCTGAGCCACTTTAAAGTAATCAGATATTTTGATAAAATATCTTTTTCCCAAGCCTGAATTTTACTTAGTATTATTTTTAATCAGCTTTAATAGTCCAAGCCTTTCTTTTGTAAAGAGATTTTATTTATTTATCGCTAAGAAGATGGGTAGGGAAGGAGAAAGAGAGGAAGAGAAACATCGATAGGTTGCCTCTCATATACACCCTGACTGGAGACTAAACCCAGGCTTGTACCCCTCCGACCTGGAATTGAACCTGCGACCTTTCAGCAGCAGGTGACACCCAAACAACAGAGTCACACCAATCAGGGCCAAGCAATTCCTATTTTACATTTTTCTCTCATAGTAAACGAGAAACAGTTCCTTTTTTAAAAAACTTACTATTCTTGGATTGTCTAAGCTTGTTATTTTTGTCTGGGGGTGTCTATTTACAAATAGGGTGATTCTTTTCTAAGTTTCTCAACTGTGGAAATATGATCCATGATGGTAACATTGTTTCAAATCTCTTTGCTCGAAGTCAAAATTTTAACAAGTTCATTTTCTGCCTTCCAGATTCTCATAGGAGTCGTATTGTGCTGCATAATGGTTGCCATTTGCCTTTTTTGTGGGGGAGGTTTGGAGTCTAAGAATACAACTTGTTTTGTTGTTGTTAATCTTTTTAGAGCAAAATTCCAAATTCCAGTGTTAGGTACCAATTCTATGGTTTTTGTTGTGGTCACAAACAACTCTGAAATATCAAAGGCTTATGAGAATGAACGTTTATTTCTTGCTTTCCTTATGTGAGAATTACAGTCAGCTCCATGTATCTTCTTGTTCAAATGTGCTAAAGCAATAGTTCCTATTTGGGTTAAATTGTTCTCATGGAAGATGATAAAAGCTACAGAAACTAAACTGAACTATGAAGTCCTATTTAAAGCTTCTGTTTGAAAGGGTGTGGCATATATTACTTGCTCACATTTCATTGGTCAAAGCAATTTTATGTGGCCAAGCCTGACAGTGGGTAGGGAAAGTTTTTACAATGTCAAGAGGGGATGTGAATATTTGGAAAGAGTAGTATGATCTTACTCCATTATGTTAACCTTCTTTGTGTCATGAGAAATATTTCTGTACTCTCCAGACAGGAATGTTGTAGAGAGATTATTGTCTTGAGTGGGGAATGAGACACTCAGGTATCTAAGATCCAGTCTGAAATCCTATAGACTGATTTCTATTTGATAAGTATGTTAAGTAGATTACACATGACGAAGGCCTGGATACTATGTTTTAACCTCCTGTGTAAGTTTGAGAGCAGAAAAACATCTTTTTCTGTAAGCAATTTTGTTGCCTCCCAGGGTCTCAGTAGATTAAGGTTTGTCTCATAAGGGAGAATTACTAGGGAATTTCTTTCCTCTTCCTCTTTTTTGCCCCCTTCAGAAGTTGAGAGAGAGGGAGAGGGAGTGGAAGAAAGAGAGAGAGAAATCTAACTACAATCTTTCCAACATTAAAAAAAGAGGGGGAATAGAGAATAAAATATTTTAATAATAACTCTGAAAGACTTGTGAAGTTGTTCAAATAATTACTGCTACTCTATCAATGGCCATATGCATGTTATAATAGGAGATACTAGCTATGTGACATAAAAAATCCTTTTCCTGACAAATTAAAGATGATTTTCTGAGACAATGCAAACTTGTGTGGGAAGGAGATAGAATATGTTCGCACTTGCTTCATAGCGATTAGATAGTGGGGAAGCTGAACCAACTCTGTAATTTATTGTTCCTTTCAACTCTTGCTTTTATTTCACTAGAACTTTCCCCTGTTTGATTGTAGGGGCTGTTGATGCTTAATGCTTTGTATGAAAAAAATTATCTTAATTCTGAAGGTAGATTAACAGCACAGGTAAATAAAATATGTGCATATAATAAATTAATTGATGTTGAAATTTTTCCCTAGGAAAATGAGTGAATGTGCTGCCATCCTCAAAAGATTTTGATTGAAAAGTATTCTGATCAATTATCTTTTGAATTAGGTGAGCTGACTTTTATGTTAGTTGTTAAGATATTTTTACACACTGTTTTTATACTTTGTATACTCTCTTCTTTTTCTGTTTTAATAATCATTTTGCAGGTGAATGTTTTGCAAAAAGTCCCTTCAAAAACAAATGGCATATTTTTTACCAACTAGTTAAAAATTTAATATTTTCTAATATTTTTTTCATCTCTTTTATTCTTGAAACAGATAAATAGATTTTGCCAGCTATTTCCTATGAGAAAGAGTTACAGATTTATAATGCTTTAAGGACACATTTTCTGTTTTTATGCATTTTCTTTTTGATAAAGTGATATAATGAGAAAAGAAATGGTATAAAATTAGTCCTTTCTTGAGACCAGCTGAAGGCTATAACATAATTCTGCTTAGTTCCTGGTTCAACGTTGATTCTTTTTCTGGCTCCATGGCAGCGTGGATAAAGGCTGTGCTATAATTATGTTATCATTGGTTTCAGTCATAAGAAAAACTAATCTAAATACTGTAAGTCAAGGGCTGTTGTTAGTATCTCCAGAAATGATTTAATATTTTTTTAGTTTCCTTTTTTAAAAAAGCATGTAAGTGAGATCTAAACACTGCTAGAACAAATTGGACATGTTAAAAGACATTTGCAGCGTGCATGATTCTGGTATGATTTCTGGTTGGAGCTACTTATGTCTCATAAGGAAATTAAAGGAAATGCCAAACTATGCTACGTTTGGTCACCAGGGAGGGTTATTTGTGTGTTGCAGAAAGAATTCAGGGACACCTACACACACATACACACACACAGGAGTTCAAGTGGCAGTGGCTAGATTGATTAGAGTGAAAGTACACTCTCAGAGGGAGTAACCAAGAGCGGGCAGAATCCAAGAGCAACTGCACGGATCCTTCGGGGTTATACTCCTTTATTCTCCTGGGCTGGGAATCAAGGGGTTTATTTTTAAACATTCTGTTTCCTTGATTTCCCCGGGCTTATGTCCTTTTTTATGGTTATAGCTCCTATCCACCATTTTGACACCTACCCTAAATCCTCTAGGTTTGCCCACAAGGGAGATAAAAATCCAATAGTAGTTTATAACAATAACAGAGAGGTCACTTCAAGGTGACTTGTGTGCAGGTCTGCATGTGTCCTGATAGGCATCTCTCTTTGCCCCACGCCCTCACTCCCAGTCTCAGGATGGCTGTGGTCACCCCACAAAACTATTTACCTGCTTAGTCAGATGTTTTGTTCCCTTTGCTTCTTCTTCCCTTGTTAATGTCTAACTAGTTGCCTACCAAACAGTTTCACTTAAAAGCCAGCATAGATGGAAGGTTTATTAAATGAAAGTCAAAAAAATTTTAAGCCAAATTCAGACATGAGTTTAGAACATAAATTGGATCACAGAAAAATATAATTATTCCTTAATGAGCCAGATTCTGCCAAGCCAGATTCTCTTACTCCCTAGTAGAAAACAAGAAACTTATTATCTACCTATAGTGATTCTTTCTCTTAGGTTTCGGAAAAGGCTTATTTTAAAACTCATGACTTAGATTCAATGCAAAACAACATTAAAAATCTGGGACACCTGTTATGCAGTGTTAAAATGCCCTTTCCCACTCCACTTTTTATAATGCCAGTGGGAACACTAAATGCAATTTTATCTCCATGACTGACCAACTCCATAATTTATGTGGAACCAAGCTGGAGTTCTATATTTAACTTGCACTAACTCTATAGGAAAATGCTTGGAAAATGCTTTAAAAATGCTGTCTTTAGAATGTCACAATTACAGACTTCTGGCATCACATGCACAACTTATCATTATCCCACACTTATTGTACCTCCACATATACATATAAATGTTGCACAGAGATTTGTGTAGAGGGGGGAAGACATTTAGTGTTATTTAGGCTTCTGTGAAAGCATTGCTTTTTACTAATATTGGTAACAGAAAGGGAGCTCAGTTGAAATGTTCCTTAGATGAAGAAAGAAAGAGAGGACCTACACAGAAAATTGGCTATAAAACTTTGACCTAATCAGGTATTATCTAGTTAGGGACAAGGCCCACAGTTCCTTGAGCTGAGTCTCCTCTGACAGAGATGAGACACACTGTAGCCATTAAACTGGGTATACTTTTGTATTGTTAACTTAAGGTTTTCTGGCTACTAATATAATTCTGATAAAATAGCTTTAATTTACTGAGTACATTCAATTCTTATACCCACCTTATGAGACATTTGAACAATGAGAGGCTCAAAGAGGTCAGGTGTTTGAGATCCCACAAATGGCATGAGCCAGGATTCGTCCCAAGGTGGTAAGGGTGAAAACCACCTTTTCACCCTTGTGCATCGTACCTGTTTTTCTTTGGATGCTGTTTTATTACTCATGAGGTTCAAAAATCACCAGGTGATTATTAGTTCCCTGAGTTTGCCCAAGCTGTTTTGTTTACTTTTCAGCCTGTCCTCAGAATCTGTTCATCTCCTTTCCTCCCTTCCACACCTCCAGTCCAAGGAAAGGTGCCAATTCTTCACCAGCAGAGCCTCAAAATTCTAAATGACCTCTGGAGTTAGATTAGTCACCCCTGCTCACTAGCTATGGGGCCTTGGTCACATTAACAAACTATTCCATGATAGTTTTTTAAATTTATAAATTGCCAATAATAACTATTTTAAACTAAGGTTGTGATGATAGTGTGGAGACTAAAAATACTTTTTCTTTCACCTTCTAAGTTCTTCTAGCTGGGCGAATAATTAAATTAACAAAGACAGATTAACAAGAGAAGATGTACAAAGTTTATTATGGATGTACATGCCTGGGATGTCTTAAGATACGAGATTCCTAATGCTTTGGACAGTTGAGGGTTATATGTCATTATGGACAAAGGAGAAGGGGCAGGGGTCTGAGATATCAAAGGAAAGAGCTAATTTACAAATAGCTGAGGAAGAGCAGAACACTTGAGGCAGGTACATTTTTGCTAGGCAACCCAGAAACATGAGACAAGACAGTGGGGGAGGCCTGGAACCTTTCCATCTGATGCTAATGTGAATATGGTGAGTATGTTAAGATTCCCTTCCTGAAGCAGGCCTTTCTATCTTAAATCTCAGGCAAAAAAACAGGGAGGGTCAAAAGTTCTTTCAGAGTCTTTTCTTTTTTAATATTTTATTTATTTATTTTTAGAGAGGGAAGGGAGGGAGATAGAGAGAGAGAAACATCAGTGTGCTGTTGCTGGGGGTTATGGCCTGCAACCCAGGCATGCACCCTGGCTGGGAATTGAACCTGGGACACTTTGGTTCCCAGCCCGCGCTCAATCCACTGAGCTACGCCAGCCAGGGTAACAGAGTCTTTTCTTTCTTAATAATTAGCTTAAAATCAATATCCCAAAATGCATAATTTGGGGGTGGCAAAATTCTGGTTCCCTTTAATAGTAATTGAGTTAAAACATGGAAAATGATCATAATAGGGCTTATTGCATAGTAAGTGCTCACGATAATATGAACTATTATTATTATCACCACCAATAGTTGAATCTTGTCTCTGTGTTTCTCTATTGGAAAGTACCCACTAAATACATGATAAATGTAGTTATTTCTAATGTTATTTTGTTTATGTAGAAATAAGTGATTTCTTCTACTGAACTCAAACAGAATTTGTTTTCTTTGTGCCTTCATTTATCTTTATATTTAATTTAATGTGTTCAATAATTATTATAATTATTCCTTAATGAGCCAGATTCTGTCAAACAATGGTTGTTCACTGGTTGAAAATAGGAAGCTATTAACTAACTACAGTAATTCTCTGAAGCTACTGAGATGAATTCTCATCATTGTGTGAATGCCAATCATAGAGTATGCTTACAGAAAACTTCCTGGTATATAGACTAATACATACCTCGGCTATGAGGTAGAGCCTACTGCTTCTAGGCTACAAGCCTGCATAGCATGTTACTATACTAAATACTGTAGTCAGTTGTAGCTCTGTGGAAGGGAGAAAATTTCCCTTTCCCTCCTCTGTTTTTTTCTTTTGTTTTGTTTTTGCTGGACAAATAATCAAATCAACAACAGGCAGATTCATAAGAGAAAGTCAAATTTAATCTCATGCTCATGGGAACACCACATACATGAGAAAGTCAGAGACTCACACATACATGAGAGGTTCAAGAAAGGGGGATTGAGGTAATAAGACATCCTGAGCTAGAGATGAAGTAAGGTGCATTGGGAGCTTTAAAAGAAATAAGCCAGCTGTCAATCGACGAATACCGTGTGATCTCACCTATAAGAGGAATCTAATGAACAAAACAAACTAATGAACAAATATAAATAACAGGCATGGAAACATGGAGTAGACTGGATGTGACCAAAGGGGTGGGGGTAGGGGGACAATCATGGAAAGGAAGGGAAATGACTAGATAGCAGACAATAAACAAGTATGAATGACCCACGGACATGGACAGCAGTGTGGAAACTGACTGTGGGAGCAAGGGGGGGGGCTGGTGGGGAAATGGGCAGAGGAGAACAAAGGGGGAAAAACTAGGACAACTTTAATATAATAACAATAAACAATGATTAAAAAATCATTGCAGAATGATAACAAGAACAGATATTCAGTAGTTAGTAGTTTTCCCTGTTCTACAGATAGATTAAAAAAGTTATCTCTGATAAGCTCTTATAGGCAAGGCCTTTGATTCTTCTAGGTAGTTAAAGGGAGAGAAAGATGTTTCTCTTGAGCCTGAAGCTAAAATTGCCTTTAGCTCAAAGTAATCTGCATGCCACTGAGCTGTACGGTAGAGTGACTCATTCTGAATGCACATGTAGCAGGATAGTAAATATTCATATATCTAAATACATCTTAACATAGGAGAGGTGCAGTACAAATATGGCATAGAAGATAAAAATGGTACTCAGGTATAGGACATTACCTTGAATGTAGCTTGCAGGACTGAAAGTTGCTCTGGGTGAGTCAGTGAGCAAGCGGTGAGTAAATATGTAGATGTTATAACACTGTACACTTAGGCTACACTACATTTATAAAAAACATTTCTTTCTTCACAAATAAATTAGCTTAGCTTACTATAAATTTTACACTTTACTGTATAAACTTTTTAAAAACAAGATACATTATATACCCTAGCCTAGGCCTGCACGGGGTTAGAATTATCAGTACCACTGTCTTCCACCTCCATGTCTTGTCCACTGAAGAGTCTTCAGGATCATTAATCCACATGGATCTGTCGTCTCCTGTGACAACATTGCCTTCTTCTGGAGGATCTCCTGAAGAACCTGTCTGAGCCTGCCTGAGGAGACCTCACTGTTTTCAGAACATGTCCATGATGGTTTGTTTCCTTTCTTTTCTTTTTTTTTTTTTTTATCATAGCTTTGTTTTTAAGAAGATAATGCACTGTGAACATTCCTCTCTGTTGGTGAAAACCTTTCAGAGTTGAGGTCCATGTTTTCTAACTTTTTATGGAGCCTGTTGAGATCTGCAAAAGTTTCTGCTAAAGAATTCACTATGAATTTCTTTAGGGTTCATCTTCTTTTCCTTCTACAGTTTCTTGTCTCTTTTCTGTTCTCCAGCCATGTGTTCCTGTTCCAGTTCTATCAACTCTTCACTAGTCAACTCCTCAGGAACCACCTCTAAGAGCTCCTAATGCCATTCTTGTCCACAGCCAGGTTAAAGCTGTTTGCTGTCTCAACCACAAACTTGGTGATTTTTGCAGCCTTTGCACTAAGATGTTACAATGTCCATGATGGCACCAGGAATCTTTCAGTTCCATTATAATCTTATGGGACCACTGTCATATATGCAATCCATCATTGACCAAAACTTATGTGGCACATGACTGCCATTTATCATGTATGCAGTGACTTCCTTTTTGTTGTTATCCTATACCGTTACTTAAATATCAGTGCAGTCTAAATTTTAGTGTATTTTGCATATAATTGGACATATAATTTTTAGTTAAAATATGTTTCTTGGTATATCTCAATATTTTTAAATTATATATCTTTATAGCCCCAAAGCCCAGCATAACACTTTGCTCATTTCAAGTACTGAACATCCTTTTTGTTAACCCTGAACTATAGGTACAATTGAAAGTTTTTAATAAGAATTAATATGTTCTTGGTCCAGGGGACATGGTTGGAGCGCTGGCAGAGCAGGTAGAAGAACTCAGAGGGAGCCCACAGGGTGCTCCCTCTACCTCAAGTCCTCAAACTCCAAGGTGCATCTGCCAAGAACTGGGCTGGGAGCAGGCTGGGTGTCTGGGCCCAGAGCCTGGTGTGTACAGTGAGAATTCCTCAGTTGAGTGTGCCTGGGATTCAGGAATGGATTGGGAGCAACCTGAGGTGCTGACCACCTCACCCTTTCAAGCACCAGGTTCCTGCCTGGCTGCAGTAGTTGGAATTGCCACAGAGGCGATCTGAATGTGGCAGGATCAGGTCAGTGATGTGAGTCTCTGCCCCCCTGGGTGGGGATCTGGCTGTGCCCCTCTCCTTTGATATGAGACCAAGGTGCCTCCCCAAGACCATTTGGAACCCCATGCCCAGGTCACCAAAGAGGTAACCTGGCCATGGCCAAAGGGCTAACCTTGAGATCCTGAGGTCCTAGCAGAAGAACCCCAGTGGGGAAGGGTGCATGGCCTTTGCTACCCTAGAGGTAAAGTCTGAGGTTTCCTGGCTTGGCAGAAATCAGTGTTGGTCATGCACTGAGCCTTCCTCCTTTGTGCCCTCAGCAGCTTCCCTGTGGGATTAGAATCCCTGTGGAGCTCCCACTGCCCCAGAGTGTCCAGGCTTGTGCTGCCTCCTGCCTCCTCTGAACTAGAAGATGCTCTCTGCCTGGCCCTGGTTCTCACTGACTGAAACTTCTGCCCTTTCCTGCCCAACTAGTGCTAAAAAGGAAAAACTATCACTTGAACAAAGCCACTGAAAACTCAACATCCTATGTAGATTTAACATAAAGAAACCATACAAACCAAGAATTATGTTCTCCAAATTATGCCATGCATTGAGGGCTGCCTTTCCAATAGATTCAGAAGTTAGTGAGTTTTCCTTTCATGTGTGTGCTTTTTGCAAAATAGGACAACACTCTAACATCTGTGTTGCTCTTTTTTCTCTGCCCAGCCCAGGGCATCAAAAAGATCTCTCTTAGGGTCAGCCCAGAAGAACCAGATCTAAATGGGAACACTTTTTCAACTCTGTAATCTACTCTTAAAGCCTTTATAGCTTTCTAGAAATGTAAGCTCTGACCTTGAAAGACTGTTAAAGCTTCATAAAGAATTTGTGCAGACCCTAGCAGAGGTTGAGAGTCCTCTTCTCTCCCACAGCCTACAATGAATGTAGCTGCAGAGTATTAACATTGAAATGAATGAGGAAGAGGAAAATCACCACCACAGGTGAATAACACGTGGTCTGTCCTTACCTTGGAGGAGCAGTGGCTGTGAAAAGGAATGAGGTGCTGACACATGACACAACATGAATAAACCTCAAAACCATTATTCTCAGTGAAAAAGGTAGTCACAAAGGGCCACATATTGCATCATTCTGCTTATATGAAATATCTGGAATAGGCAAATTCATAGAGACAAAAATAGATTAGTAAATGCCAGGGACTGGGTAGAGGGAGAAGTGGGAGCAACTGCTGAGTGGATACTGGGTTTCCTTTTGAAAACACGAAAAGGACTAGAGAATGGTGGTGGCGGCACAGCATCATGAATGTGCTAAATGCTACAACTGAGCACACACTTTAAAATGGCAACTGTAAGGATATAGGAACTATGTCTCAAATCTATTATTACAAAAACTGCTACTGAGCATGTGAATTCAAAAATCTTTACGCTCATCTTTAAAGCTTTTTAAAAAATTTAGAAACGAGCATATAGTTGTATGAGTGTGGAAGAGGCACGTATACACCCTCAAGGGTGTGACTGGAGCACTGGCCCAGCACCCTGGGTAACAGATGAGCACGGAACCATTTTCTTCAAATCTTTCTGTACCATCCTCTCTCCTAGTTACATTTCCTTTCCACCAGCCCAGAGGTAATTACTACCTAGGGATTAGTGATAACTCTCTCCTTGACTTTATTTACAGTTTTATCTCCTAAGAAGAATGTCAAAAATATGCCTTTAATAACTATGTATGTTGTCAGATGGGTACAAGATTTATGGAGTAATTACTTCATAAGTTGTATAAATGTCTAATCATTGTGTTGTACACCTGAAACTAGTATAATATTCTATGGCAACTGTAATTGAAAAATAAATAAAAATAAATTGTTAAAAATAATTAATATCTTCTTAGAGTAGTAAAGTAAAAGTTGAAAAGAATCTACCAGTTAATTTATTCATTCATTAATCTAGCAAATGACATTGAGTTCTCTCTAGGAGCTAGAATCTAAGATATAAGCAATAAACAGATGAGAAATTTTTTTCTCATGAAATTCAGAGTGAAGTTTGTTTAATTTGCTTATGAGGATCTGGCTAAAATGCAGATTCTGATTCAGCCCTTTTGGGGTACAGCCTGTGCATCTGCATTACTACCAAGCTTCCATACAGAAGCAATGCTGGAAAAGTGAAAAGTGTGGGGGAGGAGAAAATTTATTCCTCTTTCCTCTGGTGCTTTTGGCTGGTTGAGTAATTAAAATGTGGTAAGACAGATTAATAGGGGAAAATAAAATTTAATTTTGTGCTCAGGTGAACCCCAAATACATAAGAGAGTAAGAGAGCATACATACATAGGTGATACAGAGACAAAAAGATGTAATAGGCTATATATATATGATATTCTAAGCTATTAAATGGGTCCAGGTGCCTGGGCTTCAAAGGGGAGGAGGGTAATTCCTGTGCCCATGGTAAAAGTTTATTCTGAGACTTGAAACTCCAATAAATGGCTTATATGATTGAGTCACTATTGCAGTAAATATATTAATGGAGCATCAACTTGTCAATGGTCAGGTGACAGATCTTTTCAACCAGAAAAACTTCTATGTTTGAAAATATTTTTAGACAGCTCTCATTTAAGCAACTGCCTTATTCATATTTATAGGAGTATCAAAGTGAAAAGAAAATACAAGAAACATATATTGGCAGGCTTTAGGGGACCTCTTAATAAAATGAAAAAAAAAAACCCCAGCTAGACTTGGAAAAATATTTAAAACCAAATCAGATGTAAACTCTCTTTACCCCCAGCTCCCTTCCGATGACCCTGTAGAAGGTATTTTGGATTTCTGTGCCCATGGTCTAAATTACCCACCCCCATTTCAAAACCCAGCTTCATTTCCTCAGGCAGCCCCTTAGCCAGTTCCCTTAGACCCTAAAAACACCACCTTCCCAGGGAAGCGGGGAAAAAACCTGAACACTAAGCTACCTGTGTTTGACTTCTCTTTCTTTACAACATATACGGAGTGCACCCTGTCCTGATCTCTGAGCTCAGGGAGTATGGATTGCTTGCCCAAATGCTGAATGTCAGGAAGGGACCTTAGCAGAAGAACTCAGAAAGGTCAGCAGGGCTCATCTTGCTGTCTCATAACTCTTCCTTTCCAGAGGTGAGTATTCAGGCCCTGCCAATGCAATGTCACTTGCAGAATCATCCTGGACCCCCATCCTGGACCCCCTAAGAGAATTCGTGTCCCCTGGACAGCAGCAGGTCTTTTCAATGATAAAATCCTCTTAATCCAAATGTCAGAAAACTCTGCCAAAGTTAGAGAGGAGTTAGAAAGATTAGTGACTAGTATAACCTCGGTTGTTACTGAAGCAAAGTTTGTGTGCTTTATGCTTCCAGAGGTCAAAACTCAAATGTCAGAGTTTGAGGTAAGGAAAGGTTTATCAACTGATTGAGAAAGGGCCAACCAAGAAGATGAGGGACCTAATGGTGCCTCTGTAACCCACCCCACCATTCTTTTAGCATTGTTTCTGTAAATGATGACTTGTAAATTCACAACAGATAAATAGCCTGTTTGCTTAAAGGATTCTGGGTGCTAACCCCAGAAGAAATAGACTCCACCCTTCAGGTATTTCACCTTCAGGGGATTTGCTCACTTTCAACTGACAAAAACCAGGCCATTGCTTGGCTGGCTCTGAGAAGGTTATCAGAGCAGACTGTGCTGTCTCCTACATAGCATCCTCAATGAGAGCCCACAACCTCCTCCACTTATTTTTGTTATGTCTTCCCCTTCCCTGCTTATAAAAATCTCTGCCTGTACTGAGACATTAAGATGGTATTTATCATGAGAAGGTTTCATCTTCTCATGTTACCAGCTTTTGAATAAACCATTTTTTTCCTTGCATCAGCACTTGCCTCTCAACTATGGGCCTTTCAGGTGGTAGAGAGCCAAACCTGGGTTTGGTATTATGTCAGAACTATCTTGCTTGCTGCACTAGGTTAAAGGTTTAATCTAGTTTGGCTGAAGAAACAGACATGTGGAAGTGTTGGTGGCACACATTTTAATTGAAGGACCTTGGAACTTGGCCACTTAAGGTAAAGAGGCTGCAACACTGGATCTTTCTGGACAAAGGATCCTGCCTTCAGAAGGGGTTCTGGTGTTCAAGTTCCAGTTATGTCTTGGTCCTTTGGACCCATGTGGCATAGGGGTGGGACTTTAGTTCTGGGTACAGCTAGAGGTCAAAGTTCTCTTCTCTCAGCATGCTTCAGCTTCAGACCAAAGATCATTCTTTGGTCATGCTTCAGACCAAAACTTATAGTTTTGGTCTGTTGTATCTGCAAAACAACTCAGTATTTTGTTAAACAAGATAGGACAATTTTGAGCTGGTTCTGCGGTTGTACTCTCACAGAGACTTTCACAAGTTACTAAGGGACATTCTCTCAGCCCATGACTATCCTGTAAATATCAGATAGGTCAGACAGTCTCCTGGAGAACTCCCCCTCACAGAGGAAATAAGAGGCCAGGCCCTTTTTAAGCTCTTCTGAAAATGACCATGAAATAGCTGTGCTGGAGGCTTATGTTCAAGATCTTATGGGAGGGATCTAGAGGCTTCTCCTCTTAAAGTTGATCAAACAAAGATTGAATGATGCACTCAGGAAGAAGAGCACCCAACAGCTTTTGGTAAACATTTTATACAACCTTTCAAAGGCATGTTATTGTTAATCTGAAAGCCCTCCAACACAGGAACCTCTTAATATATGTTTTAGTGAGAAATTTTCTCCCTGATATTGTTAATGGCAAATAGCACCAGATGTTAGACTTTGGTCCTTGAGTTTGACTAACAAAAGAAGTCAGAGCCAAGGAATTGAAATGAAAGCAAAAGTTTATTTAGAAAGTCACAGGAATACAATAACCGAGTTATAGAGGAAGTGAGCCTGCTGGGCTGTGGACTCAGGAAACAAATTACAGAGGCAAAGGAAGGGACTTTGGAGCTTAGGAGAAAGGGAAGCAAAGACAATGCACCAGAGAATTGGAGAGAGGAAAAGGCGTGGGCATACTCCAAAGAAAGAGAGACCATACCTTGGTATAAATAGGGCTGGGCGTGCTCTAAAGAAAAGAGTGCACTTGAGTCCTTCATCTTGAGAGGTTTTATCAGCTTTCAGAGGCAGGGATTTTAGGGGAGGTCTCAGGGGACCATCTCAATAGAATATTCATCAGTTTTCCAGGTGTGTCCTTTCAGGGTAGGGATCTCAATCTGAACCCTGCGGGGTTCAAGAGAGGCTTCTGCCCTTTCCATAACTACCTAAAAGAATCTAAGTTGGTGCTTTTTCCCAGAATAAAAGTTATTGCCAGAAATAAATTTTTATAATCTATCTATATTGAAGGGAAAATACCTAATTACTGAACATCTGATCTTCCTCTTATCCTGCAGACTGACCTCTTCCCTTTTGAAGTCCCAGGCTCTTTATCCCATTCCTTATCTCAGGATGTCATGTACATCCCATTTTACCTGCCTTTGAACCTCTACAGAGGTACGTTAGACCTCTGTCTCATGTATTTGAAATTCCCATGTGCACAAAATTAAATTGGATTTTCTCCTGTTAATCTGATTTGTATTTCACTTTAATTATTCAATGAGCCAAAAGAAGCAGAGGAGAAGAGGGGAAAATTCCCTCCTCTTTCACATTATCATAGGATAGATCTCTATGTTGTAAAAGTAAGTGATATGAATTATGCTTGCCGAAGGACTTGACTGAGGGGAGCTCAGTCAGATAATGCCACAGTGTTGCCTGTCAACTAAGAGTCTTCTTCATGAGTGACTTTTAGTTCTAGTCTTAGAATTTAATTCATTCTGATTGTGTGATTAAAAACATGTTCTACAGTCACATCAGTTTCTGATGTTCACAGTCCTGGGGCCTAATAGATGTAAATAATGATTCTTTACTGTTCTAGTTCACCTTTTGATTTTTCTCACCACCAAGGACTGCAACGATATGAGTTTTCACTAGAATTACATGAAGTAATTTTTTAAATTATGTCAATACTGACACTTAAAATTTTACACAATTTTACTTATTTCTAATTTAGATGGGACATAGCTACCTAATAACTTTATTAAGTATTTATATCAAGCATACATAGACTCACATTTAATATATACAGTGTTCACATCTAACTTGTATTAGGAAAAGACAACTCTGCTTTCATAATTGTGCTCTGGAATTTAACATGGAGTCACAATCTAACCTACCCTCTGAGGTCATTCCCAATTTTACCCATGTCCCCTCTATGTTATTAGCTTTGGAATATTTTTAAAATTCCATTCCTTCTCCTGTTTTTTTTTTTTTTCTTCTGTATTAGAGCTTCTCAGTAAGACTTTCTAAATACTTCCTTATTACCTTGGTTGTGTTTTGTTTTATTACACTTGCCCTACCATTTCTTTGGGAAATAATTTCTAGAACAGATTCCTCTCTTTCTTGTGTGCCAGTTTCATAGTATCCTTCATATCAAGGTTAAATTAAAAAATGATACTACTATTGTAGTCTTGAGTTGCTTTTGGCAGCTAGCTCCTGGTGACTCACTCACGGTAAGCAGCGTCCTGACCATGGAATATGCATGGTTCCATCGTTAAAATGCAGAATGAAAAACTTACAATGCCTTGTGAGGACACAAATCACACAATAATGATGATACTCTGACTGGGATTCTGAACTACGGTAGTGGCTCCCCTCATGTCGGTTTGTGTTTTACTAACTCAGGGGACGGAGAGAAGAATGTTACAGATTTCTCTTCTATTGCAGATCTATGAGTAAATAAACTAGAAGAGTTGTTACCTCTTCTTTTTCTCTCCCAGAGTTTCTTTTAAAGGCGAGCAAAGTTTTCTACCCACAAATATGCTTCTTTGGAATATTGATTATTTTAAGCTGGTTATTTTAAAGAATCAGAAGATGCAGGAAGAAACCTTGAACTTCCTCCTTACTACCTAAAAGAATTCAAAGAGAGGTCCTGTTCCTGAAAGGGAGCTAACAGTTAAGGAAACTGTTAGGGAAACTGAGGCAGGAGAGCAAGGAGTTAGGGAGAGATCCAACAAGTGCAGTAAGGAAGAGGAGCCCCCAGGGTATGACCAAAGGGAAACCACTGAAGGCAGGAAACCTCTGCGGTAGTTGTGGAAGTCTAAACAAGGCTTCCTCCCAACAAGAAGGTAGAGGAAAGTTGTCTTAAGAAAGAACCACTTAGTATAATTTAGAAGACTTTCTAAACAAGTGGGTGCACTTTTGCTAAGAGTGGGAGGTCTTGGGAGGCTGAGACTGAAGGTGACTTCTGGGTGAGTTGGTTGTAGTTTTCTATTGAAGATCAACTCCATTACCTAGAATAAGTAAGAAATCATAAAGAATCAGTAAAATAGAAGGTATTGAAATATTGAACATTAAAACATGGAGTCATGTTTATTACAAACTTGGTTATTACATATAACTAAAAAATTGGTCTTATACTGCTCAACTTAGAAAGTTTAGGTTGAATCAGTAGACTGTGGTAGAAAACAATATTGTATTTTGAAATAAGATACAATCCAATCTCTGCCATGTAGTTGTTCTGTGACCTTTAACAAATTACTCAACTTTTCTAAACCTTAGTTTCTTCACCTTTAAAACAGGAACAATATTTATATTTGCCTCAAAATTTCTGTATTGTTTTAATGAGTTAATGTATATAAATTATTTTCCCTCTTGTCTAGCACCCACTAAACATGCAATTAATTAGCTATTTTTAACTAATTCCAAACTCTAAAAGGAGTTATCTTAATACTATAAAAATTCTCTGTGAGCCCTGGCTGGAGTAGCTCAGTGGATTGAGTGCGGGCTGTGAACCAAAGCATTGCAGGTTCGATTCCCAGTCAGGGCACATCCCTGGGTTGCAGGCCATGGCCCCCAGCAACCGCACATTGATGTTTCTCTCTCTATCTCCCTCCCTCCCCTCTTTAAAAATAAATAAATAAAATCTTTAAAAAAATTTCTATGAGTTAGTCTATAAACATTTGTTGTAAGCAAGGGATGTTACAGGTGCTTGGGAGAAATTGATAAGCATGGCAAAGAATTTCTCTGACTTGGAGGAGTTTATGTATTAGTGGATGTGAAGATACTGGATATAAGGAAACAAACTAATACTGGATATAAACTCATACAGAACAAAGTAACAGAATTTATGTTATGAAAAACATACAGTTGTGTACAGATATAGAAAGAATCTAAGGTGGTGAGGTGACATTTGAATTGATTACAAGAAAGAACAGTGAATGCAAAGTAAGCTGTTAATAAGCAAGCCAGTTACCTGGATCAGAGCTCTGTGGAAGATGAGGGAGTCATAAAAGTTATGTGGTGAGCAGCTGGGAGAAATGTATCACAGAAAATGTTAGAGACCATAGTTAAGAATTTGGAATGTATTGATTTTGTGATGAGAAGTCCGTGGCAGGTTTTAAGCAAAAAAGTGACCTGACTGATTTACAGTTTTAAAAGATCTTTCTGGTTACTCTGTGGGATGAGTTAAAGCCAATAAACCAATAAGGAGGTTACAGAAATATTTGCCATGGGAGTTGAGGCTGACATGAACTAAGATTTTGCATGGAGGGTGCTGAAAACTGTGGGATTTGGAGTATATTTTTTTTTAGTTGGAAGCAACAGGATGAACCAGACAGCAGGTGTGAGCAAAAGAAACAATAATGACCTTGGGGTTCTGTCTGTTCAGGTAAGCAAACTAAGAGATAAACTTATGTCTTTTTTAAACTTTTAAAATATTTATTTATTTATTTTTTAAAGATTTTATTTATTTATTTTTAGGGAGGGAAGGGGGAGAGAGAGAGAGAGAGAGAAGAGAAACATCAATGTGCGGTTGCTGGGGGTTATGGCCTGCAACCCAGGAATGTACCCTAGCTGGGAATTGAACCTGGGACACTTTGGTTCCCAGCCTGTGCTCAATCCACTGAGCTACACCAGCCAGGGCTTATTTATTTATTTTTATAGAGAAGGGAAGGAAGGGAGAGAAACATCAATGTGTGGTTGCCTCTCATGCATCCCCTACTTGGGAATCTGGCCTACAACCCAGGCATGTGCCCTGACTGGGAATCAAACCAGCAACCATTTGGTTCACAGGCCCACACCCAATCCGCTGAGCTACACCAGCCAGGGCTCATGTTTTATTTCTTGACTAAATAGAATAAAGCTTTGACTGCAAATTAAGGGTAATGGGCAGACAGAAATAAACACCTAAAGTCCAAATGAAACAAGGAAGAAACCAACCAGGTTGTTAGGAAATTAACACTTTGATTCAGAAATTCTAAATTCTAAGAACCCATTAAAATGTTTTCTTTGATGAATTTTTTTTCTTGTTATTTTCAGTGACTTTTTCAGTGACTTTCTCAAGTGAATACATTTTCATTTATTGGTATTCTAGATAGCATTCTGGCCTCTTTTTGAAAAATGAAGAGAGTATAGGATATTTTTGGCTTATCTACCCTGCTCAGAAATGTTTGCCTCAGTTATTTGTATAACATATATGAAAAACTGCTTAAAAAGTGAGGAATATTAGGTAAGTATAATGTTATAATGTTGAATGCCAGAGGATTATTATGACAGCAGCCTACCATTTGGTAATATTTTATCACATCTTTTATAAGCTTTATCATAATTAAAAACTAAAGCTAGAAAGCCTCACTCCCCACAATAAAATAAAAAGCAAAACTAGGTCTTCTAAATTTAAATACAGAGCCCATTATAAAAAGGTAGAAACTACAAAGTGCTATATTTCCTTTGGCTGGAACTAGAGAGAAATTGCAGAATTCAGAGATGTGAAGCATAAGAGGAAGTCATCTTCCTATTGCTGGGTGAGTGGCCACATGGACAGCAAGAGAAAGAATGTGGGCAAACTCTGAGAGCAAAGACTGACTGCCCAGCCACCCACCCCAGCAACCTTGGCTGACAGCTAGCAAGGCAAAAGGGCTCAGTCATACAAACAAAAATAACTCAATCCAGAGAACAATTTGAATGAGCCTGGAGGTGGATATATCCCCAGAGTCTTCAGCAAGGAATTCAGCCTTGCTGACACCTTGATTTTGGCCTTGTGAGGCTCTACACAGAAGACAATTAAATTATACATACTTGGATTTCTAGTGTATACAATGATAACATAATGCATGGATGTCCATTTAAGCTGAGGAATTTGTGGTGATTGCCAAGTGGAAAGCCAGAATTGACTAGGTATTCTGTCACCAAAAGAATTTATTTGCGAAAAAGAAAAGACTGCAATTCTGTTAGTGCAGACAGGGTGAACCACGTGTGCACACCTAACCAGGCGAAGCTGAAGGAGGGACTTACAGAGGGGAAGAAGTTAAGGGGAGTGACTGTTATAACCATAGAGCTCGTTGTAAACATAGATTTCTTCCTGCAGGGCTCTCTCAATATCTTGGAGTGGGAGAAGTCCTCTCATAGGCCCTTACTGCTTCCCCAGACCCTCCTGATTGGTTACGTCCAGGGTAAAGTTTCTGTCCTAATTTTATCATTATGTAGCAAAAGAAAACTAACACAATAGGTGGACAGAGGTGATAAAGAGTAGGGCACAAAAGAAAAAAAAGAATCTTTTAAAAAACATTAGTTTATATAAAATTGCTGTCTATAATGTATATTATCAGTTGCGTGCAATTAGTTCCCTTTACTTTTATTTTTAAAAAGATAGTTTTGAAGTGAAGAAAAAAGTTTTTTCAAGATAGATTTGGTTTAATTCCTGAATAATCTTTACTTACAAAGTTTAATTATTCTTTCTAGATATACTATTTCATTAAATAAAGCTAAAAACTACTAAAACTACAAGATTTTGAATTTGTTAGTAAGAAACCAAAGAAAAACTGGAAATTATTTTATTAATCTTGGAGATTATATGAATTTTACCTGGATGAAAAGAAGAGGTATTTGGAATACTTCCGCTATGTTACTTTGTGTGACATTTGGAAAGTCACTTAGCTTCCCTATTGATGGAGGATCTCAAGAGTTGGAAAATTTTTAGTTTTAAGTTATACTTAATAAGCTGAGTAATTAGTGCATATAAAAAGCTATCGTTTCAGTGACTGAAAGTCACTCCTGACTCTAGAAGACCACAGGCAATTCAACCTTTGTGCCCCAGAAGGACTGCAAGCATCCAGATGGTATCTGAGCCATGGTGCTCCAGGGAGAGACGTCTGCACCAAAGCACAGCTAATCACTGGTCAACAGAAAAAAAGTTGCTAGGGGTGGGGGGAGTGGTGGGGAGTAAATGGGGACAACTGTACTTGAGAAACAATTTTTAAAAAAGAAATAGAAAAAAAAGTTGCTAGGAAAATTGCTAGAGGGCAGTTTTGATCTGATTAACCTTTTCCCTGAATTCCAAACCCGTTACCTACACTTTTTTTCTCCTTATAAAAAAGGTTGTCTTAAAATGTGCCTCTAAAAGTACTTAAGCAGCTTCTAATAGATTTAAAATTTCTGCTGCATGTTTCCATCTCCTTTTTTATGGGAGATTAATAGTCCTCGTTTCTTCCATATGGAACCATGTGCATGCAAAATTAGGAAAGCATACCATGAGTGGTATACACATTCGATCCTTATTTGTGGGACAATTCCAGTGCCTTTGTCAATGCAATCAGTTCAGCCTACGGAGCAGAGGTTCCTAGCAGTAAGGCCTTGGCCTCCACTACTCCTTCAAGAGTCACAACTGCATAACCAGCCTTTCTGTTTCTTTTGTCCATATAACTGCTTCCAACTGCATATAGTGTGCAGTCTGCTGCTTCTAGAGGATGGTCCTATAAATCAATTCTGCCAGACTATACTTCATCAATGATCTCAGCACAGTCTTGTATTAGCGCTTGGAGTTGGGCTCCAGGAGAAGAGAGGCAGAATTTAACTTATAGTTTTGAAGGAGATGTTGGGATTGTTGAGAAGAAATCCTTGGTATCTGCTCATTCTTCCAGCAGTGAGCCCTCAATTTCCCTTTTGCTCCAGCAGGCTCAACACTTGGTGGGGTGCATAAATGGTAATAGGCTGTCCCAAGGAAAACTTTTCAGCTTCCTGTAAAAGCTCACAGGTGGCTGACAGGGCTCAAGGAGGCTGGCCACCCCTGGACAGCATGATCTAGTTTCCTTGACAAATATGTGATGGGATTCAAAATGTCACTAAGCATTTGGGTGAGGACAGGTGAGGCAGTGCCCTGCCTTTCATGAATGTATAATTAAAAGGGCTTTAGTAGCTTTGGAAGCTCCAAGGCTGGTGCAGAAGCCAGGGGCACCTACAGGAACTCAAAATTCTGAGTGCACTCCTCCATCCACTCTAAAGGGCTGTATTCTGGTCTTTTCAGAGCTTTCCCAGTTTAAAAGATCTGATTTAGAAAATGGTGTATGTATCTAATGATATCCAGTGGTCTAGCCCTCTGGCCCTATACCCGCTGGAAGTTTTTGCAAAGGGCATTGACCTGTTCTGGTAGGAGCTTGTCCTCCACTAAACTTGGTTCCTTGATGGGTTTGAGACAAAGAGATCAGTTCAGGTTCACTTCCCCAGATCCCTCAGCTGAGCCAGGAGGAAGATGCCCCAGGACCGGTGGGGCTGTGGGAATGAACCCTGACCATGCTTGCAGCAGCCATAATATTTACATCTTCTTGATGTCTCTCCTCTGAGCTTCTGCTATCTTTCACAGACAAATTCCCTTTCCTCTGCAGCATTAATCTATTTCCTTTTAGTCCTTTATTATGTAAAGTTATAAAAGTTTGTATACAAGGCATTTCATCCAACTTCCTTGATCTTTGACAAAACAACTCTAATTGCAGTATAGTATAGTACTTTAAAGACCTGTTCAGTGGCCAGTTCTCTCCTGAGTCCAGATTATACATAAACCAAACAGTATTACAATAAAGAGCATTTTATCTTTAGTCATAGGTTTATAAGCATAGGTCACCCAATCAGCCAAAGCTTGCCCAGGGCACTACTTTCTGGAACAAAGGCTTTATCCCCCATTCTACCAGACAGAGCTCTGTAGAATCACACAAACTAAAGAAGGAGAGTTCCCAAGTGAAATTACTTGGCAGCTTCTAGGGAGTCTCCAAATCTTCACTCCAGGGCCCCCCAGTCCAGGCAACCAATGGGACTCCCCATCAAATACCCAGACTTACTGGAGAGTTCCAAAGTCTGTCCCGGAAAGGAGTTGCCAGAATATGAAACCAGAAAAGTCTGCATTTGTGCTTCCCCTCACTACCAGAACCAGTAAGCAGAGACAGGGACTGAACCTTTATGGGCATTTTATGCAGATGGTCGGCAATCTGAGAAGATGGCGAGTTATGTACCCTAACGGACCGTTCTCTATTTCCTTTCAAGCCAGCAATTTTTTTTTTAATGAGAAAAAAAAGTGTAGGTAAGGGATTTGGAATTCAAGCGGGGGAAAAATGTAAGTAAGGTGTTTAGAATTCAGGAAAGAGGTTAATCAGATAAATGCTGCAGTCTGGCAATTTCCCAAACATCCTTTCATCTGCTGAATGCTGATTTTCTATCTGACTCCTGGTCCTGTGTCCTGGGTGATTTTCTTTATCTGTGTCCTGAGCAGTGGGGATGTCTCTTCCTGGAACACAGGGGCTCAGAAACCATCTTGACTGCTTATGATCTCCTCTGGACCACAAAGGTCGAACTGCTTGTAGTTTCCTGGAGGCAGGATGGGCTGTACCTTCAGTTCCTGAGACAATAACTTTTTACATGCATTAATTGCTAGGCTTATTGACTACTACCTAAAACTAAGTTTCCAAGCCTTGAGTTCCCCATCTACTCTATTCCCAAATATTCAAACTATTTGCTAGCTATATGCTTTCCTTGCAGCCAGTAAATATTTTTTTAACCCCAAGCATTCCTTGCTTTGCAATCATTTTCTAGGATAAAAGAACTTTCTGTCTTTCCTGGTTCATGACTGGCTTAAGCTTCTAGCCCCTGCACTAATATTCTCAGATCTGTTACCCTTATAATGATCTTTCCAATATTAGAAGAGACAGGACTTAACTAATTTCTCCCTTCTTCTAAGAATGAGTTTACTAGAGGAGAAAATGGGAAGAGAAGAGGATAGATGTTATCAACGTGTTGTCTATTTGAAGAGACACCACCTAAGTTAAATGTCTTTAACATGTGATTCAAAGGTTAAGGGCTGTGTCAGAATCTTCTTTATAACAATAAGAAGTGTTTGCTAAAAGGACTAAATGAATTTCCTTCTGATAAACAGGGAAAGTGGAAACAATTGACCCCACTACCCAGAGACAATTACAGTCCTCATCTCTTTGATTCAGCAGTGTTGTTTAAATTGCTAAGAGAGTGCCAAATTACCAGCTTCATGCAGCTGCCCTGCCTTCTGGCTTCATAGCAAAGCAATAGCAACCTCAGTTACTGCAAGTGATATTCTGGGTCTGTATAAGGTGTTAGTGTTGTGTAGCACAACCAGTTTAAATTAGAGTTATGGTACATTGAAGTGTGCTCTGTTATTCAATCAAAACAATTTAGATCCATGAACAAATGCCATTTAAGATGTACATGTTTTCATTTATCTTTCTTGGGGAATTAAGCAAAGGTATTCTTTAAACTTAGTATTGAGCTTTTCAGGCAGTAGAAACTGGGCCTCTCCTCACCAAAATAGTGTCATCAGATTCTTATAGCAAACATCTCATCGCTTTTGATAACTTTGTTCTTGCAACAATGGTTTTTACCTCATTTACTTGTGTTCCTGCTTTCTTTTCTAAGACCAAGCAAAGAAATAATAGTGTGCTGGTGAGGCAGAAATAACTAATTGTTTCTTTTTCATGTCATCATTAGTCCCTTCTTTCTAAACTGCAGAACTACCCTGTGACCAGCCAGAATTTCTGCTGAGCAGGTGGCCACCCAGTCCAGGTGGAGACTGGTTTCCAGGCTGCCTTGCCTCCAGGTGTGCTTGTTTGGGTTCAGCCAACGGCAAGTGAATAAAAAGCGATGTGACCATTGTTAAGTTCTTTGCCTTAAGATATTGACCATGTGATCTTTCATCTTTCTCCCCCTGTTTCTAAGGTAGAAATTAAGATGTGGCAGCCTGCACAATTCAATCAAGGTCACACTTTTTTTAGGGTAACAAGATGAAAGAATCTGAGTCTTTGATATATGCAGATGAAAGGATATATACGCAGAGTTTGCCCAAGAGCATGGATTCTTGGCCTTGAGATGATTTGTGGGAAATTAAAAAATTTCTATCTTCAGAGAGCCATGTATTTTGGGGATATCTTAGTTATAGCAATTTATAATTCACCTTCACCTGCACAGACTGTTGTGCAATTGCAACCTTGAATAATGCCTCAGTTTAGCTATGTAAAATCTCTTCTTGATTTGGAGATAGGATGTAAATGTTAGTTAATAAAACACTGGACTGAGATATAGGAGACCAAAGCTCAGATTTAGCTCTAAAACTGGTGTTAACTTAAGCTAATTATTTAGCTTACCTTATTCATGACAATTATCACTAGTAAATCATATCCTGAGTATTTATGTTTTTGTTGGTTTATTTTCTGTTTCCCTCCCATAATATAAACTGTATGAACACATTTAATTAAATACATTTTAAGCAAATCACTAATCTCTGGCACATAGAATAGTCCTTGACACATAGTACATATGCAAGAAATATTTGTTGAGTTCATCAGCCAACATTTTCTGATCCTCTATGAAACATAAAAAATGAATAAAGTAGCCCTTCCCTCTCTAAAAATAAATAAATAAAATCTTTAAAAAAATTGAACAAAGTAATCTCTAAGGACTTTCCATGTAATATTTAATGACTATTAGTTTTAATAAAAATATAAAAATTCTGCCACTCATGATGACCCTGTTAGTATCAACATAAATTATGAACTTACATTACATTACTATCAAAGCAAATTATGAATTTACATTTACATGAGGAAGTAGCTAGTATGTAATAAGCACTCAGCTAAGCCATGAGACTAAAGAGGCCTTGGGGGAAAATACTACTGGGGTTGAGGGTGGAGTTAGTGAAGGGTGGTGATAGACTACAAAATAAATACCTCACTACTTGAAATTCAGATGCAGTATTCTGTATAAAATATGTTATTAGAGACATGTAAAAAGTGTAGTGAGCCCTTCCTGTGCACAACTAAGCCAAGTGGAGGCAGCCACAAACTGTGTGGATGGCTTGTAGCTTCAAACAGGATGTTGAGGACCAGATGTGGACAGCATTTGACATTGGTTTACAGCAGCTTTAGACAACATATAAGCAAATACAAAGAGACAGCTAGAATAGAGAAATAAAGAAACAAGCCTGAAATGAAAAAAAAGGAGGAATATTCAGAAAAAGAGCTAAATAAAATGAAGGCAAGCAATTTATCAGACATAGAGTTTGAAATCATAGTTATAAGGAATTTAATGAGAACTATGAGGAACTTAATGGGAACTATAAGAAATGTAGTAGGAACTTTATCAGTATGAAAAAACACATAGAAACCATGAATAAGAACCAGTCAGAAAGGAATAACACAATATCTGAAATGAAGAATACACTAGAAGGTATTGAAAGTAGACTGGATGAAGCAGAGGATCAAATTAGCAATTTGGAAGGCGAAGTAGAAATAAACAATCAACCAGAGCAAAACTGAAAAAATAGTTTAAAAAATGAGGATAATTTAAGGAACACTGATCATAGGGGTACAAGGAAGGGTACATGGGATAGAAATGAGCATGGGATAGAAAAACTGAAAAAATAATGACAGAAAATTTCCCTAACCTGGTGAAGGAAAAAGTTACACAAGCTTAGGGAACACAGGGAGTCCCAATCAAGTAAAATCCAAAGAGACCTATACCTAGACACCTCATAATTAAACTGGCAAAATTTAAAGACAAAGAGAGGATATTAAAGGCAGCAAGAAAGAAAGAGTTAGTTATCTACAAAGGAGTTTCCATAGGGCTGTCAACTGACTTCTCAACAAAAACACTTCAGGCCAGAAGTATTCAAAGTAATAAAAAGCAAGGACCTGCAGGAAGACTACTTTTGTCTCTTAAATTATAATACAAAGTTATCATTTAAAACTGAAGGTGAAATAAAGAACAACTCTGACACACACACACAAAGCTAAAGAAATTCATTACCACCAAACCAACATTGCAAGAAATATTAAATGGTATGTTTTAAGAAGAATTACAGAGGGCGGGGGAACATAGGTATAAAGAAAACAAGACAATAAATAAGTACCTATCAATAACAACCTTAAATATAAATAGATGACAGGCTCCAATCTAAAGACATAGAATAGCTGAATGGATAAGAAAACATGGCCCATATACATGCTGTTTATAAGAGCATTTGAATAAAATATTTACAAAGGCTGAAAGTGAAGGGATGGAAATACATTCCATGCAAATTGAAACAAAAATGCTGTGGTAGCAACACGTATCTGAAAAAATAAACTTCAAAACAAAGGCCATAACAAGAGACAAGATTACTACATAATACTAAAGGGATTAACCTAACAAAATATAATCCCTGAAAACATACATAGGCCCAATATAGGAGCATTTAATATATATTAAAAACAGCAATATAGTCATAGTAGAGGATTTTAACACCGCACTATTGACACTGGATAGACTTTCCAGACAAAAATTAACAACAACAAAAAAAAACAGTGACCTTAAATGCACATTAGATTAGATGGAGTTAATTGATACTTATAGAATATCTCTTTCCAAAGCAACAAAATATACATTCTTCTCAAGTGCACATAAACATTCTCAAAGATAGAGAGCATAATAGGACATAAAATGATTTTTTAAAAATTTTATTTATTTTTAGAGAGGAGGAAGGGAGAGAGAAAGAGATGGAGAGAAACATTAATGTGAATGAGAAACATCAATCGGTTGCTTCTCATACATGCCCAGATGGTGGACAAAACTCAAAACCCAGACCTGTGCCTTGACTTGGATTAGAAACTGAAACCCTTCCCTCTTCAGGACAACACCCAACCAACTGAGCCACACTGGTCAAGGTGAGATGAAAAATAGGTCTTAACAAATTCAGAAAGATTGAAACCATATCAGTCATCATCTCAGATCACAGTTGGTGTGAACCTAGAAATCAACTACAACAAAAAAGCTCAAAAACATTCGAACACATGGAAGGTAAATAGTGTGTTATTGAACAATGAATGAATTGCCAACGAGATCAAGGAAGAAATAAAAAATTACCTGGAAACAACAACCCAAAATCTATGGGACACAGAGAAACCAGTCCTGAGGCAGAAATTTACCTTCTTTAAGAAGCAAGAAAAATCTCAAATAAACAATCTAACCCAACATCTAAAAGAACTAGAAAGGTAAAACAATAAAAAATGCCCAGAGTAAGCACAGTGGAAGTAAATGACATAAAGTCTAAAAAATATATATAAAAGTTTAGTGAAATGAAGAGTTGGTTCTTTGAAAAGATAAACATGATTGATAAACTTTTAGCCAGATTCACCAAAAACAAAAGAGAGGGCCTGAATATATAAAATCAGAAATTAAAGAGAAGTAGCAACTGACATTACAGAAGTACAAAGGATTGTAAGCAAATACTACATGCAACTATATACCAACCCATTGGCCAACCTGGAAGAAATGGACAAACTCCTAGAAACATACCACCTACCAAAACTGAATCAGGAAGAGTCAGAAAACCTGACTAGATCAGTAACAATCAATGAAATTGAGCTAGTAATCAGAAAAGAAAGAAACTCAGCAAACAAAAGTCCTGAACCAAATGGCTTCACAGACAAATTTTACCAAACATTCAAAGAAGAACCTATTTTCCTCAAACTATTCTATAAAGTTCAAGAACAGGGAAACCCTCAAGCTCTTTTTACAAGGCCAATATTATCCTAATTCCTAAACCAGATAAAAATACTACAAAAAATTTAAAGTGCAATGTCCCTGAAAAAACCTAGATGCTAAAATCCTTAACACAGTATTAGCAGACCAGACCCAGCAATACATTAAAAGATCATACACCATGACCAAGTGGGATTTATTCCAGGGATGCAAGGTTAGGGTAGTATCTGCTAATCAACAAATATGATACATCTCATAAACAAAATGAAAGATAAAAACTACATGATCATATCAATAGATGCAGAAAATGCATTTGATAAAATTTTGCACCATTTATAATAAAAAGTCTCAGCAAAGTGACAATAGAGGAATCATACCTCTATATAATAAAGGCCATATGTGAAACACCTACAGCCAACACCATATTTAATGGGCAAAAACTAAAAAGGTTCTGTTTAAGATCAGGAACAAGACAGTGATGTCTGTTTTCACCATCCTTATTTTGACATAGTACTGGAAATACTAGCCACAGAATTTCATACAAGAAGGAGAAATAAAAAGCATCTAAATTGGAAAGGAAGAAGTAAAACTGTCATTATTCACAGATGATATAATACTATACGCAGAAAACTCTAAAGACTCCTCCAAAAAACTATTTGATCTAGTAAATGAATTTGGCAAAGTAGCAGGATATAAAATCAATATCCCATAATGGGTGGCATTTTTATACACCAATAATAAACTCTCAGGAAGAGAAATTAAAAAATTCTATTTATTATTGCAAAAAAAATAAGGTGTCTAGGAATAAGAACTTAACAAAGGAGGTAAAAGACCTGTACTTAGGAAACTATGACATTGAAGAAAGAAATTGAAGAAGATACAAATAAGCGGAAGGATACTGTGTTCATGGATTGGAGGAATTAACATCATTAAAATGTCCATACCTCCAAAAGCAATCTATAGATTCAATGCAATCCCTGTCAAAATACCAATGACATGCTTCCACAAATCTAAAACAAATAACCCAACATTTATATAGAAAAAAAGAAAATACCCTGAATAACCTCAACAGTCTTGAGAAAGAAGAACAAAGTTGGAGGGATCATAATACCATATATCAAAGTGTACTACAAAGCCATTATAATCAAAACAGTCAGAAGGAATGGGGAATGAGGGGATTAGCTAAAGAATATATGTGCATGGCCCATGGACATAGACAATAGTGTGGTGAAGGCTGGGGTAGGGGTAGAGATTGAGCGGAGGGGGGCAAAAGGGTAGAAAATGGGGAACATCTATAATAGTATTAACAATGAGAAATTTTTTAAAAAAGTATAGTGAGAACACGAAGTCGGAATGAACTGTTTTTGTGTTCAGGGACTGAAATGAAAGAGTAGAGATATTTAAGCTATCCAGTGTCTTGGAAAAAAATTCCCTGAACAAAGACACTGGGAAAGGCATTTTGGACAAGGTGATTGAGATGAATGAAGTGTACTCCAGAAGTAACAAGTGATTTGTCTGGCTAGAGTGCAATTGAGAAGAATAGAAATATATAGATAGAGATGAGGAAGAGATTTCGATGAGAAAGAAATCTGATCTCACTTTGTACCCCCCAGGTAATGGCATGAAAAACATTTTAGAAAAGTTACTGCAGCAGCACTCCATACATGGGAGAGGGCAGGCAGGAGGAGAGGCAGAGACATTCTAGGGTGTGAAAAGGGTGTTGTGGGGAATGGATGAGGTAGTGCTGGTCATTGAAAGACCAACAATCACATATATAAAAATGGCTATCAGTCGATCATGTTCTTGAAATCAGTCTGTTCATGAATCTATTCCATCTATTCTATGCTCTCTTAACTGTTAGCCTCACGGTGTCTACCTTCCAAATGTTAGAGACTCAGAGGCATGTTTATACCCATGTTGCTGCGTGACTGTCCGCTGGCAGTCTTGGTATCATCAGCTCTGTAGCGAAGGGGGTTATATGAAGTAAGTCACTCATTCCATTCTAAAATGCATGCTGTATAATATCCAAGTGGCTCTTTTATATCTCGAGATTTTATATTATAAAATCCTCAAATGTAATGTTACTATTTTCTCAAGAATTCTATTGAACTATATATTTCAAATTTGGTATGTAGAATTGGAAACTGTGCTCCATTTAATAATATATTCATGCATATTAAAATAACTTCAATTAAAATCTTCAAAATGTAAGTTTAATACTTTGGAGTAAGTGGGATTAAGGGTAAGTGCCATATTATTTTATTTAAATAGTTTTATTTTGAGTTTTCATCTTTCCCATAAGCTAGGTTTTAATCATAGAGGAAAATTTGTTTCAACAACTTTTCTTTTTTATTCAATGTGTCTGAACAAATGAAGAAATCTCAGAGAAAAATTGATTATTTGAGGAAGGCAAGAAGAGAACAGGTTGTTATGATTTTTTCTAATATTTTTCTGTAGACACTGAGATTGGCACAGGAAGGCTGTAGGAGTCTTTCCAAGAGATAACCACAGTGAAATATACCTTCCTTAGAGGGAAGAATAATAAAATACAGTAACTGCTATTGGTATATGGAAAACCAAAAATTGTTAGCTAAGTCATTATTTTTCAAAGTAAAAGAGGAATAGAGTTTAGGACAAATTCTTCTGTAGAATTCTGCATTGTTTTTATTTTCTCTCTCCAGATCTGCAGGTTGTTGCGGGTGGGGGGAAATAAAGAAAAGATTCCAGTCTGATGCATACTTCCAGGTGCTGAAATAGATGGAATGGATCGATGTAGGACAAGTCAACATTTCCCCATCTGTTTTATAAAATGTGCTAGAATAAACTGATTTTTAAAAAACTTTTTAAATCTTAGTTCTCTAAAGCTTAGGAGCAGATATCCATTGCCTTTGAAAACAGACAAGTTTTTAAAAAGTAAGAACTAGTTGCTTTAACAACATTATGTCTGCGCCTAATAGAAGGGTTGGTAATAAAATGATACCTGTCTAAAAAGTCACTTGGCTGCTACAGTTTTTAAAGCCTTTTATGGAAAAACTGTGAGAAGAGTGTTTTAATGTTATAAAGAAAGGTTAAGCTTTTATATTTTCAGCATTTGCTGGTTGCACACTCAGAACGAAATACTAGGGTAATAGGTGATTTTATATCCCAGAATTGCAGAGGTGCGATTATAGTTATGCACCTTGTCACAAGTCTAACCCTATCTCCACAGAAATAGTTTCCACAGTTGCCCTAGCAAGTGTTTTTCAGCCTATACATAAATAATGACCCTGGGGGATTAGTGATTCAGCCTCATTGAATCCTCAAATGTAGACTCTTGGAAACTTTATTTTACTTCACAGTGTGCTTTCTGCTCATCACATGCAGGTCTTTTCATAGCGTTTCCATCACACAGTGTAATTCTCTTTCCACTTTTGTTCAACATTTCCACATATGGTATGGTTGGTACTCCCCCTCTTGATATATTTTGTTAGGTTTCTATTATTTTACACAATGATGTGTTTCCTGACACAATAGAATGTCTTTCAGGACTTGATACTATAGGTTTGATTTGGTAAGTAATGCATTGACCAGAATAATTATCTCATTTCTGGACACTTCTGTTAATAATACTAGAATTGAATTCACTTTTATAGAGGTTATATATGGACTTTTACATATGTTTAATTCAATCCAAAACTAACAAATTGGTTATAACTAAAAATGGTTATAAACCAGCCCCCTCCCCTTTGCTTAATTCCCTTCAGACACTTATTTAGTTGTTTGGAGGACGTAAAAAGTAGGTCCTCATTCCACTATTTTGTTTCCCCTGGTCACAATATGTCTTTTAATCTTTCTGAACTTATGTAAACTAAAAGATAATACTTTACAGTTCAAGATTCATTTAAACCATATTACTAGTTGTAGTCATTTTAAAACTTAAGGTGAAGACACTGAAAGGCCACTTGAAAATAATTCTGCCTGGGATATAAAGTGAAAGAAATTGCAAATGGTTTAGAGGCAATTTTAAAGAAAATCAGTAATAATGCTTCTTGGAGCTTCACTAAGTTGTAAATATCATCCACTGTGCTAATAATAGTGGTAAATACATTGTGTGGGTGGTTAATGTTAGATCACTCAAATATTCCGTAGAAAGTGCCAAATATAAGAAAAGCCTAAAGAAATGGATGGAAGGGAAAACTATGTAATTGTGCTAGACTAATGGGAGATGTTGGTTTGAATCTTTACCCTAGGAAACTAAATTACTATCATAGAAGCTATGATGTTTTGTGCCTTCATCTTCAATGCACGTGCTCTTTCCTGAAATAATTGCACCCACCCCACAGCTGGGATGGGGATGGTAACCCAGTTTCACAGCAGAGCTTCTCTCCTGCTTAGGAGCTCGAAAGGTGTTTGACTAACAGAATCAAAAATTCACTCCCTCTAATTACATAATAAGTCAATGAGCCTATGAATAAGTAAACTTGTTTAAATAATTTAAAAATGTGCTTTGAAATGCCTTTTTGGTATTGCATATATCATGAAAAGTCAAGAAAAAACTGCAAGGTATTTGAATGAGCAGAATCGTGAGTGCCCACGGGAAGAGGGTGTCTCGGGGAACTTGCTGTCTGCATAACACAGTGGGAAGTCATCTGCTGGTTCAGTTACCCATTTCATGTTCTATTCATGTTGATATGAGTAGTTCCAGACCACACAATTTATAAAAAGGCATATTTACAAAAATTAAAATAAAAGGAGGCAGTCATTTACTTCCAAATGTATTCTTTGTAATGTGGTTGTCCATTAAGTTTTTAGGGTTGCCAAAACCAAGTACCACAGACGAGATGACTCAGACCACAGAGATTTATCTTCGCACTGCCCTGGAGGCTAGGAGTCTGAGGTCTAGTGGTGGCAGGGTTGGTTTCTACCGAGGCCTCTCTTGGCTTGCAGATAGTTACCCTCTCTGAGTTTTCACCTGGCCTTCCCTTTGTACATGTACATGTCTGTGTCTGTGTTTCTTATAAGGACTAGCCAATATGGGTTATGACCCACACTAAAAACATTCTTTTAATTTACTCTCTACAAATACAGTTGCATTCCAAGGCACTGGAAGTTAGGACTTCAACATATGAATCAGGGTAGGAAGACACAATGCAGCCCATAACCAGTAGAGAGAACATTATTCAGGCTCCAAAAATAATCTGTTTTAAAAATATAGAGGAAACACTTCTATTACCTACATCTGGGATGTGTGTTTGCATCACAGAGTGATCACAGAATGATCACAGAAGAGGAGAACCTATTCAAGCTTATGGGACTTATCAATAAAAACTAATTGCACCATCTTCATGAGAAGCAGGCCTCACACAAATGTGTATCAACATAAATGTTTCAAGTCTAATGTGACATTTTTAAATTATCTTAACTTCTCTGCCTAACCTAGATAATTGTTCATCAAGCCACTGTAACTTGACACTTGAAGGTTTTTATTTGGATGTTTTTTACTGTAGCTGTCTCTTTCATTTTATGCAAAAAGCTCAATTGTTCTAGCTCCATAGCTGAAGCTTAAAATTCAGAGCAACACATTTTAACTAAGACATTTTTATGATTGTTTTTTATTAACACAATTCACATATGCTTGTAGCAGACACATACTCAAGCTTTCTTAGCTTTCTGACATTAGAAACTGCAGAAAAACATGGATAATTCAAGGTGATTGATGACAGAGCATTGACATAAGTGAAAACTACAGGGTGACTTTTAAAACTACAGCTGTTATGAGCCTCGTGTTATTTGAAAGTCATAAACATATGGTGAATGCATAAGTGCCTTGCATTTCACACAGCTTTAAAAGTAATGCACACCAGTATTGTGTATTAGAAAAAAGTTTAAACCTTTTTAAACATATTATTTGATAGATTTTTATCTTTTTTACTTTTTAAAAATCGAGGTTCAGTTTACCTGGAAGAAAAAAATACTCATCAAGTGCACAGTTTTAACAAATGTACAAAGTAACCATAGTTCTAACCAACATGTAGAATATTTCTTCATTCTGAAAAGGTTTCCACATCCCTTCTCAGTGAATTCTTTCATAGTCTGCCAAGGCAACCAACCATTTTCTGCAGCCTCTGTTATTTCAGGCCAGCATTTTGCTAATTGTTTCACTAGTACCTTAATTGGATCAATTTGTACCCAGTTTCCAATAAAAGTTTTCCCACTCCTTCCAGCCTTCACTAACACTCTAGCCCTTCCAGCTTCAGTGTCAAGGTTGGTGACATATGTCTGAGTTTTCTTGTATATCAGCATCCCACTTGAGTAACAATTTTGACTTTAAACACAAAAGAGAGTTTTGCCAGTTTTTATTTTTAACTTCCTATAAATAGAGTGACACACTATGGGTGCTATAGTGACTGACTCTGTCACTCAATGTATCAGTGACATATCCTCTAAATTTTCACGTGTCAGTAATTTGCTTTTATTGCAGTGTAATATTCCATTGTATGGCCTCAATTTTCTTTATCTTTACAATAAATATTTAGTGTGTTTCTAATTCCAGGCTATTTTTATTATAGTATTTATGAAGACTTTTTAAAAACTTTGTCTTTTGGGGAAATTGTGCCCTCATTGCTTTTGGTTACATACTGGGGACTTGAATTACTGGGTCATAGGTGGGCAGAGGTTTAATTTGGGAGAAACTCACAGATAGTTTTCCAAAATGGCTGAACCTGTTTCTATTTCTTGCAGTAATGTAAGAGAATTGATTCACATCTAATTATCCATATAGCTGCACAAGAAGCCCAGCCATCGGGTCTTGAGCTGCCAAATATGCAGTGCTTGAACAAATTCAATATTTAATAAGTAAAAAGTGAATCAAGTCCTTTTAGACAAAAGTAATAGTAAATATACTTCAAGTATTCTGTCATACTCAAATTGTATTATTTTTCTCATTTTGCATCTGTAATTATAATCATTTCTCTTTATGAAAACATATGGCAGTAGTTTTTCAGCAATATGGTAATACAATTGTTTCTGCCTCTCACCTCTGCACTTGTGTCAGACTAGACTGTTTTATTGACACCATCTTTAGAGCCACGTAAGTTCATTTCCTCTCTTATAGACAATACAAACATAAACTAATAATATATATTAATAAAGAATAGGGATGTCAATGGTATATTGCAGCACACTTTTATATAAAAATTTAATTTAAACTTAACAGTGCTCATGAAGATGGTGTTTCCTTTTGCCAGAAGAGAAAAAGAAAAAACCAGAGTTTATAGAGATTTAAATTGTTAAAGTTCATAGCACTCTAATAAAATACGTGATGCTTAAATCTAGCCTTTCTGCATATAGATTTAAAGCCTTCTCTTCTATCTTTTCATAAACAATAAACATATATCTAAGGCATAAATTTAATTATTTACAAAGAAAAATATTGTATTTCAGGATTTAAATAAATTGTATTTATGACAGTGTATTAAATATATTTAGAATATAGCTTTATTCTTAAATAAATCATTGCATAAATGTAACATTTTATTCTAAAGCCTGTTGTTTGAAATGTGATAAATTTGCCTATAGTAGCCCTTGTATCTTGTCTTAAGAATAATTTTTAAACTTTTAATATTTCTATAAACTGAAGAAAATATTTCACACATTTTTATTCCATATTGGTTATCAATAAAATGCATTACAGACAAAAGGATAATTGCTCAGTGTTCTGTGGCTTTCTGGTGCTCTGTGCTTTCAGAAATTCCCTCTAGTTCCTCTGAATGGATAATAAAACATTTAGAGGAAAATCCTTCTTATTATTATACTAAATTGCTTTGTCTTGCCTGAATGCTCACTGGGCCTGCAGAAACAATTCTAGACTAAGAAATTTGCTGTTTTTTTTTTTTTTTTTAAGTTTGGGTACACCAAACTGATGGTACACGAGTAATGTTATTTGGATTTTTTCATAATCATCTATAAACATTTATAAACATCACATCATTGAAGCAAGAAAAATATTTTTTATTCAATTTGTTTTCTTTTAATTTTTGTAAGGCATCCTGTCAAAGTGGATTGGCAGTCAGAAACTCTTGATTCCAGGCTTTTATCTAAAACTGAATATTCATCAGCAAATCTAATCTTTTCAAATGTAAAATAATAGGTCTGGACTAAGTGAAGTTTAAAGACCCTTAAATCTCTAAAAATATATGTATTCATTTTCTGTAGTTTTCTGTGGCTTTTTATTTTTTAATTTTTAATTTAATTTTATTGTATTCTTTTCCATTACTGTTTAGTCCCCTTATATTCCTCTCCCTGCTGCAATCACCACATCATTGTCCATGTCCATGAGTCCTTTGTCCTTTTTACTCAATCCCTCTACCCCTTATCTTCCCTACCTTTAGCTGCCCCAACATACTAATTCAAAAGACCACAAGCACCTCTATGTCCATTGCAGTATTATTTACAACCACCAAGTTACGGAAGCAGCCCAAGTGTCCATCAGTAGATGAGTGGATAAAACAGCTACTCGACATTTACACAATGGAATACTACTTGGCCATAAAAAAAGAAAATTTTACCCTTTGTGATGGTATAGATGGACCTGGAGAATATTAAGCTCAGTAAAATAAGCAGTCAGAGAAAGACAAATACCATATGATTTCACTCATATGTGGAAGTTGATGAACAAACTGAACTAACAAACAAAATGAAGACAGACTCATGGACAGAGAGAGGGATGACAGCTCTGGCTTTGTAAGTCATCATGACTCTGCCTGCAGTTGCAGCTCTTGTTTTGAAACACGGATTTTCCCCTCCCTTTTTAATGAGTGGAAAATACCTCTTGCCAGATGATATCATGCCCATTTGATTAAAAAACTGATGCTGGAGCTATATATTATGATATTAATATCAGAATTCTTGTTTCAGGTCTTCTGGACAGAAGTGTTACGTTGCTTCTCAACAGAATGCCACTCTTACAGAGAACTTGCTCTGGCCCTCCTGTTTTTGAAGGACAGACTTTTTATAGCTCTCTAGGCTTTTCATGTTCTTTATATAGTCAATGAGATTTTTATTTCATATCTCAATTAACTTATATAGTTGAGTAATGCACCTTGTTAAGATAATTTCACAAAAATGTGCTTTATCAAGGGTCTTTAGATAATATCTTTTAAAATTTATTAAAATTCCCCATCACAGCTGTACCTCATAAGCAATTTCTGGCCTACAGTAAGGGTTCAATTTTTTTTTTCTCAGTTAAATTGACCTCAGCTGAATTACCAAGACATAAAATATTCTAATTGGACCTTAATTATTTTTTCAAACTTTAAAACATTTATTATTACACAAATAATACAATTCCTTTTGAAATGTTACCCTGTTTCTGAGTTCTTAAAGATTCTATTGAACATGTATAAAAGACACATGGACAAAACCAAAGAGGGGTATAATTAAGGGTGGAAAGTGGGGATGGCTGGGCTAGGGGGGAGTTTTGGGGGGCAAATGGAGACAACTGTACTTGAACAATAATAAAAAAATAAAAATAAATAAATAAGATCTTAAAAATTGTATTGAATAGATTTGACTGACCCACTCCTCACCCCTCCCTACTCTCCACCCCTCCTTCCACCTCCAAGAAAAGAGTCTCACCGTTTTATCACAAAGTAGTTCTTTCTGAATGATATAGTAAGTCTTCCTAAATGACACATTCCATCAAATACCCCTACATGACTATACATTTTATAATTTCTCAGCTTTTTTATTGTGTGCATTTTTCACCTTTGATCCTTTTACTCTTAAAGAGTTAGGAGAACTAAGTAGCTAAACTTGGTAGGAGAATATGTTAAGAAACTGTATTTTGTGATCATGTAAACCTGTGCTTTTTATTTCATAAAATCTCTAAAACTTGTATTTGCTTTGGAGGTCTTCCTTTTATGTTGGTTCCTGTGTTCTATGTATTTTATGGCATATATTATCTCTGATTAGTAGCATATTTCTACATTGTTTTAAAAATAGTTACTTAAGACAAACACCATAAATGTAGGTGATGTGTTATTGTGCTTATGTTAAAATACAGAGGAACTTAAGTTCTGGAAAATAATTCATTCTGGAAGGCTGTTCAAGAAGCAATTTGTTTCAAACCTGAAACATACAGGTGACTAGTCATGCAGGTTTCAGCACGAAAGTGTTGTCAGGTCAAGAGCCAAAGCTTTGTTCAACAACTGAGACATTTTTTTTGTGAATAACTTGGCCAAGAACTGAGTGTTTGAGATGAGAGACATCTGAGATCTGACGTTTGACTGCATTAGCACTGTCTTGTGACCCATAGGATTCTAAGTTGTGAAATATTTAAATATATAGAAAAATGGAAAGGATAACATTGTAAAACCATTTTATCCTCTACTCAGCTCTATAGAGTTTTACTTTTTCATATTGCCTTTATTTTTAAAGGTAAATAACAATTTACAGATATGATGGAAGTATGTTTTTTATTATTAGCCTAAGCATTTATAAAGATGTGTTACTATTGTGGCTGATTTCTATCCCTTTCCTTGTTTTATCACATTTAAAATAGAGTATTTATTTAATCATCAACCTATTTAAGCAAGAAACGGTTAAGTATCTAACAGGTAGCATGTAGCAGAATAAAAGATGAATAGTAATGATTCTCATCCTCAAGGATTAAACATAAGGGTTAGGGATGGAGGTGGGTCATATGAGAAAACATCACAAGTCATTATAATACTACCAACATAAGGACAAGTGGCATAAAAATAGCCAAATGAGTGATGGAATTTGAAGCAAAAGAAAGATGACCTAACTGGAAAGATCAGCTAATGCTTTGATAAAGAAGTTCCATTTGAATTGAAACTTATAATTTAAATTTTGTGTGTTAGAGAAAATTTAATTTCATGTTTCTCCTCTATCACTCGGGAAAAGATGAGTTCAATCAAACAGTTGTACCTCTATATTTCAGCTGGTGCTCATCTCACAGAAAGTATTTTAAAGTGGGGTCACTTCTTATCTGTGAGTGGTAAGCCTTCAAACAGCCTTTTCACAGAGCTAATCAGCGGTGACTGGAGCTGACAGTTCTGAAAGAAAACACTTGGAGGAACTTTCTTATTGGGGTGAGTTAGACAGTGATGAGAGTTTTCATCTTGCCTGTGCGACTAACCAGTTATAACACCTCAGGAAATTGCTGGGTTTTTTTCCTTTTCCCCACTCCTCTGAGAAAGTTGGACCCAGTTCATCTTCTGTGTCTTAAATTCTGTGACTATTATGCCCTGACCAATTGTTGTACTATTTTCTTTGGTATTCATCTTTTTTGTGACATTTTAAAATAACAGCTTTCCTCAAACAAGAGTCAGATTCCCCCTGCTGGTTCATGTGCTGCTGCATAGCGTTAGCTAAGGGATTTGTGACAATGCAAAGTTCATGAGGAGCAGCTAAAGGCAGGCACTGTCATAGAAGGAGAGTACTTTATTTAAAAAAGTACAGTTTTTATAGTTTTGCAAATATTGAATAGAAAGTAAAAAGAAAACATGAATAGCTTTTTCAATATGAACAGCATCACATGCCATTGTTGTCACAGGTACCTGAGCTAGACTAGAGTCAGTAGACCCAGAAGTGATAACACTGAAAATTTCTCCTCCACAGTAAGTGTTCCAAATAGTTGACACTGTGGTGGTCCTGATAAAAATGAGCAAAATTAAGTCCTGGAGGACTCACAGTTCAACTGTAGAGAGAGGTGTGTATACAATTAACTATGATGAAATGATAGGAGCTGTAATATTAATACAGTAAAGTAACATAAAACATTAAGGTAAAAGGAATTAAACGTGAAATGTAAGGCTGTATTAGTCAGGCAAAGAAACAGAACCAATAGGACAGAAGGCTGGTGGTGTAAATCCTGATTGAGTCTGAGAGGAAGAACAGATACCAGAGATCAGGAGAAGATAAATGTCCCAGATCACACACACACACACACACACACACACACACACACACACACACAGAGAGTGTGAGAGAGAGAGAGAGAGAGAGGGTGAGAGAGAGAGGGAGAGGGAGAGAGAGAGAGTATTTGCTCTTGTGTAGGCTTTTTGTTACTTTTAGGCACTGAAGATTGCAGGATACCTATGCACATTGGGGATAGTTTTATTCAGGTCACTCATTCAGATGCTAGTTTTTGCAGAAACATCTTTACAGAAATATCCAGAATTAATGTTTTACTAACTATTTGGCAACCCTGAGACCAGTAAAGTTTATGTGTAAAATTAACCACTACAAATCTAACTCTTGTAAACTTAGCAACTGTACCTGGTACCTATCTTTCTGAATGTTTATTTTATAGATATAGTCCATATAATATAGTATTTGTGCTGCATTGGAGTAAAATAGAAAGGATTTCCTAATTTGTATTTGAAAATATTTATATTGAATTAAGCTTTGAATTCAAGTATTTCAGAATGAGTGCTTAGGTGTGTGGATGGCTACTGTTTAAAAATGAAAGTCATGCCCATTTTTTAAAAATCCTCACCTGAAAGTATATTTATTGATTTTAGAGAGAGAGGAAGGGGAATGTGTGGGAGGGAAGAGGGAGAGACAAAAAGAGAGAGGGGGGGTGGAGAGGGAGGGAGAAAGATCTATGTAAGAGAGAAATATCAATCAGGTGCCTTCTTTATGTCCCACTGGGGATCGAACCGTAACATTTTTGGTGTATAAGTTGATGCTTGAATCATTTGACCTGCATAGCCAGGGCCCATTTCTAAAATAACAAGTTATTACACTTCAGATTCAAAATTTATAATTATAAAAAGTTTTACTCTCTGGCATGATACCTGTCTTGATTTTTTGCTTTGATACATTTTGGGGAAAATTTATCTCTTCATCATGAAAATGAGTGTTTCATACATTAGAATTGTCCTAGGTAGTGTAGTTATAGTCAAATTAGTTTCGTTATTTAACTAACTTGACTTATGTGTACCAACATATACTGAAGCTAAGGAATACCTTACAGATCATAAAATTTGGCATTAATCTTTTTTTCAAATGAGTTAAGTGACCCACAGGGCTTAAAGGCTCATCCACGTTCACTCAGTAACAAAGACTGGGTTAGAACTCAGGTGTCCTGACTCACAATAAATTGGGTTATGGTTGTTTTATTTGGCAATTTTGAGAATAATAACAAGTTACAAATAACTAAATCAATAGTAGTTTGATTTTTGGAAGGTTTTGTTTTTTCCCCTAAGAATCAAACCAGTTTGAGGTTGAAATTTTAATTGTTAGATTAGTAGATGTTCAGAAAAATTTGGTTATATAAATATACATAATAGCTTATGACAATAACTTTCTTTGTAAAGTGAGTTTTTTCAGTAACAATGTTTGTTTATAAAAAATGACCATCTAGAGCCCAAGATTATTTGAAACTTACTCAAGTAAAATAATTAATTAAGAAGTTATATACCTTTTGAAAATATAGTTTCAACATAAGGACAATGACATGGGGGGAAAAACTAGAGCTCTCAAAGGGTCATTAGGTTATTCTTTATGAGAATTTAAAAAAACAACAGAGAAATGCTGTGGTATGTAAAATGTATAAATATAAATTAAATTCCAGGTGAAATTTAGCTCAATGTTACATATTTTTGTTTATAGCTATGGATATATAATGTAGAGGCTGGAGTTATCACCCTCCAATGAAAAGAGGAAGAAATAAAAATGTATGATTTATACTTCTACATTATATTTTTTCTAATTATTAATTTTTAAAATAATCTTTTAAATTGAATTACAACATATGAGAACTACCGCGAAGCTCATAAGTGTGCAGACTGATACATTTTTATAAATTGAAGACACCCACCAGATCAAAATAAATAACATCATTAACATCCCAGATGACTCCTAATTAACATTCCACTTCCAAAGTTAACTCTGTGCTGACTTCTAGCCCCATGCATTCTTTTTGTCTGTTTTGAACTTTAAACGAATGTTATACATTTGACACATTTGACAAGAGGCCAGACGCATTTGCATATTTTTTGTGTCTGGCCTTTTACTCAATATTATACCCCCAAGATTTATCTATGTTGTTGAATGTATCAGCAGGTCTTTATATTACTATGGAATGTTCCATCTATGAATATAACATGTATTTATCTGTAGTACTGTTGATAGACTTTTAGTCTGTTTCAAGTTTTGGACTATTAAACTAGTGCTAGTATGAAAATTCTTGTACATGTCTGTGATGTACAAATCTATCTAATCTATGTATGTATTTTAGGAGTGATACTGGCCAATGTTTCCCATGTTGATTTTGCCTGGCTATTATTTGCTTGGGTTTATTCCTGCCAGTACTCCAGATTCGTAATGGCATCTTACTCATTGTGTATCTCCCTAAAATTACAATGTTGCACATGTGCTTATTTGTCACCTATATATCTTCTTCTGACATTTTTGGTCTTATAGTTGGAATATGTAGTTACTTAAATATACTGGATACAGATATGTGTTTTGTGAATACTTTCTGCCATTTTGTGTGTTTTTTTTGTTTTTTTCATTTTCGTAGCTGTTTTTTGAAGAACAGAAGTTTCAAATTTTTATGAAGCCCATTTTATGAATTTTTATGCTTTTTGAACTTTAAGGCATTTTTGCCTATTACAGGATTATAACGATTTTTTCCCCATGTTTTACTAGAAAATTTTGGTTTAGATTTTAAATCTGGTATCCATTTGGGATTAATTTTCTTTATATATATGCTTTGTATGTATATGTACATATACACACAAGATAAAAATTAAGTTTTCTTGCTCTGGCTTGGGGTAATGCTACTAAGAAGTATATAAATGACACATGGAAGAAGACACTCAAAGAAGTTCATCCATGACTTCAAAGGATTCGTCAAGGGTACAGTGGTTACAAAACTCAACAGGACTGACTAAGATGGCAAATAACTTTAGCTTGGGTGTGAGTGAAGATGACATTGAGGAGCTCCTAAAGGTGGTTGCCAAGAATGTTGGAAGTGGAACAGGATGCATAGCTGAAGAAGAAGTCAGAGAAAAGGAAATTGTGGGAAAAAGAGAAGAATCACCAAGAAATTTCACCACAAAGTGTTTAGCAAGTTTTGCAGACCTCAAGGAGATCCTTAGAAGGTATAAAAACATGGACCCCCCAACACCAAAAAGTTTCTGTTAATAGAGAGGAATGTTCATGGTGAATTATCAACTAGCAAGGAAATCTATGATGAAAAAATAAACCAAGCAAAGTACTATGGATACATTTTTGAAAATAGTGAGACCTCCTCAAGAAGCCTCACTTAGCTCCTTCAAAATGTATTCCTGAAGAAAGCACTCTTATTATGCATGTTATTGCCCATGACCTCCTAGAGGGACAAAATGTGGAGGGGAAAGACAATGATATTGTTGGCCCTGACACTATTTGTGTCTTAGTTCTTAATAAAAAAGTTAAAAAATTTAAAAATATTAAAAATGGAAAAAAGCTTATAGAATAAGGATATAAAGAAAGAAAATACTTTTGTACAACTACAGAATATATTTTTGTTTTAAGCTAAAATGTTATTATAAATTGAAAAGTTAAAAATTAAAAGTTTATAAAGTAGATGTAACAGTAACTTATTAATTTATTACTGAAGAAATAATTTTTTTTTACACATTAGTGTAGCCTAAAGTACAGTGTTTATAAAGTCTACAGTACCGTCCCAGGTCTTTGCATTCATTTACCACTCACTCACTGGTTTCACTCAAGTAACTTCGAGTCCTGCGGGCTCCATTTATGGTAAGTGCTTTCTACAGGTATACCATTTTATCTTTTACTGTACCTTTTCTATGTGTAGCTATGTTTAGGTACGCAAGCACCATTGTGTTAAAATTGCCTACAGTAACCACTACAGAAACCTGCTGTGTAGGTTTGCAGCCTAGGAGCAATAGGCTGTACCATACACTTTTGTATTAGGTGCACTCTATGATGCTTGCACAATGAAAAAACTGCCTAACAATGAACTTCTTAGAACATATTCCATTCGTTAAGTGATGCATGACTATAATAAGAAAGGTGATTTCACATAGCACTTAAATTCTCCATGTGCTTATGCTCACCAGGATTTTTAATATATACAATTGGAATTTACATTTTATGACATAGCTCAATCACATTAAAGTGTATAATTAATGAGTTCACAAATTGAAGAAGAGAAACTTGGCAAGAATTATGACAAGAATTGTGACTTATTTGAATACTAAATAATTTACAAAGGAGAAAACACATGAAGCAATTGAAAGTTTTTGCAAAAAAAGTTTCCCCTGAATTCATGCTATAAAGTTAAATGTAAAATGAACACTGTTAACTCACAGTATTGCAAAATTTTCCAGAATTATGCTAAAAAGTCAATACTTGATATCCTTCATTCTCTCAGAGAATTAGCACTTTTGAAATTCTATACTACTTTAGCTAAATGCTATAAACTTGGTCGAACAAAATTGAACAGTACACAAAATCTGCAAGTCTAACATTCTTGGGTCAATCTGGCAAGTGTAACATATTTTATAGAATTTTCCTTGTTATAGAAAAATGTAACAGGTGGGCATTTCTTCAGTTTTTAGGCAGTTACAAATTTGCCATATGCAATTTAAGATATTGTAAACTTCATATTTCATTGATTATGTAAGTTGTATAAATCTCCATAAATAGCATCTATAAACAGTAAATATTATGTGCATTTCCATAAGTCAAATTAATTTCTAACATCAATACCCATTACTTGGACAGTGGAATACCTCCCCTTAGCTCTGCACCTCTGATCTCTTCTATAAAATCATCTCCTCAGGATAACACTATGTCGATGCACTCACTTTTATCTTGTTCTCTGTATCAGGTTCACTCAAGCTGATACGGGTACCTGATTCCTGTCTGCTTGCTCCTTCAGTACAGAACATTAAAAAAATCTCTTTCAGCAACAGAAACCATCAGCGAGGTGTTCTACCTCTGTTTTCATGTGTTTATACACACAAAAAATGGGAACGTTTCTCTCACATATCAACTCATCCTCCTTGAGGTGCTACTAGCAGGGGGCAGAAGCTCCCTTTGCCTAAGGATATCTCTCAGCTGCACTATTGGAAGTGTTTCTTTTTAATTTTTGGGATTGCTCTTTCTTTCTTGATTTGCCAGAATATAATCTTCACCCAGAAATTACTCTTTTTCTTTTTTTAACCTCTAAATTCTCCTCAGGGTTTAGGATGTGTAAAAAGAAAAACTTAAGGAAATTTCTATATTCTATGCTTCTACAAGATTTCCAAGGCATTAAAACAACAGATAGACTGCTTACTTTAGACCATTACAAAGAAAAAAAATGAGGCAAAATAGATAATTACTTCGAAATTCAGTTATAAAGTCATGTTATGATCCAATATCACATTTCCTAACGCTATCACTACAATGTGATTCTTCAATTGGACTGCTTTAAAAATATGTAATAAATTTTCCTTTGAGATGTGTTAGCTACCGTGAGTTGTTTGTGTTTATTTTTCCAGCAATAATATTATATGAATTGCTGTTAAAGTTTCAAAGTCTGTATTTTCTTTAGCAAGGAGTTAAGGGCATTCATAAGACAGGTTTGTAAGATAAGTTTTAGGCAAGGTTAAATCGTTGGCTTCTGGGAAGCATGTACTCATTGTAATGGGGAAAATCACACATAACAGAGTAAGTTTGGATGGGATGAATGCTTCTCCCCATTTTCCTTCTTGTTTAATGTTTTAATTATTGCTGGAGAGAAAAAACCTAATTAACATATGTGTGAAGATACATAATAGGGAGGAGGTGCAAAATTCAAGGTTTTATTCATTTTGCTTTGAAATACTCTGAAATAGGAACACTTTTTTTGTTTGTTTTCAGGGTTTTTTTATTGTTGTTCAAGTAGAGTTGTTTTCATTGTCACCCTACCATGTTCCCCTGCTTGATGCAGACACCAGCAAGCAGTGTCCACTGCATTGTGGGTGAGACGAGACAAATTCATTACAGACTACCAAGTCCTGTGGCAGAAATGGGATGGCACGGCCACTCTCTCAAGAGGAGACCATCTGGACCCTGGCCTTGAAAAGCTTTTATTGCTTTTCTGGGTACATTACATGATGGTCCTTATTTACTATGCACAGGTTCACTTTAGGTGTTTACATTTTACAGAAAACAAAGGAGAGGATGCCGCTAATCACATCACAGAAGAAGGATATTTGCAAATACAAAGGGAAAAGTGGTTGAACTGGTTACACTCATCCTTGGAAGGTTTAGCATGGATTTTAGGAAGGTATTTTAAAGATATGCAGAAATGTTTGCTGCCTCAATTCAGCATGAGGGAGTTTTAGCAAAAACAAGTCTCAAAGCAGTCTAGGTACAATGCAGGCCTGATTCCCCGTGGAAGAACCTATCCATGGGCATGGGTCCTGTCTGGGCCTACACCACACAGAATGGTCTCCTATACCCCAACCCCACCTCCCACCCTCGAACCTACCCCTTTGGCTTTGTCCATGTGTCCTTTATATTGTTCCTTGATGGCCCCTCTATTATCCCTCCTCCCCATAACTGTCAGTTTGTTCTTTATTTCAGTGTCTCCAGTTGTGATGTTCTAATATAGCCCTAACTGATTGAACATAACCCATCCATCTGCTCCACTCAGCTCCATGAAAGGAGAAATTCACCACTCACTTGGGGTTAATACACAGACTGGGCGATCTAGAAAGAGAACTTACAGCTGTGTGTGCTTGATCCAGGGAACTTCTTCTGGCATAATCCGTGTGTGTGTTTTGGAGTGAAAAGTTAGTAGGAATGGCCACATAGATTCCTGTGTGTATAGAAAAAGATCTGTGGCATCTGGGGCTCAGGCCTATGACATTGAGATTTAGCAATGACTGAGTCCAGGGAAATAAAATTTCTCTTCTCCTACCTTCTGATAAATGAGTGTGACACTAGTCTGTGGGCATACTACAACAGTGAACAATGGAGACTGTGGAACTGCAGTAACATGTGTCAACAGAAAAACACAATAGAGTGGATGATTAGCCTGTTGAAATTGCCTAGAATTTCCATTTTCTTTCCACGAAGTAATTGGTACTGATTGGTTCTTGTTTAGGACAAATGAAGCTTTGGGCAATTCTTAAATTTTCTCAATAGAGGAACATTCTTCCATAGAAATAAGGAAATTTTTTTAATAGGAAATAAGACTTACAGTATTTAATTTAAATGTTAAAAATAATATTAGCAAACACAATGTTGAAGAAGAACAAACTCAGAGGGTTGATACCACTACCTGGCATCATGACTTATTATAGACTACAGTAATCAGGAAAGTGTGGTATTGCTAAAAGAATTGACAAACAGATCAGTGGGACAGATGAAAGTTCCCAGAAATAGACCCACATAAATACTTTCAAATGACTTTTGACAAAGAAGCAAAGGCAATGCAGTGGAGAAAGAATAGACTTTTCAGCAAATGGTGTTAGAACAAGTAGACATCAATACACAAAAATTTAAATCTAAACACATACCTTCATCTTATAAAAAATTAACTCATGATAGGTTGTATACTTAAATGTAAAGCACAAAAGTATAAAACTTGTAGGAAATGACATAGAAAACAATCTAAGTGACCTTGAGTTTGGCAATACACTAAAACACAATCTATGAAAGAAGCAATGGCAAGATGTTCTTCATCAAAATCTAAAAGCCCTAATCTGTGAAAGATGATGTTCAGAGAATGAAAAGACAAGCCATAAACTGGGAGAAAATAGTTGTGAAAGGCATAACTGATAATTAATCAACATATATAAGAACTCTTAAAACTCAACTATTAGAAAATAAACAACCCAACTTAAAAATGGGCAAAAGATCTGAATCCTCACCAAAGAAAATACATAGATGACAAGCAAATAAAAAGCTGCTTAACATCACACATCATTTGGAGATTGCAAATTAAACAAACATGAGATACCTCTGCATACCTATTGAAATGGCTAAAATCCCAGACAGCAAAAACACAAAATGCTGGTATCTGAGCAAATAGGAACTCTCATCATTGCTGGTAGGAATGCAAAATGACTTAACCACGTTCTCATTCTCTATGCTTTCTGACAATTTTTTCTGTGAATCTAAAATTGTTTTGTTAATTAAAAAAATCAACTCTGTAAAACAAACTGGTGAAATTATACATGTAACTTGGGTGCAGGTTAAAAAAACGGCGACACAGAAAGATGAACTAACTTGCTAGTAGCCACTTTTTGAGCCTAGGCTAGCCCTGGAGACTGTTTAGGTTCAGATAATCAGGTATCATTCTTATTCTGTCACCTGCCTCCACACACATAATCTCTGTTTCATACTTCATCAGGCTGTTTTGTCACACTACCACTTTTTTTAAATAAAAATTCGAACATTTATAACAAAATATTTTATACTAAAGAGCTAGAGATCATAGAGGCAATACCTGACAAATATAATAATCTAAATATCCAAATATAATAATCCAATTTGTATACTTTTTATTGTTGTTCAGTTATAGTTATCCTACCATTTTTTCCCACTGCCCATCCCTACCCTGTCCCCTCATCCCACAGTCAATCCACCCCATTATCCATGTCCATGAGTCCTCTATTCAAGTTCCGTTGCTTGCCCCTTCTCCTTCTTTCCCCCATTTCCTCTGGTCACTGTCAGTTATTCTTTATTTCCAAGTCTCTGGTTCTATTTTGCTTATTTGTTTGTTTGGTTGATTAGGTTCCACTTATAGGTGAGATCACATGGTATTTGTCTTTCACTGCCTGGCTTACTTCAGTTAGCATAATGCTCTCTAGTTCCATCCATGCTATTCCAAAGGGTAGGAGTTCCTTCTTTCTTTTTGCTATGTAGCATTCCTTTGTGTGAATGTACCACAGTTTTTTTATCCACTCATTTACTGATGGGCACTTAGGCTGTTTCCAGCACCTGACTATTGTAAATAATACTGCTATGAACATTTGGGTGCATAGGTTGTTTTGAATTAGGGTATAGTCCCAGTAATGGGATCACTGGATTGAAAGGCAGTTCCATCTTTAGTTTTCTGAGGAAATTCTGTACTGTTTTCCACAGTGGCTGTACCATGAGCTACTAGCCACTGGGATTTCTCATTGGCTTATTACCCTAAGAAGAGTCCAACTTTCTATCATTTTTCTTGGCTATTATCTGTTTTGTTAAAATTATTTCTCTCTTCTTTTTCCTCAAGAATTCTTTTTTTTAAACTTTATTTTTTTAAAGATTTTATTTATTTATTTTTAGAGAGGGAAGGGAGGGATATATATATATATATACATATATATATATATATATATATAGAGAGAGAGAGAGAGAGAGAGAGAGAGGGAGAGAGAGAGAGAGAGAGAAACATCAATGTGCGGTTACTGGGGGTCATGGCCTGCAACCCAGGCATGTACCCTGACTGGGAATTGAACCTGTGACACTTTGGTTTGCAGCATGTGCTCAATCCACTGAGCTACGCCAGCCAGGGCTCAAGAATTCTTTATAAGGAAAAAAGTGAGAAAATAAAAAAAAGATCATCCAACATGATTTTTTCTCATGTTAATTTGCAAAAGATCCTAACTATTTTTTTATATTTGGCATCCCTCCCACAAGTAATCTCAGAATAATACCCACCAGACTCAGTACCTCATCAATTTATTGCTACCCTACCTCAAAGGGCAATTACTTTGCAAAGATGAATAATGGTGGTTCTTGACCTCACTGTATAGATAATTATATTTTGCATTTCTATAATATTCTCTAAATCAGCAACAATATTCATAACATATCATTTCTGCTTAGACACGTTGAATACAAAAACTACTTCTTTCTGGCTATATAACTTTGAAGAACACGTTATATGAGTTGTAGTGATTCCCTCTCTCTATTTGTTAAATGGTTATATTAATGGTCCTTAGTTAACAAGGTGATTGTGAAAATTAAATTAACATGTAAAATAAGCTCAGAACAATGTATTAATTTATTGTAATAAGTTATAGTTATTATTAATTTTCTTAGCAGAGACCTAAAATCTCTAATTTTAAAATATGCTTAATTTTGTAAGTATTTCATGAAAACCCTCTTTGAACCTTTCCCTTCAAATATTCCAGTTATTCATATAGCAACAAATTACAATTTTATACTTGTTTTGCTAACATAGCTACCCCAGTAGGGTGTATTACAAATGATCCTGGTGATCAAAACTAATGAATGCTGTCTGAGAGTACAACAAATAATCACATAGAATTTAGAATAATTCCACTCTATCCAAACCAGGTGAGATAATCAGAAAAAGATGATCTCTCAATTCTGAAGAATTATGCTTGGAGTTGAGAAATAAAGTGGAATAAGAATTGTACTATCCATTCTGAGAACCCCCAGGCTCTTATAAGTCCTATATACAATACAGGAGAAGGGAAAAAGAAAAGGAAATTTGCAGAGATGTGTTGACATAGTTGGATCAGAATCAGACCTGGGATTCATCTGAACCACCTGGGAAAGGCTGTTAAAATACAGACGACAGGATTCCATCTGCTGAGATTCTGTATCAGTAAATCTTTGATGGGCCAGTTATTTGTGTTTAACACTTCTGATGATCCTGAAGGACCCTGAAATTTGAGCTCTACTGAGTAAGACTAATAGAAGGAACAAAGAAAGATCTAGGTATAGTCCTGAGGACAGTCAGGCCTTAAACTCAAATTCTTAGGTGTAAATGGTAGAGGAAAGAGGCTGTTTTTAGTTCTTTGTTTAATTTATTTGATTTTAATATTAGTTTCTATGTTTCATATATTAAAATTGTGGTTAATTGAAGACTATTAAACTTGGTTCTGTTAAAGTGATTATGAATTTATTATCTATCCATTCATCATTTATATATCCATTATCTATCAATCATTTTTCTGTCATCTATCTATCATATATCTATTAATCTCTCTATTTACCTATCTCCATCATCTATTACCTACCCACATGTTTGCAATGAAAAGGTATTCTCAATATAATTGTCCTGACTACCTAAAATATGATTAGGAAGATGAAAATGAAAAAACAATGACCCAAACTAAATATTTACTTTATTTCATCATTTGTGCAAATTCTTATGGTACTATATAATGATGAAAACAAACAACAAATAAAGTAAACAAAGAAAAGCTAAAATAAATACTTTCACAGAAATTAAAATTATTAATATCTCCTTATTACTTTCTATAATTAAAGGCTTGTTTTCTGGCTGATAGTCTTTTTTCTAATATACATAAGCATTTTTATTTTTCATATAAAGTTTTATCTATACCTAAGCCTATGCATATGTATACATATAAATCAATATTGTATGACTTTTTTGTTTTTAACCACTGATTATGCCCACTTAATAATAAATTACAATAAAGAAGATGAAAAACAAAAGCTGCATTTATTTGAATCAGAAATAGTACCATATTTCTTCTAAATAATTTTCTGATGACACAGATTTACTATTGTTTTATAGTGTTTAGTATTCTTTATCACTGAGGACACATTCCAAGACACCAAGCGGTTTTCTGAAACCAAGTATAGTAAAGAACATCAGATAGACTCTTTTTCCTATACATACTTATGATAAGGTTTAATTTATAAATTGGGCACATTAAATTATTAAAAACTATAACTAATAACAAAATAGAACAATTATAACAATATATTATAATAAAACTTATGTGAATTTGGTGTCTCTTTTTTTCCAGTACCTTTTTATATTTTTCAGTCTAAACCTATTCCTGGATCTGCTTAACCAGTGCTTATTTGGCAATAAATTGCTTGCATCACTCATTTCAAGGGATCCCTTGCTGAAGTCTTTGTAATAGGCTCAATACTTTCTGATGCATCACATTGCCATCAACCTTAAACACATTTTCTGTTCATGTCTTCCATCCACAAATTTAATGTCTTTCTACCTTAACTTATCACACTCTGTGACCGTAACTTCTACAGTTTGAGGTGTGACAGAAAAATTGGCATGAATTTTTTTCCTTCTTCACAATATCAAATGTAACAATATAAATTGATATGTGTATCTAGTGCATTGCTTAAAAAATTTTTCTTTGAAAACACATTGAATAATGCATTTGAAATTCATCCACGTTTTTGTCTATCAGTAGTTCATTCCTTCTTTTACTGAGTAGTATTCCACTGTGTAGATATATCAGAGTCTGTTTATCTATTCACCAGTTGAAAGACATTGGGGTTCAAATTTTTGTGTGGTGAAAGAAGCCAGACTCCAGAGATATACGTTATGTGATTCTCTTTGTGGTATCTGAGAAATAAAACCCTAGTGTTAGGAAACAGGTTTGGGGTTGGCAAGAACTGGAGATAAGGAGAAGAATGATTTTTATTTATTTTTTAATTTAATAATTTTAATTTAAATTTTTAATTTAAAATTTTTAATTGTTGTTCAACTACAGTTGTCTGTATTTTCTCCCCACCCCTTCCTCCCACCCATTCCAAACCCACCTCCCTCCCTTGCTTCCACCCTCCCCCTTGGTTTTGTCCATGTGTCCTTTATAGTACTTCCTGAGAAGAATGACTTTTAAAGGAGTGTGTGCTAGGGCTGTTATAACAAATTATGACACATTATTTAAAACAGGAATACTTAAAGTGCTTTTGGTGAGATCTCAAATAGAAATGAGAACATGTTATTGAATACTGGAGAAAGACAGTCCTTGTTATAAAGTGACAGAAAACTTGGCTGTATTGTGTTCTCATGTTGGGTAGAAAGTTGAACTTATGAGTGACTTATTCAGATATTCAGATAAAAAGATATCTAAAAAAGTAAACTGTTGTATTTCTTCCATTTAATTTTAGAGGGTGAAAAACCAATGTTATTTACAGTCATAGAAATCTTTTAAAAAATCCTTTAAACGGGAATCCAAAATGTTTATGGCATTTAACATTTGAAGACATATTCCTATAACACACATAAAATGAAGACATATTCCTATAACACACATAAAAAACTCAGTATGAAAATACTGGAAAGTGACACTCAACAGGTTTGGGACTGATTATAACCACCATGTTAGTTTTGTCTTCTTGTATCAGAATGAGGGTGATCACACTGAATATTTTAAAATGAAAATTTGAAAGCCTGTGAAAGCAAAAAAGCATCATACCCAAACCCAAAAATTAATGCTGTCAATCTTAAGATCTACTCTATTTTATGAGAGGTGGAACTAAATGTAGAGTTAGCACTTTTTGCTAAAAAAAGTACAAAAAATTGCATAGGTCTCATAGATTTGTGCATAGATCCCAACATATAGGAAAATTAATTTTTAAAATTTTTAAAATATTGCAAATACTTTTTATAATGCTGCCTGTGACTAAATAAAAAAGCATTAAAAACAGCTAATTCTATCTTGAGACTAATTGAGTGTCCCAGAATTTAAGAAAGGTGCAGGGCATGAGGAGATGTGATAGTTCTTTACCTCTTTTTTTCCAAACACTGGAAAGGTAAAGGACTGGACTTGTTGGAAAGATTTGGACCTTAGCCTAGATTTAGCAAACAAGTTCAAAGGTTGGCACAAGAAACTTTGTTGGTCTATGTGGGATGGACATGTGGAGCAGAACAAAGCATGGATAGTTCCCCTTGAACATGTTCTTCACTAACGGTCCATTTCAAGGTGTTTAGAAATTATCTATTGATAATAGTTAAACTGTAATTTAAAAATATTTGAAAAAAGCAGTATAGAATATTCAATTAAACAGAAAAGTTCAGATAGTGAAACATGAAAATAGTAAAGATGTGATTTTATTTTATTTGCTCATTCTCTTGTCAATCAAAAATACAAGCCCATCCTACAGGCATGTGCTCTCTGTAGCCAATGTTAGACTCCATCTAGGCCACTTATTGTCACGTTGATGGCCATCAAGATACTGAGCTTGTTATTTTCCTCCCAATCATTTCTGAATTTTGCTTTCATGCCTAGTTTTATCTTCCTCTTCATCCATTGAATTGATAGGCATTGGTAGATTTTTTAAGGTTTATTTTATTCTCATTAAAGAGAGAAGGGAAGGGAGTGGAGTAGAGAGAGAGAGAGAAGCACCCATCAGCTGCCTCCTGACCATATTCCAGCTGGGGATGGAGCCAGCAACCTGGGCATGTGTCCTGGCCAGGAATCAAAGCCATGATCTTTCAGTTAAGGGACAACACTCCAATCAACTGAACACACCAGCCAGGGAGACATTGATAGATTCTTATGAAATATGGTGAATTTAAGAAGTGAACCATGTAAGCCCACACCCCTTTCTCCATTTTTCATTTCTAAGGGTGGAATTCACATCTTAGTAAAACAAAACTTTGAAAAGTTTTGTGCTAAATGAAATAAGCCAGTGGTGAAGGATAAATACCATATGATCTCACCTATAAGTGGACCCTAATCAACAAAACAAACAAGTGAGCAGAATACAACCAGAGACAGTGAAATTAAGAACAAACTGATAGTAACCAGAAGTGAGCAGTGAGGTGATAATGGGGGAAAAAGGGGGAGGGTTGTCAAGGAACATGTGTAATGGACCCATGGACAAAGCCAAAGGAGGGTAGGATTGAGGCTGGGAGGTGGGGATGGCTGGAGTGGGAGGTGGGGATGGTTGGGGTGGGGGTGAGTGGTGAGGGGAAAATGGAGATAACTGTACTTGAACAACAATAAAAAAACAAAAAACTTTGAAAATTAGAAATAAAGTTAAGAATCACAATTTCATAAATGTTGATGAACTCCTATAATTCAAAGTTTATTTCAGCTCATTAAATAACAATTTATAAATTATTTATTAAAATAATACATTTGAAAAAAAAGAATAGGTAATTCTTTTTTCATCTTTTAATAAATTCTCATTTTTAAAAGAATATGCAGAGGACAAGAATTCATGACATTTTAAAAAAGTACTTTTTTGTTCAACATATACTAAGATGATGCCTATTTGCCTTTGAAACAATATAACTACAGTGTCAAAAGGAATCACATACTAACTGGACTCAAAAAACTCCAACTCCAACACTGTATCATAGTGCTTCCTAGTTACATGATATTAATTAATGGAAAAATATATGATCTAAAAGTAAGGAAGGGCAAAGAGAATTTGTTTTCCTTCTAAGTCAGAGGAAGAGTTTGAAGGAAGATTTAATGAATGTTAGGAAACTTGTGAAGGCAAGGATATCTTAACTTTTATTGCCTTTTCTTGTTATTAGCAGTTTAGAAATCAAGTATGACACTCCATATGTATAATTAGCAATCATTTATGGGCTATGGAACAAAAACTTCATGCAAATAAAGTAAAGGAAAAGGAAATAAGTTATTATGAAAATAAACTTTATCCATGATAATAATATTAATAAATTTTACTGTATTATGCTATTAACTTTAATAAAAGCTAATTACGTGGTCAGCTGGTTACATGAATCTCTTCCAGTTATTACTCTGTTTTTTAAGCTTTAGATAAATCTTTTTATTGGAATGGAAAGCTTAAGAAACACCTATTTAAATTCTTTAGGTCCTTAAAATAGACATAGAATGGTGGAAGTGATAAACCATTTAACTAAGGGTCAGAATTTGTAGCTTCTCACCAAAGAACTTACTGATTTCCTGTAAACTGTTCAGAACCATAAGAACAGCAATGAGTTTCCCTTAGGTATTCAGGTTTACCTTACTGTATTCTGATTTTCTTTTGTAGGTCTATTCCTCCGCTATGAAAATATTTATTGGAGACCAAACAAGTTTACAGACATGACTCATTAGCTGTAATCAAAAAGAAAAAAACGGACTTATAACTTTTTAAAAAAAACAGCAAAGCTACAGAATAAGCAGAATTAGAAGTTTTTACAGTGAAACTATCTTGAAAGAAATAAAGGATACTGAAAAAATATTAACACAGGATTTAGAACTGCACTCCTACAGCTATTAGGAAGGAAGCAGGTAAGGCAATTAAGAGAGACTGGCAGAGCCAGACCCAAGTTCTCAAGTGTTTGGTGTATGTTGGCATGAAGTCATTCTGGGGGAGCATTAACAGAGATACAGTTTTGAAAGTACATATGCAATCATGTCTATCTGAGTGGCTTCAATGAAGACTTCCTAGAGGCTTTGCTTTTCAAAGGACCGAGATTATTGTATGCCTCCTGAGATGATAGCTGGAGACTGGGGATAGGCAAAAACCCCAGGTCATGTGATGCAGACACTGGCCTGCAGTGTCTGAATCATTATGGATAAAATGAGACATTCACACAGACTACCAAGTCCAGTGGAAGAAAAGGAACAGCATGGCTTTTCTCTCAAGGGGAGCAAAAGCCTTGGCTCTTGCTGTGACTGGCTTTTATTGGGTTTCTCAGCACAATACATGATGGTCCTCAATTACTATGCACAGGTTCGCCTTAGGTGGTTACCTTTCACAGAAAACGAAGGAGCCAATGCTGCTAATCACATTACAGAAGAGGGATATTTGCAAATGAAAAGGCAAAAGTGGTTGAACCAGTCACACTCATCCTTGGAAGATTTAGCATGGGTTTTAGGAAGTTACTTTGCAGTAGATGTCCTCAATTCAGGGTGAGGGAGTTTTTTAGTGAGAGCAAGACTCAAACTGGCCCAGGCAATTTGCAAGCCTGATTCTCCATGGGAGAACCTATCGGTGGGCGTGGGTCCAGTGCATCTCTGAGTGGGAGTTGGGCCCACATCACGCAGAATGGTCTCCTACAGTCATGCTCTCAGGAAATCAATGAGAATGTTGACTATATCTCCTGTCTCTCTCTCCCTCTCAATCTCTTATTCTCAACTTCACTCTCTGACTTTCTCTCAGACATTCACACATACAAATAATCAACTACGTACACCTTAACATTTCTATTAGCAGCATCACAGCTAAAATTTTTATAAAAATCTCATGGAAAGTGAAAAAAATTAAGTTTCTAGTAAAATTCAATTACTATAAAGAAAATCTGTTATTAATTTTCTTATTTATTCATCTATTCCTCAAGGAATGAAACTTTCTGATTTAAGATGCATTGATTATCCTTTTACTTAGTGTGTTATATTCATTGTTTTATTTTCACTGAAGTTTTTAAAAGCATAATTCTCTATCTAATAGCCTCAATTACTTGTCAGACTTCTGGTTTTATCTTACAAGATTTGAAGTATTTTAATTTTTAAAGAATTTTAGAAACATATTTAAAGACAGAAATAAAATATTTTATCTGGCATTGTTTCTTCCAAAGTATCTGACACATTTATGACTATGTAGTAGCATCACTTATTAGACCTGAAAATAGAATTCTCCACGTAAAAGTTGTAATTATACAGTAGAAGATTTCTGACTGTGTTTTGACATATGACAGACTTCTCATCCCAATGGGAAGAGTATCTGGAGGAGCCCTTCTCTGCCATCAGTGAGCAGTATGGCACTGGGACTAAAAGCACTAGAGTAGGAGGCAGAGAGCCATCCGTACACCTTGTAAATACGACAGATGATGGTATCTGGACAAAGCATATAGTTTTTCTAAAGCTTTCACATACCTGTTTTTACATAAATTTAGGAACTGAATATAAAATAAGGGAATAAGACTATGGGAGTTGGTCAGCTTCTTTGTTGACAATGCTTTAAGATTTTTAGTATATATATATATATATATGTATATATATATATATATATATATATATATCCCTTACTTAGTCTTGTTTTGTCAAATAACAAAGGAGTCATTTGAAAATAGCTTTCATTTTTCTTTTGTTTCCAGATAGGACTACTTCAAACTAAAAAGATTTTGCATGGCAAAGGAAACCATCAACAAAATGAAAAGACAACCCACTGAATGGGAGAACATGTTCACTTAAACATCTGATAAGTGATTTAGAGCCAAAGTTTATAAAGGATTTATACTACTCAACACCAAGAAAATAAACAATCCATTTAAAATATGGGCAAAGGCCCTGAAGAGACACTTCTCCAAAAGATGACATACAGATGGCCACTAGACATGTGAAAAAATACTGAACTTCACTAATCATCAGTACAATGCAAATTAAGATATCACCTTATTAAGTTTAAGATATCACCCAGAATTATACACCTGAAACCTATATAATTTTATTGAACAGTATCACTACAATAAACTCAATAAAATTTAAAGAAAATAGCTTTGGTTGGTGACCAAGGAATTTTGGTGAAAGGTAAAAACTTCCCACTTTCTCATATTCTTGATCAGTAGAGTCATAGCTATTTTGTAACTTATGAAAAGCAACACCATTAAGTGCCCACATTGTTCCTAAAGACAATTTCTCAATAAAAGGAACCAGTACTGCTCTGGAGAAGAGGCTGATTTTAGGACTGGGCATGGCCTGTTCAAGATGAGACTATGAAATGTCATAATATATGGGAAAGGGTTATGCCTAAAGGACTCACATGATTAGGCTCTCACTGACTGGAAACTGGGAAATTAAACAATCAGCAAAGATAATAGCCACAAAAGATTTCATCACATCCAATATATTTAATGTGTGGGTTCACAATGATACTAAAATAGTAACTAATAGCTCACTACTAGACATGTCAGTAAACTAAACCATTAATTTGAAAACTGGTACAAAAAAAGAATCAAGCATATGAATGGTTCCTAACATGACAAAAAGAAGACAACCAATTATCACATATCTTGGTGTGAAAGAAAATAACACTACCTTTGAAGTAGTCTTGTCAAAATGAAAATAAAAACTGAATCTGAATTTGTTACAGTCACCAAAAATCAGACTGTGGGCTATTTCAAAGAACATACTATTCTGTTTCTTCAACTAATAATTTCATGGGGGAGAAAGGAAATGGAGGCTATGCCAGCAGATTAAAAGAGAATGCATCAGTTGCGATACTGGAGCTTTTCCCGTTTATGTCGACCTCATCAGATGGCGCAGATGCAGATATCTCTCACTGTAGCTGGTGCACAGAGTGCTCCACAAAATTATTATTCCTTTATAGGGAAGAAAGAGAACTCTTTTCTATTTTTACCTTTTGGTGGTCTTAAAGGGAACTGCATAATGTAAAATATTTTTAAATAATAAGGTGGAATATATTATTGTAAAATATGTTATATTATTGTAAAGGTAAATAGTTTACTTTATTTCTAAAATCTGTTTTATATTTGTTAATATTTTGGAATGTCAACAACATTTCAAACCAACAGCATCCTCGGTCTGTCACGAGAGAAGGTCACCTTTCTCTCAGCAACCTGAAAGAAATGTGAGAATGGATAACATCGGACTTTTCCTGGCTTGTTTATTGTGACATTTATTGAAGAAGCTCTGTTTCACATCTTGAAACTTTCCTGGTGTCACTTTCCATTTCGTCATAATATTCAACCTCTTATAAGCTACATCTTTTAATATTACCCACTGGTGACATATTTTTATTAGAAATTTGGTTATTTACTGTTGTATTTTTAACTTTTTCAGAATTGATTTCTCTTGAGTATTGGAAGAATTTTTCATCATCAGTTTTAATCTATGAAAGCATTTTTCAAAAGAATAGGGAAAAGAACTTATGCTAGATACATAATATAGTTCAATTAATAGAAACCAAAACTCACGACAGCATCTTCAGAACATATATGATCTTCTATTTACACATATAATTAATCAAAATAGGTTACAGAAACAGAGGAAGACAAGTTTTAATTCTAAAAATGTTATTTTTAGCAGAGCTGGTAAAAGATTTCTTCAGATGCTTCTTGGTGACCTAAATATTTGAAACATATATTTGAAACATATATAAATGTATGTAGCACATAAGTGTGCATGTACAGGTATATATATATATACAAGACCCCATATATTTATTTCTAAGATACGTATATCTTTACACATAAGCACACACATATTTTGAGATTGAAGAAGAACTTCTGAACATCAGTAACTGTTCTCTGTCCCTTTAATGGCAATCTTCTTTCCAAGTTTTTGAGTTAGCAGAAGTTTCAGGAATAACTGAAAACCCCAGTGTGCAAATTTTCTAGATTCTCCCAGGACCTTCCCAGTAGCATATTTACCCTTCAGTGTGAATTGCTGAAGTAACTGTACAAATACTAATGCTGATACCTGAAAACTACATATAATCTGACCAGGGAAAGTGCATATCCCCATGTGTCTGTTATAATAATAGAAAGTATCCAGGTTTCTAATCAAAAAATAAAAATAATTAAAGTGTTTTATTTTCATTCTGTGCAGCAGAATCTACACCCAAGACACAGAACTCTCTTTGAAATTCAGAATAAGGCGATTGCTGACTGCCTTTCTATAAACTGGCCATGTTCTACCATTTACTGGAGCTTCAGCTTTGTGCTTTACTCATCCAAAGTTTACCTTTTCTTTACTGTTGTTGCTCTTAGAAAACTAATTCCTGTGGCTTTTGAGTCTTGAGAGTTTTCCCCAATAATTTCTCATTTCTTTTGAACAGTGAGATTATAAAAATGAGCAAGAATACATGACAACGTTATTCAGGTATCTTAAGGTCTAGTGGGGGAGATGGTATTAAAAATCATAAAAAAGAAGTTACACGGTATATCAGTATATAAGAGAGTCATTTATCCTGGTGTTGTGGGGCCTGTCCTACAGGAGCAACACTGAACTGAGATAGGAATGATGACAAGTATGTAAGAAAGGAGAGATCATATATAGAGATACTTTGATGGGAGAAAGTATCTTGAGAAATGTTGGTAAATCAAGCTGGGAAGACAGGTAAAGTCTTACCAGGTTCATAGAACACCATCGTGGTTGAAGTTGGCGTTTATTTTGCTGGCCACTTTCTGAATTCACCTCATAATTTGGGGGCATTTCCCCAGTGTAGCCTTGGGTGGGATACTGATTCTGTTCTTCCCCTATAGACAACAAAGGGGTTTGGGTGTTTCCTCTCCCCACCCTGTGGCACTGGTTAAATGGACACCTCCACATGAGACTTTGCCCTTCAGAAATCAGCACTTTGTATTTAGACCTTATTTTCAACTTTGAGTGGTTTATTAAATCTAAGACCTATCTTAATTTTCCTGAGTAACTTCTTCTATCTATCTATCTATCTATCTATCTATCTATCTATCTATCTATCTATCTAGTGAGGATTTCTTGATACACAACCTTCAGACATGAAACATAACTATTTATCTTCTTTTTACTTAGTCTACATATGAAAAGTGTAAGAAAGTGAATCCTTGATGAATAGCTCCATTACATCCACCAACTCTGTGAAGCTCTGTTCTGAGAGAGGCTGTAATTCTAAAACAACTCTCCAGAAACATCTCGTGTGAACAAATAACCAGTTCTGCGGTTTTATGAAGTCATCACCATCCTGGTATTACACAATGGCATATGTGTTTTCCTAGTATGATGGTTAGCCACATGTGCCAATGTGGTCTAAGGGATGCCCAGATAGGTGGTAAACATTATTTCTGGGTGTGTCCCTGACAGTGAATCCAGAAGAGATTAACATTTTAATCAGTGGCCTGAGTAAAGGTCACCCTTACCGATTAAGGTGAGCATTGTCCTATCACCTGAGGGTCTGAATAGAACAAAAAGGTGAAGGAACATAAAACATCAATAAGAAAAGAATGCATTCTAATCAGATCCATGACTATCTTATTTTTATGGAACTTAATAACCCACAAAAATTTTTATAGTATTTTATTCTTTTTCTCTTTAAAAACAAGAAACGAAGAAACTATATTAAGATATAGCAATAAATTTAACTAGGAGGAAATTTTACTAATTTGAAAATCAAATGTGTATAAAGCCATGCCACTATACTAGAAATAGCTGTTTAATTTTTTTCAGGATAGAAGTGCTGATGAGATAGAATACCTATCATTACATGAAAGTTATTTCATAATTCATCATGTCAATAAAAAATAATGAAGAGATACTTAAGAATTCTGTGCCTTATTTTTTTAAATATACTTTATTGATTATGCTATTACAGGTGTCCCATTTTTCCTCCTTTATTCCCCTCTGCCCTGCACACCCCTCCCACCCATATCACCCCTCCCCTTTAGTTCATTCCCATGGGTCATACATATAAGTTCTTTGGCTTCTATATTTCCTATACTACTCTTAACCTCCCCCTGTCTATTTTCTACCTACCATTTATGCTACTTATTCTCTGTACCTTTCCCCCTCTCTTCCCCCGCCTACTCCCCCACTGATAGCCCTCCATGCGATCTCTATTTCTGTGATTCTGTTCCTGTTCTAGTTGTTTGCTTAGTTTGTTTTTGTTTTAGGTGTGGTTGTTAATAACTGTGAATTTGTTGTCATTTTACTGTTCATATTTTTTATCTTCTTTTTCTTAGATAAGTCCCTTTAAAATTTCATATAATAAGGGCTGGGTGATGATGAACTCCTTTAACTTGACCTTATCTAGGAAGCACTTGATCTGTCCTTCCATTATAAATGAAAGCTTTGCTGGATAGAGTATTTTTGGATGTAGGTCCTTGCCTTTCATGACTTTGAATACTTCTTTCCAGACCCTTCTTGCCTGAAAGGTTTCTTTTGAGGAATCAGCTTATAGTCCTATGGGAACTCCTTTGTAGGTAACTGTCTCTTTTTCTCTTGCTGCTTTTAAGATTCTCTCCTTATTTTTCATCTTGGGTAATGTAATTATGATGTGCTCTGGTGTGTGTTTCCTTGGGTCCAACTTCTTTGGGACTCTCTGAGCTTCCTGGACTTCCTGGAAGTCTATTTCCTTTGCCAGATTGGGGAAGTTCTCCTTCATTATTTGTTCAAATAAGTTTTCAATTTCTTGCTCTTCCTCATCTCCTTCTGGCCCCCCTATTATTCAGATGTTGGAACATTTAAAGATGTTCTGGAGGTACCTAAGCCTCTCCTCATTTTTTTGAATTCTTATTTATTCGTTCTGTTCTGGTTGAATGTTTCTTTCTTCCTTTTGGTCCACACGGTTGGTTTGAGTCCTGTTTTCCTTCCTGTTACTGTTGGTTCCCTGTATGTTTTCCTTTATTTCACTTAGCATAGTCTTCATTTTTTCATCTAATTTGTGACCATGTTCAACCAGTTCTGTGAGCATCCTGATTACCAGTATTTTAAACTGGGCATCTGATAGGTTGGCTATCTCTTCATTGCTTAGTTGTATTTTTTCTGAAGCTTTGATATATTTTTTCATTTAGACCATTTTAGTCTTGGCGAGTCAGTTACGTAGTGAGGGTGGGGCCTTAGGTTTTCACTTGGGCAGGGTAAACCACGTGGCAGGGTTGGGATGCTGTATGTGGGGGAGGGGTTCAAGAGGGAACAGTGCTGTTTGCTCCTCTCTCTGCCGGCTCTCAGTCACTTCCCCTGCTACCCACAATCAAACTGAGCCCTTCTGGTGCTGATTCCTTGGTGTGTGGGTTTGTGTATATTCTAGGACCCTGTGGGTCTCTCCAGTGAACTCTCCTGTGAGGCTGGGAGTCTCTCCTGCTGCCGCCTCAACCCCCACAAGTGTTTTCAATCAGAGGTTTGAGGCTTTATTTCCCCACACTGAAACTCTGGGTTGTGTGGTCTGTCTTGTTGCCCAGTTATTCCTCCTAGTTTATCTGCATGTCAATATGGGACCACCCAGTCTGCAATCTGCTGCCTCGCCAGGGGTCCGCCAGCTGCCCCCTTGCCCGCCCCAGGCCTTTAGTGGCTGACTTGCCTCAAGTTCTCTCCTTCCGGCTGCCCATCTCCACCCCTCCTACAGTCTAGATGAATGTTTCTTCTTTAACTCCTTGGTTGTCGGACTTCTATACAGTTCAATTTTCTGTCAGTTCTGGTTGTTTTTTGTTTTTAAATTTGTTGTTGCCCTTGTTTTGGTTATGTGAAGAGGTACAGTGTATCTACCTATGCCTCCATCTTGGCCAGGAGTCTTTCATTAGTGTCTCAGAATTCTGTGCTTTAGATTAGTAAAAGTTATTACAGGCTAAAAATGTATATATTAAAGTTTCATTACTTAGCTTTACATTTTTAGAAAACTGAACAATACTGAGTAATAATATCTTCATTTATTTTATTCATACATTTTTCATTTTAGTGTGCTTTATGCCCTAAATATTTTTGAATTATATCTTCAGATTTATTTCATTGTTTTTAAAAATAATAAAATAGTTGTTACTTGAAAATCACCAATATGTCTTTTATCAATATTTTTGGTTTTAACCAGGACTAGGAATTATCATTGAAATTTGAAATAATTAGAATACATTGGTATAAAATTTAGAGATCTATTTAACTTGAATTGTTCTAGACAGTCTCAAATATTCATCCATTCATTGAAAAATATTTACGAAGTATCTATTATGTGCTAGGCACTGTTCTAATAGTATTCATGAAAACTATAAATTTACTATCACTTACACACTATAATTTTGAAATTCATCTAAGTAAAATGTTAAGCTACTTAACATCTGTTGAGTGATGTCATTTAAATAATGCCAAATAGTTAATATATTCAATGCATTTAATATTTTCTATACAACTGTTCATTGATAAGCTGAATTTGGAGCAATTATAAACTTAAATGTGGTCAAATTTATCAGTTTTTATATTCCCCCCAAAATGTTTTAACCCTCTTTTACAATGTTTTCATATTTTATGACTGTGTCATCTTGCTTTTTTAACTATTTTTCTTTCACCTTAATTTTTAATTGACTCTTACATTAGTCATTAATGTTGTTATTATCATTCTCATTTTAATATTATTATTTTATAGTCAATGTTTATTTAGGTGTATATATATTTATTCATTTCTTTTTTAATAATTATTTCTTAAGTACCACTTTTCCCTTCTGGGAATTTATTTCTTGCTGAAATATACCCCTTAACAGTTCTTTTAGGAAAGATCAGCACATTTAAACTTTGTCAGAAACTGCCTTCAAATCCATTATTCTCTTGTCATATATCTGAGCTGATTATAGACTATTTTGCTGAGTTATTTTTTTCTCTACACTTTGGAATTATTATTCAGTTGTCTTCTACTAGTCATTAATGTTGTCAGATTGCTGTTTCTATTTTGGTAATTTCTCTTTTCTCCCAGTAGAATTTAAAGTTCTCTCTTTGTGTTTGGTATTCTGCAGTTCAACTATAATTCACCTAGAATGATTTGTTTTTGTATTTCTGGTTGGAATTTTTCTCTTTCAAGTTGAATGTTCATTGTTTTCAGTTCCATAAAGTACTCTAAATACTTTTATCTACCCTTTTAAAAAATTTCCTTCCCAAACTTCAATTAAATGTACTTTGGAATTTTCCTATTGTTCGGTTCTCTGAACAGCTTTCACCTTCTCACACTTTCTTCCTCTTTTCCTATTTTTGTTTTATTGTAGATATTTTCTGCAGCTTTACCTTACAGTTCACCAATTTCCCTCTAATAATGTAAAATCACTGTTCCTTACAGATACATGACAGAAATCTACTTAATATGTAGGCTTTATGTATTTTTCCAAGTTTTTGATAAAGACATTAATCATGTGGAGGCCCAGAAAAAATCACATTATTATTTCATACTTAAATTTTCCTGTAGTTTATTGTGATTAATTTAAATTTTACTCATTCTGTATGGTCACTCAACCTATTCTTTATTTACATAAGTGTGCTTTTTATCCAGCCTATATTCCTCTGTCAACCAAAGTAAACCATAAGAAATGGTTAAATTGATGGAAAATGATGTTAAATGTCCTTAATTAAGATAATCTATATCATCTGCATTTCTTTGATTAACAAACTGATAAAGAAGGGAAATAAAATCTGTCTCATTTATTTGGTCAGTGGATACACATTATCTTTCTAAAATTACAAACTGTTTATGCAAGTTTTAAGAAACTACTGTGCTTCTTGTCCATCTTGGGTCTCAAAGGGGACTTTTTACCCTGTAATTTATAAAACGTAGTTTAAAATAAGGACTGTATTTACTCATCTTGATTTAGCATCTTTTTTCATCATCATTCTAAACAACTGTTTGATTCAATTTGATTACTTAATTTCAAGATTTTCAACTGTGAGTGTGGTATGTGTACAGACCCAAATACTGTACATTTAGGAGATCAAAGGAAATGCATTTAATGTCCATTCTCAGGTTTTCACCTTTTCTTTTCTTCAGTATGACTAGTGACTGTAGCATATCGTGGCCGGCAGACAGTGCAAGGGACTATTACTTCAGAAGGAAGTTTTCTGCCAAAGATATCATGCTGCTTGATCTTTACTTACCATAATACCTCAAAAACCTTGTGAAACTGGCTTTGGTTTCCTGTACCGTGGGCTTTCTCCAGGCCAGGGCCAGGCTAACTTGCCACCTTTGTGCCTCATGAATCGCACTTGACTCTAGAACAGTCAGCCTGTGTGAGCTTCTCTATTTTCTCTCTACCCTCCTCCACTTCCTCTCATGCCCTCTGAGGAGCTGGGATGTACCTTGTGTGGTGAGTGGTGGGCTAAGCAAGCATACCAGGGCTCTTGGTGATCGTCTTGGCTGCATGCACTCTGCTGGGTCAATAAACACCAACTTCAGGGTCCTACCTCCACAGGATGCTCCTCTGGCTTGGGCATGAGAACAGGTATCATGTGAGGTTAATAATTAAAACAAGTTAAAGCTGAAATCCTTCCAGAACCTACAGCCCTGGCATGTGCCCCAGGAATAGAACGAGCAACCTTTTGCTCTGCAGGACGTCGCCCAACCAACTGGGACACATTGGTCAGGGCTGTTTCTGACCCATTTCATTGTTATCAGGAGGAATTCTCAGTTGCCAAAACAGACTCTGGCTAACTTCTAGCAGGGAAGAAATGAATGGAAGGCTGTGGATAACTCACTGTATCATAGAGAGGGCCAGACTCAGAACAGAACAGCCAGGGGGATGACCCATTGATCTCCTAGAAAGGTATGAGAGGACACTGGTGCCACCATTCCTATGTTCCAGAGGTGCTGTTGGCCCTGCTGGGGCAGGTGATGGGGGTCCTGATGGGGTGCCCCTGCCACAGCTGCCTGGGGGAGGCCATCTTGCTGTGATGGCAACCACTGATCCCAAGTTTTCTAACAATGTTTTGATGAAAAGAGAAGTATTATGTCAATAAGAATATGATAGATGTGTGAAGACATTGAAATGCTAGGCCTGACAACTTACATGAGATTTGGCTGGTTGATTTAAAGAATCATTTGGAGCCACTAAAGTTTGTTAGGCAAGGAAGTTGCATGAACACATTTAGTTTTGAAAAGGAATTTAGGATTCACTGTGAAAAATGGATAAAGATTGATGACTAGAGGCAAGAAAGTATTGTGGTTAAAGTTTTACACAGGAAGTAATTACACAGGACTTCACAGTAGATTAGTTATAGGGGCAATGATGGAGTCAAGGCACATGCCGATGCTGACGTAGGCAAGTGTCAAGATTGTTTAGGAAACATCCAGTTGTGAGCACGACATGCATGGGCTGCTGGCGGGATAGCTGAGTGGGGGTGCCCAGTCACAGATCTGCAGTTTAGGAGGAAACTGTGGCCTGCCTATGATAGAAGTCAGGAAAGTATATGAAAACTTCCAAGGAGAGGGTAAAAATAAGAAGACCAAGAAACAGAGGGCTGGGGAAACCTAGAAGACTGTGGTATTAAGAAAGTGAAAAGAGTCTGTCAAGAATGAGGAGGTAGCTGACACCCTCTTAAGATGCTAAGAGAAGAGCAGTTAAGACTGAAGAATGTGAAAGGAGGTGGCGACAACATCATGTTCTGAGAGCATTTCAAGGAATTGAGTAAATAAATGATGGCATATACATAAGATGAAATATAATTAAGCTTTTGAAGCATATGACTTACATGTATTTAAAGTAGGAAACATAATCTTGAAAGTGAAAAGTGACAGGCACAGTAATAGGCTATTCCTGTGAATTTTTAAAATACAAGAATATGTGATTGATATTGCATGCTGTTTTACAGACAGGCACAGACAGAAAGACACAGACACACATACATGTATGAGAAGTTAGGAAAAGACTGGAAAGGAACACATCCTTAAGATACTGGGTCCTTCTATTAAAGATTGACAACAATGGAAAGTGTAGGTATGGATTTGAACTACATTAGAGAAATTTTACTTTTTTAAATCAAAGACATTATCTAAAGCAGAGTGACAAAATAGGAGCATGTATTAAATATTAGTGGTAAGGGAGTCTTAATCTCTGAACTCATATGTTTGCAACATTTCATAATTTTCTAAAGACTTATACTAAATTTACCCCAGAGGTATAGGTAGAAAATATAGTCTGATTTTACTAGGAGTCAAATTTTTTTTTAAAAGATTTTATTTATTTATTTTTAGAGAGGGAGAAAGAGAGAGAGAGAGAACATCAATGTGTGGTTGCTGGGGGCCATGGCCTACAACCCAGGCATGTGCCCTGACTGGGAATCGAACCTGCAACACTTTGGTTCGCAGCCCGAGCTCAATCCACTGAGCTACGCCAGCCAGGGCTAGGAGTCAAATTTTTTGATATTTAAGAAACCCACATTTATCTGAGTATGAGGAGCAGGGCAATAAGAACAACCAATAATTACAATTTTGTAAAGAAATATATTAGCCAAACATTTAAGTTATTTTCAATATAAGAATAAAATTATACAATTTTCATTCCTACCATAATGTATTACTCTTTACTAAACAAGCTGACCTATGTTGTTATGGGTATAATTATAACAGCTTACTAAAAATAACTTAAGTAGAAAAATAAGATACTGTGTATTAATTTAAATCAGCCTAGCATTTTTTAATGTTGATACTTAATTATGGACATAGTTACTTCTCTAAATTTAACAATGTGTATAATTTGTTACATCTGTTATATTTTTAAGTAAAAAGGTTTTTGTTGAACAATTTTTTAAAGATTTTATTTATTTATTTTTAGAGAGGGGAAGGGAGGGAGAAAGAGAGAGAGAGAATCAATGTGTGGTTGCCTCTCACATGGCCCCCACCAGGGATGTGGCCTGCAAACGCAGGCATGTGCCCTGACTGGGAATCGAACCTGTGATGCTTTGGTTCGCAGTCCATGCTCAATCCACTGAGCTATGCCAGCCAGGGCTTTGTTTTGTTTTTAAACTCAGGCTTGATTTGACTATTTCATCAATTTAATGATCAAAACTTCTTACTTAAGCCCTGGCTGGAGTAGCTCAATGGATTGAGCACGGGCTTAGAACCGAAGTGTCGCAGGTTCGATTCCCAGTCAGGGTACATGCCTGGGTTGCAGGCCATGACCCCCAGGAACCGCACATTGATGTTTCTCTCTCTCTCTCTCTCTCTCTCTCCCTCCTTTCCCTCTCTAAAAATAAATAAATAAATAAAATCTTTAAAAAAATAAAAACAAAATAAAAACAAAACAAAAACAAAAATAAATTTTGACTTGACAGAGAAATGTAAAATTTCTTAGCATATCTAATTTTACTTTAAATATCTAAAAAGTTACATATTTTTCTAGATAATAGAGATACCAAATAAATGCTTGTTTAATTATGATACTGTATATCTTATCTCTTTTTTGCCTATTATCTACTTTGAAACTATTCCTAATTGCCATTAATCTAATTTATTAAAAGCTAAAAAGACTTATCAGAAATGAAAAAATCTAAATATTTCTATAATATGAAAGTCATAGTCCTTAAGTAGACTGACTAAAAAAAACCCCAATAAATTGCTACCAGAATAATAAAAAGAAAAACTGCCCTCAGAGAACTTAATGAGCCTTAGACTTCATAAACGTTATTTATATCTGCATCCATTGACCAGTTTTAATTGTCAGCCATTCCAAACGAAAACCTGCAAATAAGCTCTGCTGATTTACATCGAGCTTTGACTGCAACTATAATAGTGTTTTAACATATAATAATAGCAGAGATGAAAATCTGACAAGGAGAACACAGGTCTTCTGCAGGAGACTGTCAAGAGTAATTTCAAATACATTTTGACTTAGTATTCTGATTTCCCATTGCTAGAGTCTCTCCTATTTTGGATCCTGGTGTCTATATGTTGCAGTGATATTTGATATGTTGCAGTGTGAAAATTATGAAATCAAGTTCAAGGTCACCAAAAGATATTGTTACATACAGAAAATAGTAACTTATTCTGATTAAGGAATGGTCAGATGAGACAAAATAGCTTTCAGAATTTTTCTGTAAATAGAGCATAGCTTATACAGAACATCTGTATGTATCTCAGGTCCCCCAAATTTGACACTTGTGCCCTTAACCAACGATTCTACACTCATCTCTCAGACTCTCAAAACTGAGAATGGTTCTGTCATTCCCATCTGTCATGAATGATCAGGGATCAGTTCCATCTAAGAAAACTTTCCCCAGAATGAATCCTTTTCTGTGACACACAAACTCTTTTTGGAAAACAAACTTAATTGTAAAGCACCAACCTTTCTTCGATATTCATTATCTATGAGCATTTATTAGTGCTGTAGAAAATTATATTACAATTTTCTTTTAATTATCTTCCTGAAGATATACATCATTTCCAGATGACAACTGAAAAACTTTCAAATGACTACCAGCCATAATTATGTTATGCTATTTATTCCAAAGCTCCAGTAGCTATTCATAGTCACTGAGTATTTATTAATGTCAGTTTCAAATAGTGACACTTTCCTAACCTTGTCTATAAACTATGAGAGTAGAGCATATATATGTGAATATTGATGACTTTATTTTGGTGGGTTATATAATGTTGTTTTGGAAAAGTTTCTTTCAGTTGACTTGCAATCTACATGAATAACAAGTATGTACAATATATATATATATATATATATATATAGTGTGTGTGTGTGTGTGTGTGTATATATATATATAGTGTGTATATATATATACACACACACACATAGACATATAGAAGGAGTTAGGTTACAAGAGGTATTCTAGGGACATAAGCATATAATTGGTCAAAGAATAAAGGCCCCACAGGACTGTGGGCATTCCTCTGTCTGGAATAAAAGAAATAATAAAGAAATTATATAGGAAAAAGAAAAAACAATATGATATTTAGAGAATAAATAGAAAGCTTTCTCCCTTTTGAGAAAGTAGAGATTCTGTATGTGATTGCAGGTTTTGAGAGTAAGTGGAACACATAGGCACATATGTGAGACAGCCGGAGGCCTGCAGAGTACTTTTCAAATATAAGTAAGTGTCCAACGATATTATTTCACGGATGTTACTGTGTTAACATAGGAGTGGCAGTGTAGGAGAAGCCCAGAGAGAATCATAGCCACATGTACAGACTCATAAGCATGATTAGGTTATGCACTGGAGGAAAGTGGCATGTTATTATAATTTTCATATACCGAACCCATTTTTTGAGCAAGCTCAAGATAAATGCGACCTTTTACTATCACTGGTGATGTGATTGAAAAGAATTCCTGGAGTAAGTGCAGCTATGGGATGCTTCCAGCAGGGGGAAGCAGACCCCTTCATGGTGGGGTTAGCTGATTTCAAAGACCTTGCATTTGCAACCTGCAATTACCAGGGAGTTAGTTGGTTTGTTGGCTTCTCCGAGTTGTCATTCCCCAAACATGGCTGTGCTAACCCAAATTCTTAATCTTCCTTCTGTAGACATTTATCTCTTCAACTTGCACTTTTTTATTTTTCTGATGGAGGCAGTGCATATTTTAGGAGCAGCACATGAAGGGATACAAAGCAAAATGGACTACTCTAGTCTAGTCCTTAACACATCTCAATTAATGATTTATACCCCAGACTCCCTGCAGAGTCTGGACCCTGGAACCACAGACTACTTGGTAGTCACCCCCAAATCTGTGTATGGCCATGGACGTTTTGGTGGTACAAACATGATGCTGAGCTCCTCGCAGCTTTGTCTGTGGCTATGCCCTTTATTTTCTCTTTGTCTTGTCCAGTTGCAAGAAGGAGAGCTGGCCAGTATTACCTAACCATGTTTATGTACTCAGAACCCCAAGTTTGTTGTGACGCCTACTCAACAAGTGGAGCTGCTGCTACCCACATGCCTGGTCTTGCTCCACACATCAGAGCTTTCTCCCAGCTAAACTGAGATCCACTAGGATTGCTGAGTTTCTTACAGAAACTCGATCTCATCACTCCAGGGCTGATATCTCTACTTGGACTTGAAAACAAGCTCAGAATAATGGATAAATACATATAATTAACACCAACTGGAATAAAAATGGACCTTAATATTTGAATTTATAAATTCATAGTTTCCCAAGTACCTTTCTAGAAACAACTCCTACCACAAATTATTTATTATATTTTCATATAATATTTGTTGTTATCATTGTTTTGTTTGTTTCTTTGTTCTTTGTGGTTTATGAGTCTAAAAGGTTATGGTAGCCTTATAGTTTCATTTGCAAAACAAACAGAAATAACTACTTAGGACCATTGGCCATGCTATGGATAGGGGATTTTAAAGAGTATGTGTGTGAGAGAAAGAGAGAGAGAGGACAAGAAATCCATTTTGATACAATCAAATTCAAGATTTTTAAAGACACAACCAATGGTTAGTGGCACCTAGAGGACTGAAGGGAGGCAGCACAGTTGGGTGGAAAGTGAGCCAGACAAGCCTGAAGTTGCATGGATGCTGCCACGTGCCAAAATGAACAGAGGAGATCACACTGAAGCTGGCAGAGGAGGTTTGAGATGGGAGTCGCAGGGCCACTGTGTACGGTTATTCACCATGAACACTGGCCTGTGTGGGGACTTTGAGAGTAGTGCCCAGATGTGTGCAGTGTGCAAACTTCTTAACTACATGTGGTGGCAGTGGACATGACAGGTGACAAAAAGAACTCCAAGCAATTTCTCAAAATTATTTACGAGATTATGGGATCATACAACTTCATGTACAAAAAGTACCTGCAGTATTTAGTTTGGATAAAAACAGAAAAGATGACCACAGAATACTGAGAATCTCATAGTAGTGAGACACTGGCTGTGCTCTGTGTCCTATCAACTCAGCTTTTCCTCTGTATACTTACACTGCAATTTTGCTATCAGAACTATGCCTAGTTTCCACTCCCTTAATTTCCTTCTGTCTCTGGGTTTCTGTGCCATGTTGCTTTTACTGCTCCCTTGAAATAATTCTCACTTTTTCCTTCTTCTTTCCTAATGGCTGAGCCTCCTTCAAGTTAGCCTCCTGCTCAGCCCTCTTGTTTAATAACATTAAACATAGAAGGTCCATTACCACACACACATACCACAAAAAGGCATAAAGATATATATATATATATATATATATATATATATATATATATATTCAATAAGCACTTACTGCCTACTTCCCACTACAAGTGGTAGGAAAGCCACTCTTTCCTGAATGGTTATCTCTTCAATGTAAATTTTATTCTCTTCCACATTAAACAATAAATTCAGGACTATGTTTCCCATTGACTGGATTTAAGAATGCTATATTATGCTTCTGTTTTTTAAAGAGTATCTCAGTCTGTGTGATATGATTGAAGGTAGCTGGAGGTGTCCAAACCTGTATAAAATCATTAGCATTTACACCAACAGTTGAGAAGCTGTTTCAACCAAATCTCTTACATTTTGTTACCTAGAAAAAATAATATTGATTTTACTCATGTGGCATATGTGCCTGGACTGTTGAACTCCTACTTGTTTTCCCAAACATTGCTGAGGCACTTTCTGTACTTCTATGTCCTCCCTTGGTTTGTACAACTTGTTTCAGAAGGTAAATGTTTGCTACACTGTCTGTAAAAGCCTTGAGGCAGTGACCTGAGATTACTCAGCACAGTGCCCAGCAAACTCTTCACAGGTAGAGAGTATGCAATAACTGTTTTCTGAATTGGACTGAGAGAGGAAAGCAACTACAGCGCATTTCCTCTGCCCGTCCTCTATTTCCACATGTGGTTGTTTTTTAAACATTTCCATGATTTTCTAACAGTTCTGCTAAGAAAGTATCATCCAGAATGACTCAGAGAGAAAACAATTGAAAATGGCTTTTCATTGCCCAGCACATCTTGTACAAAACTGTCTGTTGCAATAATTTAATATTTATATTTCAGCTGACTCTGTTTATTTATTTTTTATTTTGGGGGCCCACTACTTATTATTTAGTTCTTTTTTTCTTTTGATTTAATCTTTATGGTATATTTTCCCATTACCATTTAGTCCCTTTATACCCCTTTTTCCCCAGCAATCCACACACTGTTGTTCATATCCATGAGTCCTTTCCCCTTTTTGCTCAGTCCTTCCACTCCCTAACCTGCCCACTACCTGTCATCTGCTCTCAATCTATGAGTCTCTCTTTTGCTTGTTAGTTCAGTCTGTTCATTAGATTCCACATATGAGTGAAATCATATGGTATTTGTCTTTCTCTGACTAATAATTTCACTTAGGATAATGTTCTACAGGTCCATCCATGCTGTCATAAAAGGTAAAATTCTCTGCTTTTTTTATGGCCGAGTGGAATTCCATTTTATAAATGGCCCATAGTTGTGTTATCCACTCAGCTGCTGATGCACACTTGGGCTGCTTCTATATTTTGTTGATTGTAATAATGCTACAATGAATATGGAGGTTCCTTTCTTTTTTTAAAAAATATATTTTATTGATTATGCTATTACAGTTGTCCCATTTCCCCCCTTCTCTCCCCTCCACCCTGTACCCCCTCTCCCACCCACGTTCCCCCCTTTAGTTCATGTCCATGTGTCATGCTTATGAGTTCTTTAGCTTCTACATTTCCTCTACTATTCTTGTCCTCCCCCATCTATTTTCAACCTACATTCTATACTACTTATTCTCTATACCTTTTCCCCCTCTCTCCTCCTCCCACCACCCTGCTGCTAACCCTCCATGTGCCCTCCATTTCTGTGGTTCTGTTCCTGTTCTAATTGTTTACTTAGTTTCTTTTGGTTTTGCTTTAGGTGTGGTTGTTAATATTTGTGAGTTTGCTGTCCTTTTACTATACATGTCTTTTCTTTATCTTCTTTTCTTAGATAAGTCCCTTTAGCATTTCATAAAATAAGGGCTTGGTGATGATGAACTCCTTTAACTTGACCTTATCTGAGAAGCACTTTATCTGCCCTTCCATTCTAAATGAGAGCTTTGCTGGATAGAGCAATCTGGGATGTAGGTCCTTGTCTTTCATGACTTGGAATATTTCTTTCCAGCCCCTTCTTGCCTGTAAGGTCTCTTTGGAGAAATCAGCTGACAGTCTGATGGGAACTCCTTTGTAGGTGACTGTCCCCTTATCTCTTGCTGCTTCTAGGATTCTCTCCTTCGTTTTTACCTTGGCTAATGTAATTATGATGTGCCTTGGTGTGTTTCTTCTTGGATCCAACTTCTTTGGGGCTCTCTGAGCTTCTTGGATTTCTTGGAAGACTGTTCCCTTTGCCAGAATGGGGAAGTTCTCCTTTATTATTTGTTCAAATACGTGCTCAATTCATTGCTTTTCCCCTTCCGATTCTGGTACCCCTGCAATTCGGATATTGGAACGTTTAAAGGTGTCTTGGATGCTCTTACGCTTTTCCTCGATTTTTTGAATTCTTATTTCATCATGCTTTCCTGCTTGGTTGATTCTATCTTCCTTCTGGTCCACTATATTGTTTTGAGACTCAGATTCCTTCCTTTCACTATTGGCTCTCCTCTGCGTATCTTCCTGCATCTCTTTTATGCTAACCTGCATCCTTTCATCTTAATTGCGCCCCAAATCAGCCAATTCCGTGAGCTTTCTGATCACCAGTGTTTTGAACTGCGCATCTGATAGATTGGCTATTTCTTGGTCACTCAAAAGGAGGAGTCCTGGGGAACTGATCTGCTTTGTTGAAAACATATTTTTCCCTGTCTCTCCTTTTTTTTCCCGGTCTGGTTGCTCTTGTTACGGTGGGGGGTGGAGCCTTAGGTGTTCACCGGGGCTGGACACCCCAGTTGCTAGATAGTGACGGTATATGTGGGGGTGGGAGCGGGGATGGGAGGGAACAATGGCGGTAGTTCTGTTCTCGTGGGCTCAGACCCTTCTCTGGGCTCCCGGGCTGCGAGTTCGGCTCTGGTCCACAATCGCTGCCCCACTGGGTCCGCCAGCCGCAGCTTGCGTACTCAGGGATCACCGCTGCGTTCTTGCGCCCCGGATGGCTGTCATGCCAATTTCGCGCCAAACTTCCCCCGATCTCCGCCCGCCGCCGACCCACGCCAGCCCCTCACCCGCCCAGCTCGTCTTCTTCTACCAGTCCGGATGAACGCGTCTACTTCAACTTCTAGGCTTCCCGACTTCCATTCAGATAAATCCTCTGCCGGTTCTGGGCGTTATTCTGTCTGTAATTATTGTTGTAAATTATTGTTGTTCTAATCTTGGTTGTGTGAGGAGGTATGGTGCATCCACCTATTCCTCCATCTTGCCGGAAGTCTGGAGGTTCCTTTCCAATTACTGTTTTGAGTTCCTTTCCAATTAGTGTTTTGGGTTCCTTTGGAAATATTCCAAGAGTGGGATCACTGGGTCAAAAGGCAGATCCATTTTTAATTTTTTGAGGTATCTCCATACTGGTTTCCCCAGCGGCTGCACCAATCTGCATTCTCACCAGCAATGCAAAAGTGTTCCTCTTTCTCTACATCCTTGCCAGCACTTGCTATTTTTTTTTATTTATTGATGAAAGCCATTCTGATAGGTGTGAATGGTATTTCATTGTGGCTTTAATTTGCATTTCTCTGATGATTAGTGACATTGAGCATCTATCTCTTCATGAGTCTATTGACCATCAGTACGTCCTCTTTGGAGAAGTGTCTATTCAGGTCCTTTGCCCATTTTTTAATTGGGTTTTTTTTTTTTGGTGTTGAGTTTTGTAAATACTTTAAAAATATTGGATATTAACCCCTTATCAGATGTATTGGTAAATATGTTCTACCATTGCAATCCTGAGGAAGAAGAACAAAGTGGGAGGAATCACACTACTTAATATCAAACTACACTACAAGGCCATAGGAATCAAACGACCTGGTATTGGCATCAACATAGACAGAGATCAGTGGAACAGAATAGAGAGCCCAGAAATGAACCCATACTTTTATAGTCAATTAATGTTTGACAGAGGAAGCAAGCACATACAATGGGCTTAAGATAGTTTATTCAATAAATGGTGTTGGGAAAATTGGACAGATACATGCAGAAAAACAAAACTAGATACCTTCCTACACAGTACACACAAAAAAATTCAAAATGAATCAAATATTCATTTGAATGAAATGTTCAAATGCATTAATGTTAGACCTGAAACCATGGAAGTCCTCCAAGAAAACATAGGCAGAAAAAGCTCAGACTTTGCTCACAGCAATTTTTTACTGGATATATCTCCTCAGGCAAGAGAAACAAAGAAAATAAACAAATGGGACTATGTCAAACTAAAAAGTTTTTTTCACAGCAAAGGAAATCATCAACAAAATAATTAGCTGACTCACTTTAAACAAATATTATCGTCTTTGTTGATTTATTGATGATAGCCATTCTGATAGGTATAGGTGATATCTAATTGTGGATTTAATTTGCATTGCTATGATGATTAGTGACATTGAACATATTTTCATATGTCTATTGGCCATCTGTGTGTCTTCTTTGGAGAGGTGTCTATTCAGATCTTATGCTCATTTTTAATTGGATTGTTTGATTTTTTTGTGTTGAGTTTTATAAGTTCTTTATACATCTTGGATAATTATTCCTTATCAGATATATTGGTGAACATATTCTCCCATTCAGTGGGTTGTTTTTTTCATTTTCTTGATGGTCTCCTTTGCTGTGCAAAGACTTTGTAGTTTGATGTAGTTTCATTTGTTTATTATTTCTTTTGTTTGTCTTGCTGAAAAAGACCTAGCAAAAAAAAAATTCCTATGAGAAATATCTGAGATGTTACTATGTTTTTTTCCTAAGGAATTTTATGTTTTTGAGTTTAACAGTCTTTAATCCGTTTGGATTTATTCTTGTGTGTGGCATAAGAAGGCAGTCTAGTTTCTTTTTCCTTTTCCTACATGTATCTATCCAATTTTCCCAACACCATTTATTGAATACACTATCCTTAGCCTGTTGTATGTGCTTGCTTCTTCTGTCAAATATTAATTGATTATAAAGGTATGGGTTTATTTCTGGGCTCTCTATTCTGTTCCATAGATATATGTGTCTGTTTTTATGCCAGTACTATGCTGTTTTGATTAATAAGGCCTTATAGTATAGTTTGATGTCAGGTATCATGATTTATCCAACTTTGTTCTTTCTCAAGATTGCTGTTGCTATTCCAGGTCTTTTGTGGTTTCATGTAAATTTTTGGAATATTTATCCTAGTTCTGTGAAATATGTCATTAGAATCTTGATAGGAATTGCTTTGAGTCTATAGATTGCTTTGGGTAGTATAGACATTTTAATGTTAATTCTTCCTATCTGTGAACATGGTATATGCTTTCACCTATTTGCATCTTGTTCAATTTCTTTCTTTAGAGTCTTATAATTTTCTTAATCTTTTACATTCTTGGTTTAATTTATTCCTTGGAATTTTATTCTTTTTGAAGCAATTGGGAATGGGATTGTTTTTATAATTGCCCTCTCTGTTAGTTCATTATTGGCATATAAAAATGCAACTGACTTCTGGATATTAATTTTTTATGCTGCTACTTTACTGGATTCATTTATCAGTTCTACCAGTTTCTTGGTGGAATCTTTAGGGTTTTCTATATACAGTATCATGTCGTCTGCAAATAATGGTGGTTTTACTTCTTTCTTTCTTTCCAATTTGGACGTCTTTTATTTTTTGTTGTCTGATTGCTATGTTAGGACTTCCAGTACTATGTTGAGTAAGAGTGGTGAAAGTGGACACTTTTGTTTTGTTCCCAATCTTGAGGAGAATGCTTGTAGATTTTTACCCATTGAGTATAATATTGGCATTGGGTTTGTCATATACGGCCTTTTTAACATTAGGACATGTTCCCTCTATTCCTACTTTGCTGAGAGTTTTTATCATAAATGGATGCTGGACTTTATCAAATACTTTTTCCCATCTATTTTTATGGCTATGAATTTTTTTACCTTTCATTTTGTTTATGTGGTTTATCACATTTATTGATTTGTGGATATTGTATAAACCTTGCATTCCCAGGATAAATTTCACTCGATTATGGTTTATGATCTTTTTGATATATTACTGTATATAATTCATGAATATTTTGTTAAGGATTTTAGCATCTATGTTTATCAGGGATTTTGGCCTTTAGTTTTCTTTCTTTGTAGTGTCTTTATCTGGTTTTGAAATTAGGATGATGCTGGCCTTGCAAAGTGAGCTTGGGAGTCTTCCCTCCTTTTGAAATTTAAAAAAAAATTTAAACATTTTTTACTGTTCAAGTACAGTTACCTCCATTTTCCCCTCACTACTCCCCCGCAACCCATCCCCACATCCCAGCCTTGATCCTGCCCCCTACTTTGTCCATGTGTTCTTTATACATGTTCTTTGATGACCCTTTCACCTTTTCATGTGTTATTCCCTACCACCTCTCCTCTGGTTACTGACAGTTTGTTCTTTATCACAACATGCAAAAAAAAAAAAAAATGAAACTCGACCACCAACTTACACCACACACAAAAATAAACCCCAGATGGCTAAAAGACTTAAATATTAGTCATGGCACCATAAAAGTCCTCCTCTTGAATTTTTTGAAATAGTTTGTTGAGAGGTGTTAGTTCTCAGAATGTTTGGTAAAATTTGCCTGGGAAGCCATCTACTCTATAGCTTTTGTTTACTGTGAATTTTTGATTACTGCCTCAGATTCTCTGATTCTTCCTGATTAAGTTTTGAAAGATTATATGTTTCTAGGAATTTATCCATTTCTCCAGATTTTCCAATTTTTTGGCATATAGTTATTTGTAAGATTTTCTTATGATCCTTTGTATTTCTATAGTGTCAGTTGTTACTCCTCTTTAATTTCTGTTGTATTTATTTGGGTCCTCTTTTTTTCTTGATGAATCTGTTTAAAGGTTTGTCAATCCTGTTTATCTTTTCAAAGAATCAGCTTTTAGATCCATTGATCTTTTGTATTGTTTTTATATACTCTATTTATTTATTTCTGCTCTGATTCCTTTTTCCCCTTTCTACTCAATTTGGGCTGTATTTGGTGGTCTTTTCCAAGTTTCTTTAAGTGTAAAATTAGATTGTTCTTTGAGCTTTTTTTTGTTTGTTTCTTGATATAGACCTATAATGCTAGTATTTTCCCTCTTAGGACTTTGCTTGTGTTCTACAGATTTTGAGGTGTTGTGTTCTCATTTCCATTTGTTTCAAAGTATATTTTGATTTGTTCCTTGCTCTCATTGTTAACCTACTCATTGTTTAATAATGTGTTGTTTAGCTTTCATGTCTTTATGTATTATTCAGTTTTTTTCTTGTGATTGTTTTCCAGTTTCATAGCATTATGGTCAGAGAAGAACAAGTGCTGGTGAGGATGTGGAGAAAGGGGAACTCTTGTGCATTGTTGGTGGGAATGCAGATTAGTGCTGCCACTGTGGAAAGCTATATGGGATTACCTCAAAAACTTAAAAATGGAACTGCCTATGACCCAACTAATTCACTTCTGGGAATTTATTTGAAGAAATCCAAAACACTAATTCAAAAGAAAACATGCACCCCTATGTTCATTGCAGTGTTATTTACAATAACCAAGATTGGAAGCAGCCTGTGTCCATCAGTAAATGAGTGGGTAAAACAGCTATGGTACATTTACACAATGGAATACTACTCAGCCATAAAAAAGAAGAAAATGTTACTCTGGTGACTGTACATATGGAACCGGAAGAACATTATTCTAAATGATACAACCCAGTACTAGAAAGACAAGTACCATATGATTTCACTCATGTGTGGAACATAATGAACAAACTGAATTAACAAGCAAATTGAGATGGGTTGATAGAGAGCAGGCTGATAGCTCTGGGGGAATGGAGCTCAGGGATATGGAAGGATTGAGAAAAAAGAAAAAGAATGCATGGACCAGGACAATAGTGCAGTGATTGTGGGGAGGAAGGGTACAGGTGAAGGTGCAAGAAGGCATAGGGTGGATAAATGGTAATAGAAAAAATACAATAAAAATGAAAAAAACAAATATTACTATCATAAGTAATCAGGTAAAGGGTGGTGGACATTTTGGGGTTTATTAATAAAATATAATGGCCACTTTATTTCCTTAAAAAGAAAACAAACACTGGTTTTATTTGAAAAGATATTGTCTTACTGGACTGGAAGTTATAAAGTGGTTACTTTAAAAAATACTCACAAACTTATTTTCTTATGTTGTTTAAGCTATTTGGAAGCACCATTATTAACATTTAAGTTAGAGAAAGGCACTATAAATTTTATTGTAGCTAAACTTAATGATAAACAATTGATGAGTTAAACAACAGAAAAGGTATTTTATTACCTTCCCTAAAGGAGGGCCCTCTAACTGTGGGTTATTCCCTAGCACCGTGCGTATATCAACTTCCTTAATCAGAATAGGTAACTGTTACAGATTTATGTACATATCTTTATATTATAAACAGTGAAAGCTCTCAGAAAAAAAATCTGGCGGTGTTAATAAAATATAAATTAGTTGTATATAGAAATAGACATTTGCCATTTGTGGTACCCAAAGTTTTAAAAATATTTTTATTCATATTTTGATAGTTCACTAGATTCTCACATTGTTAATTATCTTTCCCAAAATAAAATAAAAATAAATAACATTTGTCCCTACTGCCAGTGTACAGATATGTAACGAATGCCTCTCAAAATAGACATATCCTCTTACAAGTCTGAATGGAGGTGAGCTTCATAGGAGATGAGAGGGACCTCACTTCTTGCTGCTGGCATGGGTGGGGACAGGGGCCGGGCACCTCTGTTCTCTGCAGTAGTAGCATCTCCCTTAGCAGATCAGCTGTGCAATGATGGTTAGGGCATTGTTTCTGGAAGTTCACCATATGGTCTTTTATAATATGAGATTTCAAACATCCTTTGATAAATCGATTGGTGTTCAAATTAAGTAGAATTGACTATTTGTTGTCTGCAAATAAAAGCTTATGAAAATAGAATTGCCTTTTGACCCAGTAATTCCACTGCTGAGGTTTTACCCTAAGAACCCTGAAACGTCAATTCAAAAGAACCTATGTAGCCCAATGTTCATAGCAGCATATTTTATAATAGCTAAGTGCTGGAAGCAACCTAAGTGCCTATCAGTAAATGAATGGATCCAAAAACTATGGCACATTTGCATGATGGAATACTATGCAGCAGAAAGAAAGAATGAGCTCCTGCCCTTTTCGACAGCATGGATGGAACTGGAGAGCATTATACTTAGTGAAATAAGCCAGGCAGTGAAAGACAAATACCATGTGACCTCACCTATAAGTGGAAACTAATCAACAAAACAAACAAGCAAGCAAAATATAACCAGAGACACTGAAATTAAAAACAAACTGTCAGTAACCAGAGGGGAAGTGGGAGAGGATAGTGGAGAGAAAAGGGGGAAAAGTTTTTAAGAACCTGTGTAAAGGACACATGGGCAAAACCAAAGGAAGGTAGGATCAAGGGTGGGAAGTGAGGTTGGCTGGGGTCAGGGGGCAGTGATGGGGGTAAAATGGAAACAACTGTACTTCAACAATAAAAATGTGGAAAATAGCTTATGTATTTTTTTAAAATATTATACTTCATACTTTCATATACCCAGAAACCTGTACTGAGCTTTGCTCATGGTGAATCCTTGAAAAATATTTGCTGATGATGGTAAAGTTAATAAACATGTGTGTCAAAATATAATTTAATAGCCACTATTTTGTTAAAAAAAAATTCTGCTTTTTATTTTCATCAATAAGAACATATATGCTCTGTATTTAAATAGATCTCTATTTTTGTTAAGAAAGCAGATTTATGCATTATAAGGGTTATTTTTTTTAATTCTGATTTAAAAACATAACTATGCCAAGAAACATGTTTTCTGAAACCCCTGTGAGGATTAATATATGTATATACCAAACATTTTCTTTTCTATATCTCTTTTTGAACTAGTTCAGATACATTTCTGCAGCCAAATACATCTGTTAGTTTTTCAACTACAAAAGGCAAAATTTATGGATTTCAACAAAGACATTGCATATTAAAATGAAAAAATAATATGAAGTATAAAAATGTTCTTTTACAATTCAGTGTCTGGTATTCTTTGTCTTCGATTTTGTACTATCTACATAAAAAAATTACTATTTAAACCAATCGCTTTTTTTATAACATCTAAGAGTGGAAGATCATATGACAAAATCAATATTTTAATATAACATTATTCATCTTGCTGCTCCAACAACTTGTGCTGCTTAAATTATAGCTTTTCTGTTTTATTAGAATCATATGGAGTTTAAGTTTTATTGGTTTATGAGCAAGATTGAAACATCTTTCCAACATTTTTTTCCTTTACACCTCAAGGGCACATAATTGAATTAATTAAAAACTTATGATGTATTCTCATCACGGATTCATGTTTAGCCTTCATTTAATTATTCCTTATTCATTTATTTTTATAATAATATAATTTACATCTATGGCACTTTCTGGCTACGGGATTATGGCTTCCATATTTATACAGTATGCACTCTGAATAATATCAAACTACTACAGGAGATGAAACAGAAACAGGAGACATAGCTTTAGTCTTTCAGTAAGTGACTCAGAGTCCTTATATAGATAGAACATTTTTACCATTAAATAGAAAGGTGTAGTAAAAATTTTTCATTAGTATAGCACTTCCAGTAAAGTTATTATTTTCACAAATCAGAACTGTGAAAAGCATAGGAGGATATTAAATTAGCAGATAAGTCATTTGAAACCAAGGCTAAATTGAATCGTATAAGTCATGATTGTTCTACTATCTGTGTTTAAGCATTGTGTGCTTTTTTCAGATGGCACATAGACCTAGGAGAGCAGATGAATAGGGATGAATACCATACTGTTCACTTACCCCCAAGTATGATTAAGCTGCAGATCACTCTTTAGAAACCCTAACTGGTATAGCAGGTAGGGGAGTCCGAACAAAAAAATAAATAAATAAATACATTATTAAAAATCTAATAATCTAATACTTTACCTTCTAGAATTAAGCATTATGAGATTTTATAAACATATTATCCATAGTCATATTTTCACATATGTCCCATTAATGTATCCCATTATATATAGATATTTATTAGCTTTCCTTGGGGTAGATTTTTTTAGGAGACCTGATCTGGTTGGAGTGATGTTAGATACAGATGCTTTAACATTTGGAGTCCTGATATGGGTGAAAATGGAGTGGCAGTATATAATATAACAAGGAGCAAGTATTGGAGAGTCTTCATGTTAATAACCAGCTGAGACTGAGACTAATAGCAAATATTTTGACAGAAAATCGATAGCTTGTCAAAGGCAAAGAGTCATCATTCTTTATTTTTCTATTACATCCCTATACTTGTCTCCAGAGATTTCCATAACAAAATACTATGGACTGTGTGGCTTAAGCAACAGAAATTTATTTTTCCCCCATTTTGGAGGCTTAAATCCAAGATAAAGTATGGGCAGGTTTGGTTTCTCTTGAGGCTCCTCTCACTGGCTTACGGATGGTTGCCTGCTTCAGGCTTCCTTAGGTAGCCTTTTCTCCATGCTCATGCACCCCTGGTGTCCCCTCTATATGTCTTAATCCCCTCCTTTTATAAGGACACCAGTGAAATAGACTTAGGATCAGGCTTAATGGCTTGATTTTAACTTACTGTTTGAAGGCTGTTTCTCCCCCAAATTGTCACATTCTGGGGTCCTGGGGTTTAGATGTCCACGTAAGAATCTTAGGGAGATACAATTTGGCCCATAAAACTCCCCTTACTTGAAATGTAATCATCATCCAGACATATTATGAACCCAATACTCCAAGCAATTTAGCAAACCTCTCTTTTCTTGACCAAGCCAATATTTTACTGCTTTCTCATTTTTGTAAAATATATTCTTTCTCTTTCTCTGTCATAATTTTACTCATTTTCCAGACTCCACTGTTTCTTCTGGGGACATTTTAAAACAATCTGGCTAGAAGTGATTCCTTTCACTTGGGTTTCACTAGTCTTTTGTTTGTTGAACTCCTTTAGAACTTTAATAAATGACATTTTCTATCAGAATTGATACATGCCTTATTTCCTTTTTCATACTGTATTTTATACAGGTCTTGTCTTATTTATTCCCAAATCGCTACATTACATGGTGTGATGCCTTGCATACGGTGGGTCTAAACAAGTTTTGTTGGCAGGTTAAAACTGAATGGAAAATAGTTGGATATATATATATATATATTCTAGTTTGGTAGCATTTTTCCTAATGTTTTCAACATACTGTAAGTAGCATTTACCACAAAACTCTCCAATAATTCACACTGCACTTATAATAATTGCTTTGTTTAGAATATTTGTGGATATTTAACACAACTCTCTCAGTACTGTATTTGATAGATACACAGACAAAAAGGAGAGCAGCCAAGATATAGAAGATTTGGAAACTAATTAAAAAGCTTGATCTAATAAGTTTATATAGAACAGAAATTATTACTTACTGGAAATAATATGAAGAGAATTTACCTATTTTGATGGCATTCTTATAATGGAAAGAAAATACCATGTAGTGAACATACAAGGAGAAAGAACATTTATGAGAATTTACCTTAGGTGGATAAAGGTAGGTGAAAGACTTCAAAGTCTCCATTTTCTGTTTTGGAGAAAGTATGCAGATATAGATCAAAGGGCATATAAAATGTGTAGAATTCTTATATTTTTATCTGGAACCTCCTATTTTCTTCTAGAAATTTGTAACAGAATCATTAAAATGAAAACAAAATGTCTGTGTCTTTGTCTTTGGAAATAGCAATAAAAGGAGTTGGAATGTGATGATGATGTTACTTTGGAAAGTACAGCCATTTTCCTAAGCAGGTTTTGGGGGAAATGGATGATCTCACCCCTTGAGAAGTATAAAGCTTATTTTTCACTGTAAGATACAAAGAAGATAAGAAGAGGGGCTCCTGAAGTGGTGTTATACTCTATTATGCCACATATGGGGCTCCCACAGATGAATTTTTGTTCTGTTCTGTTTCCCTTCTGGTATGAAGAAGAAGGTACTCTTCTATATTTCCTAGTTTTTGGCAACCCATCCAGGAGGCTGGTCTTTGAACTCTTACACATCCATTCCCACAAATATTAAATTTATCTAGAGCACACTTTGGCTCTAAACTCAGAACAGATGGAGAAGGATGCTGTCTAAGAAAAGCAGAAATGACAGAATTAATTATGGTTTGAATGTTCTTCATTAAGATAATTGATTGTGTTAATGCTGTGACTGTATCATCCTACTCCAAGGGTAAGTGGCTGCTGGCCTAAGTATGATCAGAATAGATGAACAATATCATTCCATTCTTTTTTTTTCTGGACAGCAATAAAGTAAATGATAGAAATGGAAAGAGGTTAAAAAGCAGGGGTAAGAAAGAAATACCTTTCCCTGGAGAGTCACATTCAGAAGTATAGGTGGGACCCAAATGGGGAATTGTGTATAGAAACCTACATATGGTATTTAAAATCAGGCAGTCTTAGGAGCAAGCAACTGGAAAGAACATTGCCAAAATTATCTTTTCTTATCTTTGAGCCTTGGTGATTAAAACAAAAAAAATTACCAAAAACATAGCAGTAAATATAGAAATGAGAAATTAACCCGTACTGAATTAAAAGAAAAGAGAAAAAATGGTCAGGAATATTATAAGGAAATTCTCAGGGATGTAGCCTTTAGAGACTTATGCTAGATCATGGTTTACTTCTGAAACTAAATTCACCAGCACTAAATTCAGTTGTTGGGTCAGATCTGATGAGGTCAAGGATGGATGTGCAATCTGTCATGAGTTGGTCCTGTGAACCCTGAAAAAAAAAAAGACACCTATTAAGAAGCTCTCCTGGTGGCTAACTTAGCTCAAATTTTGAAAAACAGAACCCAGCAGCCATTTTTGCATAGGGACCTCTCATACAAACTGTACTTTACACAGAGGACAGCTCCTGGTCTGTCTGCCTGCCTCTGCACTGAACTATCTGCCTGCATGTGTTTTTGTCATTTGAGCCAGCTCTTATACAGGCATTCCTGGAATCCTATTTCGACTATAGGACTGAAGCTTTCCCTGTCCAATTAGAGTTGCTCTGGTCTGGCCAACTCTGCCAGAGTCTGGTCAGAATGACTCTCATCTGACCAATCAGGACAGTGCTTTTTAAACCAAACTGCAAGGACTTGGAGTCCTCACTTGCATGAGGACAGACCAGGGACCAGGGATGGGAACTCTTCTTTGTATAAGCCAGGTCTCCTCTGACTCTGAGAGTGCCCTCTTCCTTCCCATCCAGTATCACAGGCTGCATCTACTCACTTGGAACAGAGTAGAGCTACCTAAGCAGCAAGGGGCTTGACCCACAAGGCTGCCTCACAGGCATGCTGTGTGGTTACATACTTGAGCTGTTTTTCACTGAATAAAGTTTCCTTTTTCACTGCACCCCAAATTTGGGATTTCAGGTGGCATTGACTTGGTGCCAATTACCATCAGTTGATGGTCCCCAGATGGCTGTCATAGACTCCAAATTCCCAGAATATCCTGCATATTCCCTCAAATTCCTTCTTGGTATCTACGGTCATAGTACATTGAGTTAGTAAAAAGTAAGGGCCCATTTTAATTAGCATTGTGGTAAAATAAAATGGAATTTTGATTTTCTGTTTTGTACCATGAATGAAAACATTTGCACCATGAGATGAAACCAGATGTGGCCACTTCAGTTGTTGTCTTAGATCAGTGACTGCTTCTCAAACTTGAACATGACAGTAATCACTTTAGGAATCTTAATAAAATACTGATTCTGACCCACAAATCTGAGATGAAATTCTAAATTCCTAACAAGTTCCAGATAATGCGGTTGCTGCTGGCTCAAAAACTACACTTAAAGGAGCAAGGCCTTAGGTGACAAAAGATGCCCTTTCTTATGAAGTACTTTTTCTAATGAGGTTCTTTATAGTTAGAAATTTAAATCAATTGTTTTTGAAGGACATTTGAAAAATGTAAAGTCCTTAAGTTGTGGGGGAGATACTACAATATAGCATTTTAATCTTTATTTTTGAAAATATGACCATAGGGCATCAAAGAAGAAAAATCATATAGATACCAGTGCATATATGAATAAAATTTAATTTTACATTTAAAATATATAATTGCTTAGATTTAACATTCATTATTTAAGGCAGTCTTGTCAGTATTCTCCTGAGACTTCAATTTGTTTCAGTATGTAGCAGAGTTCCTGCCATTTTTGTCATTTAATAAATATTTTCCTAATGAATGAATGAGAAAGTAAGAAATATGCTTAGAATTTGTATGTTTCATGACAATTATACATGGTAAATAATTCTTTAAAAAACATCTATAATGTTTCTGGAAAGAGAATATCAGCTTCATATTTGTATATTTATCCAGGACCCATTTTATACACACTTCCATACATGTATACATTTTACATACCATGTGATGATTTAATTAAAGATACTCTGTCCTTTTCTTTGTCCCCAGTACTGCTTTTTAGAAACCATCATAGAGAGATTTATTGAGACAAAAATGTTCCAAATATTTTAGGAGAAACTGATATCTTTATGGCTGAAATAAGCTATGTTGATTTTTATATGAAAAAAATGGAAAAATCTAGAGGTTCAATAAGGAGTGGTAGGGAGGCATTGAAAGAAGATGGTAGCAAAAGTTTCTAGATTGAAAGAGATCATAGACTGAGAACAATTTTTGTGAGGTGAGGAATGATCTTAAGAGATGAATTATACTTACATTGAAATATTGACTAGGACCAACTCTAATTTTTTCTCTCTTTGAAAAGTAAAAACTTGAACATTAGTCTTCTTTGTTTACTGTATCTCAAAACTTAATCTTTTTTGCCTTCTGGATTCCAGAGAACACTTAAATTTTCTTCACCTTCTAAAACTTCTGACCACAGAGTGCTAGTTAATTTTAGTTCTAATGTTATTATTTGTATAGTACATTTGCCACATCACTTATCAATTGTCTCATCAGTATAACGTGTTAATGAGATCACTTATGTGTTAAAAAAAAAAAAAAAAGGACAGCTAACTCTAAGCCAGAAAATGCAGGTTAGGTTCTCAGTGTTCCCGTTCTTTCTCTGCGTGGCCTTGAGAAAACTACCTAAAGTTTCTTGGTTTCAGAATGACAGTGGATGCACTCCATCAGTCCCCGATCCTGAACATCTAAACTCAATCCCATGAAGCATTTTTTTGAGAAATTCATCTCTTTTAAAGTAACCGAAATTACTATGGAATGCAAATCAAAGACATTTGGCATCTCCTGTTTCTGTTAAAAATCTTTACAGGACTAATTCCTTTGAGTATGTGAAAATATACTTGACATAATCAGACTATATTTTAATAATGGAAGCTGCTAATGAAATGGAACTGACTCTGTATCATGATTAATATAAGTAACTTTTTAAGAACCATGAAGTTATTTCCACGATGTATTGTTACTAAATTTTTGAGCTTTTAAAGTAAATATTAAGTCAGAGATTAATTATATATATTATTATTTATTATATATAGGTGTCAACATTTTCTACAATGGGTATGTCTTGGATATAATTTTAGAAGTCTATGAGAAATTAATTTAATATGCATATGTTTATTTGTCCATTGTTTTGGTTGGCCCAAAAGTTATTTTTTTCTATAAGATGGCTTTAGTAGTGCTTAATTGTCTTTAACTTTACTTGAAACTATTTTGTTCGATTGTGTTGTGGCAGCTGTCATATCAGCATGCATTTAAAAAATCAAAATTGGTGAATTTTTGTGTAGCCATTTTAATGTTGAAGATGAAAGAAAATAAGCAACATTTTTGGCATAATATGCTTTATTATTTCAAGAAAGGTAAAAACACAACTGAAATGCAAGAAAAGACTTGTGCAGTGTATGGAGAAGGTGCTGGGACTAGTGGAATGTGTTGAAAGCAGTTTGCGATGTTTCATGCTGGAGATTTCTTATTGGACGATGATGCTCCAGGGTGGAGTAGACCAGTTGAAGTTGACAGCAACCAAATCTAGACTTTAATTGGAAACAATCAATGTAACACAATGAGGGAGATAGCCAACATACTCAAAATATCCAAATCAATAAAGTTATTGGTAAAATGGAAAATGTCATTTACTTTATGGAAAAAACTGAATGGACTTATTGGTCAACCCAATACTTAAGCTATTAAGAGAAAATTCAACCTCAGATCATCTCCTTATATAATTTTTAAAAAATGGGCCAACAATTGATTGAATAAGGATAATTTTTATTTCACATGTATATTGTAGAGTATCTCTCTCTATATAAATGCCAAAAGAAATCCAGTGCAATTTTCAAATAGTGTTATGAAAATCATATTTTTTCCCAATTAGGGAAGGGAACTTTACAAATTCAAAAAACAAAGAAAATCCAAGGGTGTCAAGTATTTGAAATAAGAGACATAAACTAACTCTATGAGAATTGGCTTGAATTATCCTTGATTCTTAATCTATCTAAAGAACTTATCTCTGTAATGGTCTTTTGGGTATTATTATCACAAATTGTTCAATGTAAAACCATCACAGATGTTTGAAATAAAGATAATAAAAGATATTCACAGCACAGTGTCAACTGAAGGAGTCATGATACTTAAAAAAACTGAATGACAGGATCATTTAATATAATAAGTATAATCTAAATTTTAGATATACCTGAAATTAATATAATATGTTAATTACACCTCAATAAAATTTTTCAAATAATTAAAAAAGAAATCTCAGATAATATTACTAATTAAATATGTAACATGAATAATCAAAACATGCTTTTATATATTAATTCAATAATCATGTATATAAAAATAATTAATTAGGTTGTTTTATGAATCTCAAAAATTAACATAGGAATTTGGCAAGATAATAGCATATTATGTTTCAAGGGCTTTTTTAAAGATGTGATGCAATATGTAATTTCTATTGATTAATAGGTGTTTTCTAAAACAGGAATAACCTGTTAAAATTGACTACTAATCTAAAATATTCGAATATTAAAATATTACAAACATTAAAATATTACATTGCATTATCAGTTTAGTGATATTTAATCATTTCACATCATGTTATTCCTTTATAGCCAAACTCCTTCAAAATTATTTGTGAAAGTTCAACATAACTCCTTATACTTATGGTAGATTATTTCAAGTGTGTCATTCAAACACATTTCTCTCCAGTTCCAAGTGATCTTTAAATTACAACAGTGCTATCATATTTTCTCACCAGTTCTTGGCTCAGTTTTCACTTTGAGTCTTTTTCTCAAGAAGCTCCACCAAGTCCTAGAAATTTAGCAACGTGCCATCTGATTTAGTTGGCTATTTCTGATATTTAAACAAGTAAAAATTTAAGAGAAGTTCTTGTGTCACAAAATTAGGTATACACAAGAAAGCTTAGGAGTTCTCATAATGAAGAAAGCATAAAAATCTGAAAAACCAAGCCCTGGCTGGTGTGGTTCAGTGGATTGAGTGTGGGCCTGAAAACCACATGGTCACCAGTTCAGTTCCCAGTCAGGGCCATGCATGGGTTGTGGGCCAGGTCCCCAGTGTGGAGTGTGTGAGAGGCAACCACACACTGATGTTTCCCTCTCTTTCTCCTTCCCTTCTCCTCTGTCTGGAAATAAATAAATAAAATCTTTAAAAAATCTAAAAAAACAAGATTAATAAGGTTTTCTAGGATATCACATGGATTATCTAAGTGATTTACTTGAACATTTCAAGAATAAATAAGAACTTTAAGTGGTGTTTGGAAATACTTTCACCATCTGTTTAACTAAAAGTCATTCTGCTCCTGATTTTATTTTTTGCTGTTTGTTTCACCTTGAGGATGATACAGTTTTAGTAATAAGATTTTGCTTTATCACAGTATAAATTCCAACTTTCTTTTGGATTTAATTATTCTTCAGATAGAAAATTGAAGAATTTTTTATGGTGCACTGATGGTTAAACTTCCATTTTATTGGGTGCATTGGAAGCCTGAATATTTTGATTATGAAAATTTAATTATATACTTTCATCCTCTATTTTTCTCTTTCAAAGTCAAGGAGAAAAACAGTGCAGAATGAAGTCTTTTACAATAAACTTTTAGATGATTTGTTTATGAAACAGTCCTCTGTCTCGTTAAGAATTTTTAATTTTCTTTTTTCTCCTTTCTTATGGAAGGGAAGACTTTCTTAAAGGAAGAAAATACAAGAAGCTAAATTTCTGTTTCAAAACAGTTAGAACCACATAGACTTGAGTCACTGTGAGACAGAGTTGAGAGTGAAATGAGGGTTTTGATTTCACAGTTCCAGCATGACTTCCCTTGTTAGGAAGGGCACAAGTGGGTTTGAAGTGTACTAGAAGTTTGCATGATGACGCGTTTTTACTGAAAATCTACCCCAGTCCGAGGGAATGGCCTCTTGGAGGTGAGTTAGGGTAAACATCACATGGTGATCTCAGACCCAGTAATGCTCTGGAGGTCCAAGTCCCTCTTCCCAGACAGTATCAACCCTTTATCCTTTCATTAAGCTACTGATAAGTTATATTGAGTTAGAATAAGCTTAATAATAATCTGTCAGAAATAATTTTTAATAAATAAAATAGATAAGATTTACTGACTTCTGATCCTAAATAGGTGATTCTGTCCAAAAAGTTGCCTATCTCACTGAGACCTAGAATTATGTCAGCAGGGTAGGAGTATGTTTTATTTCATGATTCAAGTAACTTTTTAAGTAACATTACCTCAGAATATGTTTAATTAATTTAATGTTTAATTCATAATATATTATAGTTGATTAATATCATATCTATTCTTTAGAGAGGCTTTGACAGGAAAAGGAGAAAGAGAAAAATAGCTCTGTCTCAGGGAAGAGGAGGAGCAGGGAAGCATCACCCAGGTGTTTTTGCTGAAGAACTTCTGTCCCAGTGTGATTAAATGTGGCAGCATTCTTGCTGATGATCTCTGCTTTATCTCAGATCACCTGGGTACTCTATTCAGTACCCTAATAAGAGATTTAACACCATGATGCATTAGCAGTGATGATATTCTAATGAGATTTCACATAGAAACAGAATAGTAAAGTTTTACTGTGTACCCAAGAGCAAAACTTAATACGCTTCTCTCAAGATCATACATCTTTCTTTCAAGTTTACCAGCCACCTCATCTTTCCTTTCTTTACCTCACATGGAGTCTAAAATTATTTATCTGATCCTGAATTATTCCACTCTGCCCTCACCTTACAATGTAAGGCTTACATTGTCCACTCAGCAAGTCATAGGCTATTAGTATCCTTGCCCCACTCAGAAATCATCATCAATCACTTCATCAGGGAGCATCAGTTGTCCTTAGTAGAAAATTCTGTTCTGATTTCCAGATACTAGGGTGATATAATGGTCCCCCATAGATGTCACATCCTCATCATCAGAGCCTGTGGCTATGGAATGTTATGTGGTAATGGGAAATTAAGATTGAATTTAAGGTTGGAATCAGTTGAGTTGAAGATGGGGAGATTATTTGGGATTATCTAAGTGGACCCAATGTAATCTCAAAGGTCCCTAGTTGGGGAAGAGGGAACCAGAATAGCTGGGACCGAAGTGACAGCATCTTGAGAAAGACTCAATAGACGGTGGCTGGGTTTCAGGATGTAAAGGAGCTACTATGAGCAAAAAAAAAGTGCACAACCTCTACAAACTGTGTAGAAAGCAACCTGGAAAAAAAACAAAAAACAGAAAACATGAGTATGAGGCTCCTGATGTCCCACCTTCAAATCTTGTTTTGTAAAACTACCTATTTTTGTTTATTTCTCTTTCCCCTAAAAGGATATTTCTGCCTAATTAAAAGCCTGCATTCTCAGTGTCTTGGCTGCCCTCCAAATTGAAAGATACCCCGAGGTGCAAGCAGATATACAAAGGCCTCTTGGTCCTGGTCAGGTAGCTTAGCTGGTTAGAGTGCTGGTCCTGATATGTCAAGGTTGCTGGTCATGGCCCATACAAGGAGCAACCAATGAATGCATAACTAAGTGGAACAACAAACTGATATTTCTCTCTCTCTTTTTAAAAATGAATAAATGAAAAAGAATATATATTAAACACTCTCATTTCTAGAATCAGTCCTTTAGTTCTCTTTACTTCATTAGCTCTCCAATTCCTTTCAGTGCTTGGTGTTTGTACTGCATTGACTTTGAAGTTGTTTACTCTGGAGGCAGAAGCCCCCTTCTGAGCTTTTTTATCTCACCTCACTTTACCTTAAATGTCTTTTTATATTAAATCTTCAAGTATACTTCTATTTATTCTCATTGTTTCACAGAAATATTTATTATATTCTTATTTGTATTTGCAACACCATATATATTTTTTGTTTTTATTCTTTGTTTTTCCTCCACAACACCAATGTCATTTTCTTCATTAACATATCTGGTCTTTAATGTTTCTAGTGCAAAATTTGAATCTTTTATTGAATTATTACACTTTTTTCAATTAAATTATTAAATTCATATTAAAATACAGAGCATGAACACAAGGCTGGGAGTTAAAGGACTTGCTACATCATAGATATGTCTAGAATAATTTTCAAGTACAGTTATGAAATAAGATTAGATGTAAACATATGTATATTTTTCTTCTTGAACCTTGGTATTTTATTTCCAAGTCCCCATCTTTATTTTGCTTGATAAAATTCTTCGAATATTCAGCAAGCTTTTACTTCAACAGTAAGTATTATAAAGCTATAAAGTCAGATTTTAAAATCTTATCAATTTATTTAACAAGTGACACTTTATAAAGTGTCAAAATTTGTGACAGACACCTTAACTTAGGAATGGGAGGGTCTGTGGGAGGAATTCTCATAGCCTGTATCCTCTCAAAAGCCCTGCAGAGAAAACCCTTATGTTTACAACAGAGCTCTGTAGCATTATCTGTCCCCTTAACTTCTTTTTTCCCTCTACAAAAAGGGGGCTGTTTCTTCTTGTGTGGTGTGTGCATGTGGTTCAGCATGGCTGTGCATACTGAATTACAATTCTTTCTCTTTCCCCCAAATAAATCCTTTTTGTTGATGGTCAAAAAAAGCTGGAAATAAGCAAACAATTTCCAACTCAATTGTCAGATCCAACAGAACATACTACCCTATATGAACCCATACTGTAATTTCCTTTCCTAAAATTTATATAGAATTTTATGTAGGAAGGGTCATATAACAAAAATTTTAGTAAGTATGAACACTCACAAAGTTCTGGCAATGCTAATAACATCCTTTTAAGGTGTTTTATGATATATGACAAGTTTTTGGGTCTTTGGTGTTCACTAAACAAGACATGCCCTGTGTGAATGAATTTGCTTTGATGGGCACCACACACTTACATTAATTGAAAAAAATTAAATGAACTGCAAAATAAAATATACAGCATAGAAAAGTAGCTAAAATTTTCTGTTCTAAGTCAAATTTAACTATAGTAGCTTTTAAACCAGCCTCAAGAAGAGGCCTTTTTTGTTGTTCACAGTCCTTCTTTATAAGCTTTTGTTGTTTGTTTTTGTAAGCTTTTAGAGTGATTTACTAAAGTTTAATTATTCCTCATAACAGGGGATCAGTGTTACCACCAGCCTGCTGCAGGCTTAAGTGTTCTGTTCGATATTATATGAGTCGGGAAAGAGAGGATTATGCATTCTTTCATTTAAGGTGAGCACAGTACAAGAGATTTAATCATCGTGAATAGCATCTTCTAGTGTTGCATTGCTTATATTGCAGTATCTTGTCATTTGTTTTGAAGTTGTAATTTTTTTGCATCATTGAATTAACTGATTCACTTAGTTTGTAAATAAGCATGTCATTCTTCTGGCACTGAAATATTAAGAAAACATCACTGCCATATGGCTACATATTAGATTTTATGTTGGCGATGATAAAAACTCACTGAAAACCACCTGAGAGACTTGTCTTTTGCTACTTTGAGGGAAAAAGTGGCAGATCATCTCTGCAAAACTCTCTGCCCAATGGAGATAAAGTCTTTTTCCTCCACAAAGGATATTTCAGTCCTGGATTCTTCCACCAAAATTTGTCTTTAGCTAATGATTCTCATTTTATCAGTCACTTCAGAAGTGGCTAATGTGATAAAGTTACCAGCTTAATACGTTTTTCTAAATATTACAATATTAAAGCTCTTGGATAGCAATCAATTTTTTTAAATTTGAATACGTGTAGGGTTTAGTTCTTATCATGAAACAGAGTATTGTAATAAAATAAGAATGTATAGACTATAGACTCTTACCTTAAGTAAAAACATGTGATCATTCCTTGAGACTTCATCAGAAAGTCTTTATTTTACTTGCAAGGTTTAATGGTAAATTTTCAAAACTTGTTTTCTTTCTTGTCTTCCTCTGAAGAATGACTTTAAACTCTCAACTCTTAAGATGCTCGTGTCACATTACAGATCGATTCTATTATCTATTGTACACATTTTACTTCAGCGTAGTTGACCTATCCAAAATATCTCTATCCAAATATCTCTACCCAAAATCCAGTCGAGAATCCTCACTGACACTGCAACAGAAGGTGACCAATAGTAGGATCTTACAATTCTGAAAGAAAGACAGTCTTAAAGGTGGTCAGAACCAAATTTACCTTCTTTACTCCAAACCTATCTATCTAATTACATACATAGTAAGAAGATCCCATGGTAACATTTGACTCAGTTTTTTCAACATTAAATTTGTTATCATTTCCAGTACCCTCACATTTTCTCATATTTTGCAGAGTCTTTGTAGCCCTCCCATTTGTTCGAGCACACTACCAATGCAGGAACCTGGATGTCCTTTCTTCATGATCTCCCTCACTCATACTTTCTAAAAGCTAGTCAACAAGACTGGAATAGACCACATTCCAAATTTCTTTCCAATGCACTATCTTTTCTCCCTCATGAAAATAGCATTTTGTTGGGCCTCTTCAAAAGTCTTTTCAACATATTTTTCCTCTCTATTGATATTTTAGTTTTTAATTATATTTTATTGATTATGCTATTACAGTTGTCCCAATTTTTCTCCCTTTGTACCCCTCCACTCAGCATACTCCACTCCCTCAGGCGATCACTTCACCATTGTTCATGTCCATGGGTCATGTTTATAAGTTCTTTGGCTATTCCATTTCCTATACTGTACAGTACATCCCCATGGTTATTCTGTAACTACCAATTTGTACTTCTTAATTCCCTCATCTCTTCACCCATTCCCCTACACACCCCTCCCATCTGGCAACCATCAAAATGTTCTCTATATCCATGATTCTGTCTGTTTTTTTTATGTTTGCTTAGTTTGTTTTTTAGATTCAATTGTTGATAGATACATATTTATTGCCATTTTATTGTTCTTAAATAAATCCCATTAACATTTCATATAATAATGGTCTGGTCATGATGAACTCATGTAGATTCTTTCTTGTTTGGGAAGCTCTTTATCTGCCCTTCAATTTTAACTGATATCTTTGCTGGGTAGAACAATCTTGACTCTAGGTCCTTGCTTTTCACGACTTTGTATATTTCCTGCCAATGCCTTCTAGCCTACAACATTTCTTTTGAGAAAAATGCTGGAAGTCTTATGGGAACTCCCCTGTGGGTAACCAACTGCTTTTCTCTTGCTGCTTTTAAGATTCTCTACTAAAAAATTCTCTCTTTATCTTAACCTTTGGCATTTTAATTATGATGTTCCTTAGAGTGGGCCTCTTTGCATCCATCTTGTTTGGGATTCTCTGTGCTTCCTGAACTTGCATGTCTATTTCCTTCACTAAATTAAGGAAGTTTTTTCACATTATTTTTTCAATAGATTTCCAATTTCTTGCTCTTTCTCTTCTCCTTCTGGCACCTCTACGATGTGAATGTTGGAACACTTCAAGTTGTCCCAGAGTCTGCTTACACTATCCTCGTTTTGTTTTGGATTTTTTTTCTTCTTATTATTCTGATTGCTTGTTTTTTGCCTTATGATGTTTCAAGTCATTAGTTTAATTCTCAGCTTCATCCACTCTACTGTTGTTTGTCTGTAAATTGTTCTTTATTTCAATTAATGTATCCTTCATTGCATTTGGGCCATGCTTCTTTGTCTCCTCAGTTTGACAGCCTCTCTGTTTTCTATGTGTTAGGTAGAATTGCTATGACTCCCTGTTTTTGTAGCATGGCCTAATATAATAGGTGTCCTGTAGGGTTTAGTGGCACAGCCTTCCCTATCACCCAAGCTAGGTACTTGAGGTGCACCCTTCATGTGGGCTGAGTACACCTTCATCTTATAGTTGAGACTTGATTGCTGTTGGCAGGTCAATGGCAGGGATTTACCCAGGTCAATCAACTTTAAGGACATGCTGTGACCGCTGACCAACAAACTCCACCTTCTGTGGAGGATCAGCTGTGCTGGGGCAAGGTCGTGGTATTCTGACATGGTCTGTAGCTCTCCATTGTGTGCACAGGCTTTGAGGTTTCCTGTATTGTGCAGACCAAGGTCAACCCTCTCCTGTCTTCTGCCCGAGGTCATTTAGCCTGGGGTATAAACCAATCTGAGATGGCTGCTACTTGTGCTGGGTTTGGAGATTCTCAGGTGAAGCCAAGCTGTGAATCTTGGCTGGCTGCCACTAGTGCTATACCTGGGGCCACTTAGCAAGAGGTACGGAGCCTGGGATTTCACTGAGGCCCGCTGTGGCTATTTGAGAGGATTTTGGAAGTGTTGAAGCCTGAGTCAAGACCAGAAATTCATATGGAAAAGTTTCTGTTAAGAGCTTGGGTGGGACTGTAATTTGGGTGGGATGGTCTCTTGGAATCGCCAGTGCAGGGCAAACAATGTTGATAGAATCTCAGATGTGGTGCCCACCTGCCAGCTTTGTTGCTCTGTGGAGGTAGGGCTCCTAAAAGGGACAATGGCCTCTGCATGCCTTTCTGCCTGGGAGAAAACTGTCCCTCAGCTCTTGCCTTGATGACAGATACTTCAGTTTCTCCCAGTATGCCACTGGTGCTTTTCAAGCTGTTACCTCAGTGCTGGAGCTCAAAGGGAGTAAGTCTAAGTAAGTCTGTTTGTGGGATCTTTAAGAGGAACTCTTAGGACTCCAGAAGTTTCTTCCACTTACTCAGTCCCCATTGTTTTTTGCAGTCTGAAGTTGTGGGAACTTATCTTCTTAGTATAGAAACCCTGGATTGGGGAGCCTGGTGTGGGGCTGAGACTCCTCACTCCTGAGTTATCCCTCCCAAATTTTCATCTACCATGTAATGATGTGGGACCAGCCCATTCCACATCCCTGCCTGTTCTACCAGTCTAGAAGTATGTGGTTTCTTTAATTCTGTAGTTGTCAGACTTCCATTCAACTCAATTTCTGATAGTTCTGAGTGATGACTGTTCTATAATTTAGTTGTAATTTTGATGTGATTGTTTGAGGAGGTGAGCTGTGTTTATCTATGCCACAATCTTGACAAAAAATTCTCAACATATTTAAATAATAGGTTTAATAAGATCAATGATAGTTTTTAACTTATGAAGAATTCTGTCTTAAAACAGGAAAGAAAGAGAGAGCCTTTTGCAGAGGTGTGCACATTTCTCTCCTGGGATTGATTCCAACAGATGCCCACTCTCAGAGTTCAAAAAACAAAATGAACAACAACAACAAAAAAGGATTTGGTGTGTGTATAATCCTTTCATCTGGCTGTAAGTATACAGACATTCTAAATCAATTTTTATAGAGTCGTAAGTAGTGATCCTCTCTGAAACAGTTTTCCTTTGTAAGAAATATTTATACTCCTATACAAATTATTTAAATGTGAACCCCCTGAATCTGTCATTCTTGGCACTACTTACCAGTAACTCTGAACAACCCACCCATCTCCAGGCTTTGTTTAAGTCAATTTGATATCATTCTGGTCACTTCACACCTCCATTAATAGACAAATGAAAGCCACAGGGCATTGAATGAAAGGACAGAGGCTTTACCTAACTGTCCTGTTTGTAAGGGTATGCCAGAGTAGAGAAAACAGCAAAGTTTCTAGCTAAAAATAACTACAATTAACCACAGATATCTTGCTTTGATATCCTTGTGCCGTTTAGTCTAATCTCATTATGTCAACCTGTTAACTTTATTTTTCTTGTTGACACTATTTCAGATGTCCCTCTTTTCTTCCCTCTTTGCCCACCTACTCCTAACACCTTCTTTTCCCTGGCCAACACCATGCTGTTGCCTGTGTCTATGGGTTATGCATATATGTTCTTTGGCTAAGGCTAGGTATTTTTGGTGTTTTGTTTTTTTTAGAACTCTTAAGATGAGAAATTGGAACTGGTTAGCTTGGTGGGAAGAATTCAAATCCCAGCCCTCAGCAACCATTAGTGGGAATGAAGGAACTCATACTCATTGGATTTAGTGCCTTAGTCAAAAATAAGAGGTAGAATCCTTATTTAATTATTGAGAAGTCATGAGGTGGCTAGCCCTCTGCTTCTCTGACAAACACCTCTGAGGCGCCTCAGGGCAAAAACTGGTCTCATCAAGCTAGGACCTAACCTATTTTCCTTTAGGATTTTGGCAGATCATGTTTCTGTCTGGAGGGACATGGTAACTCTCTGAGCAGAGACATACTGGATATTTTCAGCACAGACTGTATTAGAATGTGCTGTGTAGGGGCCACAACAAGCCTCCTCCACCAGAAGCAACACAGTAGTTGTGGACGTCCAATACAAATGACTGCAAACAGGCACTGGCAAGTTTCATATGGAAGTTCAGAGCCTACAGATGTGCTATCCATAAAATTGGACAGAATTTTAGTGAAGATTATAGAGAGGTACACTTTAGAAACCATTTAGTATAAGGTGCATATTAACTGAAGATAAACTTTTGTTATTCTTGTGCCTAGTATACAATGTGTTTATAAACTATTGTTATGCATTTGTTGGTAGTGTTTTCCTTGTATACAACTTGTGGAAATATATTCTTCATTGCCATAGGACAATATTCTTCCCAGAATTCTCCTTGGTATTTTATGCAAACAGATCACTGGATGTCTCATTCATGATACATCTGAACTTTGAGATGAAATCAACTTACATCTTCAAACTAAAACACCTGTTAGGTCAGCTAACTTCTCAGTGCCACTTTTTCCTCTTTGTAAAGAGGGAAATAAAGTAGTTGCCTTCTCACTAAATGTTATGACAGAAAATTGTTAGTTGTTTTTCCATTTACTCTTTTATGTGAATTCAAAAACATCTTCTGAATAAATATAATGTGCTAGATGGTGAGCTGGGCAACAGGAATAACAAGAATGGAACTCAGTGCTTTGTCTTCAAAGGACAACAGGTGTGAAAACAACGTGAAAGTCATATCACTCTACAAATGTGAGGCGATGTAGTGTAAGTGGCAGTAAGGGGGTTATTTTAGTGGTTGTAACCTCAAATATCTTGAACATGGTGGCTAATTTTAAATTTTAATTTAAAAATGAGTTAAGAATTAATTTATCATGCTGAATAATCTGAATTAACTTTCTGTGGATACGTATTAAGTGTAAGAGTATGTGGAATAGGGTTTTGCCCTAAAGCCTAAGTGTTTTTGTATAATTTATCTATTAATAATAAAGTAGTATGAAATTTATGTCACAAAGTAATTTAAATTTTATATAATATCTATTTAAATAAGTGATGGACATGAATATTTTAAATGTCTAATAACATATTACTACTTTGTATTCTTTTCATGGAAAACATGATAATTTAAAAATACAAAGCTATTACTAAAATTAACCTAGGACTCTAAACTTGCTTTCAATCTTCTTCAGAATAAATTACAATTTTTAGAATTTCTGATGCTGTATGAATTTGATATTACAGAAAAGTTTAGATGCTGCTCTTAGTTACAATATATAGCCCCATTGTTTGACTCATATGATATATATTTTTCCAATCTATACAGTTTAATTTACAAAGTAAACTTTGTAGTGAAGAAAGCTGTTTAATTATGTCCTGTGGTTAGGGTATATTTCTGGGCTATCTGATTAGACACCACCTGAAATAACTTCAACCATGTAATTACATAGCAGCCTACACAAAAGACCTCAAAATAGAATCATGAATCTTAAAGCCATCATATTTTAACATTCACATTAAAATTATCTTTAACATGCTTATGACCCCAGACTGAATTCCTATCACAAAGTCCAATTATCTGTCTCCATAAATACACTGAACATGACCTCCCTGGAATGCCACATGCTCTGCTTCCTGTAAGTAGTGACTGCAGATCTGTGAGTTCAAGACACTGCTGGTTACACCTTTGAATTTTACATAAAGAGAAAAAAATTCAGACTTAATGGTTCTTTAAAGATAATGTTTTGGAAAAAAAACGTTTTTAGCAACAGAGACTTAGGCTATATGAACATTAATTTAATAAATGATAATCAAATTTCAATTTTGAGTAATAGATAGTGGCTTAATTTACTTAAATTTGGAGGTAAATATGTTGATCTGAAGTAGTTTCTAATTTTAATGTTAGTATTTCTAATAAAGTGTTGAACCTTGAGTAGATCAATAATCTTTCTCAGATACGTTCAAAAACCACATTTGGGTATTTAGACAGTCCTGTCATCCATGTTCCATGCTCGAGCGTTCCTCCAACCTCAGGTCCCTCCAGCGCAGCATGGCCTGAATGTGTGATCAGCAGAAACCAGTAAAGACCCATAGTTTTCAACCTTTCGAAAACTGTCAATTTATCATTCCCTTGAAGATTTTAATCCTACATTTAAAAAAATTCCTGTTTGTAGTTAAATGCAATTCAGTAAATATTTGCCAAAGATATATTATTTCTTAGTACTGTGTTGGGTCTTGAGGGGGTAAACAACATGTGAAATAAGGCTATAATAAATGGGAATAATCACTCCTTTGTGATTATAATTTCTACTCCAGTCTTGAACTTGAATTTGATCATTTTGAACCCCTTTCTCTTTTTGCCTTAAACTATTGCACCTTTTAAAAAGCCCAACTTTTTCCTCAGTCTTCTTTTTGACAGCCCTTGCTGGAGCTGCTCTTGGTTTGGCCTCTCACAGCCATTCTTTAATTTGTAGGCCCTGAAGAGCTTCTGTACTTTTTTTGGTTAATTTGTTTCTTCTACTTTGTTCAACAGATACTTTACTTTTAAAAACAAGGTTGGGTTGGGGGGAGAAACACGAAGAAATATGTTGTTTCAAAAATATATAGGAGAAAGCCTGTTATCACATTACTTTCAGTGGTCAAACATCTGGATTGAATTTCATAGCTATAAAAATTCTTTATAAAAGTGTAATGTAGCTGTACACTTAGTGGCTTATGATTGTACCACTAAAAAAATGTAAATGTTACTAAATCGCCTTTGTTTCTAAGGCATAAAATGATGTTTATTTAAGTAACAATGGAAGAGAATCACTTAAATACTTATACTAAATATTTGCTGTAAAGAACCAAAAAAAAAAGTCTTCAAAACTTAATCATTAAAGTTCAGTCTAGCAATCATGTATTTGAATTCTCTTTTGCTATAATTTGAAATTGACCTAAGTAGATATGGATTTTCTAAAATGAAAAACATATGATGCACAGTAACTGTTCAACAGAATTTATATTAACTCTTTGTAGGCACTCTATAGGCTTGTAATAATAAAAGTGTATCTTCATTTTTTATTATTAAGAATTATGTTTCTCATATTTGTTTTATACCCTCTCAGTACTTTATTCTTTATAGGAAATGAGCACTGATAAAGTAAGCGAGTCATTCCCAAAATTAAATTGTGATATATAAATTATTGATAATTAAGTAATCATTGATAAAATCACTTTTTTCATGTGTTTTAAATATTTTCACTTATCTGAGTAGAGTAATGCAGAATTTATGTTTTGTTATATTAATATAGTAAATGTAACACATGATAAGATGGAAGGTAAGAGAGCATTGTCAGAAATTTAAAATGCTCAGTAGCCATAAACTTTTTCCTAATTAAGTTTAACCCTGATTTTTATAACTCATTATGAAATCATGCTACATGGCAAACATCATTTATCCTTTGTTGCGATTATTTGTGGCGACATACCAAGAAGAGCACTGAAGTTCAAGAGATTAATCCAAGGCAACATATGCAGTCATTTTTTTCTCTGTTTGGTAAGGCCTCTTTGAGTTTAGAAAGCACATCACTAGTTCTTAAATTCCCATGGACAAATCTTGGCTCTCCTGCTGCTGTTGGGTGTCCTGAGACATAAACCAAGGAGGGGAGTTGTACTGTTGGCCAGCCAGATTTTTCAAAGTTTCTAAAATCATGAAAAAATTATTTCAAATAATATCATTGACCTCTTGGTTTCCCTCAATATTATAGAAATAATTTCATGAAATGTCAATGACCTTTTGTTTTCCCTAAATGTTAGAGTGGAAAAATGTGTTTTTGAGTCTCTATCCTGACTGTAGTATATGATACAGTCTTAGATTCTATGAGGTATTTACATGCTAGTAGTAGCTACTATACCAGTCCTCACTGACTTAAGGAATGATAATTTAAGAAAGTGAAAGATACATATTAAATAGTAGATAGAACAGGGCTTATGACATTGCTATAAGAATTTAAATATGATTTGAAAATATTAATTTGGTAAAGATAGCATCAATTTTGCAAGAACAAGTTTATATAGGAGAATTCAAATCACAGATTAATAAACTATTAGAAATAAGTCTGTTACAGATAGGGAGAGATGTTGGGAACAGCCCTGCCTGGTTTCAGAAATTGTAACCCGCCATGGCTAAGGCTGAGTAAAAAAAGCGTTAGGGGCACAAGCCACTAAGGAGACAAAAACTTATCCCTTCTCTCATATCCCCCTGGTTGGCCCAGATGGATGGCTGGTTAGATCCCTCACCCAATGATGGGTAAGATCCCTCAAGGGAAGAACAACCCAAGACAGGCAGAGTCATGATGGAACCATCAGGGAAGGAATTAGGGGACTATAGAAAAGGGGTGATAGACTGTCACCCCTTGGCTTTGTTATAGCCTGAGTTCTCCTTCCGCTACAGAAAGTCTCCTACTGTCTTGGCTACTTTGTTTCCCTGGCCTGACTCAAGCTTGAAAGAATGCCAGATAAGGGGGGAGGGGACAGCCCTATACTATTACAGGTGGTTCCTGGGGGCAATCAGGCCTGAAAAAGAATGCATGAAGTTCTGTGAGACCTGCTTTGCTAAAAATATGCCTAGGTTAATCTATGTTAGCTTTTTAGGCTCCAGGCATAAAATGAGCTTGTTTCCCAAAGTTTTATGACCCTTTGGTAACACTCTATCTATCAGACCCTGACTCAGAATGAGCCCTTCTAGCTCTTTGAATGTTTATATTCCTGGATCAATACTGCCTGACAATGATTGATGAGCTTGACGTATAAACCCTGTATTCCTATGCAAACTAAGCCCAATAAAAGCCCAGGGAAAGAAGTGCTTGAAGCCCTTCTCTTCTGAGAGATTGGCCAGCCTTTTCTCCCCAAGCAGATCTTGTCTTGGTAGTTTCATTTCATCTGTGATGCTGGGAGACACTGCAGGGCAGAGTCTTCCTCAGAGAGAAAGGCCTGAGTCAGAAGGCCTTCCTTTCTCGAATCAGTTCTTGTCTCTCTGCAAGAGATGAATTCAAGTGAGAGACCAACATGTATAGTGGAGGAGGGAAAGTTTATTCATGTGCTTGAGCAAAAGCTACAAGCTACTGACATAAACTTATATCAACATACATTAGGATAAAAATACAACTTTTCTGACACTATTTCAAAAGTTTCTTGGGAAGTAGTGAGGATAGAACACCTTAAAATTATGTTAAATCATATTCTATTTATAGCTTCTAAAGCTGAAAAGTAAATCTCTGCTTTCACTCCCAAAATTTAGTCTTCGAGGACTGTGAACATGTGAGACCACTGAGGCCTAACTGCTCTGAGACCTGATTCCTATGGCAGCAGTCTGACAATCCCACTAACTCACCAAAAACAGTATTTCAATCAAGTACAAGGGAAGCATTTTTGTCATTGTTACATATTTATTTTTTTATAGAACTGTACTTCTGGAAGGCTTAATTATTAATTTTGAAGTCTTTACACAGTATTCAAGGTTTTAACAACTGCTACACCCATGTTTATTCAAAAAATTATCTTAAAATTTCTGATAGGTGTTCAGTGGAAGAGATACAGGAAATAAGTAATGTAGTCCCTTGCCTAGGGCATCAAAAAGTCTCATTCCATGCAAAGTGATGCAGGATAGATTTGCATAAATAAATGCCGAAACTACTCTACCTTGAAATGACTTTGATTTAGTCCATGGTCTAATTTTTTCTCCCTGGAACTTAGATTAACAAACAAAATCCCTGCCTCTGGAGCTAATACCACTGGTGCTTGTTTTTTTTTTTATTCCCTGTATGAACTTTCCCCAGAGATATCTGAATTATTTTACTTTATATCTCACTTTGTTTCGTTTTAAAATTTACAAGACAATGGTACAGTTGATTATAATGAAAAGATATTTAATTTTTGTTTTTCCCATAATTTTCAACATATTTGGCTCTAAAATAATATCATTGATTTGAAAACAAAGCTTAGAAATAATATTCTTCAATAGGTATTAGAATAATAAAACTGTTTTATCTTAAAAACTGCCAAAAACTTGCCCCAAACTGCTTTATCAGATGATTTAGAAAATAAATGTGCAAACTTATAAACAAGATATTTGTGGGCAAAGAAAAATCACTATCTTTAAAAATAAAGTTATAATAATAAAATGATAAATTTGATTGTAGAAATCATCAAAATACAAATCAATACTTGAAATTAGCTGCAAATATTATACTATTTCATTAATATATTATAACAAAATGATTCTAATGTTCTTAATATTTTTAGTATACTAAGTAATAAAATTTTGCAAACATGTTCTAAGGTAAATTTAATGATCATAAAATTTATCCAAATTTATGAATATATGTATATATGTTAAAAGTGTAATATATGATTTCAAAAGGTTATTATGACTTCAAGTGCCAATACAATGAAATGTCAGTTATAAAAAGAACTTTTGCTAAAAATCTAAAGTTACTATTCTGGTAGTTTAAAAAAATCTACATATCAGAGAAATTGATACAATTCAAATAAAATGCACCTATGAACAATTATGTTAAAATGAAATTGAGGTTATTTCTCTTGGAGGAAACATTTATATTTGAATTTTATTTGTGTGACTGGGAAGACCCGATTTATGGCGATCCCCCTCCTTGGTTCTTGCCTCCTTGCAAGAGAAGAATTCAGGCGAGAGAAAACACATATAGTGGAAATGAGATAGCAAATTTGTTTATTAAATATGCTCGAGCATGAAGTTGCAAGTGGGCATCCAGATATTCTGAGTGCAGTGACCACTGGGATTTGGAGGGTTTTATGCTTGTAGCCAGCTTCTAGGATCTCCCTCCTTTTTCCCTTCCCAAACCTTGGGATTAATTCAGTTTCAAAAGGCTCTCTTTTCCAAATAGTGGAAATTATATATACAAAACTCAAGGGCTCCCCTCCTCCTATGCTATCATGGTTTTTCTTGTGACTTTTGGAACACCTGGCAATCTTATTGGATCAGGGTTAGGTCTGCTGAGTTAACGGGTGAGACATGTCTCCCTCCCCCTCCCTACCTTGGTTTGCTATTCATCCTGCCTAACATAAGTACAAAAATATTTAAATAGTTATTTCTGTTTGGTTAAGATCCCCAAAGCATTATTGCCACCAATAAAGAGTTAAGGTTATGTGATCTCATGGCAGCAAGAGGATGAAAAGCTTAAATCTAGACTGATAAGATTCATGCTGGCCTCTAGTGGAGTCTGTCTGCTTACCTCTGCATATCAGCCTCTGTATTTGCTGAAGGTAGTAGCCTTTGGATGGTAAAGATGTGTTTGCTACTCTGGACCTGGTCAGTGAACACAGCAATAGCCTTCAGAGACCTATTGGAGACCTCTGCCCTTGCCCATCTTCTTTAGCTAAGACCTTCCCTAGCTAGAAGCCCATTTGTTTGTTCTACATTTGTGTGTTAATTTTATATAATACTGCATCAGGCAGGGCACCAAGGAATTTCTGGACACCTATAGAGCACGTGTGAGAGGAATACTTGGTCAGGATCATCTGTCTAGCTAGGTCAACACTCATCATTAAAATATAAAGTAAACTACATATATGGACTACATAGGTTATTTTGAAATTTAATAGGATTTTAACAGGTGTGAGGTGATATCTTATTGTAGCTTTGATTTGCCTTTCCCTGATAAATAATGATGTTTGGCATTATTTTATACACCACACCTGTTGACAATTTGTATGCCTTCTTTAGAGAACAGTCTGTTCTGGTCCTTTGCCTGTATTTAAAACAAGGTTATTTGTGGGGTTTTCTGTTTTTTGTTTGGTATTGAATTGTAAGAGTTCTTTATATATTGATATTAACATCTTATCAGATATATGGTTTGCAAACATTTTTCTCTATTCTGTATGTTGTGGTTTTATTCTGTTGATCGTTTCCTTCACTATGCAAAAGCTTTTGAGTTTGATGTAGTTTCAATTGTCCATTTTTATTTCTATGCCTATGCTTTTGATGTCATACTCAAGAAATCCCTGAAAATACCAATGTCAAAAAAGTTTTACCCTATGTTTCCTTCTAGTAGTTTTAGAGTTTCAAGTCTTATGTTTAAGCCTTTAAGCTATTTTCAGTTGATCTTTATCCTCATTGTCTATTCTTGGCTCTGTTGTCAAAGTTCAGTTAATCATATATGTGTGGGTTTATTTCTTTACTTTCTGTTGTTTTCCAATATATGACTGTCTTACGCTAGTACTATACTATTTTAATTATTATAGCCTTGTAAAATATTTAAAATCAGGAAGTCTGAGTCCTCTACTTTTATTTCTTTGTCTCAAGATAGCTCTGTATTTTTCTATAAATTTTAGTGATTTCATATGAGTTTTAGGATTCTTTTTAATGTTTTTGTAAAAAAAATGAGATTTTCATGTGGTTAGCATTGAATCTGTAGATCATTTGGGCTACTATGGGCATTTTAACAATTTTATATCTTATGATTCATGGATATGGAATGTATCTACATTTATTTGTGTCTTTTAACATTTTTTAATCAGTGTTTTATAGTTTTTATTGTAACAGTTTTACATTTAATAGATATAGTAAGAGTGGCATACTTGTCTTGTTCCTGATCTTAGGGGAAATATTTCAACTTTTCATTTTTCAGTATGATGTTAGCTGTGGGCTTGTTGTATGTGGCCTCTTTTTTGTTGAAGTACTTTCCCTCTGTAACTAGTTTGTTGAGCATTTTTATCATGAAAGGGTATTTTGTCAAATGCTTTTTCTGCATATATTGAGATGATTGTGTGATTTTTATCCTTTATTGTGTTAATGTGATATATTAAAATTATTGATTTGAGCATGTGGAACCATCTTCACAACTAAGGGGAAATTTTCCATGGTCATGGTGTATGATTCTTTAAATGTGCTGTTGAATTCAGTTTACTAGTATTTTGTTGAGGAGTTTTACATCTATGATCATCAAGTATATTGGTCTATACTTTTCTCTTCTTGCACTACTTTTATCTGATTTTATTTCAGTGTAATGCTGGTCTCATAAAATAAGTTGGAAGTATTCCCTCTTCTTTAATTCTTTGGAAGAATTTGAGAAGGATTGGCATCAATTCTTCAAATGTTTGTGCAGAATTCAGTAATGAAGCCATCTGGTCTTTGGCTTTTATTTGTTGGAAAGTTTTTGGTTATTAATTTAATATTTTTCCTTAATTGATCTATTTAGAATTTCAATTTTCTGCATGATTTCATCTTAATAGGTTGCATGTGCCTAAGAATTTTTCTATTTCTTCTAGGTTATTCAACTTGTTCTTACATAAAGATATAGAAACAACCCAGTGGCAATCAACAGATTAATATAGAAAGAAACTGTGGCATATACAAATAGTCAAAAATTCTTATTTTTCACTTGAGCAAAACGATCACAGATAGCACAAACATGAGCATAGTGAAAGTCTCAGTAAATGAAGCTGAGATATCTCCCAATGACTATAAGGCAGTCTCTCTTTAATCCCACTCCACAGGACCCTATGAAACATAAGTAATTACTTTTTTGCAGCATCTTTATTTAACTTCACAAAAGTAGGGCACAAGTTGGTATAATTTTCATATTCCCCAAGGGCGCCAATTCCCAAGGTGTTTCAATGATGATAACATCATTAATTAACATCCAGTTTGATTATTCATTAAAGTTTTCTCCATAATATCAGGCAATAAATTTACATAGCAAATAATAATAAACAGTATGGTTTTTTCTCCATAGTATATAATTATGCACATCAAATTTTTTAACTTAGTAAAAAAATTCCTTAATTGTAATGAAAATAAAAACATTTCCTTAGCTTAATAGTTTCTGAGACATGAAATATGAAAAAAAATTACTTGAGGGCATATTCTATTAATATAACATTTAAAATTATGTCCAAAATCTTTTCTTTCCTTTTTCCTTCATAGTAGAAACTCTGGCTTCTATCTGAATTTACAGTGTACATCCTGTGTAAGGACAACAGTTTCCAGTCTCTCTTTGCCTCTAGATCAGGACAAGTAACTAATTTATAGCTAATGGGATTGAAAGAGAAGTTTTATGTGGTAGTTATTTTTGTTTGTTTTTACCATTGTTCAGTTATAGTTGTCCCCATGTCCCCCTATTTCTCTCCCCTGCCCTGCCCACTCCCACTTCTCGCATTAAGTGCTCCTCCCCTGTAGTCTTTGTCCATGGATCCTTTATACATGTTCCTTGATGAGCATTCTCCTTTCCCTGGTGCTGTGGGAGTTTTAGTAATGGTCTTTAAAAAGGGGCCACACAAGTATGACATTTTTTTTTCTTCCCTTCTTCTATCTTGTTTCAAAGAATCCGGAAACTACTATCTTTGGTCATAAGAATAAGGCCTTACCTTGGAAATGTGAAAACTGTAACAGGAAGGAGACTAACTCTTTGAAGGAGCACAGCTGATGTATCAACCCTGAAATGATCCTTTTAGAATGTTATTTACTAAGACAGAAAGAAACTTTTGTTATTAAAGCACTGCTATGATGTAAATTGTTATCTGTGGTCATTCCCTAGGTCAAACAACAGATTTATGATACTTTTGTTTTTATCTCATTTTTATCATATTTTTATCTATCTTATTTCTATCTTGAATATTTCAATTTATTAAGGATTTTGTGAACTTACCTACAAAGTAATTTATTACCTTAGTTGTATTGCAACAAATACTATATTAAAATGGAACTACACACTTATTGATATTATTTATGCTTATTTAGCAATCCAACTAGCCATTTTAATATTAAGGGAAATACTCATTTTAACTTTTTAAAGATATTAACATGTATCTTCATAAATACCATATGCAATGACTTAAATGACATACTGTTCTACTTAGAATAATTACCAATACTTAGCTCTATAATTTTTTATGTGCATGAATTCCTAAGTATGGCATGCTTTTCTTAATTTTTTTATTGTTGTTCTAGTACAGTCATCTCCATTTTACCCCCACCACTCCCCCCAACCCCAGCCACCACCACCTCCCACCCCTGATCCCACCCCCACTAGGTTTTGTCCATGTGTCCTTTATAGTTGTTCCTGAAAACCCACCCCTCTGTTCCCCCCACTATCCTCTCCCCTGTCCCTTCTGGGTACTGTCAGTTTGTTCTTAATTTCCATGTCTCTAGTTATATTTTGCTTGCTTGTTTGATTTGTTGATCAGATTCCACTTATAGGTGAGATTATATGTTATTTGTCTTTCACCGCCTGGCTTATTTCACTTAGCATGATTTAAATAACAGCATTTATTGTACTGTAGGCTGGCGAAGTGGAAAAATGTAGTAATTAACTTAAGGTTTATATTTTCAAATTTGTATTGTACTTATGAAATAAAATGATGCCAATAATACATTTAAAGTAAAATTAAAACCATTAAACAATCACATTAAATTGAAAGGAAAAAGATAGACTTTTCTCATTTACAGCATTAGCTAATCAATTTTGGAATGAGAGAAAAGACAGGAGAGAGTTGGCAAAAAAAGATATTTTGGAAAACGTGTTTAGTCTCTAGCCTGTGCAGGTTAACATTTGTAAACAGGTGTAATGAAGGTCAAAGAGGAGAGCAGCAAAGTGATGCTAGTGGTTTGCTAAATGGGGCCTGAAGAAGCGAACATTACTGCATTGCTTTTTTTTTTCTTTGACATTTTACAACCACTGAGTGGGAGCATAGAAAGGCATCTTTCCTGTCTACATTTTCTGGCTACCTCTCCTGAAATTCAGAAAATCTGTGTTAGAATGAAGTGACAGCTCCATCTGTTAGTCTTCTTCATAAAATAACTCATAAACATGCAGGACTGTGAAGTCTGAGCAGTGCTAATATTGAGTATGAACTTGTGTGCAACATTTCTCAATATTATTCTTAGACTTCCATGAGAAAGATGGCATCTCAGAAGTTTTTCCTATTACTCTCGAGTGAAGTATTTTGCAAAGAAAATATTTTTCTTTCTCTTCTTGGTCCAAGTCCCATGAAATATGTTGTTGAATGCTTTGCATCAGTTTTGAAACTTGTGGTAGGTGTAAATTCTTGTACTTAGAGGGGAAATGTTAAATTACCTCAATATGTTTATCAATATGTTGTATATAAAATCATACTGTCTTGAAGAATATATTGTCCAATCTTGAAGCATACAGTATTTGTTATAATATTAATAAATATTTAGCTATGTAGTTCACTATAGTTGATTTGTGAAAGAACTAACATATACCCTAGTGTTGGTAATGAGTGTTTTGCTAAAATTGTGGTCAGAATTACCATTGAAGTGTTAAGTCAGTAAATAAGATGCTATAAAGGAAAGAGAAGACTTTAATTACTAATTTAAAAGAAAGAAGTTGCTATCAGAAGTTACTTGAGTGAATATAGGTAGATAAGGACCTAGAAAAGGGTCAAGAGGAGTGAAAAATACCTGAAAGAAATAAAATATGCTTTGTCTGTTACTATATCCCATGTATTTTGCAATCTTTCTACAAAAAAGTGAAAACTGGCAGTTGCTAATAGCTATGAAAAGATCCATAAAACAGACATAGTGAAAACTGTGGTTGACATAGAGGCAGGGTTTTCAAGATAGTTCAATTTAAAATGAGGGTAAAATTACGTAGTTAGAAAAAAACCTATCCAAATAATTTTCATGTGTGACCTACATTATAAAATTAAAGACTGTGGACTTGGACATAGCACCATTTTCTTCCATTAGTAAGAACACAATTATAATTCTATCACTACTCCATCCTACTATTCCCTTCCCAGCCTGATCTTCCTCATTCTTATGCTGCAGGTTTTCTCACCTACCAGTCTCGTTTTTACCTACAGCTAACTGAAGTTGATTAAATTGGAGGTCTGGCTGCCACCAAATAAATATCTGTTTTTCATGGAGTTCCAGTGCATTTTGCCCTTTAAACACTAATAAAAAATTGTTAACACTCCAGAAGAAAGATTAGGAGGCAAAAGACTTATGTGTAAGGAGGCAATGAGGTGAAGCCCTAGTAGGTAAGCTGGCAACCATAGGGTAGTTCAGTTTAACTACCACTCTCTGAATTTCTGGACTGGGAATGATATTGTTCTAAGCATTAGTACTCCAAGGATTTCTGCCCTCAAGGAGATAACAATTCATTGACAAGGGGAGATATGCAAAGAAAATGTTAAGTACAAGAAAGTAAGCATCATGAGAATTGAAGGAATGAATAAAGAGAGCTGAAACGCATAGTATTTCCTGTGAGCACATAAAGGATTCAGGAAAATTTTCCTGAAAGAAATTATATCTTTCTGAATCTAATGGAAGAGCACTAATCAATGAAAAGAATCAAGAAGGAGGAAAAGGATACTCTAGTCAGAAGTGATAGAAAAATCAGAGAACGTATTTAAGAGGAGGATTTCTGGAGTTAGGGAATTTACTGAGGCAGTAATTAATCTATGCAAGATAACATTAAAAACCAGAATTAGGTTATTTTTTGTTTTTGTTTCTTTAGATAGAGAGACATATTAGATTAGAGAATATTTTGAAAATAAAAATATAAAGCCTTAGAAATTTATTGATGTAAACAGTAAGAAACAAATATCCAGGAAGACTTGTTTATTTTGCATAACAATGTGTATGGCAGTGCCAACAAGTGAAACAACACTCAAGATGTATAATTCTGGAGGGTTAAGATTAGGTGAACTTGTTGAGAAAGGAGTTTCTAGAGAATATCCAGAAATACATGTTCATTAGTCAGTTTTATACAAAAATATGAAATACAGATACCAGATTAATATTAGATATATAGATATGGATGTTACTAGCATATTATCTTGATTAAGAATGTAACAGTAAATAAGGTCACACAGAAGATAAAAATAGACTAAAAAGCAAACAAAAACTCAGTGAGCATAGGCTAGAGTCACTAACATCAGTAATATCTAATGAGAGAGTGAAGAAAGAATTTCACAAAGGAAACCAAGAAAAAAGTTCAAAGTGGTTGGGAGAACAACCAGGAAAATGTCATGTCATAGGAAAAAAAGAGTAATTTTGCAGAAGTAAGAAAAGATTGGCATTGTGAAATGTATAGGTGAGATCACTGTGGGACTAGGAAGTTCCCAAGGGACTTCTCATGAAGACTGAAAAGCACCCAGTATGTATGTATGAAGATACGAAGGTTAATGGAGACAGTTGCCAGAAGAGTTTCAATCAATGATTTAGAGAGTGCTGACAGTGAGTTGGAAAGGAAGAAAATGAAGAACACTTGCAGTTTCAAGACCACTGTCAAAGACAGGGAAAAGCACGAGGGTGGAATGTCCCATTACACAGTGCACATTCTGATAGGAGGCTTTATTGAGTCTGTAAATTCAAGTTTGTAATGTTTACTTCCATTTTTATTTTATGAACTATACATTTTCACATTAATTATCTAAATATATTCATCAAGTGTTTATGAATTTGACTATGAAATTGTTTATACAGTAATCTTTCAAAAATTATATTAGAATCAGCTCATTTGTAATAATTTCAGTGACACAGTGCTTGACTTTGAAATAGTCAGTTAAATTTGTGCTGTCTGTTTTTATTTTAACATATTAATGGCTCAAGAATGACATGACTTCAGTAAAGATGTTTGTTGTACTATATATGCACAAAGTGTAAGGATTAAGAACCTAGTAATTAATTCAGTGTTTGTATTTTCAGATTTGCCATAGTAAGAAATATGCAAACCATGTTATAAGAGCATATTTTAAGTTAACATAGAAGGAAATGAAGACATCATTACTTACATAAATCCTGAAGCAAAAAATACAAGAATTTTATTCATAATATTATCTAATTAACTTTGGAATGCAAGCAAACTAGAGAAAAATTGCATAGAAGGCATTTTATAAATTATATAGAATACCTGCCCTTGCCCAGACAGCACTTACAATAACATATAGAAATTTGTAAGAAGGGACTGGAAATTGTTCTGAGAGATACATGGTTTGAAGAAGTGAACATTATTGAGTTGTTTTTCTATGTTATTGTTATTTTTTATTTGCATATGGAAAACACATTTTCATGCTATATTTTCTGGCCATCTTTGTGAATTTCACTACATTGCCGTTAAAACAAATTTGCAGTTTGCCTGGGTCCTTCAAGTTATAGAAAAAGAGCCAGTCCTTTAGTTTATATTTGTTCATATTTATTTGAAATTATAAATGTTATTTATCAACACAATCTCACAGTCAAAAATGTGACTATGGTGTGATAAACAGTTTGGAAGGTTCTCCAATATTTGGTTCTCCTGCCCTTCTATGCACAGAAAAGGAAGCTCTTCTCAGCCCCCTAGCACATGAACAGTCTTATGACTAATTCTGGGCTGTGAAATGAGTGCAGATCTGGTGTTTGTCACTTCTTGGCTGAGGCAGTGAAGAACTCATAAACAATTTTCAAGTCTCTTCCCCTGCTGTGGTAACTGTGGAGGAGACAAATTACTGAGATAGTGTGTCCAAAAGGTGGAAGCAACCTGAATCATTGAGATGCTACAGGGGACTGGCTGTCCTGCAGTTGTCCATAACTGTACCCAACTTAGGGTGAATAAGTAATAAACAGTTGAGGTGTTGAGCCACTTGGATTTGGAGCTTATTTGTCATTGCAGCACAGCCCACCCTTTCCTGACCATATGGAATTCAAAATGGCTTTTTTTTTTATCTAAAGCAAAACCTGTCACCTAGCTGCCTTTCTCCTTAGTGAGTATCCATCAAATGGGGTTGACAAAAAAGGGAATGGAGGCAGAAAGTCAGTGTGTGAAGCCAAATGAGATTTAGTAAAATCCCAAGACCATTTAATGGACTACTGTTGGGAACCACCTTGCCTGGTATCAAAAGCTGTAACCCCCACCAAGGCTAAGGCTGAGGGGATGACCTTGGAACCATAAACCACCAAGGAGACAGGCTTATCCCTTTGGCAGGAGTGCTGCTTCTGCTACTTCATCCATAACTGGCCCCCAATGCTTGGTTGGTTAGCCAATGATGGGTAAGATTCCCCAAAGGGGGAATGATCTAAGACAGGCATGATCATGTGGGAGGCCCCCAAGGAAGGACTTGGGGGGCTACAGCAAAAGGGGATGATGGACCCTCGCACCTCGGTTTTAACAAAGCCCGAGTCCTCATTGTCTGTGAGAAAATCTCCTTATCTCTTGGCTGCCTTACTTCCCTTGCTCCACCTAAGCCTGAAACAATGACAGGGTGGTGCTGCCCTGTGCTGGAAAGGGCGGGTTCCCCAGGTTATCAGGCCTAAGAAAGAATATGTACAATCCTGTGAAACTTGCTTTGTTTAGAATGCTCTCAATTGAATGACAAGCGTCCAAGGAAGAAGTAAGTTTGTTCCTTAAAGTTTTTTACAGTTCTTTGACCCTGACTCAAAATAGGCCCTCAGACTTCCTTGTTATCTATTGTTTGATCCTTACTTCCTGGCAATGAGTAATGAGCTCTACCTGAATTCTTATGCAAAACAAACCCAACAAAAAGCCTGCTCGGGTGGGAGAATGAGGCACTCTCCCTTAGGGGTACTCTCCCCTAGGGAGGATGGCCATGGCTCTCCCCACAAGAGAGAGTGGCCATTCCATCCCTATTTCCCCACAAGACCTGGTTGTCTCTGTGTATGTTTTTCTCGTGTTTTGACGAACCACCTGCAGCATTCCGTGGTCACTGCTGGTCGGTGGCTGTGGCAGACTACAAATGCCCAACATGTTTTTTAAAGTCATAGTAAACTTAAATATATTTCTGCTCCTTGTCCTCTCTACTCAGTGAAAAAATAACTTGCCATCATTGTTAGAGAAAATTCCTTACCCAGGTCTAATGAGGCAGCTGTCTGACATTTCATATCCCACATTGTTTGTATTCTTTTGTTCACTTAGATACTGTAAAAAAAAAAAAGTATAAATCACTGCTTTCCTTTCTAATTGCAAATTTTTGCTATGTATTTTTTGTTGTAAATGAAGACTTAATTATTACTACAGCCTTTGTCTTCCTGCATCTTTCCCCACATGTTGCATCTGAGTATCTACCAAGTGTTCCAGTGCTTATTACATCCTTACCATTGCTTGTAATTACAGAATGAATCAAGGAAAAGTACTGTCTTTGGGCATGAGATGATTCTATTACCTATGACTTAGAAACTAGCCACTTTCTCCTGAAGGTTCATCATAATCTCAGACTGAGACTTTTTTCTAGGTTGTCTTGAGAAATACTGGGCATGTGTACATGCATGTGTGTAAGCACACACATGTGCTTCTACATATAGTTAGTCATAGGTCTGACACTGTGAAAAAAATTTGTAATGATTAAGGGGATCCAACAATCCACAATTCTATGTCATTAAAAGGTGAACTTTCATTTGGCAAAGGTACTGACAAGTAGTAACAAGATGAGATGAGAAACATACCTCCAAAGAAGAAAGCAATCTGACAATCCTGTCATAATGTTGCTTTTGCCTCCTTGGAGGGTTTTAAGTAGTGAGATAAATACAAATATTAGATGGTTAGACAGAGGATATATTCTGTTGTAGAATTATTCCTCAGGATAATTAACTTTACCCACTTTTTGTTACTACAAACCAAAATGCAATTTCAGTTCCAGAAAGTATACTTGGGCATATTGGCATCATCTCTGTGTTAACTCAGGTAGCACAACATTTTTGACTGTTCCAAGAATTTTTGGCAGTATATTTTTGGCTCTCCCTGTGACAGTTCAGCCTAGCAATCTGTTTGCTCTTCCAGTACTGCTGCTTTTCTTTGAGTCTATTGTTACAGACTTTATTAGTAGGTGCTTGGGATATTGTCTGCATGCTGGTGATAGTGAGTATGCTTGGTCCTTGATATGCTATTTATCATGTCCTCATTTCTATTTAGGTGATTTCTGCCAACTGGACCGGGCCCCACTTGCTGTTCATCATTTTGCATTTATTGTTCTTCCATTAGCGGGTATTCTGGCACATATTCCTTCACTCAGGGAGAGAGTGCAGATGTGCCAAACCCCGTCACCCTCTGCTTGTTTCATGAAGCATGTTGGGACCAGATGGTAATCTAAATAGGCCTTTTAAAAAGAATTTTTCAGCATGTTGTGCTTCAGGATGTATTTTCCCTTCTTCTGGTGAATAGGTGATTTTGTATGGAGAGAGTGTGTGTGTGAGCCCCTTGCACTTCATTTTCTTATTACTCTAGTCTCCTGAGACATTTTCATGAGGGAAAAGAAATGGAAAGTGTGTGTACTCTAAATTTTAAGCATAATAGATAACAAAGAGTTATGTTCAAAATGCCTTTATATAACATATATATATTTTTTAGTTTTATAGCAACTCTTAAGGTATAGATGATAAACAGCACTGGTTGATGTGGCTCAGTGAATTGAGTGTCCACCTGTGAAGTGAAAGGTCGATGGTGCAATTCCTGGTTAGAGCACATGCCTAGGTTGCAGGCCAGGTCCCCAGTTGGGACCGTGCAAGAGGCAACTGATTGTTTTTGTCACACATTGATGTTTCTCTCCCTCTCTTTCTCCCTTCTCCTCTTTCTAAAAATAAATGAATACAATCTTAAAAAAAGAAAAAAGGTATAGTACAAAAATCATCTCTATTTAAAATTCTCAGGAAAACCTGAGAATCAGAAAGATGAAATTTCTTGATTTCTGAAAAAATGGAAAAAATAATTTTTAGTTGGATATAAAATGCCATGTATGTATGAAAAATGGGAAAAAGAATTTTCAGTTGGATATAAAATACCATGGTATATAGTATTTTATAATAATTGTATAAAGGACACATGGACAAAACCAAGGAAGGGTAGAATCAGGGGAGGCAGGTAAGGATGCCTGGGGTGGAGAGGGAGTGGTGGGGTAAGTGCAGACAACTGTATTTGAACAACAATAAAATATTTTTTTAAAAAAGAAAGAACATATCAAAACTCCAGAAAAAATACAACTAAGCAATGAAGAGATAGCTAACCTATCAGATGCACAGTTCAAAATACTGGTAATAGGATGCTCAGAGAATTGGTTGAGTATGGTTGCAAAATAGAGGAAAAAATGAAGGCTATGAAAAGTGAAATAAAGGAAAATGTACAGGGAACCAAAAAAGACAGGAAGGAAACCAGGACTTGAATCAACAGTTTGGACCAGAAGGAAGAAATAAACAGTTAACCAAAACAGAATGAAGAAATAAGAATTCAGAAATACGAGAAGAAGCTTAGGAACCTCCAGGGCATATTTAAACATTCCAACATCTGAATTATAGGGGTGCTAGAAGGAGAAGAGGAAGAGCAAGAAATTGAAAACTTATCTGAACAAATATGAAGGAGAACCTCCCCAATCTGGCAAAGGAAATAGACTTCTAGGAAGTCCAGGAAGCTCAGAGAGTCCCAAAGAAGTTGGATCCAAGGAAGCACATACCAAGGCACATCTTAGTTATATTACTCATAATTAAAGATAAGGACAGAATCTTAAAAGCAGAAAGAGAAAAGGCTACAGTTACCTACAAAGTAGTTCTCATAAGACTCTCAGCTGATTTCTCAAAGGAAACCTTGCAGACAGGAAGGGGCCAGAAAGAAGTGTTCCAAGTCATGAAAGGCGAGGACTTACATCCAAGATTGCTCTATCCAGCAAAGCTTTTATTTAGAATGAAAGGGCAGATCAAGTGCTTCCCAGATAAGGTCAAGTTAAAGGAGTTCATCATCACCCAGCCCTTATATGAAATGTTAAAGGAACTTATCTAAGAAAAAGAAGATCATGAACAGAATATGAACAGTAAAATGACCAAAAACTCACAACTATTAACAATGGGACCTAAAAAAAAAAACAAACAAAAAGAAAAGCAAACTAAAGAAACAACTAGAACAGGAACAGAATCACAGAAATGGAGAGTGCATGGAGGGTTATCAGCAAGGGAGTGGGATGGGGAGAGGGGGAAAAGGTACAGAAAATAAGTAGCATAAATGGTAGGTAGAAAATAGAAGGGGAGGTTAAGAATGGTATAGGAAGTGGAGAAGCCAAAGAAGTTATATGTATGACCCATGGACATGAACTAAAGGGAGGGAATGTGTATGGGAGGTGGTGTACAGGGCAGAGGGGAATAAAGAGGGGAAAATGGGATGTTGGGAACCGCCTTGACTGGAATCAGAAGCTGAAACCCCCGCCTAGGCTAAGGCTAAGGGAACGCCCTTGGAACCGTAAGCCAGCAAGGAGACAAGGGCTTGTCTCCCTGGCAGGAATGCTGCTTCTGCTGCTGAACCCTAAAAAGCTTGGTTGGTTAGCCAAAGATGGGTAAGATTTCCCACGGAGGGGAACGACCTAAGGCAGGCACGATCACTTTGGGAGGCCCCCCAAAAGAAGGACTTGGGGGGCTGCAGCGTAAGAGGGTGATGGACCCTCGCTCCTCAGCTTTGACATAGCCTGAGTTCTCATCATCTGGGAGAAAATCTCCTTATTGCCTTAGTTCCTGTGCTAAGCCCGAAACAATGACAGGGTGGTACAGCTCTGTGCTGAAAAGGGCAGATTCCTTGGGTGATCAGGCCTAAGAAAGAACATGTAAATTACTGTGAAACCTTCTTTGTTTAAGAATGCTCTCAGTTGAATGAGAGGGGTCCAAGGAGGAAGTAGGTTCCTCAAAGTCTTACAGCTCTTTGACCCCGACTCAATAGACCAGCAGAGTTCCTTGTTTTCTATGATTTCTTACTTCCCCCTAATAAGTACTGTACTTTACCTGAATTATTATGCAAAATGAGCCCAATAAAAGCAGGTATGGACGGTAAATCAGGGCCCTCCCCACTAGGGGGGGTGGCCATTCTGTCCCTACTTCCCCACAGGACCTGGTTGTCTCTGTGTATGTTTGTTTCTCGCGTGTTTTTTGGTGAGCCATCCACAGTGTTCTGTGGTCACTGCTGGCCGGTGACCCGCACGCAACAATGGGACAACTGTAACAGCATAATCAATAAAATATATTAAAACAAAGAAAGGGCATATCTAAAAATAAAAAAATAGATAAATAAAAACCCTCGTTACTACAACTTTCAGAACTGCTGATCCCTCAGACCCCTATTAAGTGTCACACTACCAAGGATAAAACAGGCTAACCAGGCAGTGACTCTATTCTTCAATCCCATATTTCCTTTTCACCTAAAGTTAAAAACAATTTTTTATGTCATTTTTTTGTTAAATCTGAAAGCTACATTTTAAATCCATGGATAAAGAACATACCTGGTGTTAAATATAATAATATGTGCTTTCATGGGGCAAAGTCTTATCTAAAACTCATTAATTTCTAATATAATAGCACAGTTACAGTGAGGTTGTAAAGTAAGGTATTAGACAGTTACCCTTTACCCCAAATTACATTTTTCTAGGCCTGCTTTCTGACCACATATCTCACTATAATAATATATTTTGCTGTTTTGTTCCCTAACTCAAGGATATGTTCATTGATTTTAGAGAAACAGGAAGTGGCAGGGGTGGGGAAGTGGGCAAAAACATCAATGTGAGAGTGGAACACCAATCTGTCGGGCCCATATCTGGGACTGAACTCACAATCCAGGTATGTACTCTGACCAGAAATTGAACCCACACCCCTTGGTGCATAGGACAACACTCCAAACAACCCACTGGCCAGGGCTCTCTATAATAATCTTAAATAAGGGTCACCCTACAATGTCTTGGGGACCAGAAGACACAACTGTAATCCCTCCTACTATGGATGATATAATTTACTTCTCTAAGACAAATATATGAATATCTGATTTTAGTTCAATGAATTTATATCCTTAATCAATGAAAGTTTATTGGCGATTTGAAGCATTCTAGTAACTGTAGAACTTATAGTGCAGTAAGTTTAATAATAACAAATGAATGCCCACATTTCATTTATCTTATATTTTGTATATTTAAAGTACTTTTCTTAGCTATCAGCCAAATTCATGTACTTCTAGTCTGGCAGGTGGTCTTCCATGTGGCATTTTTAATTTGTGGTTCTGTCATTCACTAGTTCTTTGGGGTCCTTTGCTTGTGGCCAGGCAGGTAGGAAAAATAGAACATAGAAAAGTCTCAATAGCTGAGTATAGATACTACCCTGAAAGTGATGTACATTATTTCTATCTTATTCATTTGTCAAAAATAACTGCATGCCAAGGAAGCTGAGAAGTAAGAAGTCAACTCCTAGTGACAAGTTACTTTAGTAAAACAGCAAATCATCAATACACAGCAATATAGTGGTAAGGATTGGGCTAGAAAATTTGAAAATGGAAACAGTCATGAAGCATATTAAAAATAAATTATGGTATAATTCTATCAAAAGATATTAATTGGGTAGTCTTGAGATATATGAAAGGTACATGTCCTCCAAAATTGTTAATGTTTTCTTCATCCTTAATTCCTCATCAAAATATGTATTTGTAAAGATTTTAGTGTTATAAACAATAAAAATCATTTAAAACTAGCTTCAAAACAAGAAGGATTTATTTTGAGGATTTAGGAGTGATTCTCAAAACCCAAGAGCAGAATTATAGCAGTGTGGAAAAGTCACTAAGAATAGGGACAGATAAACTCTGATGGCTTTAATGATTCCTTGTCTCTAATGGGTTTGGTCCATATCCATCATTTTGTCATTCAGAAGAGCAACTCTCAACCTCACAGTCCACAGACAGTTACAAGCTGCTTATTCTGTAGCTCTCACGTTTGTGCTTCCCACTTTCAGAGTGCCAGCTAAGTTAGGCTCCTAGAATCTCAATTCAGAATTCTAGAAGAAAGCCTCTTCTAGAAATTTCTAGAAGAAAACCTTCCCACCTGAATTAGTTTTTACCTTCAGATTAATTCATTGTAGGAAGATACATAATATAAATGTAAGCTGGGTTGTTTATATCTGAAATGTACTTTGGTGATCTCTACCTTATGGGATACATCTCAAGCAACTAAAAAGCTTGTGTTTATCAGATATAAAAACTAGATCATTGTATTTGAATTAGAGTATGCATAGACAAGAGAGGGAATGTCATCAGAATGATGGTTTGGAGAGATCATTCTGAAAGCACAGCAGAAGCTGATTTGGAATGAGAAATTATTTTGAAATTTCTTAGTGGTTGACTTGGTGTTGAGGGAGAACTGTGACTATTTCAAATGTAATAATCAGAATACGACTACTAAATGCACTTTTTCCTTTATGTGTACTTTTTAGTCATATGTTAAAGAACATATTTTAGTCATTTTAGAGGCTTACTTAGCTGCATTATATTAATTATAATATTTAAAAATATACCCACAATGAACAGTATTTACTATATATTTGCTAGTAATTTTAGTGGGGAGTATTTTCCATTAACACGTTTCAAAACACAAGATATTACCTTGTTAAATTGACATTTTTTAACCTAAACTTTCCTTATTTTGTTTTTTGACATTTGCAGAACATTCAGGACTCATTTTAATCTTTCACATTTAAAATCTAGGAACCATAGGAGTATGTAAATAAGTCATATTTTTAGTTCTTAAAAAGTCAGAATGTATATGATTCATATACATTTATGGTATTTTGTTAAGATAGAGTGTTCTTTCTTCTTCTTTTTTGATAAGAGTAATGAAACTGCAACAAAGATAACATTTTCTAAATATTTAACCTATATGCTTTTAATTCCCCTATAAACTATATTTATCTTCAGCTCTTTTACCATCAAGGCTAAACCACACAATTTCTCATGTCAGGGAAAGAGAGAAAAATGCTGCTTAGGAAAAAAGGAGCCATAGATCAGCCCTTAGTCCCAAAGCTCATCTCCTTGAAACTATGGTTCTTTGGTATGTTAAGGTTAGAAGTGGTTGACTCTTTGCATTGACATATGTATAAATGATGTAGGAGAGCTGCAGAAAGTAAAGACATATGATGTGGAGTAACCCAAGGCAAAAGAAGTTGAAGGACACCGTGGCCTCTGGTTTAGAAGGGGGAGAGCCTGTAAAATTAAGTATAGAGAAAAGGAAAGGGCAAGTGGCGAGACAGGATGAGGGCACATGTGGAAGGGAGAGATTAATTTTACCTTCCCATCACCTAGAAGAAATGCAGGAGTGACGGACAGAACAAAAAATTGAAACTCAACAAAAAGCTAAAAGCAAAGATTCTTTTGCTCTTTTCTGTGTTAAACGCAAGAGGAGACAGACTCAGGGTAGTGGTGTGAAAATTTCAGTTACGTAGGAATGAACATCTGTGTGTTTAAATAGAGAGAGAGCAAGGGGCCCTGGCTGGGTAGCTCAGTTGGTTAGTGTTGCTCCAATATGGTGAGGTTGTGGGTTGGGTCTCTGGCAAAGGCACATACAAAAACAACCAATGAATCCATCAACAAGTGGAACAACAACTTGATTTCTCTCTCTTCCTCTCTCAAAAAGAAAATAGAGAGGGGGCAAGGGACGTTAGGCTATTATTTCTAGCCTCTGCATGCTCTGTGATCTTAAGATATCATTCCTGTCTATGTTGTCACCACATGAGGAAGTTTTGGAGGTTCTCTTCTGCTGTATTTGTCTCCCTCACACCTCCAACTCCATGGAGGTCTGCACTGGGGGCCAGGCACTAGTGTAGTTCAGGCAGTGATGCCTACAGGGTTCTCTGTAGCCTATGGTGTCCAGCAGGGGCCTGGTAACCTGATGGAACTTAGCTAAGCAGCTCTGGGGCCATGGAAGACACACTGACTTTCATGATCTTCTGTGTCACTCAGGTCCTTGAGACAATGAGTCAAGTGGTGGAAGTGGTGATGAGAGACCTTAGAACAGGCCCAGATAATCACAGATTGTTGTGAGATTTGATGGCATTTTTAGTAACAGGGGACTGTAGACATTTTAATCTTTAGAATCTTACTTTATGCAATTAAAGACAAAGTAATGACTACTGGGGACAGAAAAACAGCATTATCTTAGAAATGTTTAGATTCATAAAAAATTATGTGGAGGCCTTGAATCAATGTTAATGGATGCCAGACTTGAGAAGACATTATCAGAAATACAAAAGCTAGAAGATATTGATAAACACCTGGAAATCTCTTCACCTGAACCTAAAATAGAGACTTTCAGAAAAAGATGGAAAGAAGAGAAACCTAAATCATTGGAATAAGTTGTACTGGTGGTAAATGTAACAAGAATCATTCATTCTTTAAAAGATGCATCAAATCACCTCCAATTTCAAGTAGCTGCAACCAGAACAGTCTTCAAAATACATCAGAAGAATGAATAACAGCTTCAGACTGCACTAAAAATTACTGTGGATAATAATTTTGATCTTCAGGGAAGGATAAAACTGTTTTCATAAGAAGCAAGAAGGTAAAAAATAGTGAGTGAACTTAAAGGGGAATGAAACAGGTTCTAAAAGACAAAAAAAGATCACAGAACATTTGCTGTTCTTGGAAAAGACATCATGGATGGTGAAAATATGGAATTCAGTATAACAAATGCATCAAAACATAGACACCTCTTAGAAGATGTTTAAAGAGACCAGTGAATAAGGCTGAGTAAAATACCATAGTAGACTAAATAATGACCTACCAAAGGTGTCTATATCCAAATCCCTGGAACCTATGAATGTGTTACCTTACACAAGAAAAGGTACTTTGAAGTTGTAATTAAATTAAGGAAGTATAGGCAATGATATTATCCTGGGTTATGCATATGGGACCAATGTAGTCACAAGAGTGGAGTCAGAAGGGTCAGAATCAGAAAAGATAATCTGGCAACCAAAATAGAGGTTAGTGATGTGGCCACCAGTCAAGGTATTTGGGCAGCCTATAAAAGCTAGGAAAACAAGAAATGGATTCTCATCTAAGGCCTCCAGAAGAACACAACCCTGCTGATAGAGATATTATTTTAGCCTAAACTGCTTTGGACATCTGATATCCAGAACTGCAAGATAATAAATTTATATTGTTTTAATCCACTAAATTTGTGGTAATTTGTTATAGCAGCAATGAGAAACAATAACACTTGCTTAAAAACTCTTTAAAAATGAAACCAAACGTACACTAAATTAACTGAAAGATAGCTATGGTAAGAAAAAAAAGAGCAATCAGAAAGTAAGAGGGAAATGTGTTAGGAAAAACACCTAGTCCTTCTGAACTGCACTGAGTAAAAGAAATACATTTTCACCCAAGATTCAATTTAGAGAAAATTTATTACAAAAAGAGGAAAATATTTCCAAAGTAATTGAATAGATTAGCCAAGCTTGTGAATTGGGCACCTAGAAATTATAAGTCATAATTTCCTAGAAAAACTTGAAAATAACCACTGTTATTTGCTGGTTGGCAATTGTTAATACCAACCAGCTTGTTTCCTGTGAGAGATATGCTTACAATAACAGGGTGAGAGTGTTGATGGTTAAGAGAAACCTTAATAATTTAAGGGGGGGAAGCAAACAAGACAAATTTTAATTGAGGAAAAATTCAAATGTGAGCTTTGCAATTTGTATTGATATGTCCCAGTTATCCCAGAGTTTCCAGTGTTACATTTGACAGAGAGGCCTGAGAAGGTCACCAGAAACCTCCTGGATGTACTGATTCCTGAGGAAAGAGAAAAACTAGGCTGTGATGACCTGGTCCTCCAGGCTTTGGAGCCTAGTATAAAACAGATGCCACCCAAAGGGACCATGACCCCACAAGGAGGATTTTTCCACTGGATGATACTCCATTCTGATACATCAGATCCTCCACAAAACAGAGCTAGTCCTGGTGTTCCTTACACTGAAAGAATCTTTTAACCACTTTTTAAAAAATTTTATTTTATTGATTATGCTATTACAGTTGTCCCATTTTTCCCCCTTCATTCCCCTCCCCCCTGCACACCCCTTCCCACCCACATTTCTCCCCTTTAGTTGATGTCCATGTGTCATAAACTCTTTAGATTCTACATTTCCCATACTATTCTTGCCCTCTCCCTGTCTATTTTCTACCTACCATTTATGCTACTTATTCTCTGTACCTTTTCCTCCCTCTCCTCCCCCCACTCCCCTGTTGTTAACCCTCCATGTGATCCCCATTTCTATGGTTCTGTTTCTGTTCTAGTTGTTTGCTTAGTTTGTTTTTGTTTTTGTTTTTGTTTTAGGTGTGGTTGTTAATAATTATGAGTTTGCTGTTATTTTACTATACATATTTTTATCTTCTTTTTCTTAGATAAGCCCCTTTAACATTTCATACAACAAGGGCCTGGTGATGATGAACTCTTTTAACTTGACCTTATCTGAAGAGCACTTGATCTGCTCTTCCATTCTAAATGAAAGCTTTGCTGGATAGAGCAATCTTGGATGTAGGTCCTTGACTTTCATGACTTGGAACACTTCTCTCCAGCCCCTTCTTCCCTGTAAGATCTCTTTTGAGAAATCAGCTAACAGTCTGATGGGAACTCCTTTGTAGGTGACTGTCCCCTTATCTCTCACTGCTCCTAGAATTCTCTCCTTCATTTTAATTTTAAAGGAAGAAAGAAACAACCAAACAGAAAAGAATGAAAAAACAAAACTTCAAAAAATAAAGAGAGGCTTAGGAACCTCCAGGACATCTTTAAATGATCCAACATCCAAATTATAGGGGTACCAGAGGGGGAAGAGGAAGAACAACAAGTGGAAAAGTTATTAGAACAAATAATAAAACAGAACTTCCCCAATCGGGTAAAGGAAATAGACTTCCAGGAAGTCCAGGAAGCTCAGAGAGTCCCAAAGAAGTTGGACCCAAGGAGAAACACACCAAGGCACATCATAATTACATTACCCAAGATTAAAATGAAGGAGAAAATTCTTTTGACCACTTTTTAATTTAGTTATTTCATCAGAATTGGTAGTGTTGCTTAACATAATTCTCCATTCAGAACTCATAAGTTACAAAGGAGTCCCCGACAAGAGGATCCCTGCCTTTCCACTTATTCTGGAAAACAAGGACAAACCTTTCCCAGAATCCTCTCCACCAACAAATTTCCCTAGCCCATCATATCATTGCCGGCAATTAGAAATCATGCTATACCAAGCACTGAATTCATACTTCTGTCTATGTAGCCTAAAAAGAGATGTGAATCACTCTCCATGCTATCCCTCCTTCTAATGAATCAGCTTCCAAAACCCATACCACAGTGCTTTATTTTCTTCCTTTACTAAAGTTATTTTTTCTTTTTTTTCACATTATTGCTGTTCTTAAAGCCGTTTGCTCCAACAGAAGTTTGATAGAATTATAATTCATAGGATATTTTTATAACTAGATAATTTAATTGTGAATAATATGATTTAATTATTTCCATTTATTTTGGGGAGATTTTGTGTATTTACAGCATTTTTATATTCACAAGTGCATTAAAACAATCCAGATACACAGCAAAAATTTGTTGTTTTCTAAAATAATTCTAAATGGCTTATATTCTCTCAAAGGTGAGTACATACCCACTCTCCAACTTTGTCCATAGAACTATTCAGGGACTGGGTAACTGTTGAAGAAGAGAAGAGACCATGATAAAGTAATATCAGTTAACACTTACTGGATGTATACTAAGTGCCTAGCACTACTGTAAACTTTACATGCATTGATATATTTCATCCACCTGCAAATGGGAGAACTGAGTCTACAAGCTTAACCACTACCTTATACCACTCCACAGATCCCTCAACCCCTCCCTTTGACAAGATCAGTCTGGCCTGGCATGGACAGATGTGAGTCTTGATTCCAGAGGGAAAGCCTGAGCAAGATTCAATCAGATTGGGTATGCTATTCTCCAGGATGTTGATTTTTTTTCCACATATAGTGTCATGTAGCAGAAAAAAACACTGAGTTCAGAAAACTTGACATTCTACATGTGACCACTTCTTTTCTCTTTCCCATTTCATTATAAATTAAAAAGTAACACATGAGCATGACTTTGTTGTTTAAAAAATTTAATTCCAGAGAATTGAAAATATATGTTCATACAAAAACTTGTATTCAAATTTACACAGCAGCATTATTTGCAATAGCCAAGAGGTGGAAGTAATCTAGGTATCCATCAAATGGATGAATGGATAAGCGAATGCCATATACACATACAATGGAATATTATTCAGCCTTAAAAAGGAAGGACATTCCAACACACTCTGTAATATGAATGAACCTAGAAGACATTATGCTCATTGAAATAAGCCAGCCATGAAAGGACAAATACTGTATGATCTAACTTACATGAGGTACTTAGAGTAGTCAAATTCATAGAGACAACAAGTAAAATAGTGGTTTCAAGGGCCTGTGGGGAGAGGTGGTTGGGAAGCTGTTGTTTAATGGGTATGGATTTTCAGTCTGGGATGATGAAAACCTCCTAGAAATGGACAGTGGCAATGCTTGCACAATGAAGTGAAGGTCCTAATACTCCAAACTGTACAATTCAAATCGTTAAGATGCTAAATTTTATGTTATATTACTACAATTAAACATTTTTTTAAAGAATGTTTTTCAGGAAATTGACTTGAAGTATAGGATAGCACTCTGTTTCACAGAATCAAAAATGGTTACATGGAGAATTAACCCACTCCTAAACACTGGGGAAGCAGCATACCATTTGACAATTCTGAATTCTCCATTGCTAATCAGCTTGCCATTCACTAGAATGAATGAGTGTTTGTCTTGCCCTGGGGACTCCTCACCACACTCCCAGGTTGTGTTAACAGGCTGTCATCACAGAGAAGTTTTAAAAGAGTTTACTTCCATTTATTGAATTTTTTAAAAAATAAAAGCAGCAGGGTTTTGATGCTTTTTGTTTAATGCCCTCAGTTTTAATCTACCCAAATGCAATAAGTTAATATCATTTTTGATTGGTAAAGTTAGAGGTTTTCTTGGTGAAGATAGTCTTTTGCCTTCCAGTTTATAGAATTCCAATCATAAACTTTCTTCTGAAAATTCTCTCTACATTGCGCTCATAAGGTCACCTTCTCACTATGTGCATCACTGCCTTATAACTCAAAATCTCTGCCATCTATTATAACACTGGTTTCTTTGCAGTTTTTTTTTTAATATTTTTCCCTTTAATTTCTCTGTTTCTTCTCTGTTCACTTTCCTGAGGCAATCATTTATGGACCTAAGGCACAATAACAACATCTTCAGACACCCACTACTGCATCAAACACAGATTAGTAACTTTGAAAATGGCTAATAATAGAAAGAATTTCTTCTTGAGCATAAGCAAGCCTGCAATTTCCTAGATCACATCAAAGTGAACTTGAGCTTGTCAAGTTTTTATGTGTTGTGTTCTGTCAAGCTTTTATGTGTTAATACTACATTTATACAGATGCACCAAGCCAATGCATATGCCACAAAATACGCCTTAGGAAGGTTAGTTTCAATGTACTGCATCAAGTCAGAGAAAGTAAACCCAGGTCTAATGTGCCTGGCTTCAACATTATCTCTTAATAAAAAGAACAGGCACACACTTGATTCTCCATTGACCAGGATATTTTTAACTTGCTCTTCCTGTATTTGCATTGTCAAGATTTCTAGGCCTTCTTACAGAACAAACTATTTGCACTGAACTTGAAAAACTATAAAGAAAGTAATATTGTTTACAGGAAGGTATTTTCACAACATGTGAAGGAGAAAAGGTGACACAAAGACAAAGCTAATTTTGGGCAATATTTACATGTAGGGTAATTATGAATGCAATATTCCCAGTCTTGTCCTTCTAATGCCATTTTGCTTTCTTCAGAGTCACAAAGAGCATAATTAGCCTAGGTCCTAAATTATCAGGGTATAACATCTGATCAAACATTTGCTTACCAAGAAGTTAGACTCTTAATTTGCCCTCTACCCATCAAAAGTCAAATCTTGGAAAGTACTCACCTTAGAAATGACCCACTACTAGACTTACCATGGAGGTCACTTTACAAGTTATATAAATGTCTAATCACTATGTTGTGCACTTGAAACATATAATATTTTATGTCAACTGTAGTTAAAAATAAAAATTATTTTTTAAAAAAGAAAAGACCCAAGGATTTAACAATTAATGATTAAGTCATCAATACCAATAAAGGATTCAAATTGCCTAAGAGCTGTTAAAATACCAAATAGTCTAAACTGGTATTATTTTTGTTGGTAATGTGATGTTCTTAGAGACTCCCAGAATAAGGATGGTCAATTGCCTTCTCAAATTACCTGTAATTCACAGATAAAATCATAAACTTTAGCATGTACTAAATCATAAAAAGATTCATCAGTTAATTTTCCAGAGATAAAGGAGTGTGAAAATCTATCAATCTCTGTAAGCTAATGTTGGTTTTCAATGTCCATACAAATTTCACTGAAAGATGAGTGAAACAATATTTTCTCTTTCTAGATAAAACTCACATTTCACAGTTCCTAGAACATCTCTAACATTGAAAATGAAATAAAAGTTCATGAACACTTAATAAAATGCACATTAAAATATTTGTGAGAAGAGTGGCATATTAATACAATGCCAGACTGTGGAGTCTTTAACCAAAGAATGAATGGAAAAGGTAAGGATTGCCAGAGAATATGTAAGTCTCAGGAATTGAAGTGTGGAAGTCAGCATCACATAAGAGCTGACAGGTGAGTGATAAAATAATACTTAGTGTTAGCCTTTCTTATTGGAACAACTAGGGCCTTATAATCATGTAATAATTTTCAGAGCCCAGAGTGGCAATATCAGATGGTTACCATGACTACAGGACTGATACCACAAGGCACTATTAATAACCTCATTACTGCCAGAGGAACTCTCCCATGAATACTTGACCAGAGAATGACTTGTTATTAAAGAAAATACACAATTTCTTTCAAGACAGGTTAATAAATTTTTATCTAAATAAGTTAAAATGACCAAGCATGATGGAAGATGATTATGGAGAAAAATGACTCTTCCAACATTGAATTTGATGCATAGTGTTGAAACCCATCATGAAAAATTTTAGTATGTGTTGAGCATTCTCACAGACCTAGTTAGATTACTGAAAAACAACAGTGAAAATGTGTCTCTCAGTGTTTAAAAAAAGGAGAACTTTAAGGTATCTTAGATTTTATGTGGGCTTAATTTGTGAATGATAAAAATAAGACAGTTATATATATTCACTGAAAGAAGTGTGATATTAAAAAACCTGTAGGTTTAAGTGCATTTTAATTACTAAGTATGTCTCCCTTAAATGCCTCTCATGGGAATAAGGTCACCTTTGAATTAAATATTGTCCAGATTTCTTACAGGAAGAAGAAAGGGTAAGAGGGAAAGTAAGAAAGGACATGTTTTTTGTTTGCCTGTTCTAGGAAAAGTACTGTCAGAATTATTTACCTATTGAAAGTAATGTGTCAGCTTGAGTCATTATGATGGTACAGTGTTAAATGCATCAGTTTAATCCTTTTTTTACTTCTTTATTGAGATATATTTGGCATATGACCTCATGGTAATGTAAGACACAATTCATGTTGATTTGGTATACTTATGGATTGCAATGTGATTACTGCTTTAGCAGCGTTAGCTACCACCTTCATCATATCATATAATTACCATTTCTTTTGTTTGGTGAGAAAACTTTTAAATCTATGCTCTTAGAAACTTTCAAGAATAAAACACAGCATTATTAATTATAATTAAAACACTGTGTGCATTAGGTTCCCAGATTTTCTAGAAGTATATATCTTGACCAATATCTCTCCATTTTTCCCACATTCCAGCCCCTGGTAACTACAATTTTCTCTCTGTGCAGACTTGTTGAGAATGTAAATTGATTCTGCCACTGTGGAAAACAACATGGAGGTCCTCAAAAATGTACAAATTAAACTACATGTGATCTAGCATTCTCTCTTCTAATTATATATCTAAAGGAAAGAAAAACAGAGCATTGAAGAAATTTGCTCTCCCATGTTTATCACAGCATTGTTAACAAACAATCTGTATATGAATGGATGAATGGATAAAGAAGATGATATATATATATACAATAGAATATTATTTGGCCATGAGAAAGAAGGAAATCCTACCGTTTGTGACAACATGAAATGACTTTGAGGGTGTTATGCTAAAAAAATGTCAAACAGAGCAAAACAAATACTATATAATCTAACATATATAGAATCTAAAAAAGCAAAACTCACAGAATCAGGGTAACTCTTTATTAAAAATAAAGAAATGTATAATTATAAACCAGGCTGGGAAAGCACATGGGGTATATATGCATTTTTAACTTATCAGTATCAGTTAAAAATTAATATCTTCCCTGACCAGTGTGGCCCAGTTAGTTGGTCATCACCCTGCAAACCAATAGGTTGATGGTTTGATTCCTAGTCAATATGCCCAGATTGTGGGCCCAGCCTCTGGTTGGTGCACATGTGAGAGGCAACTCTTCGGTGTTTCTCTCACACATCAATGTTTCTCTCTCTCTCTTTCTTTCTCCCTTCCTCTCTCTCTAAAAATAAATAGATAATATATTTTTAAAAATAAAATAAAAATTAATATCTGATTCATAATGTGTTTTTAGTTTTATGGACAAAAGCATTTTGAACAAACCTTACAATGTATATATCTCATATATTTGAAGTGTCTTTTCTTTCCCCCTTCAAAGGAACAATATCTGTTATCTAGACTAGAGTGATTGACAAGCTTTGCTGTTACTTCAAGTCTCTCTCTCTCTCTAATTTTCAAGAAGGAAGGCTCACCCTTATCTCTTTTGGATCTTATGATTGTCACTATGTATTTCAAGACATAGTCTACTCACTACCTGGAATTCCTTATTTCCTAGAGCTAGACTTCCCTTTCTCAACTCTGCAGGCACACATACATTTCTGACTGAAGAAATAAGATAGTTAACAATTTTTTTCAATTACTGTTGACATGCAAATTATATTCATTTCAGCACACTGGTTAGATATTTATATAACTTATAAAGAAGTGATCTCCCTGGTAAGTCTAGTATCTACCTGGCACCATACATAGTTATAGTAATATTATTGACAATATTCCCAATGCTGTACTTTGAATCCCATAACTAATTTGTAATTGCCAATTTGTACTTCTTAATCTCTTCACCTTTTTTTGCCCAGTCCCCCAACCATTTGACAATCATCCATTTGTTTTCTGTATCTATGAGTTTGTTTCATTTTCATCTGTTTATTTTTTTCTTAGATTCCACATATAAGTGAAATCATATGCTATTTTATTATCTGTCTAATCTACTTCATTTAGCATAATCCCTTCTAGGTCTATCCATGTTGTCACAAATGGCAAGATTTTTTTATAGCCGAGAAATATTCCATTGTGTATATGTATGTGCCACATTTTCTATATCCAATCATCTATTGACAGAGACTTAGTTTGTTTCCATGTCTTTACAATCATAAATAATGCTGCAATAAACACAGGGATTCAATATATATTTAAATTGGTGTTTTGGATTTCTTCAGATAAATACAGAGAAGTTGAATTTCTGGGTCATAAGGTAGTTCTATATTTAAGTTTTTTGAGAAACCTCTGAACTTTCTTCCATTGTGGCTGCACCAGTTTGCAACCCCACCCACAGTGCATGAGGATTCCCTAGAAATAATACAGTTTTAAAGGACGACTGTATGTAGGAGGAAAGTGGTTAAATATTTAGCTACCAGAACTTTTCCTTAGGTCTCAGAAGATCATTCCTAGGAAGAGGAATGCCCAGGGGACATTTCCTTCATTCCGAGCTTCAGGTTTAAGTATCCATTCCCCCACATTTAGTCAATAATCTATATCTTGAGGTAACCCTATTCAAAAGGCCATTGCCCTCCTTACCTCCTTCAATAAAAGATGATTTTATTTCTACTTAGGGGAAGAAAAGTCTTCCTAATTTCTTTACCTTGCTTTTACAACTCCAAAGTAAAGCCAAAATTCATTGGCATCAGTAAACAGCTTTGCCATGCTTCTTTTCCTATTCAGTGGTTCCCCATTCTGGTTATACATTAGAATCACCTGGAGAAGGTTTTAAAAATATTCGTGACTCAGCATCAAAGATTTGTATTTGGTTGATTTGATGGGTAGTAGGATAGCATAGTTTTAAATATCAACTACAACCACATGATCAGTTGTAGAAACAAAACTATAAGATTTATCAGTATTCTTTTATTATTTTATATACTTGTATATGTGATGATTAATTTTATGTGCCAACATGTTATCCAGATATGTTGTTAAACATTATTCTGGATGTTTCTGCAAGGGTGTTTTTACATGAGATTGACATTTAAATCAGTAGACTTTTAATAAAGCAGATTGCTCTCCATAATGTAGATGGGCATCATCCAATAAGCTGACATCCTGAATAGCACAAAAGAATGATTTACCTTGAGCCACAGAAAATTCTGTAGCAGACAGTTTTCAAACTTAAGCTGTTTTATTGGCTCTTTGGTCTTCAGACATGAACTGCAGTATTGCTTCTTTCCTGAATGCCTAGCCTTTAGTCTCACATGCAGATTCTGGACTTGCCAGAGCCCATAATCACTTGAGTCAATTTCTTAAAATAAATATCTATTTATATATGTAAGTATTCTATTGGTTCTATTTCTCTGGGAAACTCTTAATTAACACAGATTTTGGGAGTGTAAGTGAGGTGCTGCTATAACAACTACTAAAAGTGGCTTTGAAACTGACGAATGGTTGGAGGCTGAAGGAGTTTTGAGGTCCATGCTGAAAAAAGCATGGGTTGCCTTGAAAATACTGCTGTTAGGAATATGAAAAATAAAGATGAGTCTCATGGGGTATCAAAGATGAAACACATGTTATTGGAAACTGGAGGAAAGGTGACCCTTGTTTTAAAATGGCAAAGAACTTGGTTCTAGTATTTTGTGGTAAGTAAAAGTTAAAAATGATAAACTTGGAAATTTATTTAAGGAGATATTTTTAGTCAAGTGTTAAAGATGTTTCTCCTTGCTGCTTATAGCAAAATGCAAGAAGAGAGAGATAAATTGAAGAAATTTGTTAAGTGAAGTGGATGTGAAGATTTGGAAATTGTCAGCTTTTCATATTGCAAAATATGAGATGTTCTCAGAGAATATGAAGGGTGTGGCTGGAAACCCATTTGATAGCCTTTGAATATGACTTATAGATGAAAAGAGACATCTCAGCAGAATCCAGGATTAGAGGTGGGGTCCTATCAGCAAAAACACTGCCAGCGCGGACTAAAGGTAACAGTGACAAGATGAAATGAAGGGACACTTGGATTTCTGGGATTCTACTGGATGAGACAATAGAATCATTGACTATTAGCATGTATTTTCATACAAGAAAAAGGAAGAAGATCCTAAAGGTTTTCAGAAATTGACAAGGTGCCCCAGAGGGCACATAGGTCCAGGAAAATAAGCTATTTCCCTATTTGTTTCAGCAGGCCAGGTGTTGCCACCCTGCAACTCAAAGACAAACCTGCTGTCCTGGACCTCCGAGGCAAGGCTACCATCCAAGGCTGAGTGGTGATGCAAGATAGGACTGTCTCCTCAGTGGGCCCAGGGGATAGAATATTAAGCCAAAGAGGATTATTCTAAATCATTAAAATGTAATGAAATTTACCATGCTAGGTTTTGAATTTGCTTGAGACGCCCTATGCATTTTTCTTGCTGATTTCTTTCTTTTGGAATGGGAATCTCTGTCCTATGTCTGTTCCACCATTGTATTTTGTAGGCACATCACTTATTTTTCACATATTCACAGCTGGAGAGGAATTTTGTCCCAGGACAAATTATATCCTGAGTCTTACACATATGTTTTAGGTGATATTTAGATGACACTTTGGCATGGGAAAAAAAGCAAACATGGGGAGAGCATAACTGGAATATTCAAAAAACAGAAAGAAGTCTCAGTCTGGTTAGAACTGAGTGAGTAAATTGCTAGAGTTGCAAGAGAAAATACCATGGCATAAAACTGTTAGGCTTTAGGGCTATTGTAGGGACTTTGACACTGAGTAAAAAGAAAAATTATCAAAGCATCTGAATCAGAAGGTGGCATAATTTGATTTATGTTTTTGAACTATTTCTCTGGATTTTGTGACTAATATACTGGGTAGGATAAAGAATGACAAGGGTCAAAGCAAGACAACCAGTTCAAAAGCCATTGTAATAGCCAAGGTGAGAGAAGATAGTGTTTGAACATAAATGATAAAAGTTGTGAGAAATCATTGAATTGTACAACAGATGTAGATTGAAGAAATAGCTGATGAAATTTGCAAATGGATTAAATATGTGGTATAAGATAAAAAAGGATTTAACTATGTCTTCAAAGATTTTGTTTTGGGCATTAGAACAATGAAGTTAACACTTACTAAGATGGTAAAGAGCATTAGTGAAACAGTTTTGGGGGGAATACTGAGAGCTCAGTTTAGAATACAGTTAGCTTGAGATAAATACTATATATTTAAATGGAGTAGTCAAGCAGGCAATTGGATATATGTTTGTGTCTGGACTTGAGAAGAGAGCTCTGGTCTTTGGATATAAAATGAGAGAGCTGAGCATTTTGTTGAATTTTTAAGCCATGGCCTGGAAAAAAAATAACCTATAGCAGTGGGTCTAAAATGTGGACCTAGAACCAGCAAGATTGGCATTACCTGGGAACTTGTTAGAAGGGCAAATTCTTAGGTCTGTAGCAGACCTACTGAAACACCAAGAGGTGGCATTCCATGATTTGCATGTCTTTCAATTGATGTTGACTGACACAGCTATAGTTTGGGAGGCACTGTTTTAGTCCACTTAGACTCCCACAACGAAATATCACAGACTGGGTGGCTTAAAACATAAATTTACTTTCTCACAGGTCTGAAGGCAGGAAGTCTAATATCAAGGTGACACCAGTGGCAGTTTCCCATAAAGCCTCTTCCTGGCTTGAAGCTGGCCGCCGGCCACCATGTCTTCCCATGGCTTTTTTCTTTGTGTGTGCACAGAGAATGAGATAGCTCTCTGGTTCCTTCCACTCCTTTTATAATCCTGTCAGATTAAGACCCCCCCCCCCCCACCTTTTTACATTAGCTAATACTCATTTCCTCCTCAAAGGCTCTATCTCAAAATACCATCACCATGGGGGTAAGACTTCAACAAATGAATTTGGTGGTGGAGGCACAATTCTGTCCTTAACAACCACTAAACTTAAGAATGAGGGAAGAAAGCTAAGAGTTCCAAAAATGATCATTGGAGGACTTCATATTTAGAGGTTCAGAAAGTGAAGAGCAACATCCAAACAAGAAGAGAGGGAGCTGCCATGAGGGAGCAGAGAGTTTGGAGCTTGGAAAGCCAAGTAGAGAGAGTGTAATGAGGATCAGGGAGTGATCTGTTTGGGGAAAATGGTACTGCAGGTCAAGCAAAGTAAGAACTGAAAATCAACTATTGGATTTTGTCATGCAGGCTGATTGTTGGTCTTGACAAAAACTGCCTAACTGGATGGTGAAGGCTAACATCTAATCAGAATAGGGAAACAGGAATTGCTGATGTAAAGTGTGAACAATGTTTTCAAGAAGCTTTTTATAAGGGGAAACAGAAATAGGCCGATGGGGGGAAGTATAGGATTACGAGTGTTTTTTTTTTTTATTTTTAAAGATTTTATTTATTTATTTTTAGAGAGAGGGGAAGGGAGAGAGAGAGAGAGAGAGAAACATCAGTGTGTGGTTGCCTCTCACGCACCCCCTACTGGGGACCTGGCCCACACCCAGGCATGTGTGCATGTGCCCTGGCTGGGAATCGAACCAGCAACCCTTTGATTTGCAGGCTGGCACTCAATCCACTGAGTCACACCAGCAGGGCACAAGTGTTTTATTTTTAAGAGAAATTATACCATATTTGTTTCCTGATAGGAATAATTCAGGAAACACACAAAAAATTTAGGTAAGAGAGAATTTCTAGGCGGATATCCATGTGCAGATGAAATGAAATGGGGACTAATGAACAACTGCAGTCATTTGTCTTCAGAGCACATAACATAGTGGGTGAAAGGACATTTGTTGTCAGTAGAGGAGTTAGACTTTCACAAGGTCGTCAAGGCTTACCTTGTTATCTATGATCACCTTATCATCAATCTTATATATTATAGAAGACTGGGTGTCTTTTAAAGCTTGCAAAGGGTTTAGCATTTCAATCTTTAGCAGTTTTCTTTGTCTTGAGATGCATATACATCTAGTAATAACATTCTATTTGAACACTGCAAATGAAGATAATGTAAGTGAAGAAGGAAAATATAATTTGGGTCCTGAAGAATAATTATAAACTAGAAGAGCAGTCAAGTTAGTGAATCAAAAGTGAGTTGGTAAATCAGTCAACAAATTTGTAAATTATATAAAGTTTTTTTCACTGCTTATGTGGATTTAGCTATTTAGTTAATTTAGTGTTTGGCAGGCAGAATTAAATTTTACTCTTAAGTTTTATCTTCCAAGTACCTCATCTTCCAAGTATCTATCTTCCACTTATCTAATGAGAAAAATAAAAATGTTCATTCAAGGGGAAAAAGAAATGCAACTCTGATGAGTCTGTTTACTGCGGGGAAGCAACCAACATTGTTTTTCAGAACATTTCTTGTACAGGTATTTTACTTTGAATGTTTTATGTGCTTTAACATGTATCAGACAAGATACTCCACTGCAAAAATAAAACCCTCTTTAAAACGCACACTTCCCTTTGGTGACATCCTCTTACAGATGTTACTCAATGGATATGATTAAGTATTAGCAGATGTAAAATGTATTCCCCTTAACCCTTCTCTCATCTTTTCCTCTGTTGTTTAACATGGCATACACATTTAAGTTGATGGATATGAGTCTGCTAGTGGCTTAAGAAGGAGATGCCACAGAGGGATCCAGCAAACCAGTCAACCAATACTTTATATTTAATATAAAAGTCACAGCCCACATTTAAGGTGGGAAATTTGGGACAGGGACTGTACAGAGAGAGGGGGAAAGAGAGAAAGGAGACTTTCAGGGTAGAATTAGGAGTATTAGGTGCATGTAAACGTTTCTGGAGAAACCTATCATCCAACTAACTGTACTTAACTCCAACGAAAAAGAACATCAGTTTGGATGTCTGAGAGTAGACCTTTGGGCCTTTGGGTGTCCTGGGATATGGTGGCTTTCAGTAACTTCTACTTGCCTCTATGAACACAAATATAACTACATGGTAAGTTTAGGCAAAAAGTTCCTGAGAAAATTCTTAAATTTCCTATGTTGTTAGTTCACTAAGGGAGAGCAGTAGACTCTTTCTGTGGTGATAAGGATTCAGTGGACATAAAACTGTCTCATGGTTATGGTAAGGCAATGCTGTGGCAAAAAGCAGCATGGAACATTCTGGTGGAGAACAGGTGAGGTTCCGAATGCCTGAGTAGACACCAGGTGGAGAGGTGATGAGAACCAAAAGTCGGTCAAGCAATGCACATCTCTCAGATACCAGTAAGAAAAGATACTAATTGAAGAGCACACATCTCCCTCTGATGACATGACTGCCATGATGACATGATGGCATGACATGTAAGAAACCCTGCCCCATTGGGAACCTAGATAATACCTATGGGGAGAGGAGGAGGTGGGGCAAACACTAATTTGACTGATTTGAGAATTAAAATGACAGTATTGACTCAAAAATTACAAAAATTGTTTTATGCCAACAGATAGAAAGATGTTCAAAAATAAATATAGTTAATGAGTAATAAAGAATGCCATATTCTCTAGACACATCATGTGCCTTCATACCCCATATATTTACGGTACATACCAGAGTCACTGAGGTATTTTAAATTATTATGGGAGTATAATTATTTAGAAATTATCACAAATCTTGTAGGTTTTAAAATAACAAGTTTTAGTCATACTTATTTTTATTTTTTAATTTTAATTATGTTTTTAAAATTAAATTTATTGGAGTGACATTGGTTGATATGATTAAATAGATTTCAAGTGTACATTCCTATGATACATGATCTGTATATTGCTATGTCTGCCTACCACCCAAAGTCAAACCATCTTCCATCACCATATATTTGGCTCACATTACCCTTTACTACTCCCCCTCCACTTCTCTCTCTTAAACATCATACTGGTGTCTGTGTCCATGAGTTTCAATTTTATATACTGCATTTGAGTGAAGAAGGCCTTTTTGGACTGAGTTAATTCAGTATTTGGTTTGCTTCTTGAATTTGAAGATCTAGGTTTGGGATGTTCTCGTCAATTATTTCTTTGAATAGGCTCTCCATTCTTTTCTCCCTCCCTTCTTCTTCTGGTATGTCCATTATATTGCTCTTTCTGATGGAGTCAGATAGTTCTTGTGGAGTCCTTCCATTTTTTTATGCTCAAGTCTCTTCTTCCATCTGTATTATTTATAGATTATCTTCAATATCATTAACTCTTTCCTCCATCTGGTCAGCTTTATTTGCTTTATTTCCTATGCTCGCTAGTTTATTCTTGATTTCTTTTACTTAGTTCCTCATCTCCATAATTTCTATCTGATTCTTTTTCAAAGTTTCAATCTACTTGGTAAAGTACTCATTTTATTCATGGATATGATTTCTGAATTTATTAAACTGCCTCTGTCTTCTCATTGAGAGTTTTTTCTTTTTCAAAACTACAATCTAACTTCTTTGTCATTTTAATCATATATTTTCATGTCTACATTTATTTTCGGGAGATTTTTAAATTTTCTTTCTGAGCCTTGTTACTTTGATTATTCATAGTATTTGATGGATTACTTCTTTGCCTAGGCATCTATACATGAATGGCACTTCTCTAGTAGATTGATAAGAAGTATTCTATTGTTTTTAGTAGGTGGTGCTAAATCATGATTTTTATTTATTTTTTTTTTACCTCTCTTGCAATTTGTAGCTTTTCAGATCTCCATCAGGTGGTGGAAAATGGCCTGTGTTCTCTAGGAAGGTGGGCACCTTCCCTGTGATCCCATCGTTCTGCTCCCAGACGACCAACCATACAGAGGAAAGTGGTGGGAAGTGGGGCTGAAAGTCCACAAAATCCCGCAGCTGTCTATAGCAGGCAGACACCCACTGGCTGGGCAGCCTTGATATGTAAGGGTGAGGTGATCTGGGGGAACCCAGCTGACTCCTTTGTTGATTTGCCCTCCCAGCAATGGTGACTAACAGACCTCTGCAGGGGTCCCCCCTGTGCCTCCATCTTATATTTTAAGGTAAACTACCAGCCTCAGTAACTTCACCAAATTTGATATTTAACAAGTCCTGGGAAAACATAATTATTATTCAATTAATTTTAAAGAATTACTTAATTTTTGTGCAGAGTTTAAATATGGATGTAATATGAAGAGATCACTTAATATGCTTTCTTTAAAATATTGCCATCTTCATTAGTTATTTCCAAGGTAAATTCTGAAGGATAAAATTCCAATATCATATTTTCACATCTGCTTTTATATCAGTTTAGAAGGTCCTCTAATTTTCTCTTCCTACCAATACACAAGAAAGTGCCACCTTTTTGGTAAATGCCTTCCTTATTCACTATGAATCACAATGCCCCACATGTTTATTAAAGGATTCATATGATTTTGTTCTCCAAATTTCTCCTCAGCATTAACCCTCATCTAACTATGCTATACATTCTGTAACTTTTACTTTAATAAATTAAGTACCATGCCTCTTTACAAGTTCTGAAAATAAAATCAAAGGTGTGATACGTGTTCAGTAAATTTTTAAATAAATTTCATTGAATATTAATTAGAGTATGCTGAAACTTCATCAATATTTAAAACCTACAACTCCAATTACAATAAAAATTATTATATGCTTCATTTTAGTTTAGGAAGATCTTCCTTTTCTTTTTTAAATAAACTATATTTGACACACAGTATTATATTAATTTCAGGTGTACAGCATTTCTACATTTCTAATGTGACCACCACAATATGTCTAGTAATTGTATGTCACCATACAAAATTATTACAACATTAACTATATATCCTGTATTGTACATTACATCATGTGACTCAGTTATTTTATAACTGTAAGTTTTTACCTCTTATTTCTCTCTAACTTTTTCACCCATCCCCCCTACCCTGGGCAACCATCAATTTATTCTCTGTACCCACAAGTCTGTTTGTGTTTTAGTTTTTGTTCTTTTTGTTTTTGTTTTTTAGAGTCCACATATAAATGAAATCATACAGTATATGTTTTTCTCTGTCTGACTTATTTTACTTAGTATAATATCATCTAGGTCCATCCATGTGGTGACAAATGGCAGGATTTCATTCTTTTTTATTGTTAAGTTATACACACACATATGCTACATTTTCATTCATTTATCAGTGGATTTCTAGGTTGATTCCATATCTTGGCTTTTTGAAATAATTCCACAATGACCAAGAGTATGCATATATCATTTCAAATTACTGGTTTTGTTTTGATTTGGGGGATAAATGTCCAGAAGTAGAATTTCTGGGTCATATGGTAGCTCTATTTTTAAGTTTTTGAGCAATCTCCATACTGTTTTCCACAGTGGCTGTAGCACCTTACAACACCAACAATGCACAAGAGTTCCCATTTTTCCACATTCTCGCTAACATGTTATTTGTTGGCTTTTTGACAGATGTGAGGTGATGTCTCCTCATGGCTTTAATTTGCATTTCCTTTATGGTTTGTTGGTATAATTTATACAGAGTAAAATGCATGGATCTTACATTTGATGAGTTTTACATATACATATTGTCATACATATAATCTGTGTCCACAACTTCATAAAGTTATATATATTTCTATCACTCCAGCAAATTCTCTTATGCATCCCCTCCAGAAGCCACTACTATTCTTACATTTGTAACCATTGATTAGTTTTGACAGCTCTAAAACTACAAACATACAATTATACAACATGTATTATTTTGTGTCTGCCTCTTCTCACTCAGCATGTTTTGTTGATGGGAAATTTCTGATTGTACAAGTGTACACAATTGCCTTATCAATTTTCTTATTGTTGTTCATTGGCACTTTCCAGATTGGTACTATTATGGACATTTTCCATGAGTCACCCGGGACATGTGATTTTATTTATCTAAGATAACTTAGATATGCCTACAGAAGAATTGCTGGGTAATAGTATGGATATAAGTTTAACTTTTTAACAACTCACCAAATAGCTTATAAAATGGTTAATATTTTGCATTTTTATGGCAATGTTAGGGATTTGAGTTGTTTAGCATTCTTGCTCCCATTCTTTTAGCTATTCTCATGACTGTGTACCAGTACCTCACTCTGTTTTGAATTTGCCTTTTCCTGGTGAACAATGATAGATATATTCAAGTGCTTTCTGGCCATTTTCACATTTCCATTTCATACCTGTATAACAATTTAGATATGTCCTTTTATAAAGTGTGTTCAAGTCTTTTGCTATTTTTCTCTTGTTTTTTGTTTCACTGGCTTGTATCGATGTTTGCACTTCCTGCAGACAAATCTTTCCCTGGATAAATGTTTTGCAATGTTTTGTCACACATTGAGTTGCTTTTTCACTGTGTTAATATGTCTTTTGATGAACATAACTTTTTGATTTTAACATAATTAAATTTATAATTTTTTCTTTGATGATTTACATTTTTTGCCTCTTGTTTAAGAAATCTTTGTTTATGGTTAAGAAGAGCTCCTATGTTTTACACTAAAATACTTTTTGTATGTTTTTTCCTCACCTAGATCTGCAATCCATCTGGAATTGATTATTTTTGTTTTGTAAAGGGTGATGTGGAAGTCAAGATTAATTTTTTCCACATAGATATAAACTGTTCCTGCACTATTTGTTAAAAGGTTATCATTTTTCCTCCAAACTTCACTGACACCTTGTCATCAGTTAGGTAACAGTACATATCTGGATCCATTTCTGGGCCCACTTTTCATCCCATTGGTCATTTTGTCTATTCTTTTACTGCTTTAATCACTATGGTTTTCTCATGGATTCTGTTATCTGTTGGTAGAAAACTTTCCTGCACTATATTTTTCTTTTCTAAATAACCTTGAGTTTCCTTATGTTTTATATTTTTTATGAATTTTGAGAATCCTTCTGTCAAGTTCACTTGCACAAATAAAAATGATATCCTTTAGAACCCCTAGTGGAATTGCATTGAATCTAGAGATTAATTTGGAGACAATTAAAATATTTATATTATTATTTTTAAAGATTTTATTTATTTATTTTTAGACAGAGGGGAAAGGAGAGAAAAAGAGAGGGAGAGAAACAGGAATGTACATAGCCTCTCACAATCCCCCACACAGGGAACCAGGCCCACAACCCAGGATGTGCCCTGACTGGGAATCGAACTGGCAACCCGTTGGTTAGCAGGCCAATGCTCAATCCACTCAGCCACACCAGCCAGGACCAAAATCTTTATATTATTGAGTCTTTCAATCCATGAACAGAATTATGTAACTATACCTACAATAATGCTATGTTACAACATCCCCACAATTCAGTGGTTCAAAACAAAACAAAACAATAATTGATTCTCACAGATGTTCTGGTTTGTTGGGGAAGCTATGGTGGCTAGAGTGGCTCATCACCACATAACTCTGCTTCACTTGTGTCTTCTGAGACTTCCTGAGACTGCTCTATATGCCTCTCATTGTCCTGGGACCAGCAGGGAGAACACGTCATGACCTTCTTATGGCAATGGCTGAACTGCAGGAGTGCCAGGCTAATTACACAGCTATAGTTCTAGCTACTGCTTGAAATCTATTTGTTAATGTCATATTGTCACAAATAATTCACTGGGTAGAGCCCACACTCGAGGGTGGGGCAGTATGCTCCACTTTTGGTGAGGGTACAGCAAAGGGCTTCTCCATCGGGCAGGTGAGTAATTGAACCTAATCTAGGAAATTCATCACTCCAGGCAAGCTGAGAATCCTGTTTCTCTAACTAGAATTTAGCATTGTCAAAGCAGCAAAATTCTTTGCATGCCATATGTGTCAGTCTTTTCTGAGTCCTCACTGTACCTCTGAATCTGTTTCACAAATAGGAAGATTTCATGTTTCTCAGCTCTGCTCCACTTTCTCACTAGAATCCTAACAAAGGTTCAGTGAATGTACCAAATTTCCCACTTTTCCAACCCACTTTAGCTTCTGCCTGCTGGCGCTCTTTTCCTATCTAGAGTCAAACTAGAGTTCTTAAGTTGTTAGAAAGAAATAAAGGACCTGGCATCCTCTGGCCTTCTGCATTTCCTTCCCACTTCCTCTCTTATTTTAATGCTCATTCACAAAAGCTTCTCCTTTAAGATAACTCTTGTTCCCATTCAGGTCACTCATGTAAAGATGCTAAAAGCAGAATTGCATTATTGTCTGCAATAATGAAATCATGGAATGGATGCAAAGTCTTATTTTTTATATTACAAAATACTATTTAGTAATTAAAATCAATAAATATTATTTATATTATAACAATACATATAAATGTCAAAAATATAATAATGAATAAAATAAAAATGAGCAACTAAAGGATACATTCAATACAATGCCATTTATGTAGATTGAAAAAAAATCTCTATAAAACAATAGTATATCTTGTAAAGGGATGTTAAAATAGAAAGACTGAAATACAAACAGTACCCACCAACTCCAAAGCCCAGTCACACTGACAGATGGAGACATGGAGCACTGGCTATTTATTTAATGTTTTAATTTTTAAATAACATGAATAAGGAACAAACAAGACAAAATGCTAACATCTCTTATATCATAGGGGCTGGTAGATACATTGAAATTTTTCATAAATTTACATTTTTATCTTTAGGTTTGAAATATTTAAGTAAATAATTACAATTTTGAAAATTAAATATTTAAGTCATGATTTTACAGTTGTACTTCACCTCCTTTCTTCAAATAATCAACACTAGTCTAATATAAATTCCTAGATGGTCATTGGCCCTTTGGTTATATATCTTTAATTGGAGCTCTTTTTATAACTAGGAGATGATGGTGCACTGAATTTTCTTTATGGAGAGCTGAGCACTATGACATCAGAAACTTTCAAATATTCTATTAACATGCATCTCTCAAATGGACACCTAAGCACACTACAGCCATTGGGAGTCCTATTTTGAATAGGATATAAAATGTATTTTCCAATTCACATACACTTGTCAGTGAATATTTTATGGTTAGATACACAGGACTAATTTTTTCTCATAATTTGCTAGTGTAATTTCATCATATCAAGCACAGTTAAATAACATTGGGGCTCAAATTTTAAGTAAATGTAGGCAAGTCTTTTCATGAGTAGATGGAAGCGTCATTCAATATTATGTGTAGTAAGAAGGTGCTGCTCTATGGAGAGCTCTTACTTTGTGTTTCTTCTCATCCTTCTGACACTGTCCCCCTTCTGTATGATTTTAAAGTCCATGTGGCACTGTTTGAGGAAAGGTTGAAAAGTATCACCAGATATTTGTCATTATTTTTAAATCTTTTTTTTTACTGTCACATTCAGAGATTGCTCTAAAAAGTCCCAAAGAAGTGAATTTTGTACACTGATAGAAATTTCTGGAACAGCTTCTTTTAAAAAAATTCACAGAGATTCTGACTCAGGTTGCCCTTCAATAATCACTATGTCTGCCTGCAGCATGTACAGCTAAACTGTAACATTCTTACTGTTAACACAATGTCTTTACAGGAAAATGAACAAGATTCTATTTGTTTGAAAAGATCCTTGGTGCTGTGGGTATTAAAAACCCAGTTATCATTCTAACATGCTCATGGGTCATACAATTTCCAAGGAAACCCCTGGTACACTGTGATTGTAAAATACTCTTCAAAATTGACTGCAGCCTGTTTTTATGAACTTTCTCTGTTTTTGCCCTATTTCAGAAGTGAGATATCACCAACATAAATATTTCTACTATATCAAGCTACCAACTTGATAATATCATGGTTTTAACAAAATAGAAGGTATTCTTTAAATTCATTTAATATAATAAAAGCATGGATTTTTAAGCATGATTGCAAAGATGTAAATAAGATTTTATCTGGTAAAGACATCAGAAACATAAGCATGGTTTGTTTTTTCTATATCCAGGCAATTATTTCAAGAAGTGTCTCATATTTGCTATTAAGCACAATAGGTGGATTGTGATTCTCTGGTTCAGAAAATCAGACTGATTCACTTACTAAACTGTAACACTTGATATTATTTCTTTGAACTTGAGAAAATATTTTTGAGAATCTTATAAATCTTTCCAAATTAAAAAGAAACTGAGAAAAATTATGTGAATAGGAAACTCTGAATACATTAGCATCTCATTGGCATAAAGAAGCTCTTATTCTAGACATAGCTATGTAAGTTCTTTCACCAAAAAAAAAAAAAAAAAAAAAAAAGGAGGGGTGGCTTTTGCTTGGACTGGGGCTGAAGGCAGAGAGTAAAGAAGAAAGTCAGTTTGCCTTCCCAGATGATCCAAAGTGAACACTAGATTTTAAATCTAGTATTTTTTTATATTTAAAAACCTGTCTTATGACTGAAAACTGGATAATCAAGAAAAATAAAGCAATGAATCATCTCACATCAATTATGTCCGTCTCTAAATTTAAGAAACTGTGATTATTTTTGATCACCTTTTCCCCTGGCCTCCACCAGGAAGTCCAAAAAAATCCCCAGACTAATTTCATCTTCAAATCACCTGTGATAAGCCCCACCTACCTCACTCTCAGATCTGTAGCGACCTGAATGCTACAGATCTTTCCTTTAAACCTCTCCTTTACTTTTAACTTACTCATAGCCCATCATTTTGGGCCAAGGTTATTAAAGTGAATAAACATGATATAATCCATGAATTTTCTGAAACTACATGAAATTATGTGTGTATATGTGTGTATGAGAGAGAGAGAGAGAGAGAGAGAGATGTGAGTCTCTGGATGTGTCTATTATTGTAAAAAACTGTTCATATAATTCATCGGATTTTTTTTTGTTTTTTTGTCAGGTCTTCTATATTGTTTTTTCCCATATATTTTATCATTCATGCTATTATAGTTGCCCCAAATTTTCCCCCTTCCCCCCCATTCACCTACCCCCACTCCATCAGGCAATCCCCACACTGCTGTCCATGTCCATGGGTCCTGCATATGTGTTCTTTGTCTACTCTATTCCCTATGCTGTACTTTAGAACACTATGAATATTCTGTAACCACCAATTTGTATTTCTTAATCCCTTCACCCATCCCCCCAACCTACCTCCCATCTGGCAACCATCAAAGCATTATCTGTATCTATAATTATATTTCTGTTCTGTTTGTTCATTTTATTTTTTAGATTCAATTGTTGATAGATATGTATTTATTGCCATTTTATTGTTCAATTTTTTTATCTTCTTATTCTTCTTAAATAAGACCTTATAACATTTCATATAATACTGGTTCGGTGATGATGAACTCCTTTAGTTGTTGTTTTTTTTTTTTTTTTTTTTTTTTTTGTCTGGGAAGCTTTTTATTTGTCCTCCAATTCTAAATGATAGCTTTGCTGGGTAGAGTAATCTTGGTTGTAGGTACCTGCTTTTCACCACTTTGAATACTCTTGCCAATCCCCTCTAGCCTGAAAAATTTCTTTTGAGAAATCAGCTGATAGTTATGATTGCTTCCTTATAGTTAACTAACCGCTTTACTCTTGCTGCTTTTAAGATTCCCTCTTTGTATTTAACCTTTGGCATTTCAATTATGATGTGTCTTGGAGTGGGACTCTTTGGATCTATCTTGTTTGGGATTCTCTGCACTTCCTGGGCATGTATGTCTATTTCCTTCACCAAGTTTGGGAAGTTTTCTTTCATTATCTTTTCAAATAGATTTTTGATTTCTTGCTCTTTCTCTTCTTCTTCTGGCACCCCTATTATGCAAATGTTGCTGTACTTGAACTTGTCCTAGAGGCTCCTTACTTTTTTTTATTCTTTTTTCCTCTTGCTATGAGGCTATGATTGTTTTTTTTTTTTTTTCTTCCTTATATTCCAAATCACAGATTTGATTCTTGGCTTCATCCACTCTACTGTTCATTTTCTATAAATTGTTCTTTATTTAAATTACTGTATCCTTTGTTTCTGACTGGATCTTTTTTATGCTGTTGAAGTCCTCACTAATTTCCCTGAGCATCCTTAAAACTAGTGTTTTGAACTTTGTATCTAAAAGATTGATTTTCTTCATTTTCTTTGGTTCTTTTTCAGGAGTTTTTTCCTGTTCTTTTATTTAGGCCATTTTTTTTGTCTTCTCATTTTGACAGCCTCTTTGTGTTTGTTTTTATGTATTAGGTAGAGCTACTATGTCTCCCAGGCTTGATAGAGTGGCTTAATGTAGTAGGTATCCTATAAGCTCCAGTGGCACAGACTCCCTATTATGCAAGCTGGGTATTAAGGTGAAACCACTGTGTGGGATGTGTACACCCTCCCCTTGTGGTTGAACCTTGATTACTTTTGGCACATCCTAAGTCTGCTACTGTCTGTGCTCTGTTGAGGGTTACACGGCATAAGCTACAAAGCAATCTGCAGATGGATGCTACTTGTTCTGGGCTTACAGGGGCCCAGGCAAGGCCAAGCTGTAAACTAAGGCCAGCTGCTGCTAGTGCCAGCCCTGGGGCAATTTAGCAAGAAGTACAGGAGTCACTGAATCCAAATGTTGCTTCTTTGAGAGAATTTAGGAATATCTGAAGCATAGACACAAACAAGCCATTTTTGTGGAAAAGCCACTGGAAATAGCTTAGGTCAGCCTGAAAGTTGGGTGGGGAGGCCTCAGGGAGTCACAAGGGTGGGGAAAACAGTGTGAGCAAGGTTGATAGAGTCTCAGATATGGCACTTGCCTGCTGACTTTGTAGTGGGGGTGCTCAGAAAAGGGAAAACGACCCCTGCCAGCACTTCTGTCTGGGAGAAAGCTCACCTGCAGTTGTCTCCCTAATGCCAGACAATTCAGTTCCTCCACATATGTCTCTGATGTCTTTCAATCTGCTGCCCCAGCACTGGAGCTTGGAGAGAGTGGGCCTGAGTAAGTCTGCACACCAGCCCTTTAAGAGGAACTGCCTGGGAATCCAGCAGTTTCTGTCTTTTACAAACTCAATCCCCACTAGTTTTATGCAGAATTGATGAGGACTAATCTTCTTGGCACTGGAACCCTGGGCTGGGGGCTGGTTTGGGGCTGAAACCCCTCACTCCTAAGATATCCTTCCTTATTTTTATCTGCCACTCGTGGGGTTGGGACCAACTGGATCTACATCCCCATTCCTCTTACCAGTTTCAGTGTGGTTTCTTCTTTAATTCTATAATTATAGGACTTCCATTCAGCTCAGTTCTGACTGTTCTGAATGATAACTGTTCTATAGTTTAGTTATAATTTTGATGTTGTTGTTCAAGGCGGTTAGCCATGTTTACCTATGCTTCCATCTTAACCAAAAATGCTCATCAGATTTTCAAAGAGAATCACAGCCATGAAATTATTGAGACATCCTCATAGGTGACTGCCAACTGTCATGTGAATATGTGAGAGATCAACAAAATGGCATTTAACCAGGGCCTTGAAGAAGAAATCTCTTAATTGTGAGGTATCTAATAAGGTGTAAATGTGCAGATGCTCTTCCAATTTGAAGACATTTACTACTTATCCATTACTTTGATTCAACTAGTGTAAAATACAGAAAATCCAGTAAAACTTGTAGAATAGAATGCTGAAGAAATTGCTGTGAAAGTATGTTTATGCCTAAAGGCAATTCCTTTCAAATGGCCAGGTACTTAAAGGACTCAAACAACACTGTGGTGATTGGGGGGAGGGGGTGCAGGTAGGAGACCGGTGGGTGGAGGTAGAAGAAGGTACAAAGGGGGTAAACAGTAATGGAAAAATTACAAAAGAAATTTAGAGAAAAGACGTTTATACAATCTGAACTCATCTACTTCTGGAAATGCCCTCTTTAAAAAAACTTAAATATGAAAGAAAAAAACTATTTGTAAGAATATATCCACTTAAGTGCTATTCATTATAGAAAAATAGATGTAACTTAAATATACAATAAGAAGGGAGTATGTAATTATATTAAGGTCAGTAAAGTAGTAAGTAGTAAAATATATTAAAATAATAATTATGAAAGCTTCATAATAACACAAAGATGGTAAGTGACATCTGAGAATTCTTGAAGTTAAGCTTATTATTCTGTTCTGTTAAGCTATCCATTGCAATTAGAATTAATTGGTCACAACCTACAAAGCTTTTGAATTCTCCATGCTTTTCTTACTGTAGCATGGTGCTAGCCATTTGGATTCCCAAAATCAAGACTTCAAAAGGCATTTATGTCAGCTAACCCTAAGTGAGGAATTCATTGCTTATTTCATTTTCTTAATATTAGCTGTTTTTTAAAAGATCAGACCAGGCTGCCACCCAGACAATGTTGGCTCTGCCCTACTCCGCTCCTGCCCTGCCCGAGGGATTGGGCAGTCAGCAGGCTGCGCAGTTTGATCAACTTTCCAGCTCCCACCACGTGGCCCTGTGAGACCTGGGGCTGGCATGGCCAATGCTGAGCCGCAGGAGAGAGCGCCACCACGGAGGACTCGCGGCCCAACTCTGTAGTGGGAGGGCCTACCCCGGAGCACAGGGCAGTGGTGGTGGCCCCAAGGCCGGTCTCAGTCAGGTGGAGCCTAGCAGAGCCCAGATCTGGTGGGTGAAGCCTGCTTCCCGGTGTGCCCCCGTTCAGCCCGCTGTGGTGGCAGCAGATGCATGCGCATGAGTATTATATGCAATATGAAGCTGCAATTTCAGCTCACGCCACATCAGAAGCCATCTCAGCCCAGCCTGTGCCTTCACAGCCTCTGAATATGGCCCATGTTTCTGGAGAAGAACCCCCACCAGCTCCAAACCTAGGGGCCCAAGAAAATCGTCCCGTAAGTGAGAAGCTTCAGATGAATGCACAGGGAGGTCTGGTACTAAACGAAGAAGGCTGTAGAGACTGACCAGACTGGATGTATATGTTCTCTTGAGCTGCAATCCTCGTTAGCATTGCATATTCCTCTTTCAGTTGCTTTACCATGGTAATGGGAGCCATCTTGCTGGATTATCTGCACCAAGCTGGTTTTCTTCCAGGCAAGGGGGAGGCCAGCAGCAGGATCCCCAGAATAATACTGAAGTTAATGATGGGCAAGATGCAAACAACCTAGAACCTGAAGAAATGGAGTGTCTTATGTATGATGGGCTTGAAGAGTAGAGTGAAGAAGATGCCGGTGTGCTCCACAGGCCTGAGTTAACGGCGTTGGCATGGTCTTTCACTCACCACCTTCTTGACTTCACTGATACCAAAGGAACCTCCCCAAGCTTCAAATTAGACCTGAAAGATTATGCCAGTTGCAAAGGAAAGTCTGGCTCTAGCAACATGTTTAAAATAACAGTGCAATTTCGAAACAATTTATTATTTCCTTTTCATCACCGTGTACAGAGTTTTTTTTTTCTTTAAACTTTTTTTGAATATGACTAGTTTAAGCAAATGGGCTACTAAATTTTTTTAAAGCACAAATGTGTGGCTTAAAGAAAAGATCCTAACGGGGCTGTCAAACTCATTTTCACAGGGGTCCACATCAGCCTAACCCTTGCCTTCAAAGGGCTGAATGTAATTTTATGACTGTATAAAGGTAACTACTCCTTAACTTAGGGCAAGGAACTCGGTGCTGTTGCCAGGTAGAAACAAGGTGGAGCACCAGATTCATTCTGCAGGCATTGTGTTTGCCACCTTTGTAACAGAACATAGCATTAACAATATGGGTCTTCCAGGTTTTCTTAATTTCAATTATATGTATTATACCAGGAAGACTGATGTGCACATCTTATTTCTTTAAAGAGCTACCTCCATGTAAGTGTCTGTAATAACCCAGCCTTTCAATGTATAATTTGAATAAATATCATCTATTTCCTGTGAATTATCCTAAAAGTTTTAAACAGAATGACCTCATAGGTTTTTTAATTTTAATTTTATTTATTTTATTCTATTACATTTGCCCCAATTTTTCCCCTTTGCCCTCCTCTGCCTAGCCCACACCACCAAAGTCAATTCCCACATCTTCGTCCATGTCCATGGACATTCATATATATTCTTTGACTAATACCTTCCCTTTCTTTCCACCATTCTCCCTCTCCCCACTTTCCTCTGGCAACTGTCCATCTGTTCCCTGTTTCCATGTCTCTGGTTCTGTTTTGCTTGTCAATTTATTTTGCTCATTAAATTCCTCTTTTAAGTGAGATCATATGGTATTTGTCTTTCTCTGCCTGGCTTATTTCACTTAGCATAATAATCTCCAGTTCCACCCACGCTGTTGAAAAGGGTGGGAATTCCTTCTTCTTTCTTTCTACTGCATAGTGTATTCCATTGTGTAATGTACCACAGTTTTTTAATCCAATCATTTACTGATGGGCATTTAGGCTGTTTCCAACACTTGGCTATTATATATAGTGCTGCTATGAACATAGGGGTGCATAGGTCTTTTGATTTGGTATTTTGGGATCCTTAGGGTATATTCCCAGCAGTGGAATCACTGAGTCAAAAGTCAGTTCTATTTAAATTTTTGGAGGAAATTCCATACTGTTTTTCACAGTGGCTACACCAGCCTGCATCTCCACCACTAGTGCACTAGAGTTCCCTTTTCTCCACAACCTTGTCAGCACTTGTTGTATGTTGATTTGTTTATGATGGCCATTCTGAATGGTGTGAAGTGGTATCTCATTGTGGTTTTAATTTGCATCTTTCAGATGGCTAGTGATACTGAGCATCTTTCAAATGTCGATAGGTCCTCTGTACGTCCTCAGAGTAGTGTCTATTCAAGTTCTTTGCCCATTTTTAATTGGATTATTTGTCTTTCTGGTGTTGAGATGTATGAGATTTTTATATATTTTAGAGATTAAACACTTGTCCAAAGTATGTTTGGCAAATATGTTCTCCCATATAGTCGGTTCCCTTGTCATTTAGCTGATGTATTCTTTAGCCATGCAGAAGCTTTTTAATTTGATGTAGTCCCATTTGTTTATTTTTCCCTTGATTTCTCTTGTCATAGGAGATACGTTAGCAAAAATATTGCTATGTAGGATATCTGAAATTTCACTGCCTATGTTTTCTGCTAGGCCTTTTATGGTACCGTGACATATTTTAAGTCTTTTATCTATTTTGAGATTATTCAGATGTATGATTATGGTGTAAGTTAATGGTTTAGTTTCTTTTTTTTTTTTTTTTTTTTTTGCATGTACCAGTCCAGTTCTTCCAACACTATTTGTTGAAGAGGCTATTTTATTCCATTTATGCTCCTGCTCCCTTTGTCAAATATTAATTGGCCATAGAGACATGGGTTTGTTTCTGGGCTCTCTATTCTGTTCCATTGATCTGTGGGTCTGTTCTTATGCTAGTACCAGGCTGTTCTGATTACAGTGGCCTTGTTAATATAGTTTGATATCAGGTATTGTGATCCCTCCTACTTTGCTCTTCTTTCTCAAGATTACTGTGGCTATTCTGGGGCTTTTTTGGTTCCATTTAAATTTTTGAAGTATTTGTTGTAGATCTGTGAATATGCCATTGGTATTTTAATAGGAATTGCACTGAGTCTATAGATTGTTTTAGGTAGTATGGACATTATAATGATGTTAATTCTTCCAATCCATGAACACGGTATATGCTTCCATTGATTTGTATCTTCCTTAATTTCTTTCTTCAGTATTCTCTAGTTTTCCAAGTATGGATCTTTTACCTCTTTGGTTAAATTTATTCCTAGGTACTTTATTTCTTTTGTTGCTATAATAAATTAAATTTTTTTCTTAGTTCTCTTTGATAGCTCAATGTAGGTGAACAAAAATACCATCAATTTCTGAATATGGACTTTGTATCCTGCTACTTTGCTGAATTCACTTATTAGATTGAGTATTTTTGTTTGTTTGTTTGTTTATTTGTTTGTTTGAGCCTATAGGGTTTTTTATGCACAGTATCATGCCACTTGCAAGTAATGACAGTTATACTTCCTCCTTTCCAACTTGGATGCCTTTTATTTCTTCTTCTTGTCTGACTGTTGTGGGTACGACCTCCAGTACTTAAATATGACAAGGGAAGCAGACACCCCTGTCTTGTTCCTGATCTTAAAGGAAACATTTTCATTTTTGCATATTGAATATGATATTGACTGCAGATTTCTCATATATGGCCTTTATTATGTTGAAGTATCCTCCCTGTACTTCCACTTTGCTGAGTGTTGTTTTTATCATAAAGGGTGCTGGATTTTATTAAATGCTTTTTCTGCATCTACTGATATGATCATGTGGTTTTTGTCTTTCATTTTGTTTAGGTGAGGTATCACATTTATTGATTTGTGAATATTTTATCATCTTGTCATCCCTGAAATAAATCCCACTTGATCATGGTGTATGTTTTTAATGTATTGTTGGAGCCAGTTGTCTAGTATTTGTTGAGGATTCTAGCATTTCTGTTTATCAGAGATATTGGCCTGTAATTTTCTTTCTTTGTTGTGTCTTCATCTGGTTTTGGGATTCAGATAATACTGGACTTGTAAAAAAAGTTTGGGAATCTTCCCTCTTTTTAAATTTTTGGAATAGTTTGAGAAGGATAGGTGTTAGTTCTTCATTGAATATTTGGTAAAGTTCACGTGTGAGGCCATCTGGTCCAGGGTTTTCCTGTGTCAATAATTCTTTGATTCTGCTCCAGTTTTACTAGCTGTAATTGGTCTATTCAAGTTTTCTGCTTCTTTCCTTCTGATTCAGTTTTAGAAGATTTTATGTTTCTAGAATTTATCCATTTTACCGAGGTTGTCCAATTTCTTGGCATGTAGCTGTTCATAGTAATTTCTTACAATCCCTTTGTATTTCTGTGTTATCAATTGTTACTTCTCCTCTTTCATTTCTGACTTTATTTATTTGGGTCTTCTTTTTTTTGATGAGTCTGATAAATGTTTTGTTAATTTTGTTTACCTTTTCAAAGAACCTGGATTCATTGACCTTTTGAGGTTTTTTTTTTTTAGGTCTCTATGTCACTTAATTCTACTTTGCATTTGGTTATTTCCTTCCTTCTGCTTGCTCTGGACTTAGTTTGTTGTTGTTCTTCTAGTTCTTTTAGATATAGAGTTAGGTTATATTTGAGATTTTTGTATCTTCTTTACATGGATAACCCTGTATTGTTATGAACTTCCTTCTTGGGCCTGCCTTTGCTGTTCCCCATAGATTTTGGGTTGTGTGTTCATTTTCATTTCTTTCCAGATACTGTTATATTTCTTTCTTGATCTCATTATTAATCTGTTCATTATTTTATAGCATGCTATTAAAACTCCATGAATTTGAATGTTTTTTATTTTTTTCCTTGAGGTTGTTGTCTAGTTTCAAGCCACTGTGATCTGAGAATATGCTTGATATTATTTCAACTTTCTTGAATTTGTTAAGGCTTGTTGTTTGTTCTACCTAGTGGTCTGTCTTTGAAAATAACCCATGTGCATTTGAGAAGAATGTATATTTTACTTCTTTGGGGTAAAATGTTCTATAAATAGCAACTAAGTCCATTTAACCTAGATTGTTGTTCAACGCTGCAATATTTTTGTTTATTTTTTGTTTGAAAGATCTTTCCATTATTGACAGTGGAGAGTTAAATCCCCTACAATGACTGTATTGCTGTCTATGTCTTTCTTAAAGTTCTCCAGTATTTTCTTTATATATTTAGGTTCACGTATATTGGGTACATATATGTTTACAAAAGAGTTACATCTTGTGGACTACTCCCTTAATATTATATAGTGACCTTTGTCTCTTGTTATGGCCTTTATTTTGAAGTCTGTTTTGTCGATGAAGTATTTCTACCCCAGCTTTTTTTTTTTCGTGTCCATTTGCATGGAATATTTTTTCTATTCCTTCCCTGTCAGCCTATGTATACCTTTTGTTCTGAGTTCAGTCTCTTGTAGACTGCATATATGCAGGTCATATTCTGTTATCCAGAAAGACCTCATAGGTTTTTTTTTTAAGATTTTATTTATTTATTTTTAGAGAGGGAAGGGAGGGAGAAAGAGAGAGAGAGAAACGTCAATGTGCGGTTGCTGGGAGCTGTGGCCTGCAACCCAGCCATGTGCCCTGACTGGGAATCGAACCTGTGACACTTTGATTCACAGCCCGCACTCAATCCACTGAGCTACGCCAGCCAGGGCTGACCCCATAGTTTTTAAAAAGATTATTATTAACCTAAAATGTGCTATTAGCATCTTGCCCAACCATAAAGTAATAAACTTCTCAATAATCTTAATTTTGACATCTGAATAAATAATGGGAACTTTCTATTTTAAGGGTAACTGTCCCATCATTTGGAATTGATACCTTAAAAAATACCTTACAAAAAAAGACAGCTCTCTGGATATAAACTATTTGATATTAGCAGTGCTTTTATAAAATAAAATGCTAGAAATCATTCCCTGTAGTTTTTTAAAATAAATAGTCAATTATGGTAAAAAAAATTCAGATGAGTTATCTTTCACATTTGAAATGCAAATAAGAGTAAAGAGCTTACATATAGTTTCACAAGCATAGTTTTAATTTGCTTAGATCCATGAATAAGAATGTTAAACATGATGCAAAACATAAACCAGTAAATTTTACCAATAGCATCAGTACCAAAAACCTAAAAAAAGAAATCATCATTTAAGGATACATGAGGAATTTCTTAAAGTTGCCTTTATGCTTTTTGCTTCCTGAGAAATAAGGAAATACAAACATGGCTGTTTGTTCATGGACTGCAGTTACCATGATGAGAAAGTGTGCTCAACCGACAAATGGAATAATTTAGCTCTTAGTTATTAAACATTGTCCCACAAGCAAGATAAATTAGGTGAGGAGATAATTCAAATATTGCTTCTAATTAAAGTATTTTGCACAAATAAAGCAGAAAAATACTACATTAAAAACAAACAAACAAACCTCTAATGGTGTTTGTTCTGATACTCCTGGGGAGATGGAACAAGATGGTACACACCTAATGCAGAAAGTGGAGCGAGCTAAAAGGTAGAATGGGGAACTGATAAGCAGGAACTTTCTGCTAAATTAGATGACAAACTGAGAGCTCACCTAACCCTTTGACTTTCTATTGAATAGCCCAGGTATGCAGAAATAAGTAGTTCATAGTGCGGGCAAAACATAAACTGTATCAGTCCCCAGCCACCTCCTCTCCATAGAGAACACCTGATGCAGAGAACTGTGTCTAGGGATACACTCCTGATGCCACTGCCTGTGGCGTGGCATCACCACCTATACATGTTTTCCTGTTCATAATTCCTATAGCTCTTGAAAGATGTGAGTTTTATGTCCGAAATAACTTTTCTTTGTTCTTTCATACTCCCAATTAAACTATGCTTTTTTTTTTTCACTATAAGGCCAAGTTAGACAGACACGACAACAGCTGTTCCTTGGGAAGCAAACATCCCCATCTGGGCTGAGGTGAACAGTTCAACACTATTCAAGGTTTTCTTGTGTGGGCATGTGGCTTTATTTAGCTGCTGGACACCCTGCCTCTAGACATTGTGTTAAATGTGAAAAATAACCTTCTGTTATTTGTATACTTTCTGGGGTTTTTTTTAATTCAAATAAGTACCATCATATTAATGAGCTGTATTCTAAAAATGTTTTTTATAAAGAAGATTACCACCATTACCAAGACTTATGTTGGAATGATTTTGCCATTCAAAGATCTCTAAGCTTGCCATGATCCCCAGTGGAGGAGAGCTATCAAGGAAGTAATAATATTTTTCTGAAGCAAAATATTTTGTATATCACCAATAAATATGTATTGAGAAATCATTGAAATTGTGGCAGTACTTGTCATAACAAGATACAAAGTCACCACCCTCAGAATTTAAAACTAAATGAAAGCTTGAAGGAGCCCAAAGCAAACTGGTGTTTTATAATCAGGAGTACAATCAGAGAGCCTGTAATAATGGATGGGAGCAGGGAAAATCTGAATGCAGTCAAATTAGCATAGAAGGTGCTTCTTAGAATTTTTCTTGGGGAAAGAATGGTATGTTTATAAGAGAAAAGTATTTTCCTGGAGCTTCACTGTGAAATGTCAATTCCTTAACAAGTCTCTTAAACATCACAGCTTAGAAAAGACACTGCTTTGAATTAATTTTTTAAAGATTTTATTTATTTATTTTAGAGAGAGGAAGGGAGGGAGAGAAACATCAGTGCGTGATTGCCTCTTATGCTCTCTGTGGGGACCTGGCCTATAACCCAGGCATGCACCCTAAACTGGGAATCCAACACATGACCCTTTGGTTCACAGGCCATCACTCACTCCACTGAGCCACACCAGCCTGGGTGGAATGAATTTTTTTTTAAGTGATAAAGTTTCATTGACCTATGTGTCTCTTTTTATGCCGGTGCCATGCTGATTTAATTACTACTGACTTATACTTTGATATTAGGTAGCGTGATTCCTCCAACTTTACTCTTCTTTCTCAAGATCTCTGTTGCTATTCAGGGCCCTTTGTGATTCCATATAAATTTTGAAATATTTGGTGTAGTTCTGTGAAATACGTCATTGATATTTTGATAGGATTACATTAAATCTATGGATTGCTTTGGATAGTATGCACATTTTAATGATGTTAATTCTTCCTGTCCCGGACATGGTATGTGCTGCCACTTGTTTGTATCTTTTCCAATTTCTTTCCTCTGTGTCTTACAATTGTCTGAGTACAAGTCCTTTACATCCTTTGTTAGATTTATTTGGAGGTATTTTATTCTTTTTGAAGCAATTGTAAGTGGGAATGTTTTCTTATTTTTTGTTACCTTTAGTTTGTTACTGGCATATAAAAATGCAACTGATTTCTGGATATTAATTTTGTATTCTGCTACTTTGCTGAATTAATTTAGCAGATCTAGTAGTTTATTGGTAAAATCTTTGGGGTTTTCTATGTACAGTATCATGTCATCTGCAAATAAAGACAGTTTCATTTCTTCCTTTCCAATTTGTATGCCTTTTATTTCTTCTTGTCTGATTGCTATTCCGAGGACTTTCAGTATTATTTTGAATAAGAGATGTGAAAGTAGACATACTTGTCTTGTTCCTGATATTAGAGGAACACTTATAGTTTTTGCCCATGGAGTATGATGCTGTCAGTGGGTTTGTCATACATAACCTTTATTATGTTTAGGTATGCTCCCTCTATTCTCACTTCGCTGATATATTTTTTATCATAAATGGGTGCTGAATTTTATCAAATGCTTTTTATGCATCTATTGATATGATCATGTGGATTTTATCTTTCATTTTGTTTATGTGATATACCACATGTATCGATTTGGAAATATTCTACCAACCTTGCATCCCTGGAATAAATCCCACTTGATCATGGTGTATGATCTTTCTGATTTATTGCTATATTCAGTTTGCTAATATTTTGCTAATAGAAGTTTTGGCACCTATGTTCATCAGGGATATTGGCTTACAATTTTCCATTTTTAGTGTCTTTATCTGGTTTTGGAGTAACTAGACACAAGAATAAATTCAAAATGGATTAAATACTTAATTTTTAGAACTGAAACCATAAAAATCCTAGAACAAAACAGACAGTTAAATCTCAGACATTGCTCATAGCAATATTTTTTTCTGATATATCTCCTCAGGCAAAGGAAAAAAGAAAAAATAAACAAATGGGACTATATCAAACTAAAAAGCTTGTGCACAGCAAAGGAAAACATGAACAAAATGAAAAGACAACCCACTGAATGAGACATGTTCACCTATACATCTGGTAAGTATTAATATCCAACATTTATAAGGAACTTATAAAACTTAACACCAAAAAACAAACAATTCAATTAAAAAACGAGCAAAGGACCTGAATAGACACCTCTCCAAATAGGACATACAGATGGCCAATAAATATATGAAAAGATGTTCAGTGTCACTAATCATCAGAGAAATACAAATTAAAACCACAATGAGATATCACCTCACACGAGTCAGGATGGTCATCATCAATAAATCAACAAACAACTGCTGGTGAGGATGTGGAAAAGGGAATGCTTTTGCAGTGTTGGTGGCCATGAAGATTGATCCAGCTACTGTGGAACATAGCATGGAGATACTTCAAAAAAATAAAAATGGAACTTCCTTGTGATCCAGCAATTTCTCTACTGGGAATTTATCTGAAGAAACTCAAGACATTAATTTGAAATTATATAAGCACCCCTATATTCATTGCACCATTATTTATAATCATCAAGGCATAAAAGCAGCTTCAGTGTCTATTAGTGGATGAGTGGGTAAAACTACTATGGGATATTTACACAATGGAATACTACTGTGCTATAAAAAAGAAAAAAAGAAAATTTTACCCTTTGCAACAGCATGGATTTGCCTGGAGCACATTACACTAAGTGAATTAAGCCAGTCAGAGAAAGATAAATACCATATAATTTTACTCATATGTGAAGTCAAATGAACAAACTGAACTAACATGCAAAATACAGATAGACTCAGATAGAGAACAGGCTGACAGATCTGGAGGGTATGGGTAGGAAGTGAAGGGATTGAGCAAAAAAGGAAACAGGACTTATGGACATGGACAACAGTGTGGTGATTGTGGAGAGAGGGGGGCTTAGTGGGGATACATAGTAATGGAAAAAATACAATAAGTAAAATATCTTATATACAAAAATAGTGATGGAGTTTATATTCTTTACATATTCATCCATGCTATATTCTGAACTCCTGAGGCTATTACAAGTATCTTTGAAATAATTTGTTATTTTATTTTTTTCAAAGTAAAGGTAATATAAACTCTAATGGAATTAAGCATAGAAGTACCATCTTGTTTAAACCATAATCTCTTTAATCTACTATACCATATTTTATTAGAAATCTTGATTTTTTGCTCCAAAAAATGAGAAAAAATAGAGCTTAAGTATCATATGGCTTGAGCAACAGAAAACCCATCTTATATATGAAGATGCTAACTACATCTGTATGTTCATCTAAGCAAGATGAAGTCCTTGGAGTTAGCAGAAATAGTCATAACTTTTTTTGCTTTGTTTATATAAAATATATTTCATAAAATCAGATACAGATACTGTAAAAGAAATAGAAAGTTATTAATTAAAATATGCATAGATAATATGTACTCATATACATATACATAATATAATTAAAACATATGTATATGCTGGATTTTTAAAAAACGCTCACTATACCATATATTTTTAAAATAACTTCTGAAACAGATTTAAATTTTATACTTAAATATAAAGTGATACAATGAAGAAATCATTGAATTTGGGAATGTATGCATCAATATGTTACCAGTAGTAACTCTAGAAAATTGGAACTAATAGAAGTGACTGTTCCTTCCTTTTTTGCTGAATATATTTTCTAGTTTTCATACAAGAAATAGTCATGGCTTAAAGTTTCTTCTACTCTATTGTTGATTAACTTATGATTCTTTTAATTGCATTGGATCATAATGTTCCCTGATTTTCTGATTGTTGTGGTATCAAAAAATCTTTTTCTTTAAAATCTTTAAAAATTATTGCAAAAAAATTTTGAAAGAGTATCAGTTTGGTAACAGTAGAGGAGTCTTGAGGTTTAGACAAGATGTGTCCATGATGTAATGAAGAATCTATCCAATTAGTACTGCCTGTGCCATTGTACTGACACAAGGTGTGGGAAGCCTTATTGTGACTATTCTGAAACTGGTCAATATTAAAACAGTATCACAATTTGTTATATCCTTTAAAAAATCACTTAGTTACATCTATGTAAGTTTAAGCTGAGTGATGGATGCCAAGCTTCTCTTAAAATTATTTAAAATTACCCTGGAGGCAATGAAATTGACAAATGAAACATTCTAGATATTGTTGGATATTATTTGATGTTATTTTAATCATAGACTCTATAGTAAAATGTCATAAATAAGAAATGGCAGCAGTGAAAAATTCCTGTGGATTAAAACTGAAATCTATAGCAAACTGAGATGATGAATGAAAGTTGTAAATTTAAATATAAAGCAATAAATAATTTCTTTCTGTGGAATAATCTTTCAATGCTTTTATATGTTAAATCTGTAATAAATACTATTAACCTTTTTTTCTCTAGCATTAATTTTACTTAGCAAATAAAATGTATTAATCAAAGAGAAATACATAATAACAGTAGCCAGAAGAAAAAAGTCCCATTATTTAAAAAGAACAACTATTAACATTTTTTCCATTTTGTATTTTATGTATATTGTTTTAAAGCAAAATATTTTAAACATTAATAAATTATTCAATTTTAATGTCTTTACATATACTTCAAAAGAACTTTTTACCAAAATATATCATCTCTATATTCTTTAGTACTATTATTGTGTATTTTTTACCTTTAAATCTTAAATCCATTAGAAATGTAATTTATATTAATGAGGTAGGAATATAATATTTTCTCCCAATTAGTTAAATAAGTTTCCATAAGTAATTTCCAAATGTAATTTGCTTTATCTCATTATTGATTAGTACAAGTTGGGGGAAAAGTAGATTTACAGTTGTTAGTATGGAAAATAATACCATAATCAATAAAAATAATATAAGAATAAACTTTGTGATTTGTGTACTCAGAACAGTAAAACTTCTTTTACCCCACTCTTTATATATAAATATAGCCTGGTTTATTTCAGGGTTTTCTATTGTTCTAGTGATCAGAGGTCAGTATCACACTGTTTTAATTATTATGATTTTATAATACATTTATTATTTGGTAATATGTGATAGAAAAGAACTCTTCCTATTTTCTTTAAATAAAACAAAAATATTAGGTTTTTTAATGCATTGTGTTAGAAATGCCTCATGAACATTAGGAGGAGAAAACAATGTTATAGAGAAGATAAGGAAGCCAGCAACTTACTGTGGGAGATGTAAACACAGAATGTAATAGATAACAGTAGGTTGAATTGTCTTCAGTCTGGAATACCTCCACTGTCCTAACTGTACTTCAACTCTGCTTTTGATCCTCACAAGATCATCTTCTCCTTCTACTAAATTCTGTAAGTGGGGATTTTATTGGTCACTTTGGGGCAGTTCTCCCCTCAACAAATGCTATGAGAACTATAGAACTAAACAAGAAAACCTTTATCTCACAACCAAAATGTTCCAAAATAAAATAACTGGAAAGAAATCTACAAACTCAAATAGAGGTTCTGTATGTCTTTAAAATAAAATTGTCCATGGAAACCAGGTTTTCACTTGCTATTACACACAAAAAAATAAACACACAACATAAATGTCAAGTCAGTATAGAAGGAACCAGTGGGAAGGTTGAGAGTATGATTCTATCTTCAGTTTCACATGGTAGCAGGAACCCAGATGAATCAACCTGTGACTTACAGAAAGTTTGACTCTATGCTGAAGAAGCATGTTTGTGATTGTTTTGCATACTGATGATAGGAAGCATTCTTTGACAGATCTAAAAGTTGTGACACATTTTTTCTAAGTTTTTATTTCCTAACAGATTTATCTTTACCATACACTAGAAGTCTGTCCCACGGCAAAGTCTTTATTGTGTTCATTATTATATTGTTAATATTTACAACCATTTCCAGTGTACTAGTAATTACCTGGAAATGTTGTGAATGAATGAACTGGATTCTGAACATCCTCCATGGTGTTATGTGGCTCTGTACCTTCCACAGTGTTTCCCTGACTACCCTAAGTCAGAGCCACTTCATTCTTCTCTGAATTCTTTATTAGTCTGAATCACATGTGTACTCATAAATGTAAAATTTGTTTTTCATATTTTGTTCTCATTATTTTATTATGTTTCTATTTTCTACCAACTAAATTGTTAGATCCTTATGGAATGGGACTATGCCATAATTGTATTAGTTGTTAGTTGACTGATTGAAATTAATTGGGAATATTCAGTAAATTCTACCTTTTTTGTTCAACCTTTCCTAATTTCCCCACGATAAGCAGAATGAAATTAGTGCCTATTCGCCACCAAAATCCCTTAGTCTACGGTTGCATTTCTGGCTTTTTGGCTTGCTTTTCACTTCCTTGAGGGCAGATATTTTAAAGAGCACTTCATTGGATATCAGAAGCAAAACCAAACTAGAAATGGTTTCAGAAAACAAGAAAAGTGAATACATTATAAGAATATTTAAATATCTCACATTGACCAAGGGTAGAAATGAGGCTGGGCTTTCGGAGTAATCAGAATTAAAGCTGCTAAATGCCTACAGAAAGGAAACCTCTCCAAATGTCAATTATCTTATCCTGGATGCCCTCTGAATGGCTTTCTCTCATTAGATTACCTTTGTCCAGTGCTCATGGTAGAAATTTGGCTTGGGCACTTTATTTATTTTTAAAGATTTTATTTATTTATTTTTGGGTCTGGAGCTTTAAATTCTCTTATCCTAGGAACAATAAATTTCATCCTAGTAACAAAAAGTTTCATTTGGTAGAAATTTGGCTCTGAAGGTTTAAATTCTCTGATTCTAGCAACAAAAAAAATTTCATTTTCATTTCACTCAAAAGGTACCTAATCTCCAATCCAAAATTCCCAAGGAAAGTATTTGACTAGGTACAGTATCAGCAGTCCTCACACTATGACAGGACTGCTCCCTCTGGAAGTTTTCCCCAGAAGCAGGGAGCATTGCTGAGCTCAAGAGAGAGCAAAACATTAAGCTGCATGTCTTTCTGTAACTGGATTTCCTATAGAGTCCAAACATTGTCTCACTGGCACTCATGACTCCTCCTAATTTTTAATGTTTTAAATTTCTCATTTTCTTAAAAATGTAAAAAGTATATGCCACTGATTAAACTCCCTTATTTACATTTCTATTAATGATTTCCAAAAGTGTAGTAGATCTTAGAGTAAAAATACTTGTAGATCAGTGCATAGAAATTACTCAACAACAGTTGTACCAATGTCTATTTGCAAAAGTAACATGTTAGTTTGAAAAACTAAAAATAATTCCCCCCACATTTTTTTCACAAAACTATCAGCAATTAACATACTTAATGTAATTCCATTTATCGATAAGGATATATTTCCTACTGAGTTTTCTACAGAATGAAAATTTTGTGGTTGTTCAAATGGATTCAACCTGAAATACTACAAAAACAAAAAACCTAGGATTTCACATTTTAATTGTCTTTTTTCCTTTATATCTACACATGTGTTTTGAATAATTGAACTGATATTTGCATTCAATCTGAATTTTAGAAGAAATAAAAGATGAGGCAAAATAAAACAGCACGGAAGAAAACAAAAAAATGGAGGCTTTTATGAAAAAGGAAATGCATCATAATAACCAGCAGCTGAACAGCTGAAGGAAATGAGAGACATGCTGAGGTGGCAAAATCAATCTCTGGCACAATCATGCATTTTTATTTCGTCCTTGCCTTTTCACCTATTAATTCATTCTGACTCACCTACCAGCTGTGATTGCAAGTCCTTTCATAAGCCAAAATTTTAATTATTTGGGTGGAGGAGGAAATACATTTTGACCTATTGATAAACTTTAATTAATTCTGAAGCACAATAATCACAGTAATGAAAACATGAGAAAAAATATCTAACACTTCCCCCTGTTGGCGTAGGTGGCTAGTTAATTAACAAAAGAAGGAAGCAAATGAATCAGGCATTAAGTCTGACTAACGAGGAAGGGGCAGGTCCATCTTCCACCAGAAGGACTTAATCCTGCTAGCAGGATGAATTGGCTTTCCAATCTCCTTGCGGGGAGGGGAGGGATAATAGTTCCCTTCCCACAGGTGATGGAGGGAGTGTGGTAGGAGAACCAGTAAAGGGGAAATTCCTCTGCTGAGGCATGCACAGTAGAAGCCAAGACGGGGTGGAGTTGGGGTGGTCCTTCCATTATGAGGTATGCACCCTACCTGCTAAAATAAACCCTGGAAGATCCAGGAAAAGGGTTGGTTAAGGAAAGGCCTAACACAAGACAGCAAAGAATTAAAGATTGGTTAGTCTGAGAGGAACCTTATCCATTCGCAAACCCAAGGATATATAATCAAAGCTTATCAAAGGCCCAGGGCTCCTTGGGGCACTCTCGCTCTGTGTCACAGCCTAGCAGGCTGGCAGTAGCACAGGCCCAAGCAGATGCTGGTCATGGCCTGGGCTCCATTCAGACTTGGCAGTGGAGGTTCTGATGTGGACATGAGATGCAAGAAGTTCTGCATCTCTGGGTCTTGGGTCTGACAGGTGCACCTGTAGGTCTGAGGTTCCAGAGGGTGGACTTCCTCAAGGAGAGGTGGCTACCTGATTGTGGGTCAGACATTGGAAACCTGGGGGTAGTCCTTTGTTTTTGCTCCAATAAATCTTAGCCCTACACCTCACATCTTCCTACGTAAGTCCACAAAATGCATTTCTTGCCATTCTATGGAAGAATCCTAGTTTGACTAACGACATTCCCATCCACAGGTAATGACATTTCTTTTTATTTCACTGAGAAAATAGAAGCAATCAGAGGAAAGCTCCTGCCATTCAAATACTCAACTAGCAGCCACTGACCCCACATACTTTTCCTTTACTCCTGGTACAATGGATTGGATTCTGAACAGACTGAGCTCTACTTACATACTAAATGCTATCCCCTCTAGCTCTCTCAAGGACATTGCTCTGGTAACTATTTTTTCTCTCCTATATCACCAGTTTTTTTTTCTTGCTGTAAAACCATTCCCCTTGGCATGCAAATGGGTATTTAAATACCTTTTCCTGTTATTGACATGTCCCTTTAGTTCCTGCTTTCTTTTTCTGCTTCTATTAAATAATAGTAGGTCAAAATATTAACTGTGTGCCAGACACAGCTGTAAAAGTTTTGCATATTTTAACTCATTTAATTCGTTTGGTTTCCCAATAATCTTATAAAAATATTTATTTTACAGATGAGAAAACAAAGGTGCAGATAGAAGAAGAATTTATACATCACATAGCTAGCAGTTGTTGGAGACAGGATTTGAATCCAGGCATCCTGTCTCCAAGTCCACTCTCATTTCTATATTACAATTTCAAGGAAAACTCCTAGAAAAAGTCTATACTGGTGATGTTCAGTTTCTCTCCTCAAGCTCTCTTGAGCCACTCCAATCAAGCTTTGTCTCTGTCACTCTGATATTTTTTTTTAATCATGAATGATCTAAATGTTGTGAAACTACTGGTAAATTATTAGTCTGCATCTTTCATGATCCCTTAACACTATTGTTCACACCTGTTCACTCCATCCTTAGGAAACTCCTTTCCACTTGCTTTCTAGGACTCTTTTTCATTCACCCAGTCATTTTTATCACTGGCTGCTCCCCTACCCTTTGTGAGCTGCAACTCATCTCCCACACCCCTGCAAGTCCAGTGCCCAATGGCTTTCTCCTTTCAACTCCTCTTTATCTCAGTGCATCCTCAGTGACCACATTCAGTGCCATGGCTTTAAACACTATCTATTTGTAAGCTGATGGCTCCCAGATTTATATCTCTGAATCTCAGGTCTTTTTCAGCAAGATTACTTAATAGTGTATGTGTAAAGTTCTATGGTTTATGTTTTCAAAGAATTTATAGAATAATGACTTTTGAAAATTATTTTATAATTGAATAGTAGTTATTTATTTTTGTTTCATTTTGAAAATATATTCCAGTGTAATATAGAGGTAGACCTAAACACTTAATCCTTTAATGAGCAGTCAAACCTACTTTGATCTTACATACTCAAAATTATAAATAAATAATCTTTTGTTTAAAAAAACAGAAATTGGGATTATTCAAAACAACTATTTTGTATGATATATGAGGTCTCTCCAGAAAGTATCCAGCCACGAACTATGAAAAATAGACATTTACTGAAGAAGATACAAGATACAAGAAACATTGTATTTAGACAATGATGCCTCAGTCACCTTCAAAGTAGGCACTTTAGAACCTTACACAGTTCTCCCAATTGCCATCAGCTGTCCCATTGTATTTTCCTAAATCTCATCGATGGTCTGAAATCTCTTCCATTTCAAACTTGGTCTTAGTTTTGGGAAAAGTCAGAAGTTGCAGGGCCCCAAATCTGGGCTCTAGGGGGATTGAGTCACCTGGGTGATTTAATGCTTTGCCAAAAAACTCCGGACTGGACTTGATGTATGAGCAGGCACATTGTTGTAATGAAGCTGTCAATCACCAGTTGCCCATAGCTGCAGCCTTCTGAATCACCCAAATAAGTTCCATGGAGAAATGTCCAATCTTAATGCAAAATTTGATGCAGATTTGTTGCTGTATTCAGCCACTTTGAATGTGACAGCCACACGGTATGCATGCTCATTCAACCACATCTACTGCCCCCACTGACTAGTACAGTGAAGTTGCCATTGTTCACACATGCACATGACAGTCCACTTTCCTTGGCTTCCAGGTTACATCGATGTCATGTAAATTCTTCTTGTTATATTAACAATGCCTAGATATTTTCTAGACATTAAATAAGAAATACTATAATAAGTAATCACTGGTTATATGTCATAAAATTAATGTCATTATAATCCAGAAAACCAAAAAAAAATGAACTAAGCAACTATAACTAAAAGAGTTAACCAAGATTGCAAAAGATAAACTTTTATAAATAGAAATCATACTTCTATATCTGCATAGAATAACTAAAGATATGAAAGTAAAGATACTATTTAAAATACCAATATACAATAGAAATTACCCTAATAAAAAGTTCTTACAGCCTTTATGGGAAAAATATAAAACTTTTAAAAACATTAATTAAAACTGGAAGAACATTATTTTGAGTGTCAAAACTATTTTTAAAAGGAGAGGAAAGATACTTGCAAATATATAATATTTAAGACAATTTAGGATAGCCACAGAATAAACAAATAAAAAATGAATATGGAACCTAGAAACAAAGCAGTGAATAAAAGTGATAAGATCTCTTTATCAATAAATGGAAAAAAGGTATGTTGTTTAGTAAATGATGTTAGGAAACTTTACTCCCTATGTGAAGGAAAGTAGAGTTGGATCCAAAACTCACACCAAAAATAAGTTAACAAATAATTTTAAGTGGATTAAAATCTAACTTTTAAACTTAAACTTACATATAACAGAAAAAAATAAATACACAAATACTTTATGACCTTATAATATAGTTTATTTCTTAATACTGATAAAGCACACACATGAAATAAAAGTATTGCTATATGGGGCGGGGTAAAAGGAGGTTTATTGTGAGTATATGAAACACAAAGTTTATTCTCATATTATTTATTAATTATTGTATTATTTTTCATATAAACAATTGTAAACCTACTTTTGCCCACCCCTGTGTATGTTACATGAGAATTGATGATTTTTGTTCCATGAAAGACAACATGGGAAAGGTGACAGATGTTTTCATTGTTGTATCACCTATAGGTAATATGTTTTTTTCACAAGGTTATTTTTAAGATTTGTTCTTGATTTTTGGAATTTAGCAGTCAGACAGAAGGGCCTACTTATGGTTTCCTTTATATTTACTATGTCTGTAATTAGCTGAGCTTTCCACATATGTAGGTTGCTATTGGTAAAAGATTTGGAAATTTTTTAGCCAATATCTTTCAGATTTCTTTTCTGTCTATTGTCTCTCCCTTCTTAAGCCTCCAATTGTGTGTGTTAGATTGCTTGGCATGCTGTCTCTTAACGTCAGTGAGATTCTTCATATGTTTTTTTTCAACCTTTTTTCTCTCAGTGCTTCAATATGGTAAAATTGATTGACATGTCTTTAAGACTAATGATCCTTTTTTTTTATTGAATCCAGTATGCTATAAAAATGATTTCCATTTAGTTCTTTTTTATAGTTTCCAAAAATCCTGAAATCACCTATCTTGTCACCCATTATATCTATTCTGTCATTTTAAAATCTTTAAATATTTATTATAGTTATTTTGATGACTATAGATTTTTGAGGTAATTATCAGATCTATGGTTTCAGGAAGGTTGCTGGATGGCCCTGCCCACTGTACACTGAATCCCATTCCCTTGTTCACATTGAGGGCACAGTTCCCATGGGATACTCCCCATAACACAAAATGGAAGAGAAGAAAAAAGAGCAAGCTTGACTTATAGATGTTATATTATATGTGCTTCCAAGGCTAAAATAGACAGAGGTTGCATCATAGTCACATTCAAGAACATCAGTAAATACAGTGTCTAGGCAAAAATCTTCCTAATGAGTAGGGCTCTAAGTATGTGCCTACTTATCCACTTCAGGTAAAGGAGAAGTGGCCCCATATGAGACTTTATATAGCTTCCTGTTTAGGGACTTAATGGAAAAGATCTAGAAGATTATAGATAACATATAAAGTCATTTGAATGAACATATGCAGTGGTCAGGAAAAATAAAGATTTTTGTGTCCAATGTTAATACCTGCCAGAATGCATCTACCCCTGAATAACCACTGAACAAATATATAAATCAGCTGATGTAAGCCAGCCTTTATCATTGGTCCAAAGTGGAATGATGGGCACATTTTCATACTCATCATTATTAGCCCAGTACCATAATAAATTCTCTTTAAGAGCTCCTAGCTACTTCTGGTTATAAATGTCCCCTATATCAACAATAGAGACCAATATTGCACCCCAAATATTGCACCCCTTGGTGTAATTCCTCAAGGACACCAAGTGCCCACTGAGTGGCAATTCAAATGCATCAATCCTCTTCATTCCTGAAAGGACCAGCAGTTAATCCTCAAAGGAATAGATAACTGTATTCCAGATACAGGTTGTCCTTTTCTTCCCACAAGACTTCATGCAGTCTCTAGAAGGCCTTCTTATAATTCACACAGCATAACATATGACCAGAGGATCCACTTTAAAGTGAAAGAGATACAGCGTGGATTCACACCCATGGGATCCACTGATTATAACACATATAGCAACCATCCACAAGCATCTAACTTTATAGAATGCTGGAACAGTCTTTAGGTGTATCTCCTAAAGATATGCCTAAAACACAGCTTAATAACAACAATGTGAAAAGATGGAGTGTTATCCTTCAGAATGTATTAAATTGAAGACCTTGGCATTATACTATGTCTTTAGTGGAATAATGTATGATTTCAGATGTATTATAACTACTGGATGAAAAGAAGAGCAGCAATTCCTATCATCACTCCCAATACTTTCCTGGGGCATTTGCCCTTCCCACCATGATTCTCCTGGGTTTTGAGAGATTAGAGGTTTTTGTCTCCCAAGGAAGTGCTCTTTTTCCAAGACACTTAGCAAAGATCTTATTAAACTACAAATTCAGCGGGCAATAGGGCACTTTGGATTTCTTGAACCCCAAGGACCAGCAGGTAAGATGAGAAATCCTCATAATTTCAGAGGTAATTACCCCAACTAGCAGAAAGAGATGGGGCTGCTTTTATACAAGGACAGAAAAGAGTAAATGTGCAACACAGATAATTTATTTGTTTGTATTTTGGCACTTCTATGTCCAACTGAAACTGTGAATCAACACATATAGCCACCTCAGATTGAGAAGGTGATTTCCAATGGTTTTGACACCTTAAAATGGAAGGTTTGGGACATATGAGATTTAAGTGAACCATACCTGCCGGTTGGTGGAGAACACAAAGGATAAATACCCATTATAGAAGTAAGACTCCAATGACAGATTGTAGTTTATCCCACCAACTTTCCTCTTCTAAATTTCTCCTCAAGAAAAGTAGTGCATTGGGAACACAAAGAAGTTACTCCTCAAACCCCTGTGCAGACCCAATTCCCTGACTGTGCAGAGCATAACAGACTTCCCATGAGCAGCTTCCAGCCAATGACCATGCATGACAGGAATGACGAGGGAGACATTTCCTGGTACGTGCAGGTCTTTGATGGGCAAATTTGTCCTGAGGACTCTCTAACAATCTTCCTGAGACCTGCACTTTGGCCTAAAACCCAATGACCCATCTTCTTTCTTTCTCTCTCTTCTCTCTCTCCTTTACACACAATTCTGATGGCTCATTCTGATGGCTCTCCTAGCCTTTCTCATTTCTCTCCCATTTTTTTCCTCACAGATATTTCCCTTACATTTTGTTCACATCTAAGCTCACCTGGGCATTTGATTCTTAGAGCACCTAGACAAACATGATTTTATAGCCATTGTATAATAATCCTCAAATGTGTTTTTTGTGTTTTAAAAAAAATTACTGATTTTTCCTTTAACTATAGGTCATATGATTTTCACACATAGTAATTGTTTTATTGTGTACTAAACACTGTTGATAAGTTGTGAACACTCTGAATTCTGATACTCTTCTCTGCCTCTAGAGAATGTTGAATTTTATTCAGCAGGATGTGAAATAACTGGTGGATTTTCTTGAACTTATGAAGGTATGGGGAAAGAAAAGTCAAGTCTGGTTTTACTCTTAGTCTTAGGGTGAATATTTTTGTCCTGAGAAATAATCTTAAAGTGTGTCTTTTTTGGAGTGTCATTGGAAAATGAAGTATTGACTGGGTCTCTCTGATTTGGAAGGGCTTGAAGTTTAAACTCTGTCACTCTTGCGGTGAGAAGTAGCTAAAAATCTCTCCTCATCTCTGTCAATGTTAGAGCTACAGCTTCCTACTAGGCTCCTTGGAATCCTTTGTGCACAAGCAGATAAGTTCCAAGGTTAGCAATGAATTTGAACAACTTCTATATGCACATTTTGGAACTCTTCCTATGTAGTGCCCCCCACCCCCCTCTCTCCCTCTCTCTGTAGTCTTTCTAGGATGTTTAGTTATTTTGGGCACTAGACCCTATTCTGCACATAATTAGATCAATACAAGTACAGGCTGTCTGCTTAAACTTTATCAGCTGGTACTGGTGAGAGTAATCGGGTAAAAATCTTTCCCATTGTGTTTTCCTCATTTCAAAGATTAGATTCTTTCCAGTTTTTACCTAATTTTGATTGCTCTCCAGTGTTTTAAGTTCTTTACATCATTTTCAGAGTTAAATATTGTTGTCTGTGGGAGGGTTAGTCCATTAACAGGAATTTCAGTTATTGGAAGCCAAAACTCCTAATCAGCTTTTAATGTCACAGTCCTAGGATAGTGCTTTTATTTTTTTTAGTTGAATCACTATCTTATAGAATAGAGTGGTCTGGCACATAGTAGGTGCTAAATAAATATTTGTTGAATTAGTAAATATTTTTGAATATTTGAAGATCATGAAACAATTTTTTTTAAATCTCAAATATGGAGATTAAAAAGAAGACAAAATGAGCCAGAAGAAACAATACAGGATCTTAAGAGATAAGGAGAGATATTGTAGCTATGAAACAAGTAAAGCTATAAACATTGGACTAGCAGATAATAAGATAATAAAAGAGAACTCTTGAAAATTTCCAATAGTATACATAAAAATATTTCATTATTATTGGTGAAAATAAACTAAAAAAATTTTCTAAAAAAAGAATAAAAAGATTTTAAAAACAAGAAATAAAGATAAATTACTTAAATGATCAATCAGGACATCAAACAGCTTACTAAGTGGCAAGTAAAGGAAAAATGAGAAATAAAGTGAGGACAGACAATATGGAGAAGAAATCATAAAAAATAAAAGAATATTACCTAGTATTAAATGGCACAAGACTGTGTATTTATTGAGCTAGCTGATGCTTCTAATAACAAATGGAGATAAAATAGATATAAAACAATGAAAGTCATGTAATACTTTAGAGTACAAGGATTTAAAAGTACTCTTACATCTTCTAGAGAAAGTAAATAGGTCATACAAGACATCAATAGCCCAAATAGCAAAGGATGTCTCACGAGCCAAAGTGAAAGCTAGAATACAATAGAGAGATTATTTCAAAATCTGAGTAAAATTATTTTCAACTTAGAATTACATGTCAATCAATCAAGAATAAAGAAAGAGTAAAGCTAATTACAGGCATTTGAAGACTCAAAATTTTTTATTTTTTTAATGTTTCTTTTTTGGGGAATCTATTGAACAGTATGGAATATAAAATGAGGGTCTAAAATTTGGCAGAACTTTTGGGACTTTGAAAATGAATAATGGATATATAAAAACAGTCAAATGAAAAAATGATACAATCATTAACTCCAGGGAAAAAAATTAAGAAATGCATAAAAAGGAAGCATAATTTATACTTGGATTCAAGAATAGGACAACTATGTTGGGGAAGAGAGGAGAGCAGAGGTATCACCTACCCAGATGGAAACTCAGAAGATAATGCCTAAAATAATTTTGCTGAAGGATGTCAATAGAAATATTTTAAATGTTTTTGTAAATAAAAGAGAAAGTGGCCATATGAGTTGAGGAAAAGTGATGCTGGTAAGCAATATTTGGATAAAGGAAAAAAAGTACAAGATATTTTCACATTATATGTTCTTCAGCAATATTTTATTTTAAAAGTATTACCTTAATAACTTCTATTTTCAAATAAATTGTAAAGAATCAAAGAAAAGAATAAATGTCAAGCAATTGAAAGGCAGTGACATACAAGCCTGTTAGAGGCACTGTGGGTTTTTACTGTGAGATAGTGGATTGCATTGTTGCATGAGCTATTGGGGTTTTCCTGGCCAAGATGTACTTCATTCTGTAATGTTTGGGTACTAGTGACCATTTCCCATCAGGGAAGTTGTTTAGTGAATTTAATTGGGCATCGCTGTGAAACAAGAATAAACTGTTGGCGATTAGGTAAAGTTTGTGGACATAAGGATAAGATTTGGGTATGGAAAGGAAGAAATTAGTCTCAGAAAATCTGAAGGAATAACCATCAGGTATATTTGGACCATTGGTTGAAGAGCCAAAGAAGATTCAGAAATCTAAGTCTGAAACAAAAATACATACACATGTGCATATATCATATGTACGTACATAAAAAGTAGGTTTAATTTTGCATTTTCAGAGTTTGAGGAAAGCTGACAGAAATATTCAAAGAGGTGTTTTAATATTTATGCATGTACTTAAAGCAATGAGGTAATTTTTATTATTATTATTTTTATTGTTCAAGTATAGTTGTTTCCATTTTCACTCCACCACATCCCCTGCCCCACCCATCCCCTCCTCCCACCCTCAAACCTACACCCTTTGTCTTTGACCATGTGTCCTTTATACATGCTCCTTGATTGTCCTTTCCTTATTTTCCCCTGTTATCCCTCTCCTCCCTCCCCTCTGGTCACTGTCAGTTTGTTCTTTATTTCAATGTCTCTGGTTATATTTTGCTAGCTTGTTTGTTTTGTTGGTTAGGTTCCACTTAAAGGTGAGATCATATGTTATTTGTCTTTCACCTCCTGGCGTATTTCACTTAGAATAATGTTCTCCAGGTCCATCCATACAGTTGCAAAGGGTAGGAGTTCCTTCTTTCTTTCTGCTGTGTAGTATTCCATTGTGTAAATGTATCACAATTTTCTGACCCATTCATTTACTGGTGGACACTTACACTGCTTCCAGCACTTGGCTATTGTAAATTTGCTGCTATGAACATTGGGGTACATGAGTTCTTTCAGATTGGTGTTTCAGGATTCTTAGGCTATAATCCCAGCATTGGTATTGCTGGTTCAAAAGGCAGTTCCATTTTTAGTTTTCCCAAGAAATTCCATACTGTTTTCCACAGTGGCTTCATGAGTGTGCATTCCCACCAACAGTGTACTTGGGTTCCCTTTCCTCCACAACCTCTCCAGCTTTTGTTTGTTGATTTGTTTATGATAGCCATTTTTAATATAACCTTTAGTAAAACTTCTTATAATATATATAGATATGTATAACTTTTTAAATATAACAGCTTCATTGGAAATTATATTTTAAAATTACATAAAAGTACCTAATGAATCTAGTTTTCACAATTTCTAACTTTCCCCATTTGTTTATGATGGCCATTCTGATTGGTGTGAAGTTAAGAAATTACTACAAACAACAATATGCCAAGAAACTTGAAGACGTGGGTGAAATGTATGAGTTTCTAGAAAAATATAATCTTCTAAAACTGAATGAAGAAGAAGCAGAAAGCTTGAACAGACTCATAACAGCTGGTGAAATCAAAGCAATAATAAAAAAAACTCCTAGGACACAAAGTCCTAGACCAGATGGTTTCACAGGAGAATTTTACAAAACATTTAAGGAAGAGCAAACCCCTATCCTTCTCAGACTATTCCAAAAAATCCAAAAAGAGGGAAGACTCCCAAATGCTTTTTATGAGGCCAGCATCATTCTAATTCCTAAACCAGATAAAGATACAACAAAGAAAGAAAACTACATCTCTGATGAACTTAGAAGCTAAAATCCTCAGCAAAATATTGGCAAACCATATCTAGCAATACATTAAAAGGATCATACCCCACAGTCAAATAGGACTCATCCCAAGGATGCAAGTATTTTTTTATTTTCTTATCAAAAACATGGAGAAAGGTTTTACACAAATATAAAAGCATCCCCTTAAAAGAAAAGAGCATCCTAAAAAGTCACTTTATTGCTAAGCAAATAGTTTACCTCCAAGGAAATAAGAAATGAGCTAAATTCAGTCACTAAGAGAATTAGTAAATATGAAATCTTCTGAGATGGAGCAGCTAAAGCTCCATGACTATGGTAGGCCCATCACACTCTATCATGGCAGATAAACTGTGCTATCAGAGCACAGAAAAGATCCTTTTTTTTTCTATTTTCCTAATGAGTTAGGAGAATATCTGATTGTTTAAGAGGAGATCAGGAGCATCGTGTAATCTAACATACCTTTTTTGTTTAGACAGGTTAGTTGACTTAAATTCCGACAGCGTGCTCTGAAATAAAATGTCAAAGCATGGAATTAGGCAACTCTACTTGTTTGTCCTTTAAGTCAGGGTGCATCTGAAAAGTGAACAATGCATGACAAATAGCAAATGAAAGTATAAAAAAAGTATAAAGCAAATTGAAAATGGATTTTTCAATAATTTCCTGAGAGAACACTGAGGTTGGAAATAACATGTAGTATTGAAGTCAGACTTGCTGATGAGCCAGAATAAAATTATCCTGCATTCCTGGGTTACTTGAAGATATGCAACAATTTTCAGAAAGAAAACAAAAACTGTCACCATGTAAGGGATCTCAGTACTATTAGGACTCTATACACAAACACAGAGAATTTTTTGAAAAAGAGGAGCAGCTTGTAAATAAAATAGAAAGATGTAGTGTCCTTTGGCTGCTAATGCATTTCAGAGAGTAGTTATTCCACCATTTTCATTAAATGACTACTATCCACTGAGTCCTACATAATATTTAAGGCACAATCATTGCTAAGATCATATTTTGCTTCTGTTCACAAGCACATTTCTGGTGATGTTACCATCTGTGAGAACATGCAGCTTAAAGGAGTCTTGTGTTGAATTAAACTTGTATCTCTCATTTAGTTTTGTAGAATTTCATACTAGCCTTATATCTGGAATTCAAGGAAATATTGTTAGATATTTTTCAAATTATAAGTGAAATGGTATATTTAAAAAGATAAGTGAAGTAGTTAATACAAATTCCTAGGAAAAAAGAAGCACATACATACTTCTTTCATATTGACGTTATTATCTGCAACAGAACTATTTATCTAAGTGTTAATACCCAAGACAATAAATACTGCTGTGATAACTTTTTAAAAATTACAAAGTACTATTCAAATAGAAGGTGTTAATATTCTGCAAACTTATAAGCCACTTGATTTAAAAAATTATCTTATAATTTTCTGTACTAACTAAACTGCAATGATATAGAAGGAGAACTATTGGGCCTATTCTGAAGGAGTCTTTTCTACAGATCTTCACACAAAACAGTAATCAGTGCCAAGGAGGTTTATAAAAAAGAAATCAAGTCTATCACTCGAAGGAACCCAGTTCCTTTTGTTGAGTTACATACATTTAAAGAGACTGTCAGTTACAACGCCTGCGTTCAGAATATGGAGATGCGAATCATGCAGTAGAAAGGGCAAGGGAGCAGAGAGTCTGACTTAACAAATCATTTAATGTCAGGAGCAGGAAGATCAGAATCAAGAGGGCCAAAGAAAGTCACTCAGGCTTCAGTCCATTGATTGTCAATACCACTGAATACTACAGCAATATGAGATCAAGGCTTGTGAGTACTATTTTTTAAAAGCCACTGAAGGATTTAAGGCAAGGAAGGTGAGTTATAGGATTATTTACAAAGAACTTCACTCTTGCTGCTTTGAGGAATATGGACTGGAAGAGAAGAGAGTTTGAAAGTGTGAAAAAGATCCTGTCCAGATGAAATAGATCATGGTCCTCCCACTCCCAGGGCTGTTCCTTCTCATTCACCTTTCCTGGTGCCTCCATTTTGTCGTCCCTCTTAATTTTAGAGTCATTCACAGCTTAGCCCTTCTGTTTTATTTCTGTTCTCTCTTTTGATGACCTCATCAAGCCTCAAGGCTTTATTAAATATTTGCCAACAATTCCCAAATGTATACCTCCAACTCAGACCTTCTACGCAAACTTCAGGCTCATACATCCAAATACCTACTTGATATTTTTTTCTTAGATATCTAACAGATGCCTCATATCCAAATGTTTAAAACCCAACTTCTGAACACTTTTTCACATGTGTTCTATTTGCATCTCAATAGATGATAATTCTATGTGTTCATTTGCTCAGGTGAAACTGTGGAGTCATCTTTTTCTCAACCCATATTGAATCTATTTGAAAATCCTCTTGGCTCTACTTTCAAATAATCCTAAATCCTAACATTTCTCATGACATTCTCTGTTAATACCATAGTCCAAGCCATGGCCATCTTCACCTGGATTATTGCAATGGTTTCCTATTATGTCTCTGTTTAGTGCCCTATACCTTGTTTTCAGTGTCGTAACCAGAGTAGCAGTTTTAAAAATAGATCAGATCATGTCACTGTTCTTCCCTAAACCTCATAACCTCTAAACCTTCATTTCCCTCCATATGAAAGTGGAAGTACCTTCAGTGGCTTTTAAGATCATGCTATGCAATCTAAACTTCCACCTAGCCATACCAAGTGAGAGAAGAAACACAAGAAAGCTCCAACCCCTAGTGAATGTCGGTTGGGTTAATTTTAATATTGGTTAATATTAGTTGTCTATTTCCATATAATAAAGTCACCAAAACTTAGAAGATTTAAACAACAAACACTTAATATCTCACAGTTCCAGTTTATCAGAGATCTGGAGACAGCTTAGCTCAGACATTCTGGCTAAAAGTCTCATGGGGCTGCAGTCTCATCTGAAGAGCCAACTGGAGAAAGATCTATTTTCAAGATCACACAAGTCTTGGTAGGGAGGCCTCAATTCTTTGTGGGCTGTTGGCTAGATTCTTCAGTTCCTCCCTTAATGGGCTTCCAATAAGTGTCCTGATAAGATGGCATCTGGCTTCCCAGAAGCAAGTGATCACAGAGAGAAGAACACATATAAGAGTTTCCAAGACAGGAGCTTCAGTCCTTTTATATCCAGTTTTTAGAAGTGATGTAACATCATTTCTTTTGTGATCTATACTAGAAGCAAGTCAATCCAGCTCATTAAAATGGAGAAATAAGCTCAATTTTTTGAAGGGAGGAGTACCAAATTGGTCAGATGACAGTCTAAAACACAATGGAATCATTGTCATGTCCTCTGGTGGAAGCATTTGTCAGCCTAAAGTGGCAAGGACAAGAAACAAATTGTTATTATTGGATCACTCAGGGTATCAGTGAGAAGAATCAGGCCCATTGCCACATTTTGACTCCAAACCTGTGAATATTTGCTATGAAGACAGGTCTTAGTAGACACTAACTGCTTGATCAAGGGGAACAAAATTGCCATAAGAGCTTCCCATCATGAATTTGGTATTAATCTTTGCCAACAAGCCAACCAGTGAATTGCATGAAGTAGCTCAAATACCCTAATCCCCTTACCCAGCTATGCACATTAACTTATCTCTTTCAATTCTATCCTATCACCTCACCTGGATTTCTTGATAACTGACTGAAGAAGAAATAATTCAGGTCTTATTTACAGATGTTTTTTACAATGTGCAAAAACCATCTAAAACTGGACAGCTGTAGCACTACAGTCCCCCTCTGAGTTGGCCCTAAAGAATGGGAGTAAAAGGGAAATTCCTGACAGGGAAAAACTTTGAGCAAATCATCAGGTTGTTTATTATGCTGGGAAGGAGATATGGCCAGACATGTACATCTACATTGAATAATACACTGTGGTTAATAATCTTCCTGGGAAGTCAACGGCTTGGAAGAAGGTACAGGAAAAAGATATGAGAACAAACCTCTCAGAATGGCAGCAAATGTGAAGGTTTTGTGTTTCTTGTGACTTTCCATGAAAGGATACCTCAGCAGATGAGGATTTTAATTAAGTGGATAGGATGGCTGTTTCTTCAGACATTAATCAGCCATTTACCCCAGCTACTTCTGTCACTGACCAATAGACTCATGAACAAAACAGCCACCATGGTAGGACTGAAGGACATGCAGGACATCAGCAACCTAGACTTCCATTCAACAGGTCAGCTCTGATTACAGAGATATAAATCTGCATTGAATTGTAGATTCATTACTAACCTGTGGTTAGTAATCTTCCTGGGAAGTCAAGAGCTTGGAAGAAGGTATAGGAAAAATATATGTGAATAAATCTCTCAAAATACCTAATACTTCTGAGTACCTAATCTACTAACAGCAGAGATTAACACTGAATTTTTAATAAAGCACCATTTACCAGATGGATCAGCCAAGGTACCAGATGGCAGGTTGATTAAAATGAATTGTTTCTATCCTGGAAGGTAAAATCTTTTCTCAGTGGAATAGATTTACTCTGGATATGGTCCACCTTTTCTGACTACATTGTCTTTGCCAAAACTACTATCTATGGGCTTACAGAATATCTTATCTATCATTATTTTGTTTCATTCAAAATTTTTTCTCATCAAATAACTTCACATTAAATGAAGTGCAGTTTTAGGCTTATACTCATTGACTGATTTTACCTTGCTCCATCATCCTGAGGCAGCTAGATTGACAGAAGAGTGAAGGCCTTTTGAAGACTTAGTTACAAGGTTCACCAAGTGCCACCACCTTACAGAGCTGGCACAATGTTTTCTAGAATGTTGTAAGTGTACACTCTAAATCAGCAGGTTCTCTCCTGGGCAGCATTCATGGGTTCAAGAATCGAGGGGTTGAAATAAGAGTCTCTCCCTTAACTATTACTGTTAGTAATACCCTAGTAAAACTTTTAAAAAAAGATTTTATTTATTTATTTTTAGACAGAGGGGAAGTGACAGAGAAAGAGAAGCATGTGTGCTTGCCTCTCACATGCCCCCTACTGAGAACCTGGCCTGAAACCCAGGCATGTGCCCTGACTGAGAATCAAACCAGTGGCCTTTCAGTTTACAGGCCAGCACTCAATCCACTGAGCCATACCAGCCAGGGATAGAAAGCAAAACTTTTTAAATATGAATTATTATATTTATAAACCTGCATATGTATGTATAAATATCCCTAAATACTATATATATCCTGTACAGAATTCAATAGCCCCAAAGATTTTAGAGTCTTCTGATACCTAGACAGGATTGAAAGTGATTTGTAGCAGCTGTGAGTATTCTGAATACAGAATATTTTATAAGTACTGTAGCCAATGTATTTATAGGAATTGATTGGTTTGATTTGAGCCTTACATTTTCCTGAGGTTAATTTCCAGTCAAAACTATGAAGATGGTCACTACTATATTGAGGGCCTACTCCACTTCTTCTTATTAAATAAAATATTATCAGTGTCATAATATACTGCGGCTGATCAGAGTCCTGTGTCTTCCTTCAAGACAACACAGAAATGTTATAGCAGTTATAAAGAATGAGTGAATATACCTTTGAGGTCATAAAATGAATGTGTATCTAATCTCTTCTTCATTGTCATTTTGTTCTTGACTCATTGCAGTCACATTCACCAGCATAGGAAAAGCAGCACTGGCTCATTCCGTTCTTCTTCAGCCTGCCCCCTTGGGGCAGATAATGTTGAGAACTGTGAGCTCAGCAAGGACAATTTTGGTTAATTCTCTGTTTGCTACATTTTTCTTTTGGGGATCCTGCCTAAAGCCCTTTACTTGAACCATAATAAAGTATATTCACTGTTCATTCTCTTTGCTCATATGTTTGCAAAATTTAGGGTTCCAATCACAGCTTCTCAGTTTCTCTCATTAGCTATATTTCTTCCTTCTTGCCTTGTCTAACATTCTTAGCATGGTAGTGGCTCTGGGGTTGGTTACTTTTCTGCCTTTCTGCTTTCTTCTGGCTTAAGACTTAGGCTGCCTGAACTGCCTGTTTGTTGCTATCAGAGGATGACTGATATTAGGCTGCTCTGAGATTCCTAATCTCATACTTAACACTTTTTAATTTGAGACCTCTTATATCAGTTTTTATAACCTATTTCGGCTAATAGCTTGTTTGCGACACAATGTGAATGAGACCCAAAGATGACTGTGTGGAGACGGAACATAACAAATATTCCAATGTACAAAAGTTATTTAAGTTGCATTCTTATATGAGCAATATTTTTAAGGGAATCATATTTCAACAAAGGATAAAAATAGTACTGGCTAACAGATGCTTAGTGAGTGAAATTGTAGCATCTCTCCTAGTCCTTTAAAAAGAAATGCCCTTAGAATCTACCATACCATTCAGAAATTCCACCAGGACCAATTACTTTGTATGGCTGGCTGCAAATACTGTTTGGTTGAGTCACATTACCCAGCTCTAACTTCTGGATTCCAAGCATTTTTCTTTCTTCCTCATCAGTGTCATGTTGCTGGTTATCTATAAGTTACATAGCAATATCCATCACAAATATTTCTGGTCCTTGCAAATAACCCTCTACATTTCAGAACCAGCAATGAGATATCAAATTCTTCTCATGCTGACAGCTCCCTATGACTGCAGCTGGGAAGGTACCTCACTTTTAAGAACTCATGTGATTAGACTGAGTCCACCCAAATATTCCATGACCATCTTTTAATCTCCAGATCTTTAACCTTAATCATATCTGTGAAGTCTCTTTTACTTATAAATTAAGGTATTGATAGTTTCAAGAATTAGAGTCAGGACATCTTTGGGGCATTTATTTCCTCTCATCATTATATTTTTTAAGTCAAATGTTGGGATCAATTCATCAATGCATACAGAAATATGGGCATATTTTAAATCAACTCTTCCCAGATGTATAGTATCTCTGATAAGCTAATAATAGACTCCAAAATATGTCTACATCCTAATGTTTGGACATATACTCCATGTGTCCCAGCAACAGATTAGTACCACATGGCCTGACATCTGTTCTTAATAGTATTCTAATATCATAATGTTCAAATAGAACAATATTCATATTTGCTGATTTTTATATATTAAAGTATTAATTATTTGAGTTGGGTTGGCTGGCTATAATACTCTATTCCAGAGGGTTGGCAAATCTACCACTTCACTCTAACTGGGGGACTATTCAATACCTTTAGAACTCTAAGGTATCTCTTCCACAGACATGTCAGTGTAGGAGCACATTTAAATACTCAGGATGTTTGATCATATGAAATAGACCAAATTTCAGGGATGCTAATTATTATAAGTATAATATATCAAAGCTTAGAAGTAAGGAAAGTGATAAAAATTATTAATCTATTCCCTTACAAACCTGAATGCAAATTGGTGAAGTGTAACTAATTGAGAAGAAGTCATATTTCAGCCTCCAAAGCACTGACATATTTATGATCTAAGCAGTAAATAAATGGAAGAAAATCAGTCTGACTCATTACAAATTATATAATCAAATAAGACCATATGGAGGGCAATACTGTATAAGAAAGAAATATTTGTTGTCTTAAATTATCAAAGACTTTAATTGATCTTTACCTAAAAATCATCTACTTAGTTTAAATTTATTAATTTTCATTTAACTTTTGACAGGAGTGGGAACATACCTAAATTAGCCACTTTCTGTCACTACTATAAATCTTGAGGTATGTGGTACATCTCTTTTTTTAATAAAGTATTTAAACATGAATCTAAAATTTAATTTTTCTGTTAATAAAATTCAAATAAGTCAAATTAGCAAATAATTCCTGAAGCTCTACTATAAAACAAAGAAGCTTACTTGATAGTTAATTTTAAAGAATAACTATTGTGTTTCACATTTAAAATTTATAAATATATATGGTACATATTTTATTAATAATAAAATGCATTATCAAATTCTATAATCATCTCCATTCTACAAGATAAATGGAGAAAACATCGTGAGGTATACTGTTATGAATACTTAGTTAACCATAAAAAACCATTTGGTTGCACTTGATGCAGTGCTGTCTGTAATTCTGAGGATAAATGGGTGCCATATGCAAGGTCAATTTGAGTAAAAAAACTATGGATGAATAACCTGAGTTTTCTTTGTTTCTGGATCCTAATGACTTGCAGGAGGAGGTAGTCATGAGGCCTCCCACCCCACCCTTTTTTTTTTTTTACAAAGAATGCAAAAAAAGAAGAACACATTTCTTTCATCTTCTTTCACCCACCTAGGCCCATTTTTTTTAGTATAGTTCCACAATCTGTACATATTTTGGTCAGAAATAAAATGTCAATGTGAAATAAAGTCTACCTTTCCATAAGCAGTATGACTACTAAATGATCTTCCATATTCTTTCTAGTTCTGTGGTAAGTCTTCTCTGTCCTGAAAAAGGTGAAATGCAGATGCAAGGCCACTGTAGCCTGGAGGCTCACCAGGCTGTGACCACTGTAACTTTTAGTCTTTTATGGTCTCTGCATTAGAAACAATCCCTTAAAAATGTTCATTTCAACACTTATAAGACTCTTGACTAAGAAACAGATATTTGGCAGTAGATGAGAAAATTGGAACTGATTTTTCTTAATATTCAAACTGCTCTAATATGTTGTTCCAGGAAATGAAAACAAGTAGGAATATTAAATTGTAAAGCATTGCTTGTTTGGGGCTTTAATTTTTTTCTGTCTAGTCTGTAAATCAATTGCCCTGAGACTAAAATATAATTCTAAAAATAGTAGTTAATTGGAGAACTATCTAGAAGATAATTGTTGAGGTCTACGTATAAGTGACATAAATCTTATTCTTTCTTGTGATGCTAATTTCTGGCATATTCTGTCCTTTCTGAAGAAAGACTTTTAAAATACAAAATATACTTTAAGAAGAATTTAAAAATCTAGTTTTAAACTGTATAATTATTTTTTAGAATTGCTTTTAAAGGAATATTTTTTAGCCTTTTTTAGTCGACTATCTTTGGAATTTAGCTTTCTGTTGTTAGTTTTAAAGACAGTTTGGAAGAATCTTTAAACAGAAAATAAATATATTATTTAGACATTCCAAAAATACTATATTAGGAAAAGTGTTTTGACATGTGACAAATTGTAAGAACTAAGAAGATTTTAGCCAACAAACGAGACATGAAAATAGTTAGATGATGTATTTATAATTAAGAAATTAACTTTAGAAAACTATATCACAATTTGAACTGACTTGATATTTTGGAACCCAAGCTTTTAACACTTCAGTAAAAAAGCAGTCAGTTTGTAACCTAAAAAAAATACTCTTTTTAATTAAATATATTCAAATTTCTAACTCTTGACTTTTCATTATATATATACACTTTTCCCATGATTTCTTCCGATATTCCAGTTCAGTACTTTAGTATGGGACATATGAATCATGTCAATGATTCTATATTACTTACAGTTTTCTACATGAATTATATTCAAACCGGGGAGGTGGGACATGTGTAGCTTAGTTCTACACTGGTGCTGGGCCCTTGTCCCTGGAGTCATTCCTGATGCTTCTGTTCCACTGGTTTCTACACCCCCACTGCCACTGCATAGAGAGCATTTCCTAGACTCCTAAAGTCAGCTGCCTTCTGGCAGTATTTGGTCTATGGGATGCACTGGCGGCATTGCCTAGCATGGGTAGATTCTATTGCAAAGGCTACATCAGTTTTTAGTTTCAGGTCCTACAGAACAGTTTTATATGGTTGTGAACTCTCCTTATAGTGTCGGCAACTTGGTACCTTCTCCCTTTTTCGTCCAGCCCCTTGTCTGAGATTGTAGCTTCCAGGTGCCCCTCCATTGGCCCTGATTCTCAGATTTTCAACACCTGTGCCCCATGTCACTCTGTTATGAATACTTGCAGGTAATTCACCTTTCCTGGTTAGGCATTGACTGATCTGAGATTCTCATGTGTTCGGTAACTCGAACTGCTCCTTGTTTATACATTGAAATGCTAGATTTCTAAGAACTTTTCTGGATAAAAAAGAGGTTCTGAATTCATATAAAAAGCTTGTAATTCTCAATCTAGGTGAAAAATCCAAATTCCTGGATAATTCAACACCTTCTAGTCTCTATCCATAGCCTGAGCTGGTATTCTAATACCTAGTTTCTGCCAAAAGTGAACTCCAGGAACTCTAGCCGTGTATTTTCCCACAATCATATCTTTGCTGATACCATTGTCTCTTACTGAATGCATTTCCTTCTTAATTATCTACATTGAAATCCCCACTCAAATTTCATGGCCCTGAAGAGATACAGAGAGATTCTCATTAACTGTGGATTTCATATTTGCAAGTTTGCCTACCTGCTGATATTTATTTGTAATCTCAAAAACAATACTCTGACTGTTGCTTAGCAACCTCCTTGGGAGCTTCTCTGGGTGAGATCTGAAGCCAGCCCCCATAGACAGAGGGCAAATTCAAAAGGCAGGCCACTTCGATTGGGTAGATGGCAGGTTTAGTAAACAAGGGAACTCTTGTTTAATAAACAAGAAGGCTTGTCTTGGGCAGCCATGAATAGATTTCCACACCTGACTACCAAATCATAAAAGTTTATTTAGAGGCTCTTACTGGGTTCAATAACTCACACAGGGTACTTTACCTGGGCTCAGTCACAGTTCCCAGTACAGATGGTCTTATCACCACATTACTGCCTCACGGCTATCTCCTCAGGCTAGTTCAGGGGGAGGCAAGCAGAACACAGATTTCAAGGATGGAGAGGGAGTGGAGAGCCTCCAATTGCCTGGGTCCAACTTGAGGATTGAACCAGCAGTCATGTCTTCCTGATGACCTTTCCCAACAATGGCACTCTCACAGTCATTTACATATCATGGAGAAATGCCAAAAAATTTCCAATTGAGGCACCCACACAAGTGTTCTCACTGAGGTAGAACAAAGGCGGTATTTTGCCTTCTTATTCCAGCCCTCATACTGTAAACAAATGTCCTTTCCTCAGTCTATTTAGTGCTACACTTTTTTTTACATTCTTTGTGCTATTTGTTGGTGATTTCACTGTGTAAATGGCCAAGTGTAGTGCTGAAGTGTTGTTTTGTGTTTCTAGGTGTAAGAAGGCTAGGATGTGACTGGAGTAGAAAATGTGAGTTAGATAAGCTCTGCTTAGGCTTGAGTTATATGCAGTTGGCCATGAGTTCAATGCTGATGAATCAATAATATATATTAAATAAGGTCCCTTTAAACAGAAATACATATAACACAAGGTTATGCATTGATCGAGTGATAAAAATGTCACTAGATGCTAGAACTCAGTATTTTCCTAGAAACAGTGTTTTAGTATTGCAAATGTAATGTTCACAGTGACTTTATAAGAATAACTAAATGATGAATAGGTTCTATTGTACGTCCCTTTCTAGGAAGCTTCCTCTGATATCTTTTGCTTCCAGTTACCATTGCTTTTATTTCCCAAAACCCTTTATCTGAAATTGCTTCCTCTCTTCTAAGTCATGCTTAAATATTCAGGGCAAGCAATAGAAATGTCTTAACAGAACTTTCACAGACAGCAAATTCTAAGATGCAAAGTAAATCAAAAATAGTGGGTTCCTAAGGTCAGTAAGCCAGAAAAGGAGGGATAAGTAATGTGTCAAACCATAGATCCACAATGGAATATTAAAAACCTGTATTTACAACCAGAAAAAAAGGAAAGCTCATAGCTAATACCAAATAGGTGGATTCCAGGAAAGGCCTCTGCTGGTATTGCTGTGCGTAACCAGCCTTTATGTGCTCACTATTAGATAGTATTGAAGGAGACTTGGATGCATTGAAAGTGTCATGAATCAGGAAGACAGCTGCCATCACTCTATGCCTTCTATGATGGTTCTTTGTGTCCATGTCATATCTGATATACTAGAATATAAGCTCAGGATCTGATTATGACTCATTTATGTTAATGTCTAACAATTTCCAACACATAATCACTCCAAATATTTCTTGAATAAGTATTGAATACCTGCAAGAATAAATCCTATTCTATACTCCATTAATGCAAAAACTGCAACTTTTACTAGTTAACAGTCTGATTCTCAAAGAGAACTTTTTATTGCTTAAGTTTCAGTTACATGGCTTATGATATTTTTCTTTTAATTTTTGAGAAACTAGACAAACTTGGTGTAATTAATATAAATCCAATGTAATACCATTAGTATGGATATCAAATAACTTGCATTTACTGTGTTATCAGTGTTTGTGTTATTTTTTGCAAAAAGTTTAGTAAATATAATCTTATTAAATTAGTATAGTAGATCATGCTTTTCATAGAAATTATGAGTTTAACATTTACAAAATGGACTTTAATTAACTTACATGTTTATAAGGGAATGATACCTTTCTATAGATCAGTGCCATTACTGTATGGTCATATCTATCACATTTTCTCAAAAGTATTTTCAGTTTTAGAGGATATGAAATATGAGGTATAGATAGAATTTTAACCCAAAGGTAATCATTACTAACAAGGTTATTGCCTTGGTTCTTATTTATTAGTGTCTCATGTAATATAATGAATGATAAGGCATAATTAATCCAAATTAACATTTGGTAAATTTTTTTCAAAAATTATAAAGAATGTTTCCTAGATGTTTGGACCAATAAATCACTGATTATCTCTCAGACGTATCTTGAGAAAGAAAGATGCAAAACTTCTGTGAGAACAAGGATTCCCACAGAGATACCCGGCACTGACAGAGCCAAGTAATGTTCCCTCATTCATTCTTTACTTTGGATAATTTACTCCGGTAAAGTTCTGTTATGTAACTCCATCTGCTCATTTTAGTTCTCATTTTATTGGTAGAAACTGAATGTTGGAAATTAATCACCTAACAAATCAGTATCTTTATGTATAGTTACCATTTTCTTGGTCTAAATAAGAGTTCCCACAATAGAAAATGTATAAGCAATGCTCAAAAGGCTTATTCTAGCATCCTTCTGGTTTCATAAATTATGATTGGATCTTTTTTTCCCAATTCCAGCGTCAATGGGTCTTTTTCATGAAATTGCCATGTTTAACACCATAGAAGGAAAATGCTTGATCAAAGGAATCTTTTGATGTTCACTCACTGAAAAGCTACACTGTGTCTTAACACTACTTAAATTTGCTGAGGAATGAAATGGATTGTAAGGTAATGATCTGGAGAAATGATAGAGTTTAAAATAATCCTTTCCTATTATAGAATAGGAGGACATGAATTTATTTGGCATTTTCACAAAGACAATACATAGTTTTACTTCTACCAGCCATACTTGTTTTAGCAATTTTAACCATTTCTGCTCCACTATAAATTATTGTCAAATATTTTATTGAATCATAATCCTTAATTCTGGATACGAGTAAAAATGGTCTGAAGAAATGCTGGTTTATTGCACAGCACAGACAATATAAATAAGTTGGAGTAGTTCATCAAATAGTTCAACTTTAGAGATCCCAAACTCATTTTATAATATATTCAACTATCACTGCTCCTAAAAATCTTTCTCCTCCCCTCCCCTTCCCACCCCTCCCTTCTCCTCCCCCTCCTCCCCTTCCTTATGTCTCTCTCTTTCTCTCTCATATGTGGGCACGCATGCGCGCACAAACACACACACACACACACTCTCTCTCTCCCTCTTCAGCTATTTGTTCTTAATCTCTCTCTCTAAAGGTTCTAGTGAATAGTAACTTTTTGTGGAACGGGAAGCTAACAATGCCTTCATGCCCTTTCCCCACTTCCCACCCAGAACTTAGAAATAAGAGGACAATAGGTGACCTTTGAGAGTGAACAACAAAATTTTTAACTCATAACAGCAGACACAAGTCATGGAACTATAACATCAGTCTAGCCCTAGATCAGCCTGTGAGTGATGTATTCAAAGATAGAAAACAAGAAACAGCAAGTTCAGTATAATAAGCTGTGATGGTATAGATCAGACTGTGGCCACGGTGGCACAACAAACTAGATCAGAAAGGACATCCATGTTGACAAATAAGGATATTTCATCAGAGTCTTGATGTATAGCCCACAGGTCAATTCATTTACCTTTACTTTCATTCTAAGCTTGTAATGACTAAACAAATTTCTGATCAGAGAAGCAGATTCTCAGGCATCTTGGAGAAATAAAGGAGGAATGTGTTTAGACAATGGATGTGAGCAGTCCAGTGCCTGGAAATCTGTAGTCTCCACTATAAATCAATGAAGACATAAGGTGTTAATTCTACACTAGTATCAGTTGAATGTAATTGTTATTGATTTTTCTTTCCAATGACCGCATTATTTCTATCCCTATTGATAAAAGTTCTGTTTCTTACCCATGGAGATAATGACCAACTAATCCTTGTTAAATTTAGTACCATAATACCATTGTCTGAGTTCTGCCAACTTTAATAAATCATAGTGTAACTGCATGACTCTCTGTCAGAATTAATAAAAATATTATCTAATAGTAAATTATAGAAATTAATTCTTAATGCATGCAATAATTTTGTAGTTATTTTCCTTAAATTAAAATGAGAAATCTCTGCTTAGTTTTAACTGTATGGCTTCTAATACTAGATATTTCTGACCTACAAATTTGGTAATTTTACATGATTAACTTAGCTTCATTTTGTTTCTCTATTAAGCTCACTCCACTTCTTTCACAATGGGTACATTACACCTTTTCTTTGTTCCTAAATTTCCCACTTCCCCTCATTTCTCCTTCTACTCAAAATATACCAATAAGAACATTTTACATTTGTGCGTGCCTGAGCCTTCTTTACTTTCAGCCACAATTCACTTCTCTCCCTAACTCCACATTGGTGGCAAAGAAATTAATTTTTAAAAATTTTATTTTAATAGTTGTTGAAGTACAATTTTCTATCTTTTACTTCCATCCCAACCCACCCACTCCGCCCTCCTCCTCCTCCCTCCCATTTCCACCCACCCCTAGTTTTTATCCACGTGTCCTTTATACTTGTTCCTGTAAACCCTTCCCCTTTTCCCCTGAAATTTCCCTGAAATTCCCTCTCCTCTCCCCTCTGAACATTGTCAGTCTGTTCTCTATTTCAGTTTCTTTGGTGATATTTTGTTTGTTTCTTTGTTTTGTTGTTTAGGTTCCTGTTAAAGGTGAGATCATATGGTATTTGTCTCTCACTGCCTGGATTATTTCACTTAGCATAATGCTTTCCAGTTGCATCCATGCTGTTGCAAAGGGTAGGAGCTCCTTTTTTCTTTCTGCTGCATAGAACTCCATTGTGTAAATGTACCATAGTTTTTTGATCCATTCATTTACTGATGGGCATCTAGGTTGCTTCCAAGACTTGGTTATTGTATATTTTGCTGCTATGAATGTTGGGGTGCATAGGCTCTTTTAGATTGGTGTTTCAGGGTTCTTAGGATATAATCCTAGCAGTGGAATTGCTAGGTCAAAAGGCAGATCCATTTTTATTTTTCTGAGAAAATTCCATACTGTTTCCCACAGTGGTCGTACCAGTCTGCAGTCCCACCAACAGTGCACTAGGGTCACCTTTTCACCACAACCTCTGCAATACTTGTTGTTTGTTGCTTTGTTTATGATGGCCATTCTTACTGGTGTGAAGTGGTATCTCATTGTGGTTTTAATTTGCATATCTCTGATGGCTAGCTACACTGACCACCTTTTCATGTGTCTCTGGACCTTCTGTATGTCCTCCTTGGAGAAAGGTCTGTTCAGATTCTCTGCTCATTTTTTAATTGGGTTGCTTGTCTTCTTAGAGTGGAGTTGTGTGAGTTCTTTGTATATTTTGGAGATCAAACCCTTGTCTGAGGTATCATTGGCAAATATGTTTTTCCATATGGTTGGTTCTCTTTTCATTTTAATGCTGTTATCTTTAGCTGTTCAGAAGCTTTTTATTTTGATGAGATCCCATATGTTTATTCTTTGTTTTATGTCCCTTGCTCTAGGGGACATATCAGTGAAAATATTGCTGCATGGAATATCTGAGATTTTCCTGCCTATGTTCTCCTCTAGGACTCAAAGACAGCTTATATTTAACCTGTAAAAATTTATGAAGGGGGACTAAAACAAACTGTAATCTATTTATAAAAAATTGTATATTTATTCATACATGTTTAAACTTAAGTCACCTTCAAAGTACTCTCTATTTGATGCAATAATCTATTGAGATGTTTTTTCCACTGCTCAAAACATTCTTTAAACTTATTTATTTTGATGTCTTTCAGTACTTCTACTGTTTTTTGTTTCACCTCTTCCATACTGACAAAACATTTCCCTTTAAGGACTTTTTTCATCCAGGGAAACAAAAAGTCATTCTGGGTCAGATCAGGTGACTAGGGAGGATAGAGCCTGGGGGCCATGCTCTTTTGGGTCAAAGAGTGTGGAACACTCAGCACCATGTGAGCAGGTGCACTTGTAAATCACCCTTCGTGAATGGACAGATGTTTAAAAGAGTCTTCACCGAAGCTGAACACAGCCTCTCACAACAGCAGCAGCTAGTACACTGACACAGATGGGTTCCTAGAACACTCACCCAGCAGGGGAAGCCTCTCCTACAAGGGGTCTGCCCTCCAAAAGATAATTCCGGTAAATCTGCATTTCTGCATTTTTATCCTATCCTACTTATCTCATGAAATAAGATCAATACAAACCTAGTAGCCCTTGCCAAAATGATAGAAGACACATTTAAGAGCCTTCTAATTCCAATCCATTAGCATTATAAGTAACCTTTACTAAATGCATATTATGTTTTTTTTACCATGCTATGCTCATTACAAACATTAATTACTTAATCCTTATACATATGAGGTACATACTATTATTTACTCCTTTTTTTATGGATGAGGAAATTTCTGGAGAGAAATCTTAAGTGATGAACTGAAGGAATTAGTAAGTGATACAGCCAGGATTCAGGAGAGGCTGTTCAGTTTCAGAGTTCATATGTATAGCTGTTACACTGTGTCTCAAATTATAATAAAACCATAGTTAACACATTCATAGCAGTTATTACAAGCCAGGAATTGTTAGTTGTAAGTGCTTTAAATATATTAAATCATTTATGAGAAGTGCATTGGTATTATAATGCCTATTGTATAGATTAGTAAATGCACAGAGAGGTTAAATAATTTCCCAAAGCCAGTCAAGTATAGAGATAGAATATCTCTTTAAAACTGGATTCTGTGGCTCAAATCTGTGTTCTTAATAACCATGATATTTCCTCTCAGTTGTCTCATTGCTTCTACCTGCAAAACACATTTTGAAGGTTTTTTTTGTTGTTGTTTTTCCTAATGGCTAGAGAACAAAAGCATGCTAAGATTCTTAGTAAGGAAGAAGCCAACATCCATAAATTATTAGGGAGCTGGGATGGCAATCAGAATATCTGAGACAGATGAGGTCAGGCTACAGAATTCAGGGGCATGTTTAGGGTTGTTATTAAGATGTTCGAGTTCAGCTAGCTGAGAAGTGTAGGCCAACAGAAGGGAAAGTCTCCACTAATTCCTCCAGCAAGCTGGCTAACAGGCAGGAAGCAAGCAGAATGCCTATCTTAGTCATTTAGTGTGATATCATCATGCAGGCAGAAATACCCATCATTTGTAGCCTCATTTTATAAGAACTGGAGAGGTTCAAGGAGACATTTATGTGGTTAAATTAATTTGTAAGTAACCTGGAATTTAGACCTAGGTCTCTGATTCATCATCAGGTGATCTTCTTATTATATCATATATCTTTCCCCAGGTACCTCTTTAGGTTTTCACAAGCCAAGAAATGAGGCTTTAGATTTGAGAGCAACAAAGTTACATGAAAAAGCAATGCCAGGTGTTGAAAAACAAGGGATTACTATCTCGTAGTCATTTTACCAGAGGGCAATTTTAAGAGCTTAACTTCAGCACTGATACATTTTTGTGAAATACTCTTTCAAAATAAGTTTATATAATTTAGATGAAAAGAGAAAGGAAGTAGTAACAGGTTTAACTGTGGTATTTTTAAAAATTCTGTCTTTATGTCCTATTTAGCTGATATATTTTCAACTAGATACTGATGAGCTACCAAAGGTATTTCTGTAATTATAAAAATGCATAATATGAGGGAATAGCTAACTTACATAGAATTTAACTATGTCATGAGAGATGAGCAAAGGACTTCAAATAGAAGTATCAGTCATTTGAGAACCTGATTACAAAACTGCAATTTAAACAGAAAACTTAAGAAGTATCCTTGTACATACAACACATTTTGTAACCAGTTAAATTTTAGCAAAAGGTACATAAATTCTCAAAGTTTAATTTTTACATTGCCTTATATTGTGAATGTTAAAAGAATAAGGTTCATGGCACCAGAATCAGATGCAGCAGTCATGTGCAAAATGGGGAGATTGGAGCTCTCATAGCTGTGTAGAGTACAATTTAATGAATGCTTTGATTGCCATACTTCCTGAAAAATAACAAGGGGCATGCTGGTACAGGCCAAGAGTCAACTTATCAAAAAGCCTTGGACCAAGATGGAGAAAGACAAATACTGTGTAGTATCACATATATAAGTATGTGGAATCTAAAAAAAAATATGACTTCATAGAAACAAAGAATAGCATGGTGGTTGCCAGGGGCCCATGGGAGGAGAAAATGGGGAGATGTAGGTCAAAAAGTGTAAACTTTAAATTATAGAGAAATGAGTTCTGAGGATCTAATGTACAGCATAATGACTACAGTTGATTACATGGTATTGTGTACTTGACATTTGCTGAGAGCAAGACTTAGGTATTCTCACCAGACACAGAAATAGTGTTAACTATATGAGATAGTGGATATATATATATATACATATATATATATCTCCAATTATCCCTCAATAAGCTAGGGAAATATAAGATGATCTTAAAAACAAATTTGGGGGCCAAAAATTTGCTCCACATTAAATTTGTGTGGAGCATATTTTAAATATTTCATAACCTTCTTCAGGGGTAGCAACTTGTAGCAACTTCTAGTCAATCATATTAATATTTATACCAAGTGGGAAAAGACTATCAGTAGTCTACTGCCAGATAAGTCACATTTTGCTACAAAGTTAGGTCAGGTCTGGTCAGGTCTGGTTTGCCCTTTCAGAATATGTTATGGTAACTCTTGGTTTTCTGAGCTTTGGATTTCAAAATTTTATACAAGGCTTTGTAAAGTTCCAGATCATCATGGTGATTAAGAGTGACATCTAGTGGCAAACATGTTGATCTACATAGGCATAAAAATTTGTTAATGGTTGTAATCCTGGTAAAACTAGAAGTTAATTAAGCAGCGAATCAAGTATTTTGTTTCTGGAGATACAAATATAGATAAGAAAAATTTCCCTATGTATGTATAAATTCTTATTCTACTGTGGATGGAGTCAGGAAGTATTCTGTCAATACAATATGATCAGTATTATGAAAGAAAACAGTGATGCGAAGGGATAAAATTGTTTCTACTAATAAAATGCAGAGAAAATCACTAGCATGAAATCAAAATTGATACAAGTATGGTATTAATATAAAGTAATGTTAAATAGGCCAAGAGGAATGACTCATGCTTCATATATAATAATATCCTGAATGACAAATGGTAAAAATGTTTGCTTACTTCTGTTTGTGAAATTGTATTTAGCTCAATTCCATTGCTCTTTATTATCAACCTTTAATAGAAAATAAAATTAAAACTATATATTATATCTTGTATCCATAAAACAACCTGAGACTTTTTGGAAATGTAAAACTAATTTTAGAATAAAAATACCAGAAAGCAATATTTTAATATTTAAGTATTTGCAACCAATAATTTAAACTTTAAAATATGGTCAATAATCCAGGCATGAGTAAAATGGGAATTGATAAAAGAGGTAGCCATATTATTGCATCTTAACAACTTATCAAGACATTTACTCCACTGCTAAAGTATTATAAATTCTTATTTCATAATTTGTCTTAGAGCTACACCCCTTTTTCATTACATTTGTTACCACTTTCATTGAAATTCATTTTACTCACACTTACAGTATTTTGAAACTTTGTTATTATATTTATACATTCTGGACCATGTTCTCTAATTATAATTTTGTTTTCTAGTTTTAAATATAATACAAATATTTATTTTTCTGTTTGGTTGAGGATCTCTCATGTCACCAATCATGTAAGCTTGGTTTCTTTAATTAGGTCTCTGTTTGGATCATCCCAGAATGACTCAGAGCCGCTGCAATTCAATGCTTCTTCTTATGATGGAAGACAGGCCCAGGCTGCACAGCCAGGGAGCTCAGGCCCAGGATGGCAGAGGGGCCCTGTGGAGCAAAAGCCTGTCCTGTGACACCCTGGACCCCATCTCTCTGGGCTTTATCAGTGGGGTTTGTTTATTTTTTCTAACCAAAACAAAAAGTCACACATTCAAAAGAAAAAGAATTTGCCACGTTCCATTTTCTAGTAGTCACACTACCTATATGTAGACATACACATACACCACAAACAAATGCAACTTTAAGTTGATCAAACAATATTCACATTTACTAGATGTTCTAGAGTCTGATGTTTTCTAATCTGTGTCTTCTTTTTGATTTTCCTTTCTTTTGCTTTTATTTTTACTTGGTTGTCTAATGCTAGTCACAACCTGCCCTGTTGATTTCATGACCCACTAATAGACCTTGATATGGAAAATACTACTCTGGTAAAATATTAATTTTCTTGGGAAGATTATATATACAGCAACATACTTCAGTAACAGAACAAAACTATGTATGCCATGTAGACAGTTACTCTTTGGGGTTCAAAATGGAGAGGTAAAAAAAAAGTACTACTAAGGGGAGAGGCAAGAATTCAAAGAAGAATTAGTATCAAAAAAGTGCTTGATACTCAAGATTGGACAGTACAAAGCACCTTTTCATCAGCTGAGAATATCATACGGTACTAACAAAGGAAAAAACTATACTGATGGAAAGGATTATTTTCTGATCTGTATGCTTCATATGCTGGTATTCGACAAAAAAAATGTTTATGATGAATTGCGACAGCATATTCGCAATTCTCCTCAGTTCAGATTTAACTGGTTTCTTAAGTCCAGGACTGCAGTGGAGCTCCTGAGGAGGTGTAACACCTGAGTTACCTTGACTGACAGAGAAGAAGTGGAACTAGAAGAAAGGAGAAGGCAGAGAAAAAAGAAAAGAGGACCAAAGCCTTCAACACAGAAATGTAAAATGAAGAGAGCACCTGATGGTCGGGGAAGAAAAAAGAAGCTGAAATTGTGAATACACATTTATTTCATAATCACTAACCTTAAACCAGTAGTTCTTTAATTTATGGGTCTTCATAAGATGTACTGCACAATGCTCAATTGTTATGTCATTCAAAGACATCAGGTTCATCTGTTTACTGAGCTAGAAACTTAGTATGCAGTTTCATTTTTTTAAATGCAACAGCTGTGCTGAATTTTTTAAAAATATATTTTATTGATTATGCTATTACAGTTGTCCCATTTTTCACCCCTTCACTCCCCTCCACCCTGCACACCCTCTCCCAACCACATTCCCCCACTTTAGTTCATGTCCATGTGTCATACTTATAAGTTCTTTGGCTTCTACATTTTCCATACTATTCTTATCCTCCCCCTGTCTATTTTCTACCTACAATCTATGCTACTTATTCTCTGTACTTTTTCCCCCTTTCTTTCCTCTTACTCCCCTGTTGCTAATCCTCCATGTGTTCTCCATTTCTCTGGTTCTGCTCGTGCTGACTTTTTTTATCATTAACACTTGAAATAATAAAGTAGGCTTCATTTAGTTAAAAAAATGGTACTCCAAAAGAGGAGAAAAAAGTTCATTGTATCTCATTCTATTTATTGACAGACCATAAAAATCTTATGAATTCTTCCCAGTGGACTTGAGGAAAAGATTCTTTCCAAATATGAACATTTTTATCTCTGGATATAAGAATTTTGGTGATTCCTACAATTTTAGCTGAAAGTGCTGCTTTGATTACTAGTTTTTACTGCCTGCATCAATAATGAATTAAAGATGACACAGATTTAAAATTTGATTGATTTCCATTTCCACTGTGGTAAAAGAACATTTTCTGTTTTATGGTGACAGCAGGGTATTAAATTGAAAATGACTGCTAATTTTGGAAAATTATAGCCTAGATGTCTTGCTCCTACTTCTGCCATATTCAAGGTAAATAGTTGTTCTTTGACTTGAAACATACCATTCATTTTGCTAGCACATTTCCCTTATTTCCTTGCCTTTCCCTTATTTCCTTATGGGAAGTTTAATAGAATTATGCGTCAAGAGCATAATGAAAGGTGTTTATGAAGCTATTTTTGGATGTCATCTCTAGATTTACAACAGCTTTCAAACTCATCTTCCTTCCAAATTCTTCTTCTACTCACATCTGTTCTCCTCAAAGTTATTATCATCTTTTATCTAGAGAGTAAGGGCTTGGAAATGGGCCTTGAGGAATATCTAGTTAAAAGTCAGAAGGAGAAGAGGGGGCATCAGAGTAGTGAGATCAGTAGTGATCCAAAAAGAAATCAAGGATTGATAAATAATCTCGGAAAGGAAAGCATTTCTATTGTACGTGATACCAAAACGTCATGCACCTTGGATAAGCAAAGGACATTAAATTCAATAGAAAAATGGGAACCAGAGCCAGACTGTGAAGAAAAGAGAAATGTCTCTTTATTCCCACCATACATCCTTAGTACAAGTCTTCTTAGCTTTCTGTGTCTTATTAGCATTATCTCTACACAAGTTTCTGTCCATGAGACTATGAAAGCTTCATAAAAGTCCACCTGTTACTTTCATATACCTAGTGTGTCACATAATATCTATGCATTTCATTTAATAGGATTTATATAAATTTCAGAGTACTTCTTTTTTACTTTGCTCAAACTTCTATTCACCTTGTCTCAATAAATGACCCTTACACCAAGGACATAGGGGCTTCAGCACAGCTCAGAGGCTGCGGCAACTCTGTCAGGGGTCTCTTCCTGATTTCTCTGTTCCCCATCCTGACATACTGTTTTCACCACTGAGACCATGTGCCTCATCGTACGTTCAATGAAATGTAAGGAAATATTTTTATTATATCTGCTACTGCTCATTAGTTTGTACTGAAATTTATTTCATTTGTGGAACTGTCAAAATTATAAACTCAGTCAACATTTTAAAACCTTATTAACTTTCAAATTTCAACACAGCAGTGAAGTAATACAATGTTATTTGACACTTCTGTAATGGAAATAATTCTTTATAATAATTTTAATTGGAAAAACTAAATATAAATTGGCTACAATCATAATGAGGAAGGCAGCAAAATATTCTACAAAGTATCCATTTTGGAGTTGAAGTAATAAAGCATAATTATCCAAAGCCATGAGTTCAAAAGAAGAAGGAAGGAAGGAAAGAAAATTAAAGTTATACCAGACTGAGAGAGAAATAATTTTAGATGAATGAAATTTTCCAGCACCTTTGGTGTATAATTTTGTCAAGTGTAATACAGACTTCACACATTTTTCTTCTCAAACTGTTTATCATGACTTAGAAAAATTTGTACACTATTTTCCTTTTAGATACCTAGGTTTTCTTCTTTTTCCTTCACGAACAAGCTTCTTTGAAAATGCTGATTAATAAAACAGAGATGCAATTTTATTAGCCTTTTGACATCTGTTTGTTTCTCATCTTGATGAACAGTGGGACATGATTCACTTCCTGACCAGCTTATCTTACATCCATTAATTATCAGCATTGTGTCATTCCCTTGGCTCTTGGCTCTTGGGATCCTGATGCCTTTTACTTCTGCTTGCCATTTGTCTTTTATATTTTTGCCAAGTAGAAATCACAAGGCTTGCATCTACCCTTCTCATTTTCTTTGGATTTGTACCCTGTCATCCTATTTTATATTCATTTACACATCCTTCATTTTTGTTTTCCTTATAGCTTTCATTTTTATTTTTACACATGTAATATATAACTGGACTCACTTTCATCATTTTGTGACAGTTCAGTCAATAATTCAACAAATCGTCTGATGACTTCTTGAACATGGCTTTTATAATTCAACAAATCTTATATCTTCTGGATGGGCTGCTTCATCATTTCCTTTTAGAGTCTATTAATTTGGTTTCTATTCCTTTTTTACTTTTTAATATTTTAAAGAAAGAGCTATTTTTTTACCAGTATTGCAGTCTGTATGTATTCAATAATCTTGCTTGGATTCATGTCCTTTCCTACCACATTCTTATTAAATTCTAAAACACACAAATCATATATTCATGTAAAAATCATGGTCTTCCTCCCTCCTGTGGAAGATATATTCAATGTGTTTATCTCTTAACATCATTAAAATCTCTAAAATTATACAATATCAATGTATACTGGATAGCAAATACACGGATGTACAACCTGAAATCAATTTTTGAGATTAGAAAAATATAGGAATTCATAAAAATAAATATTTATCCATACTATTAACTCTTTTAAAAATTATGTAAGGAAATAAAATCCTTATTTTATTTTTTGCAGTTTGTATATCCTTCCCCACTTTCTCCTTTTACACAAGTATAGCAATATGTATATCAGTATGCATATCTGTTTTACAAATCTATATGCATAAATATACATGTTTTGTTATGTGTCAGTGTGTAATCTGCTTTTGTCACTTAAATTAGTTTATTAAAAAGATGAATAACATTATGATACTTTAGATTATTTCAAGTGTTTGCTGATATAAACAAAACTGTAATAAAATCCAAATATATACCAGGTCTGTCCAGAAAAAGTCCAGCCATTGTTAACATAATGAGAATGGTTTGCACATCAGTGTAGCCTGGCAGCCAAGGAGAGTGGACTGGAATGCGCATGTGTGAATGATGACAACTTCACTGTTCCAGTCTGGGGACAGTTGATTGAGCATGTGTGCTGTGTCGCTGTTACATTCAAAATGACTGAGCAAGTAGAACAATGGATCTGTATCAAAGTTTGCATTAAGCTTGAAAATTCCTCCATGGAAACTATTCGGATGATCCAGAGGCCACAACTATGGGCCTATGGATGATTGGCGGCCTCATCATGACAACACACCTGCTCATGGATCATGCCTTGTGCAGAGTTTTTTGGTGGGACATCAAATCACCCTGGTGACTCGTTCCCCCTACAGCCCAGATTTGGTGCCTTGTGACTTCTAGCTTTTCTCAAAACTAAGATCACCTTTGGAAAGGGAGAGACTATCAATGAGATTCAAGAAAATGCAATGGGCAGCTGATGGTGATTGGGAGAACTGTGTGAGCTCTCAAGGTGCCTGCTTTGAAGGGGACTGAGTTATCATTGTCCTATGTACAATGTTTCTTCTATCTTGTATCTTCTTTAATAAATATCTCTATTTTTTACATGTATCTGTGTCTATGTATATTTATACCTACCTATATTGTATATACATATATTCATATTCTATTATTATGTGGCATAGATTATTACAAGAGGAATTGTTGGACCATGTGACATATATTTTTGACCTTTTATTTTCAATAGTTTATAAGTAAATATAAATGTAACTTTCTTTTTTTATATTTTTATTTTCCAATTTATGTTCTCATTCTCAACACTCTTAAAGTAAATAAAGAGTTCTCACCAAGTCATCCCCATATGAACTCATCTCTCTTTCTAGAAGAATTTTCATATCATGCCATGCTTTACTGATTCTTATGGCAATTGCCTTCGCATAGTTCGCTATCATCCTGCAGCCCGTGAGCATGTTTGATTAACCATTTAGTGAAGATGCCATTTAGAAAGTGAGAGGAATAATTAAATGTTTTACTTTACCTTCAGTAGCTTTGGTTACACTGGGCCTTTAGCCAAGTTACTTCCATGATCTTGGTTTTGGAAGTAATAAGAAGGCAGTATCTATTGAACAGATGTGAAACTGTTGCTTTTCCTCAGCACCTGTAAAAATTCAGACCTATAAACCACTCAAGTGAAGCTTAATGTCCTGCTAATGAAAAAAAAAAAAAAGATAACTGTATGTGAAGCTGGGTAAGATTCAAGTCAACATATATCATTCTTTATTTTTTACTGAATGTATGTTATTTCCCAGCAACTTTGTATTTTATATCTTATAAACAAACAAACTAAAAACATTGCTCATGGGTTTACCCCAATGAATTTCAGTTCCAATACTTGGATAGCATACCTTTCCTTTCCAAGTCCACATTTTTACTTTCTGCATTATTCTCATTTTCTCTTCATACAGGCACCACTTTTGCCCAAAGTTGAGAGCTGGAACTGCCCTCTACTTGGGTAAGAATGCAAATAAGGTCTCTACCATCTCTTTTATGATAGGAATATTACCCTGACACCTGCATACCTGCCATTTGGAGCATGATCCTCACTTTGATCAAGGGCACAAAATGTTTGAGCACCAGCTACTTATTTAAAGATTACATTGTCTTATTTAGTAATTCTGGAAGCCATCAATTCAAGACCAAGTTGGAGCCAAGCTTATTTTTGAGAAAGATAAACCAATGCTCTTCAAGCAGCTATTTCATTAATTTTCTAAGTCTTACCTTTGTGTTAATTACAAAGCTATAAACCGAGACCATTCACTTGTATTACCCTAGAAACTACTTCCATACAGGTCATTTAAATAATGTGATACCTAGAGGTGGTCATGTAAGAAAATGTTTCTGCATCACCTACCAAAATACTCTTATTTGGCTCTGCCCCACAATACACTGTTTTACCTGCTGAAACACAAATCTCTAGAGGGCAAAATTAAATTCTTGAAGATGCTGTCCTTTGACTTTTCTAAAGTTCACCTTCTATCATTCTGTAACAGCACCTATTAAAAAAGCTCTAGACTTAAAAAAAAACCAGAAATTTTTATTTTCTGAAGAGTTGATATGCTTCATTTCATCAGACAGCAGAAAGAAAAATCACCCATGGTGCTTTCTTTCTCCCTTGGCTGCTAGAAAAATTTCAGTCTAATTTTATGTTTAGTTACTATGGTTTTCTTATCATTGTTTCCTGGCATAATATCTACCACCTCTATAACTGGCTAAGTTTTTATTGTTTTTTAATTAATTTTGCCTACAGCATATACATTTTACTCAAAGTCACCTTAAATCTTTTGGAACTTAAATGTGTTATAAATATGTATAAGCATATTTTCACTTGGACCATCCAGCCATGTTATTTGATTTTTAAACATTTTTTTGACACTTTCTTACATTGTTAAAAAATGAAAATTTATTTTGCTTTAATATAAAAATGTTGGATAAATACACAAAAGAAAACTTAAATTACCCATTGCTCTCTTACAGATTGTTTGGCTGTGGACACAGATACCCAAATGAGCTAAGGCCAGAGGGACACTGTGGACTGGTGCAGGGGCGTGAGGAAGCCTGCAGACTGGGAGGCTGAAGAAGCTGAAAAGGGAGAGGTCAGGCACTATGGGGACTTTGTTTCCCCTTTCTGCTTGTCAGTTTCTTTCCTTTCTTTATAATTTGTTCATACTGCTTTAGTGTAGTGTCTGCAAATTCATGTAGTAGAAAATGACTGATCTAGTCTTAGGTTTACCATAGGTTCCAGTTTCAAATGCCCAGTGACAAAGATTTGATTAGATTAGCTTGGGTCAGATAGCTACCAGCAGATACATCTAAAGCCAACTCTTCACAGATAGTTTTCAAGCAAGAGGCTATGGGAGGAGGTCCAGCTCACTCACCTAGAGACAACTGCAGCCACCGTTTCCTTACTATTCAACATATAAATATTGTATTTTTCTATTTTTGAGAATTTATTTCTTTCCTAGAGTCATTTTATGACTGTAAATGATATGTATGCTCTGGATCTTATAATTTCCACTTAACTATAGCACAGATATTTTCTTTTCTTATTAAAAACTTTTAAAACATGTTTAAGACTAAAATTTTCTATTGCTGCATAACAAAGTACCTCAAATAAGGCAGCTTAAAGCAACTTAAACTTATTAGTTGGTAATTCTTTAGGTCAGAAGCGCAGGTGGGCTTGGCTGGGTTTTCTGTTAGGGTGTCAGGAGGCTGAAAGTCCAAGGTGTGCCTGAGCTGGGCTTTCACCTGGAGGCAGAGAGGAGAACCCTTCTGAGCTCATTTAGGTTGGTAGAATTCAGCCCCATGCAGGGATGTGGTTCCATTCCTAGTTGTTGTCACCTACGGGGCCTTTTCTCAGCACATTTAAGCCAGCACATTTCTTCTTATTTGATCTGCTCTGTTCTTGGAATATTGCTGATTTCCTCTAATGCTGTAGTGGAAAGTATTTAGAAAACTACTTTAAAAAGGCTCACGATTAGATAAGATTCACCTGGAAAATACCCCTATTTAAGGTTACTGGGTCATATATAATGCAACATAATTATGAGAGTGATAGCTCATCATTCAACTTGCAGGATTAGGTGTCAAATCTTGAGGACCTACCACAAAAAGAAAGGAAAGAAGGAAAAGGAAGGAAGGAAGGAAGCAAGGAAGGAAGGAAGGAAGGAAGCAAGCAAGGAAGGAAAATTTCAGGAAGAAAGATCCAAAACACTAATCAATAGCTTATAAACAATTTGTTTACTACTCCTTTGGTTCCTAATGATTTGTAATTTCATATTTGCAAATCATTAAGTTAGATAAATATTAACAAATTAGATTCTATTTCTGAGCTATTTGTTCCATTGCAGTTTTCACATACTTGTGATATATTTTATACCTTAAATAAATGTATTTTCATGATATAATAACTAGAAAGGCAACTCTTCCTTGAGATTTTTTGTTTTTCAAATTATCTTACCTACATATGCTTATATCATGCTAGACATTTTTATGTATTTTTTTAATTTTATAAAATAATTGATATTTGGTTGAAGTTGTATTAAACTATCATTATATTTGAGAAAATATTAAATCCAATCTAATAATACAGGCAAGGTCCATACTTATTTTTCAATGTAACTGTAGAAAGCCATCCTATTTTTCACATATTATATTCTCAAAAATATATTCAAAGGCTTATATCTATAAGTAGATATCAAATCCATAAGTTAAAAGATAATTTTCTTCCAAGAAAGCTAAAATGTTATTATGTGAGTTCTGTTTTCAGTTTTAAAACTTTTTTTTTCCTAAAGGTTACAAGTAGTAATGTAACAATGGAAGATTGTAACAGTTGGGGATTGTAACCCACCCCACCATTCTTTTTAGTTTTTCTGTAAGTGCTGACTTTAATATGTAGCTTGTAGATGAACAGCATGTTTTTGTAAGAATCCTAGGAACTAACTTCAAGAGATACAGATTCTGACCTTGAAGCATCAGAGTTCCAGGAGATTTTCTGACCTTTATCCACGGAGACAGGGTGACTAAGCCAGGATGACATGAAGACAGGGTGATGCCCAGAGACCGTCACTTGCCTTATCAGAATGGACTGTGCTCCCCTGCACACAACGAACTTTTCAACCCCCTCCCTTGATCCATTGTTGTGTTCCCCTCTCTTTCCTTATAAAAAACCTTCTGCCTCCCTGAGATGTGGAAATGAGCTTTGAGAAGTGGCTACCCACTTTCCAGATGGCTGGCACCTGAAAATAAACCACTTTCCTTTACATCAGCACCTGCCTCTAGAGTATTGGCTTTTGCCGAGTCAGGCAACCAGACCCGGGTTCTGTTACAATAACAGGATTATTTTAGGGAATGCCACTTTCAAAAATAATACTACCTTTTATCAGGAAAAAATGTAAGTCTTCTTAAAACAATGTTAATAAGTGTTCTAATTATGACTTAGAATTTTAACTAGATCTTAGTCTATAATGAAATGACAAAAGTTAAAACATAAATATATGTCATAGAGATAGTTCAATACAACAATCAAATAAAAAATAGTGTCCAGAATGAGATACAAAGATATATCAGAATTTAATAAAACACAAAAATTACTTCTGATCCATAGGAAAAAAATCTATATTTTTCAACACTTTTCTGAAAACTGACTCAATATTTGAAATATTGAATGAATGCATCTGTGTCCCTTCCTCACCTCTTGCTTCCAAATAAATCATAAGTCAATTTATTTATTCATTCAACACACGTTTGTGAGTGGTGTGATTACATTGGACCTACCTAGATAATGCAGGACAACCTCTCGTCTCACAATCCTTGATCACATCTGCAAAGCCCCTCCTACACTGTGAGGTGGCATATCCACAGGGTCTGGGGATGAACACATGGGCATCTTTGGGGATCAGTCATTCTGCCTATCACATTGGTATTACCCAAAACTGGCGAGGTCATGAGAAAACCAAAGAAACAGATGCAACATCTAATGGATTCATTTCATAGCCTTCAAATTAAAACCTCACATACTCTTTAACCCAGTAGTGAATCATGCATCCTCCTAGCAGTAAATCATTTTACCTATACTACAGGAGGTTTAATAAAGCACTGTTTGTACTAGGGAAAACTTGTAATAATTAAATATTCAGTAATCGGGGATTGATTCAGTACACTATACATGTAATGGTTTTCTATATTTGTATAAAATATTAATGGATATCTTAATGTTCTAATATAGAAAAAGGCTTAAGCTAACAGAATTGCTTGCAAAAGGCAAGGAAAAGATCCTGTTTGTATACTTTCCTAAGGTGCTATTTTTTTCCATGGGCAAAAATTACTTCTATAACAAAATACAATTATAATGCAACGTTATGGGTCTCTTACATTTCTCACATTGGTAAGCAAAGGTGCTGACAACATGTTATGTCAGACTATTCCTTCAAGATGTTTGTTTAGTGAACAGCCTGTGAAGTCAGAGATCGTCTCCTTCCAGAGCAGAGGGCAGATTTACTTACTGTCAGTATAAGAAAGAATGTCTCCCTCTGCGGCAACAAATCGGGCCAGTTTGCTTGCAGTCTTCTTAGAAAAGATGGATGGAGGTTTCCTAAACTCTGAATTCTCCAGTGTGACACAAACTCACTGTGTGTTTAGCATCTGTCTAAGCTCTCCTGCATCTCACCCGCATGGGACTTTGTAGGGGGACTTGATTGGAACATAAATCTCACACAGTCCCTGCACAGGGAACCTGGCCCTGAGCGGGTCTGCACAGGACCAGCTGTAGTGTGTGGGCTCTTGACTTTGTGTAGGAAAGATTTCACAGCACAAGTCCAGGTGACTATGAGGGTACATTTATTAAAGCTGGGGACAGTAATACAAGTGTCAACATAAGAAACACTCAAACCTGTAGAGAATTTTTATGAGTTTATTTGAGCCAAACTGATGACAATAGCCAGGTAGCAAAACCTCAACAGAGTTGAGAAAATACACTGGAAAACAGCAGTTTTGCACCTTATTTTATACATTACAATTGAGAGTGGGGGCGTAAAGAGGTTATATGAAATCTATTGCTGATAGATTAGGGAGATGGGAGAAAGCAAAGTAGGTGAGTATTTCTGGATTGGATAAAAGATAACATGATAGACATATATTTATACTTCTTTTACATATCTGGGTACAGAGTAGCTAAGTGTCAACAATTAACATGACAGCAGCAACAATGAGGGGACTGGTGGCCTCCCTCTGGTGCTGTGCCGGTGCTTTGAAGGGTCTGGGAAAAAGGAAATTACTCTGACTTTCCAAAGGTATATTATCATAGATACAAAAAGATAACAGACAGGCTCAGATAAGGTAAAGACTGGTTTTTGTCAGGGAATTTTCTGGCCTTGGATATGACTGCCCGCTATGACCTGCTTTTAGTTAGAAAGTTTTAATTTCAGACCATCCACTGGGGTTACTTTTGTCTCTGAGTTTGTGAGGACACCATGCAGCCCCACCCCCACCCTGAGCTTGTCAGGTTTAGTGTGGCCCGTTTATGTCCACACAAGAAAGGGCTTAGCACAGAAGAAGCAACCGGAGAGCTGAGACTGGGCTGCCTTAACTCACTGAGAAGTCAGAGAAAAGGGGACCTTGGGGACAGGGTCAGGGATTAGCCTGGGAAGATCTTCTGCTGCCCATTGTTCCCCTGGTGGCAAGTCTTGTGGGGAACCTTAGAGTTTAGGGGATGTGTGCTGGTGAGGGAAGAACAGGGAGAAGAAAATGGAGCAGGAGGCAGAGTGTGAACTGGGTCCTTTGTCTTGAGTTTTTCTCTCTCTCTCAGAGGTGGGAATCTTAGGGAAGGTGTCAGGGGAGTTCTCCAGGTGTGCTCTTTCAGGGCTATGGTCTTTACTGATTGGTCAGTGACAGCACAGGGAGTCTTTAGTCACTGCATTGGTCTGGCATTGCCCACCTGGTTTTGCTGCTTTTGTGGTCCTGGACCTGAAATACAAGTGAGGCCTAGATGTTATCTCTTGGGGAGGTGACCTGTATTTGACAGTAAATTGCTCTGCCAGTGTGTTTAGCTATCTGTGGATGAAAAGGGGCTGCATACTAAACCTGACAAGCTCAGGGAAGACCTGCATGGTGCCTTCACAAACTCGGAGACAAAAGTAACTACAGTGGTTGTAAAACCGAAAAAGATACCAGAGTTCGGGCTGCCTGTCACTACCAAACCCAATAGGCAGAGATGGTGATTGAACTTTATGGGCACTTTGTTCAGATGGCCGGAGATCTGAGAAGATGGCAGGTTCATACCCTAACAGACTATCTTGTCTTTTCTTTCTAGGCCAAGGTTTTTATAGCAGGGAATGAACAAGGTGTGGTGAGGGGGTTTTAAAATTCAGGGAGGATCAGATAAGAAACGGCAACATTCCTGTCCTGTTCTGGGCAGTTAGCTGTTCCCAGGGGCGGGGGGTCATCTGTCTCTTCCTGGAACACAATGGCCCAGATGCCTCCACTTGTCCCCAGGAGGTAATCTTTAGCAGTGCCCCAGGAGGTTGGCTGTTTTCCCAGGAGCCAGGGTGGGCCTTAACTGTAGTTTCTGAAACAAAAACTTTAACATACACATTACTTGCTAGGCTTATAACTATTTACCTTAAACTAAAATCCAACTCTTAAGTCTCCTATCAGATGGTCTGAAATGAAGAATTTCCTAACTAAAAGCAAGTCAGGGTGGGTAGTCATGTCCTAGGCCAGAATCTTTCCTGACAAAAGTCAGTCTTTGCCTTATCTGAGCCTGTCTATTATCTTTTTGTATCTATGATAACATACTGTTGGAAAGTCAGAGCAATTTTCTTTTTCTCCAGACCCCTCAAAGCACTGGCACAGCACCAGAGGGAGGCCAGGAGTCCCCTCATTGTTATTGTTATCATGTTAATTATTGAAACTTAGCTATCCTGTCCCCACCTATGTAAAAATAGCATGTGTCTATCATTTTACTTTTTACCCCATCCTAGAGGCCCTGCTCCACTGCCAACCCCCCACTACCCTCACCCCTGCTTTGCTTTCTCCCACCTCCCTAATCTATGGGTAATGGGTTTCATGTAACCTCCACTTTTGATTGTGATGAATAAAATAAGGAACAAACCTGCCATTTTCTGGAGCATTTTCACAATCTGTTGAGGTTTTGCTACCCAGTAATTGTCATCAGTTTGGCTCAAATAAACATAAAAATTCTTACATCTGTGGACATTTCTTACACTACACATCTGTCAGTTTCCCTATTCCAGGTGTCCTGGCCCACTGGCCTGTGCTTTAAGTAAATACCACTTGCTGTGCTTTCAGTAAATAAGTTTTTTTGCTTCTCACTGAAATGTCTTCATGTACCTTCTGCCAATGCCCATGAATCTGTGGCAGGCTAAATTGTTAGCTTCCAAGTATGGAAAAAAATCCTTTTATGGTTCTTCACCCATGAATTATGCAAACATTTAATAAAATAAGATACCCAAAGTTGTAATTTAAATAATGCAAAATTTAATTTGTAAAGTAAACAAAATATAACATTTTGACATACAAAGTTATTAAATACTCTGGATGACCAAACTGTCTATTAGGAGAAAGATCAACATGGATTTAGCATCCAAATAACCATTGGTATTCTAAAAGAGGTTCACTTACAGTGGTATTGGACAGAGGTGATTAGCTCATTTCTGTTTGAGTGATATTAGGAACCCACACACAATACAGAAGAAAAAGCTGAGTTGTACTAGAATACAGTATATTAATATAGAATTTAAAGGGTAATATAGTAAACATCATGTATTTATACAAATAAAGCAATTCAGATTATTTTGGGGTTCAAGCAACAGATTCTTAAAGTCTTAGCTTTGGGCTACTGTGCACACACATAGAGTCCTTCTTCACAAATATTTATAGAAACGTTAGGTAGGATAGACAGCAAAAAAAAAAATGTAGGGAGGAGGAGGGACACCTGTCCCAACCTCTGACTCAACAGTCCTTGAAATTGTTTGTTATCTTTTCTACTCTGTGGGAAAGAAAGCCTTTGAAACTGTGCTTCATCCCAAGGACTGAAAAGCTGAAAAGAGCCCACAGTGCCTAAAGGAAGAAGCCCATTAACACCTTTGGGTATTCACACCCCTGTCCTGGAACACTAGCTCCACCCTTACCCATCAACCAGTATATAACTTCTTCAGCCACCCACATCCTGCCAACTATATAAATCCTCAGAACAAAGGCTCTTGCTCTCTTGCTCTTGTTTTTGCCACTCCTGTGCTTGCTACACAGGCATTTGGCCACCCTTACTTTCACAGTTCTTACCCAGCTTTGCCCTGAACCTGTGCTTTTTACCCCTCTGACTCCACCTTAGTTAGACCCGTTCTCTTCCATGAGAACAGGTTACTAATAAATTCTGCTTACACACTAATAGTGTCACTGATCTATAATACTTTACAGCATTGGTGAGAAGAACCGAGATTCTGGGTTACTCCTGTAAGAAAAACATCAAATAAAAAACAAGCCTTTTGGTTTTAACATAATTTTCTTGAATGAATGTCATTCTCCATGTACTTAAGATGCTTTCTGCTTTTATGAATAGTAACAACATCCACAATCAGTTTAATTCCTCATCCACTTCCACAAACCTTCCAGAGCCTACTTAAGATGTTTGCCACTTGGCTCAAAATGTAAGGCTGTTACTAATCCGAGGGTAAAAGCATGGTTTCTTATTCTCCACAGGGCAGAAGAAATTTAAGTGTGTTGCTTTAAATCTGGGTTCAAACTCCCCTGAGATTATCAGGATCAGAGTGTGGGTTTGAGCTTTTGCATTTGAGGGCACAGAGCTGCCTACAATCACTTATAGTCATTTCACTTAACAAGTCCTCTTATTCTATTTTTCCTCAATTTCTGCTTTTTTAGAACCAGATCATCTCATTTCTTGATGAAAATCTTGTATTCTAAGGAAGCCAAAGACTTAAAGGTCTTAAATGACCTATATGGTCCTATACGACCTGGCCACTCCCTTTGGTCTCTGCTTCCATTTCCCCAAAAAGCAGAGCCTAAGACAAGTGCTTAGAAGCAAGAAGTTTAGTTTGGGAAGTCATTCCAGGCAACCAGAGCGAGGAAACTAGAGACGAGAAATCTGTCTGAGAACTCATTATTGAGCTGGCTATATCTGTGGGCACCGTAGTTCCATGATCAGGAACCCTCGGAGGTCAAGGGTCCTCTATGCCCAGACATGATGGGGGAAGTTTCGTTCACCATCAGTCATCCCCCATTGCTCTTGGACGGCTCCAGGGGTTTGCTCAGGAATGAGCAGAGCAGAGCAAGTCCCCAGGCATTCTGGCAGCACCGTGCAGCCGCCCCAGGTAGACAGTGACGGCAAGGCCTACATGCCTGCTGAAGCAGCAATGGCCAGAGTGAAGGAGTGCTGACCGAGAAAAGATGTGAGGTAACGCTCCCCACCACATATGTGCACACAATGCCTCTCTTCTGAGCTCTTCTCCTACTACTCTTTGTCTCTTTGATGCTCCAGGCACCACTGACCATAAGGCATTTGCTTCAGGTGTTCTTTTTGTGTGAAATGCTATTTCCCTAGATGTCAAGTCTTCACTCAGACTGTATCTTCCTAAGGAAGTAGATCCGTATCACTCTCATTAATATCAAAGTGAAACCAAAAAAGCTGGCATTTGTGCTGCCTGTCACCTACCAGACCCAACAAGCAGAGACAGGGATTGAATCTTTATGGGAGCTTCATTCAGATGGCCGGCAATCTGAGAAGAAGGTGGGTTTATACCCTAACAGACCATCCTACATTTCTTTACAAGCCAGCTTTTTAATGACAGAGAACAAAGTGTGGTGAGGGGTTTGGAATTCAAGGAAAATTAGAATAAAAAAACCCTACGGCATTCTTGCTGTGAGTGGTTCACTGGGCCCGAGGCGGTCATCTATCTCTCCCTAAAACACAGTAGTTCAGATACCACCTTGATTGCTTCTGGTGTCTTGTGGAGCACAAAGGTCATTCACTGTGGTCTCCTGAAGTCAGAGTCAGGCCATTCACTGCAGTTCCAGAAACAATAGTTTTTCATATGCATAACCTACTAGGCTTACTAACTATTGCCTTAAACAAAACATTTCCCACTCTTCAGTTCCCCAGCAAGAACACACCCTCACCCTTATCCCCATACCCATAATCGATACCCCACATTTTTATTCTTTCATACACTCAGCCCCCAAATCTTTCTGTTTGTTTCCTTCATTCCTTAATAATGATCACCTTCATAGATACCTTATTACTTTTTACTTATGTGTATCATTTATAACCTTACCCCCACCCCCAATCTACAGAATGAAAGCCCCATTAGGGTCTTTGTTTGATTTATTCTCTAACATACTTTGAACAGTCTTTGGACTGATTTCAGCCCTTTTCTTTTATAATTTGTTTTGATTCAGATAAAAAGTAACACTAATTACCCAGGTTTGAAAATGGAAATCAAGAGAGCAAAGGGCTTACCTTTTTTGTAGTAATTATTAGACATTAGTGCTCTTAGAGGAGGATAATTAATGTGTTTGAAATTAGAAAATGCTAATGTTTGAATTTAAAGCAATTTATACTTTTATAAACATTCTAAAGGCACCAGATGCAAATCTCTTATAGTTTAAGTAGTTTTCCTTTTATTATGAACCACAGGTCAATATGTCCTCTTGATGAATATTTAAGGTTAAATAGATGACCACATAATCTAATAACAACTAATGGGCAGGAATAAGGAAGTGGTATTATAAATTTTATGTTTAAAACTTTGTTTTCACTAATTTAGAAATCCTCCATTTTTATTCAATTGCTGAATAGAAAAACCAATATAAAATTTGTCATTCTTTCTTTTGAGAAACTTATTCCCATGACTTAGTTTTTTGTTTTATTTATTTTTATTTATAAGCTTCATACTTTGGTTACTTTGGCAACTACATCTTAAAGCAGAGGCAGGAATGTTTCTGAGGCGACAGCCAACATTTAAACATTGTCGAATCAAATAATTGAGCATAAGCAGAAAAAAGATCCAGAGATGTCAGAGTGTCTTCATGTTATTCCCCAGGGTAAAGCGGTGCTAATTAAAGCATGGTACACAGGCCAGTGACAGGTCTACTAACTCCTTGTCATTGGGTCGTGACTAGTACAGAAATTAGAGTAGGCATTTGAAAAATCTTGTAACAATTTGTCATTGCAGTGACATCAAAGTACATAATGATTACACTCATCTCATTAAAGCCAGTGTATAGTAGCTTGGGTGTTGTCAGACTGTCCTGGTGAGTTGTGTATGGAACCAAGCAGTGATTACTCATACACAAGACATTTATTGACCAACATTCTAAAAAGCAAATAAGTGAATACAACTAATCCCTCTACTCAAATAACTTAAAAATTCTTCTGTAGAGGTCTTGTGATTCCCCTATCCCTGTATTTGAACTTGTCATGGGAAAAAAAAGTTTCAGTTCCATTCTCAAGTGAAGACTGCCTTTGACTTCATCATTGTTCTCTAGCCAGAACCCCGTGTCATTGTTCTGAGGCACTACACGATGGGCAGTAACTCTACCGCAGCAATGGTGAAGAAGTGATGACCCCCAAGGGGGTTCCAAACATTTTACAACCTTCTACTAAGTATATCTAGAAAATTTTTTTTAAATATATGTTTTCTTGAACATCATTTACAACTATTTTTTTATCTCCCTCCCTCTCTTTCTTTTTTTTAAGCAACAATTCATAGTTTAGTCTAGACCGGTGATGACAAAATCAAATTCTTTACAGGGTTAAATAGGTGGCAGAGAAATTATTCAAAACTTAGAAATAAGCAAAAGAGGTTACTGGAAGTTCATTCAGTGTACTTTTGGACTTGACATTTTATTTATTACCTAGTTTACCACTATACAAGGAAAAATACTAACTTGTAAATTTTGTTCCATACAAATGCAAAAACATTCTTTCTGGAGGATGAAAAATCCTAAAGATTTATTGCCTTGTAAAACATTAGTCAGTTTAACATTGAACACAAATACTGATTATCCTCACTTATTATTGAGTTTGTCTCAATAAACCCAATGTAAGTTGAAAATGCATTCGAGAAGGATGGATTTGTAAACCATGGAGCAAGGTTCTGCCTACCCAAGGCTGCTGCTGTGCGGAGACTCCAGATGAAGCCATAATTACCATGTTTCATCAGGAGGCAAACCTTCAACTGAGGATTTGGGGGATAAGAAGGAAGGAGAATACATTAAACTCAAAGTCATTGGACAGGACCACAGTGAGATTCACTTCAAAGTGAAAATGACAACACATCTCAAGAAACTCAAAGAATCATACTGTCAAAGACAGGATGTCCCAATGAATTCACTCAGGTTTCTCTTTGAACATCAAAGAATTGCTGATGATCACAATCCAAAGAACTGAGAATGGAGGAAGATGTGATTGGTTTTATCAGGAACATACAGGGGGTCATTCAGCTGTTTAGATGTCCTTTTTATTTTCTTTTCTCTTCCCCTAATCCTTTTTTATTTTTAAAAATAGTTCAAAATGGAAATGAAAACTGATCCCCCCCCCCCACCTCTTTAAAACATCTGGCAGTTGGAATCCTAGTGCCCATTCATTATTGCTTGTTTTCAAGGTGATTATTTTTGGTTATCAAACTCAGACCCCTCTATATTGCCCTCTCATTTTTAAATAGCACATGTGTGCACAAGGAGGACACCTTTTTCTGGTTTGTGATAAGTAAGGTCAATCAATGCAAGTGTTCGTATGACTTTCTAATTGGCCCTGGAGTTCTAGCATGCGAGTACTTCACTCCTGGACTATGATTTTCAGTGGGAGGTGGAAGATTTTCAGAGAACTGAACTGTGGAAGATAACCTTTCCTTAACTTGAAGCTACTTTTGAAACCTAAAGGCCTGGACCAGTAGAAGAAGAATATCAGGTTGGAGTCAAGATGACAGATAAGTTGAGATAAAAAACTAACTCCAAAGATGGCTTCACTGAAGAGAAAGCATTTTAAGAGTAAAGAAAAATCTTGTCAGAATATCCCAGAGAAATTTTAATTTTCATTAGCAGTTAATATAGTTATTCACACCAAAGTGTGTACAATAGATCACAATATTATTTTTTATTTGCATATGCTGGCCTGGGATATGGATTTTTAAATTATTTATTTATTTGTTTGTTTATTGTTTGTTTTATTTATTTTTGGAGAGAGGAGAAGGAGGAGGAAAGAGACAGAGAGAAATGTCAACCAGTTGCCTCTTGTGCATGCCCAACTGAAAACTTGGCCCAAACCCCAGGCATGTTCCCTGACCAAGAATTGAACCAGCAACCTTTTGGTTCACCGGCCAACACTCAGTCCACTGAACCACACCAGCCAGGGCTGGGATATGGGTTTTAAATGGACATTGCCTGTATCAGCTTCATTAAAAGAAACAAGTATTTGTAAAAATAAAAAAAATGCTTTTAATACACCTACCCTTTGGAACATCATAGCTGAGCCTAGCCAACTCTACATGTGCTCAGAACACTATACCCAAAAATGCTGACAACACAGCACACTGGACAGTATAGGTTGTTCACTGTCATGATCACGTGGCTGATTGGGAGCTGTAGCTCACTGCCACTGTCCACTCCCACAAGAGAATACCTTATTGCCTGTCATTAGTACAGGGAAAAACTAAGATTCAGAATTTGAAGTACAGTATCTCTTGAGCCTGTATCACTTTTGCACATAAAGTTCAAAAATTTGAAGTGAAAGCATTATAATTCAGGGACCATCTTTGTGTGTGGGGGGGGTATATATATACACATATATATATATATATATATATGTATATTTCAAATGCTTTTTAAATCATCATACCTCCTTTGACATGTTTATTTCACATTTATTAGATATAATTTCACCATTTTGAATAGCATATTTAAATATAATACAATTAATATGTGTTTTTTTCCTTCAACTCAATTGAATTAGGTTTTTTTAACTTTCAGTTAAAAATCACAACACATAGAAGGTTATTTATTTCTCCTAATTTTGAATTTTCCATGGGAACTGAGATCTGATTTGCAAGTTGTTGAATGAATTAAAATATGTACTGATAATTTTTTACAGAAAAAGAGACAAAACTGAATTTTTCATAAGTGAAGAATAATTTATATTCAGAGATATCGTTAGTAATGGTGAAATTAAAGGTCCATATGTAAGAAAGAATTGGAAAAATGAGCATTTGAAGAAATATTCCTATATCATACTATTAATATTGGCCAGTTATGTGAGATATTATTAAAGTATTTATAATTGATAATACAGTTTTCATCCTCTTAACATCACAAAAAAAAGTTTCAGGGATTTTTAAATGGAGTGAAATGTGCAGAACAGCACTAATTCATTAAAGTTAATTTGATTCCCAGAATACTATTAATTACATTGAAGATTAATATTCTTTCTTATTGCTTTTTTAAAAAATATTGCTGATTGATTTTTTAAAAGAGAGAGGAAAGGAGGGAGAGAGAAAGAGATATACACACACACTGATTTGTTGTTCCACTTATTTATGCATTCAGTGGTTGCTTCTTGTATTTGCCCTGACTGGAGATCAAACCTACAACCTTGGTGTGTGGTTTGACAAAGAAACCAACCGAGCTACTAGGCCAGGCCTCCTTCCCTTTTAACAAAGATGGAGTTACATCTTGTACTTCAGCAGAGAGAAGGGTTCCCTTGTGAAATGTTCTTAATTAAATGGCTTTTTATGAATGCTTTCCTAGTCCAATTTGGCCTCTTTCTTTGTGTTGCATTTTGAAGAAATGTATGAAGTATTAACTGAAATGGCTGACAAAGCAGGTGTATCAAACAGTACTAGGGGGACATCAAGAATTCCTAAAAAAATTGTCACACTGGGTGTTAAAATGCAAATTTTATGAATGTTCAGGGCAGGTGAATATTCCAGGAATTGGTAGCAATGACAGACTGGAACAATAGGTTATGAAGGATTTCTACACATTGTCTTATATTATAAAGAGCATCATAAAAAAACACTGTAGTTTGGATAGAAGTAAATAACAATGCATGTGTGGCAGCTGAAAAAACTATGGCGAAGGGCCAAGTCTTACACACTGAGGTACTGATGAGAAGCAAACACTATCTCTCTTGAGCACACCTCCATATGGTCTACAGTCTTAGAGATACTGTGTAGCTCATTTTGAGGATCACACCCAACTTTGATGAACATCATCTCCCTATAGTTTTAACACTATTATGTGGTGTTAGAAAATTCTAAGTAGCTTTGAATGTTATTTTCTCCTTAGAGAGGGAAACAAATTGAGCTAAGTTAGATGTACTTGATGTTCTAATTATCTCTCCTAGTGTGCCTTCACTATAACTCTGAATTGTACTTCATTTAAAAAGTCATCTGTACCTGGCTGGTATAGCTTAGTGGATTGAGCGCGGGCTGTGAACCTAAGGGTCACAGGTTTGATTCCCAGTCAGGATACATGCCTGGGTTATGTGCCATGTGAGAGGCAGCACACATTAAGGTTTCTCTCCCTCTCTTTCTCCCTCTCTTCCCCTCTCCAAAAACAAGTAAATAAAATCTTTTAAAAAGTCATCTGTATATATTGATAAGCATAACCATAGAACTTAATATTTCAGTTATTTAAAAGTTTGACTTCTAATATAGATCCAGTAAGTTGAGTAAATATGATTTATAAAGCACCCATAAGGGTCCAAAATAATAAATACTAATGTAATGGGGTACAGAGTGTAACCCCTGCAATCCTTGATTGGGGAAAGGGAATAGTGGATAGTACAACATTTAAGATACATTGCATAACAAAGGGCAAGTTAATAGCCACATCCTCCAGAAGGGAAGAGGGATGCTGCTCAGGGCAGATTGTGTAAATGACTGTGAAAACACTTAGGGACTCGTGACATAGCTTAAGGGGAGCTCCTATAGCACCTGCATGAGAGGCAGTGGGTAGATGCATCACTGGGAACTTTTGCTCTGACTAAAGACTGCAGTCAAAAGAGGGTAAAATACACTGGGGAGATGACAAAAATGGTGGACACTCACACATCATAGTAAGGGCCAGGCATGAGGTCACTTAGGAAATTCTGGAGGAGCATTTAAATTAAGGCAGGCTAAAAGAGAGAGGAGTGAGAGCCACAAGGTGTGGAATGAGAGGGGAAGTCTGCCTGGGGAAGACAGCAGAAGAGCTGATGGAACTGTAAGGGACCTGCCTAGCCAACCAGTATTCATGAGAGAGAGTTGGAGCTGAACTGTGACTGGGAATGCTAAGCTGCAGACTTCTGCTTTTCTGACAGACAGAACCTCTGAGTGACACATTCTGAAATGGCCTGGTTTAGCAATGGGAGGCAGGACTATGTGTTCTTGGGTGTTTTAAAAGGAGAGGGACTCAAAGACAGCAGAAGTCTGACATTATCCTAAACCTGTATGACCTTTAAATAAACAACCACTTTCCTTTTCCAGCAGACTCTTGCACTGGGAGTCATGCTTCTTGGCAGCGGGCAATCGAACCCCACAGCTGTTCCAGAACAACACTGGCTGGTTCCGTAACACTAATAGTATCAAGCAATTGAATAAACAGCTTCTTAAAGGAAGCTTAAGATATTCGATAACCTATTCTATAGATATCTATTAGAATTTATTTAACACATTTAGTTATAATGGAAAATTTTATTTTGGTAAAGAAAAGGCCATTGTGTGAAAAAATAATGTAAAGAATGGCATTAATACAAATATTAAAATATTCTAATCACATAAACAGCTATGGTAATAGTAAAACATACCTTGCAGTAACTTTTTTATTCTGTCTTCATTTCTAAGCAAGAATAAATGAAATTGTAAGGGTTACACTGTAGAGAGGGAACTCATGCAGAAATAACTGTCCTGTAATGTCTCATCAACTAAAATTTTTTAATTATAATAATAATGTAGTTATTTTTAAATAAGTATGTGTATGATTTTTAAGTGTTAGTTAAGACTTAAAAATTGATAAAAATACATGTGACCATGTGAAACGACATAACACCTATATATTCCACTAAGTTGATCCAAAGATTTGAACAACAAAAGCAACACAGACAGCCTCTGTACAAAGGAACAAAAATCATGTTGACCTCAAAATATACCTCTGTAACATCAGACAACAGAAGAAAATGAAACAATGTCTATAGAACTTTGAAGAGAAAAATGAATGCCCAGTCATATCTCAGCAAAGTTTGGTAGTTAATAATACAGATGAAATCATCTTAATGATTAATGCAAAAAGACCTGCTAAAAACTGAGAAGTGAATAAAAATAAGGAGATGATTATCTAGGTGATTTTGACTGACAAGGATTTGACTTTGAACATTAACTCAAATAAATATGTAGAGCTAAATAAATTAATTGTAAATTTGCATGCAAAGTTAAGTAAGTAATGAAAAAAGAAAATTAAATAATGATTATATCCTGAGTTAAATTAATAAAATTATGTAAAAGGATGAGGAAAGAGGGGGTACTGTTATTCCCAAAGGTGAAACAAAGATGCTACATTCTTAATCCTTCTTATAGGAATTTCAAAATTATTATTATAATTTTTCACTTATAAGAAAAATGTGAGCATAAATTTTTAAAGCTTTTTATATGGAAATATTAAAACCTTTTGACAGCAGAAAAGAGCTCTTAGAATTTATCATTAAAAATTAATGCCATATGCAGAAAGTAAAGTACATTAAGATCTTTAGTACCATATTATTTTTAATAGCAGAAACTTGGAAACAACCTCTTTAACACTAGGGAAAGCATTACATAAATATATTTATTCATAATGTACTTTAATAAGTAGCCCTTATGAGTGATGGTGAGAAATAATTCATAATTATATGGGGAAATACTTAAAATTTTGGATGAAAAATTCATGTGTATGTAATTTATATATGCATGGACACACAAATACACATTGCATACAAAGTACATAAAAATCAGCTATATAAACTTTGTAAAATATGTTGAAATAAATAGACAAAAATTTGTTCCTATTTGTATAATGGTTGTGGAACTCTAGATAATGATTCCTTCCCTTAATGCACAGACATATAAACACACACACATCACAATAGTGATGCTTTACAAAGTCATCCTGAATGCTGAATTAGTGAGCACTGAATGATCACTTTTGGGGAAAATGCGAGGTTATGTGCTACAAGCCTCTGGTCACAACATTTTCATAAAAACATCAACACATAACCTTGTTTTACATTTTTTTAATTTAGAGACACATTATTTAATCTATATTCCTTAGACATAATTAGATGCAGTATTTGTTTATAATAAAACACTAGCCATGAAAGGTTTAGCATTTTCCAGATTCTGGGTATCTGACTGTAAATTTCTTTGGCTTTCAGCCTTACAATAGCAATATCCAGGACACTTTTTTTGAAATATATTTGACATATAACATTGTGAAAATTTAAGGTGTACAACAAGTTAATTTAATACATTTATATTTTATAATATGATATATTACAAATGCCATTGTAGTGATAATTAGCACCTCTGTCACGTTATATAAACACCCTTTTTTGTGTGTGACTGAAATCATTAAGTTCTAGTGTCTTAGCAAGTTTGGTGATTGTAAAGTGCTGTTGTTGTCTATATTCACTATATTCAGCACCATATTTCCAGGGCTTATTTACTGCCTGTGGCAGGTTCACAACCCTAAACAACATCTGTCCCCATCCCCTGGTAACCACCATTTCACTTCTGTTTTTATGACTTCAGCTTTTTTAGATAAATGAATGATATCCTGTAGTACTTGCAGGACGCTTTTTTACTGATTGTCATCTCATTAATTCACAAATTTAACCATTTTCTGTTTTTCCATAGCTTCACACAAATCAATTAATATTTTCTTCTTTTTCCTGGATATACCATATTGTTGATTTATTAACATGGGAGTCAACAAGAGCAGCACTATAACTCATGTTCTAATGAAGCTTACCCAACACACGTTTTTTCTTCTCCTTAACACACATCACAGCCTTCTTGTTTTCAGGACACTAAACAGCACTATGCTTGAGCCCCATTTTAAACAACAAATCGCCAAGAAAAAGCACAACAGTGCAAACTGTGTGGCCCTGAATGAGCTGTGTGTAGAGGACTTATTCCCGGTATAAGAGCTGACACTAGGTCACCTTGCTCCACCTTTGTTGGGAAAAGTGTGTGGTAGGGTAGATCACATTTCTGCTGCTCTTGTACAGATAATATGAATGACCACACAAATAATCCACAAAGAATATGAATGACCTTGAAAACACCAGAAGTATTGAAGCAGGGGTCACAAATAAATTTGAATGAGTAAGTGAATTTGCAAATTCAATCAGTGAATAACAAGGCTCATTTGTGTGTATACATACATGGCATAATTTATTGTGTTCACCTGATTTTTACCTAGAAAATATGAGATAATTGGCTAAGAAAAAGAATTAAAAGAAAATTTGTCAATGAAAATTACTAGTTTTTCTTATATATGAAGAATGAAATCACATTCATAATGACAACAAAACTAGCAAATCTGTTAAAGTTTTACTGATGGAAATTTCTAATTTTTAATGAATATTAATTTTAATTATAAATTTAATTGGTTAATACCAATCAAAATGACCAAAAACTTCTTTAGGGAAATTTTAATAATGTTTTGAAGAAATCTGAATATATACATATATATATATATATATATATATAGTCAAGCCATATCTTCAACCATAGTATAGAATTTCACAGCAAATATTAAAATAAATTATAGTTCACAGAAGACTAGACAGAAAAAAATGGCGCATAACAAATAAACTGTAAACACACTTTGTTGTACTGGACATAAGCACTTAAGTAATGAAGAGAAATCACAACCTAGCAAAAAAAAAGTCATAAATAGTGTGAGGTTAATAGAGACTCTTATTTATTATATGTATGTGTTTATACATATATTTTACAGCTTTATGTTGAAGCAGCATTGCTTCTACATGAACTGCAAATATTCTTATTGCTTTTTTAAGTAATTGTTTGATCTAGAACAAGTCACTTAGACCCTTTTCATCTTTCATTTGTAAAATAAGGTGATAGATCTATCATTCTAAAAAAGAATGCTGGCAGACTTACTTTAAATGTTGACCTGGAGCAGACTCATAGTCTCATGAAAGCTAATCTGTCTTCCCAATTTCACTCTGAGTGACAGTAAGTTGGTACTGGTAGCTTGAAATTGGTCATAGTGGGAATATTCATACTAGGGAAATGGGCAAATGCTGCAAATTAGGTGTTTTTCCCCTGCCAAAACCAGCATTTAGATATTTATCAACACATCACTACTTATACCTTTATCGATGATATCTGGGTTATAAGATAAAAGATTTGTCAATCTAAAATAATGTTCAATGAGTAGTGATTTCAAATAGTATGAAGGGATTGTTTGTAGAAAATCAGAATACTGTGAAATTATATTTGATAGAGATGTAAAATTAGAGGCTGAAATAGTTTAGAGGTATTTGGGATATAAAATACTAAGCAATTCCATTTCAGGCATGCAAATGATCTCTGGGAGTAACATTCAGACATGACTACACACTGGAATCACATGAGGCACCTGCTGAGTCCTCCCTTCCGGCAAAGCTTATGATTTAATTGGTTTGGACAAGGTCCAGGTGTGAGTGTCTGTTTAAAAGTTCCTGAAGTGATTCTAATGTGTAGCTAAACTGTTCTAGCATAATTGCCTTCCAAGTTCCTGTTTATGCCAAGATGTGCTTCAATATACAGTTTTGTTTAGTTTTAAAAGTTGTACTTAAAAACTCCAGTTTTGTGCCTTTGACCTTTGCAGATTGAAGGAGAAAGTGATGGGTGAAGGAACTCAAAGCTATTTTCTTTGGCTATAAAATACCAATCTGCTGTTTAGACTACAAAATTAAGTTATGAATAGGGTGGCTATGATTCTAAGGCTGGCATATATAATTTCTAAATCAGTGGAGGGGGAAACTGAGAATAAGGAAAATTCAGCAATCCAATAGAAAACAAAAAAGAGAAAAGTAAATGACACACAGAAATAGCAGCATTTTCAGAAACACTAAGATGGTAGAAATAACATCAATTACCATAAATATAAATAAACTAAACATATAAAAAGGTAAAGAAGACAGACTTTATTAAAGAATATCCCTTATATGTTATAGGTTTATATGGGGGATACATAAAAAAAGGAAACGAGAAAGTTTTAGTCACTTGCTTGTGTTGTTGTTGTTTTCATTGACTTAAAAATGCTTACTATGCTGGACAATATTCTATATTCTAGCAGCACAACCATAAACCAAATCCCTCCCCTGTTGGAGTTTCTCTTTTTGGAGTCAAGTAAGGTCAAGCGCCGGCACACCACAAACAAAATAACCAGTCTGTAGTACATTAGTAGGGGTGAACAATTTAGGGAAATATGAAGCAGAAGGTGTCTGTAGAAATTGTAGAGAGAGTGCAGTTCTAAGAATGATCAGGGAAGCAAGACTAAGAGGAAGAAATTTGTGCAAAGACTGAAGAGAACAATGATTCAGCAGCACGGATGGAAATGAGAGCCTGTGAAAGCTGGCCCATCTGGGTGCCTGCGTGGCTCTTGAAAGACAAACAAGAAGCCTGAGAAAGCAAAGGTGGAGGACAGGAGATGAGAGCCCAGAGGTATACAACCAAACTGCAAAGAACACGTTAGGTCATTGTAAGGATTTGGGCTTTTATTTTAGTGAAATTAAAATCCACTGAAGTGTAATGAGCAGTAGATGGACCTGGCTTAGAGTTTAAGAGCAACCTCTAGCAACCATGTTGAAAATAGGAGGATGAAGAAGCAATTGATCCATGGTAGGAGGCCGCTGCACTGATCCATGTGAGAGAGGAGGTGGCTTAGAGCAGGATGGTTACAATGGAGGGAATGGAAGGAGGTCCAGCCTACAGCATTTTCTGACAACTTCGTGAAAACAGAGAGGAATCAGAGATAACCAGTATTTTTGGTCTGAGTTACTGGAAGTACGAAGTTGCCATTAACTGAGAAAGAATTGCAGATGAGAGAGGGAGAAGGTAGTATTGTGAGTTCAATTCACTGTGAACTTGACAAGAACATTTCAATGGAGTTTTAGGCTACAAATAATAAACTTGAAAAAGAAGAGGTGGGAAGAATTAGAGAGAGTGAGTTTTTGCAATTTTTTCAAATAGTTTTACTGTAAAGAAAATAAAAATGAGGCAGTAGCTGGAAGGCAAAGTAGTGTCAAAACTCTGTATTCATGGGATATGTAAGATCATGCTTGTTTGATAATGGGGAAAACCTCAGGTATGGAAATTTAATGAAGAAGAGAGCACAAAATTTGGGGACATACAGGCAGCTGTACTATGAGGCCAATGAAATTTAATCTACAGGGACTCTCACTTTCACTTTTTCTAAAGCCCTGGGAGGTGCCCTACCAATGGATTGTCATATTTTTTGGATTTTTTTGGTAACATTTTTAAATGCAAAGTATTTTAAACATAAAAGATTAAGAGCAGCATTGCCACCAATGTTAACTTCCACTTCAACCACATACTCTTCAGGTTAGGTAGACAGTGTCAAAGTGACCACAGATATTTTGGGAATCAGGTGAAAATAAAATAAAATTGGGGGATACCTTCAGTTTGGATATTTGAAGGCATATTTTGGAAGTTTACAGTCACTTCTACATGATTCCACATAGAAATGGCTTCGGGCATTGTATCTCCTCCCCTACCAGAGTGTTAACTCACCTGACATCTTGACAATAAGGCACAGAATCAGAGGTCATGTCTCAATTATGAAAGTGACTTACAATGCCCAGCACCAGAATTATGTTAGTAGAAGGTCCGTAAAACATTTATAATGTGTGGAACCAGAAGCTAGCCTGCAGAAAATTCTTCAAGTCATCAGATATCTAAACTTGGAGGTGGAGGATTTATTTCTCATTTGTAACTAGTGACAACACAAGTTGCTCTCCTTCCTGGGGTGCACTCAACAATGTAGTACATAAAATCATAATTGTACTATCTAATGAAATAATTTTTCATGTGTTTCTACATTAAAGCAATATGAATTATTTCTCAAGAGGCAAATATCAAAATTTGTAATCATATAAAAGATAATAATTCATTAAGAACATCTCTGAAACCTAGCACTAGATGCAAGAGTGAGGACCAGCCCCAGGGCCATGAACCTGTCTGTTAGGAGCCAGGCTGCCAGTGAACTTGCCTGAATTCTACCTCCTGTTACCCCTGGCCCCCTCCTCAGTGCTCCCTGTACCCCCATCTCTTCTTCCACAAAACTGGCTCCTGGTGTCAAAAAGGTTGGGGACCACTGTCATAAGGCATCCTTCACTGTGACCCCCTTCCTTTATTCTCTTACTCTTACTCCTGGGTATCACTTCCAAATAAACTATGTGTCTATAAGCCTTTACCTCAAGGTCTGTTTTTGAAGGATACTCAGCAAAGCACATGATTATAATATTCTGTGTTCTGTCTATATACATGTATATAGATAGAAGTAGGTCTTACAATCAGTCTTATTGTGAAGATCTGTGTGCAATTTGTGTACCTTCATATGTATCAAACACTTAAGAGAACATGATATTGGCCATGTGGTTTCAAAGGAATATTTAGAATAATTTGATTAACTATGTTTGAGTTATTAGAAAAGGACATTAAATACTAAGCCAGATCATGACATTCCTTCTGCAAAAAAATACCTCTTAGATGTTAAAGATAGTTCAAAAATTGTAACCATCTTTTAGGGGCTGATAGAAATTTTAGAATTCTATATGTGTATATTTAGACCCCTAGAGATAAGCAATCCAGGACCCTGTGGATGATGGACCCCTGGTCTCAGAGCAGCATAACCCAAGGCCTTAGGAACTCTGAGGGGTGGAATATACTTCTTTTATGGCTCCTAGTCAGGTATGTTAAACTGGATCTGGGGTCTCCCCTAGCATATGCACTTCACTGATCCTATTCCTTTCTTAGTCTTTGGAAAGTTTAATGTCTACACTTCCCTGGAGCTTAGTGTAAATACCCAACTTTAAGAGCATCATATTGCCTGTTTTCTCCCAAAGCTTAGATGTTTCTCTTTATTCAACTTGCTCTCCTTTATGCAAGTAAGCTCAGAACAAAGGTTCCAAAACCTGAAAATACCTTCTGAATGAGAAGAAACAATTAATTTTTTTTGTTTATTAATTCATAATGGGAAAATAACCAATAAAGTGGGGACTCATTAATCAATTAGTGAACATATTACTCAATAATGAATAATATTCCCCTATTTTGAAGTATTATTTAGGAGAGATTCCAGACATATAACACTGAAACAAAGTTATTTTTAAAAAGCGCTCTGTGTTTGCAACACACAAGCAAGTTGAACACCTTGTGGTTCTCACAGAAATCAATAAACTCACCAGTTTGCCATTATAACTGGCACTGTTTTGTTTTGGTTTTTTTTTTGAGAATTAGCTGGTTTAATAGTGAAAATAAAAACTGACCACCCAACCAGTAGCATTAATTTTTACTCTGCCATTTTTAGAATGATATTCTGTAATTTTTATCATTTTAGCAACAAACAACTGGAAGCAGCCCATTGTTTGTGTATAGTTCTCTGTCGAAACAGAAATCACTGTTTAATTACATCATAATCCATTGAGATTACTCATCTGTGCAATTTACAACCAGGGAGTCCTCATTATCTATAAAAGGCACGTGTAAAAGTGGAATCAATTAAGTTAAATGCTTCATTGAAGCTGAGAGAACTGTTCCCTAAATATTTATTCTGGTCATCTACCAAGAATATAATGTACACACAGCCAAGGAATGAGCTTAAGAACAACACTAAACAGATTGGTGTCTCTAAATCTTATTAGCATTAAGTAGTTATCCGTGGCCTCAAAATTTCATTAGCATCTGCCAATATTGACTAATAATATGAACAGTAGACTTAAGTGATTAAACATGTTAGGTAATTAGTAGTAGAAAGCTTACTCTCCCTCCAAATCACCAATAGTATCCAACTTGGGCAAAGTTAAGTTCATGGGAATTATAGCTAAAACCACATTCCCCATGAATTTCATATTTAAATAGTAATTTTTTTGTGAATGGTCCAGTTTGTCTTTATCTGGCTGGGACATAATTGGGAGATATTCTGCCCACTATTTCCAGACTTCAGTCCATTTCAAGGACGCAACCTTCAGAGAACAAGGCGCTGTAGAGACCACCTTGCCTATGTATGTGACTGAACCCTGTTCAGGCCTCTGTTTAAACTTTTAAGACTTTGGCAGATGGGTACAGTGATTTACCTGTCTGACAAGCCTCATAAGTGAGTAGTCCTTTGCTTATAAAATCTGACAACAGCCAGTCTGGGGCGGTCTGCCTCTCTCTTTAGTCTCTGCCTCTGAGGGCCAGTTTCCAATTTTACCAGGGAACTCCCAAGGCTGAGAATCAACAGTGACATAACAATGTTTTGAAAAATCAAAATGCTACATATTTCACTCCAATAATAATTAATTATATACTTATCAACCTCTTGAATGTCCTTAACAACTGTGGCCCTTAAAACTAAAGTACATGAATTAAGTTGAAATATATACTACTGTACTCTCTTCTTTATTAACACAAACTCTATTCCCTTGAAGTATTTCCCTTAGTATCCTCAGATAAAACATGGTGATGCCTACTTTAAAAACCAGGTCAAATTGTATGACAAGCTCTACTAATATTACTTAAATTATATTTTACTGAAGTGAAAAAGTATTCTTTTTTGGAGGGGAAAATGTTTTTGTAAACATCATGCAGTTACTGCTTTTCTATAAAATATAATATTTTTGTAGTAATTGCCCTTGTAAATTGGACAAGAATTCCCATTGTAAGTTAAAATACCAACAAGTGCCCCAAAACTAAAGAATATATTAACATATTCATAGTAAAACTATAAAAAAAACTCTGAACTCTGAACACATAGTAAAACTATAAAAAAAAACTCTGAACACATGCACATTAAAATCATTTGAGCAATTCCCTTTGTCTGGAATGTTCTTTCCTCATCTTGCCTGTCGTGTATTGGCTTGTGATGATTTCAAACCCACTCGTTTATGACTTGAGTGAAGTGAACTTGCCCCACTGAGGAGCTGTGCCGGGACGTGGTCACACACAGCTGTTGCTGTCCCTAAGCACTCAGAAACTTAGCCGCTAACAGCAGTTCTGAGGAATTAACCAGTAAGAACATGGGGCGGAGCAACAATCACACCACGAACATCAAATGTTAAATACTAAGAATTTGTGAGAACACACGGAGAGAGCTTGGCCTAGGCAAGGTTACTCTTTGCTGATAAATGGCTCTCCGAAGATCTTGAACGTCTTGAGGCCCTTGCTTCCACCATGGTCAGGCTATTCTTGACGGGTGGCGGGTGTTCAATGGTGAAGTTTCAGAAAAAGAAGGGACAAGGGACATGTGTTTACTGCTTCGGTGAAGCTACTCCTGGTAGGCAGTGGTCCCTGAGGCCATTGCCACTGGAGCAGCCCTCCCTGTCTGCGAACACAGAGCCGTTGCCTACTGCCTAAGTGCAGACCTAAGCCGCCAGCGGATGCCCAGCTAATAGCTGGAAGGACTGACTCTATCAAAAACCAACTATTAGAAAGGTACACCTCAATGAAGTTTGGACTTTATTTATTTTATCTCCTCTGTATCTGGAACAATAGTGTGATTAATCTATCATTACTTTGGAATATGTTCCTTTTTTTACTGACTCATTAAAAGATATGCTGTATGCTATTGGCTTGTGAAATATTATTATAAATTATAATTCCCACGGCAAATCTATACTAAATATGTTATGTTATATGTTAAATATTGCAAAGACATTCTCAGTCTCTGAGAGTAATCTGCTCCAGAAAAACAAATTGCCAAATTTGTGAATCCTATTAGTCATGAACAAGTTGTCTGCTTTTGACAATGTTACTGATAATATACCCTCTACATTTAATTACCTTAAACAATAATCTCTCCTTTCCCTAAATTGCTAGAACATTTATTAACTGTGCCCCCTCTTTGGAATTTAGTTTAGAATGGTTTGTATTATTAGTTTATTTTTTACAAGTTTATCATCTCTGCCTAAAAACTATATGCTCTTGAATCTGAGAAACTAAGTCTTGTAATTGTTTGTATCCTTTGGCTTCATGTGGTTTTCATGTGTGATTATCGGACGTCAGAGGAATTCTGTATTGATTAATGAACTTTGAAGCTTCATTAAGTCATCTGTAAGATGTAATTACTTGTAAGATGATTGATAGGAAAAATCACAAATATTACAAATATACACATAAATATATTGTCATTGTACTTTTTTAAAGATTTTATTTATTTATTTTTAGAGAGGGAAGGGAGGGAGAGAGAGAGAAACATTAATGTGTGGTTGCGGGGGGCTGTGGCCTGCAACCCAGGCATGTGCCCTGACTGGGAATCAAACCTGCGACACTTTGGTTCGCAGCCCGTGCTAAGTCCACTGAGCTACACCAGCCAGGGCTGTCATTGTACTTTTGTTCATGACATTTCTTCATGTGCTTTGAGGAGAAGATGAAACTTAAATTTTAGAGGTATGTTAGCAAATTATTTTGTAAAGGGAGAGATAATAAATATTTTGGATTTTGTAGTCTATCAAATCTGTCACAACTGTTCAACTGCTATATAGCTGTGAGAATATCCACAGTCAATACACAAGAAAATGAGTGTAGCTAGTCACAATTTGATGTATTTGCCAAAACAAGGGACAGACCAGATTCAGTTGCCCAAATTTAGAGGGATGCTCTAGTGTTTTGTTCGAGAGTGTTAAACAGGATATATCAAACTAAAAAAAAAAAAAACACATCTTACTTCCTCTAACCCTATGGATACAAATTAAATCAACAAACTATCAGTCAGAAAAGATTATTTTTCTCATATCCTGATATTCGGCAAACAAACTTAACATAGGCTTTGTTTTACAAATTTTGAAAATATTTTGTAGTACAAGCATAACTTTGTTTTGCCATTATTATATTCTTACATGTATCTATGTTTTCAGTGGTAAGATAAAATCATAAAATAAATGTGGTTACATTTTTCATTGAGAATGGAAACAATTATTTATTTATGACTCAGAGTTCAATTTTAATGTTTAATGATGGAGTATAACTTTTCATTAATCAATAAGTTCACTTGGAAATTTCCTAAACAAAGGGTTGTTCCAGGCACCACAGAAAAGTTTGCAGAACATCTGCCCTCATCTTATTTGTCCTAGAAACACATTCCTTGTGCACTCTTGGTGCTTCTCTGTTGTGTAACTCCAGACTTCTGAAGACATAGTCATAAAGAGATAGATAGATGGATAGATAGAATTATCTCTTCATAATTCATAAAAGTACTCAGAAGTCAGAGTCAAGCTTTGAATTTTTGCTTATACATACTATTAAAAATAATATTAAATTTGTTCTTGAGAAAAGTTTATTTTGCTGAAAACAATCAATAGCCACAGATAAATGTAAACAATTCTTTTTGTTTTTCTGCTCCAGGTGTGTGGTAGTGCCACCTGCTGGTGCACTTGAAGCAAATGTCAGTGTCATGAGTTAAAGCAATCTACCTGTTGGACAGACACAATATAAAAATGCAAGGTAGATATCTAGAAAATGAAATAATGTTGAACATTATTTGAGGTATAAAAAGTTACTTCACCTATTTTGAATTTTATTTTTTAGAATTTATTTATTTATGTATGTATTTATTTTTTTTAGAAAGATGCGAAGAGAGGGGGAAAGGCAGAGAAAATCAATATGTGAGAGAGACATGGGTATGTGGGAGAGAGGGGCCTCTCCCATGCCCCTGACGGGAGACTTGGCCCACAGCCCAGGAATGTGCCCTGAGCAGGAGCCAAACCAGCAACCTTTTGGTTTGCAGGCCCACGTGCAATCCACTGAGCCAAAGCAGTCAAGACAATTTTTTAAGATTCATTTTTAAATACAATACAGTTGTTAATTGCAGACCTTTAGTGAATTTATTTGTGTAACAGTAAAATGTTTAAAACTTTCTCATGAGACTTTACAACTTTAGGCAGCATCATTGTTTTTATTCAATTACTTTGCACTCTTTCTAAAATTTCTTTATACTTTTCAGTTTTCTCAAACACATACTCAGAACATACTTTATCTGAATGCACTCATTTGATAGATAGTAAACATGCCTTTGACCAACTTTACACTCTGTTTTCCACGTTAATTGGTGAGCCATTATTATATGTTATAGTCAGAGTATTTCACATATTAGCCTTCCTATGCCCCTCTACATTTGTTTTTCCAACTTCTTGTACTCAAATAAGCCACCTGAACAATTTTTTAAAATTAAAACTTCTTTTAAAATAATCAGAATGGATTTACTAGTGTCACCTTACAAAAAAGACCTATAATTTAAAGCTAGCATATTTGTAGAGGAGAAGAAAACACAGATCTCTCTACCTTAGAAAGTTTTTTTTAATGAATGAATCAACCAAAAGTTTTAATATCATGTGAGTTAAGCCTAACGGAATCAACTCTTCATTCACCCTATTCCTACAATATATTTTATATAAGAGTTAGTCCACAATTTGTCTATTGCCTTTTTTCTCCTAGGACAGAAAAATTAGAAGAGCACTGGCAAAACAGATGCATGCTGAGGGTGAAAGTGTGGAGTAGTCCAAGTTTACATCAATACAGTAGTTCCTTCACATCACCTTTCTGAGCATTTCTGGAGTCCCTCTACCAACCATCCCACATTTAGTACTGATGTCTTCATGCAGCCCTCTGGCTATGCAATAACTGCTGCTAAAATATTGAATATTTGGGATATTTACTATTTCCCTTAATACAGTCATCAATATACCTTCCCTGGACCAAAAACCGTGGTATCACCCCCTGCCTCTCTTCTGCTATGTAGCTTTTGATATTTCTATTTTGCTCCATTTTTAATGGTCTAATTTTAAATGCTTTTGCCATAAGCAAACTCAATTAAAAATAGTCTGAATATAAAGAATAACTACCTTTAGCCCTGGCCGGGTGTTTCAGTTGGTTGGAACATTGTTTTGTACCCCAAAAGGTAGAGGGTTTGATTCTCAGTCAGGGCACATACTTAGGTTGGGGGTTCAATCCCAGCTTGGTGTGTGTACAGGAGGCAACCCATCCACGTGTGTATGTCTCTCTCTCCTTCTTCTCTCTTCTCTCTCTAAAATCAATAATATTAAACAAACATATCACCAGGTAAGGATTTTTAAAAAAGAATAAACACATTTAATTTTTTTTTAATCCTCACCTGAGGACCCTTTTTATTTTCCACTTGCTTTTTTAGAGAAAGGAAGGGAGAGAGAGAAACATCAATGTGAGAGAGAAGCGTCAATTGTTGCCTCGGAATGCGCCGACCAGGGATCTGCACATGATGGGGACCATACACATCTAGACTGGGTGTCAAACTGCAATCCATGGATATGCCCTTCTGGGGAATCGGACCCACAACCTTTCAATTATGGGACAATGCTCCAACCTACTGAGCCACATCAGCCAGGGCAAGAATAAACATATGTAACAAATAAATATCTGTTGTAGGCTTTTTTCCCTTGAAGAAATTTTTCTGAAAAGTTATCAGTAGAACTAGTGGTTTAATAAATTCTTGGTTATGGCTTTGGCTTTACATGGTTGACTTTTTAAAAAAAACTTTGCTTAAACTTAAAGGAGTCATATGAATGTTAACATTTTATCTACCGTATATATCAGTGCCAGGTTATGGGGAAGATGCAAGGTTTGTGGCCCCTGGAAGTCCACAATTTGAATATTGCTTTTTCTACCTAACATCAGAGCTGACCCAATGGGAGTTTAACAATGAAGTTGCCAGGACAACTCTCATCTTAGTTTCTATTAGCATCATAGACCATTTTGACAAAACAAAGAAATAAAATTTCTCAAACATTTGTGAGCTTGCTAATGTAAAAGAAATTTAATGTGCCTTCTATAGCAAAAATATTCAATGTTTTGTGATGCTTATATATCCTACCAAGATGTAACAAAGCCATGTATTACCACCTATCTCTGTGAAGGCACATTACTTGACCTGAATGGACAATACTGTATATTGATTCAAAGCATTAATCTTCTGAGGATGAAATTCATTTTGTTGCCCTGTGTTGCTTTATCATTAAATGATGGTCAATGCTGGCCATCTGCTTGAATGAGCAACAGGAAAATGACTAATTCATTCTGGTGCTGATTAGTTGAGGATTTGAGTTGGCATGTCATTGAGGAAGCCTTCTTTTATTTGCTTAGACAACTTATCTTTTTATGTAAGTTTGCCAAAAGCACCTTTGTTGTCTCTAAAGAACTGTTTTAAGAGACAGTTTCAGTCTGAATAAAAAACTTCAATTTATGCCATTACGCTTAAAATTTGGAGACTGTCTAGTCCATCTTGGACAACTCACAGGGCATACTCAGTGAATAAATCTCTCTGTTGGAGTAAATTGGATGCCCTTTGAAGATACACAGATTACCAAAAGCTAGGAAAATGAGATTTAATAAAAATTGGTACTAATTTAGTGAAAAGTACCTGCTTATATGATAGAAGATCATTTACTACAGAAAATAACAAATTTTCTGCTTTTGTGTTATTAATGCTCATTGCAACTCTCTCACTAGTGGTTATGTGCTAATTCAAGCACAGAAAACTGTGGCTGTGATTTGCTCGAGTGAAAAAGTGCCCACAGTAGTAGTCAATGTGAATGTACATTTGATGTCCTTCTGATCAAATGCCCAAATGCAGGGCCTTGGAAAGTATTTCCCAGTCATGACGATCCTGTGCTAGGAAATACATGGACTCAGGTCCACTTATCTACTTAAGCTAAGATCAGTATGTAAAGTTTTAACATCTCTATTACTTGCTATTGAGGTTATTGGTAAAAAGTATTAAGTACTTTAATGGCCAAAAAATAAATAAACAAGTATCCTGACATGTAATGAAAAAGTAATAAAATTAAAAAGCAATAATCAATACCATATTCTTCCTATGTTTTAATTATTCCATACTTCAGGGGTATGTTGAAAACTTTACACTCATACATAGCTAGTAAGAATATAAATTTTAAAATCTCTTTAGAACATAATTTAGCAATATACATCTCATTCCTGAAAATATTTCTATTTTTATTTAATCGTTACTGTATTTTTTCCATTACCATTTAATCCCCTTGTACCCCTGCCCCCAGCAATCACCACACTGTTTCTATCTGTTGAACAATTTATTTTCATTTTTGTAACAATTCATTTTAGTACTTTAAGGAGGTAATCATAGATGTTAGCAAATAGTTAAAATCAATTATTTCATTGTAGCATTATGTGTAATTAGTTAAATATTAAAATTTTCCTAAATATTTGAAAATAAGTTTAAATTAACAAATACAATAATATACATGATAAAATATTTTATAGACATTTAAAATATCTTTATTAGATTCTTTAAACATGAAAAAATGCTCATGCTATTTTATATTTTATATCATAAATACTCATGCTATTTATATCATAAAGATGATGTAAATACATATTGACAGAAGTTATTAACCAAATTATATTTGTTTGGCTAATTAAACACATATTGCCAAATGCTTTTAATGTCTTTTCTGCCTTGTCTTTTTTTTTTAACATGGGCAAATGTTATTTTGGGCAAATAAAATAGTATGTAATTAAAAACTGTAGGTTTTAAATTAGAACTCAAATACTAATTCAATAACATTTACATAGCTATCACAATCTAGCTAATAAAAGGAAGAAACACACCTGATCATTTTTATCAATTTAAATATATATATATTTTAAATATTTTGGAAAGAGATCTATCTTTTTTTAAAAAGATTTTATTTATTTATTTATTTTTAAGATTTTATTTATTTATTTTTAGAGAGGGAAGTGAGGGAGATAGAGAGAGAAAGAAATATCAATGTGCGGTTGCTGGGGGCCGTGGCCTGCAACCCAGGCATGTACCCTGACTGGGAATCAAACCTGCAATTCTTTGGTTCACAGCCCATACTCAATCCACCGAGCTATGCCATCCAGGGCTTAAAAATATATATTAAAAAAACCCTTCAATACCTAAGGCACCACAGGCAAATCTGGATAATGGATTGGTGGTTTTTCTGTTGTTTCCATCAAGCTTTACAAGATAAATATAATTGCCCTCCTCCAGCTTTGGATGCGTGTCAGCTTCTAAGTCATAGGCTGCCCCACTTGGATCCTCAAATTAAGTCTTTCCACCATCCAGTCCTAAAGTTCAGGTCAATGTATGCCTGTTATATGTCCAGTGAGGTTCCATTCTACTATATCAATCATTCAACTTAGTTATGATGAGTCATAATGGTGTTTCTTCAGCTATGCCAGAGATGCATGAGAGAGAGCCCTTTGTCCTGGTTTACTCTGTTCACATCTGTTACCCAGTGTAATTGTTAATGGTACCACTTCCTTCTAAAGACTGTCCGTATTTGGATGATAAATTATACGGCCAACTCTAATCACAAGAGAAGCAGACTATTTCAAGGAAGGAGTAACCAGTGGTTATCATCAAAGACTTGTCAGTGGATGTAATTATCAGGGAGTAAGAAAGGTTTTTTCAGTAATATCATGTAAACAGCTATTAAGTAGCCTTCATGTAGGACTAATCAGAAATTAAATTGATCATTGAATTATGATCATCCCATTTTTGCCATTATTGAAATAACTTTTCGAACCTCAATTTTCTCATTGGTTACTAATTATATCTCCCATAATAGTTACCAAAAATGAATTGTGTACTTTAATAAACTGCATATCTTTAGTTCACCACATCTACTTTGGTTACTTCTACTTTTTATTGTGTCTCATTTATTTGTACTTTCATAAATTACTATAATTTAATCTGTATTTTCATAAGAAGACTGATTTAAGTGTAGCCAAAGGGGTTAAGTTTGAGTTTTTTGAACTTCCCATGAAATTATTCATGTCATTTTTAAATATAATCTTTTAGATTCTAGTATTAAATATTAATTGAAGAAAATGTAGATGTCCTTTCTCCATGTTATGCTTTCAAAAAACAAGATAATCATTGCATTGCCAACAACTTTTTAAAATCAAGACATGCTTGTGCCAGAACTTATCTCCTCCAAATGTGGTGGGTGAGGCCAGAAAATAAGTGGAAGCAGACAGGATTCTTACTTATCTCAAAGGTGTGATTAAAAAAATGTAGTAAAACCATTATTCTGGAAAGAAGTATATATGAAGACATTTTAGAAAGATTATATGATAGCAATATTCTTGTTAGATTTTTTTAAAATTTAGACAATAATTTCCAGCTCCCTTCCACATCCCAGATTATTTATTTGTTTCTTTGGATAAAGTTAAATTTGGACTTTTTTTTTTTTAAAGCTGATATTAGAAAACAGCGCCATAATTAGGATTTTGCCCTAGTGGCCATGAAGACGAGTGGGAAGCAGCTCCCACTGCTCACTGCATTTCCTCCCACAGCCTCTGCAGCTTTCTAATTTGGTCTCCTATTGCCGCCAGCCCCCAGTGCCTTTCTTCCAAGTTAAATACTACCTTCTGCAAGGCTGCATTCCAGCCTCAAGCTCTCCATAAATAATTTTTATAATGACTTCATCTCAGTAATATCTTTTTCTTCAACCTACTGTACTTACAGCAAGTACAGTAGGTTGAAGTAGTCTTAGAACTTAGAGCAAGATATTTTTTTGGAGATATTCGCTTACATTTTCTTCTTGCATTCTCTGTCTTTTCTTTCTCTATCTTTCCTTTCTACCTCTTCAAGTGTTTCCATGGCTTCTGTTGCAAGGCTTTCTGCCTTGTTTCCCAAAGTCTAAAGACTTGAGGAAAGGAAGGTGTGAGCCTTCAAACTGTTCCAGCTGAGAGAATACAGTGGTGTTGGTACTTGGAGAAGAGGGACTAGCAGGCAACTCTCTGACAGGACACAGGGACCTCAGAAAGAATGGACAGAAGTGCTTGGTGAGGTTCAGTTCACACCCAGAGCTCTGCACTGAAGATTTCTGTGTGTCAGCCATGGCAGAAATGTAACAAGGCATGAAGTGACCATGTAGGTCACAACAAAATGTACCTAAACAGTAACCACTGCAATCAGGTGATCACAACTTCAGGGACCTGAGACCCTGGAAAAGAGTGAGGTTGGAAATCTCCAGAAATGCCTTTGAGTTAAATTTCCCACCATCCTTAAGAGATGAGGTACTAGAGTTAAAAAGAAAATGACTTAGAGAAGTTAACATGGTTAGTATTTTTTTTAAGATTTTATTTGTTTATTTTTAGGAAGGGGAAGAGAGAAAGAGGAGAGAAACATCAATGTGTGATTGCCTCTTGAGCGCCTCCTACTGGGGACCTGGCCTGCAACCCAAGCATGTGACCTGACTGGAATTAGAACCAGCAACCCTTTGCTTCACAGGCCAGAGCTCAATCCACTGAACCACACCAGCCAGGGCGGTTAGTATTTCTTATATTGCTGCACTTATGAATGTAAATTCACACACTTTGAAATTATTTCATAGAGTCTTATGGGAAGAAATTATGCCCTATTCTACATTTTAAAGTAGAGCTGGTAGGAAGAAGTTTCTTATAAACTTCCAGGTGTTTAAACATGGCTAGAGCTGAGATCTCAGACTCCATCACCACAATTTTTTTTTATTTTTACCAAACTAACCTCTGGTTATTGATGGTGGTGGGGGAGGAAGGCCTTTTAGAATTAATATTCACTGAAATTATGCTCTGGACAGTGACTATTGTTTTTGAGCTTGCTTTGCCTTTTAGATGCTCCATTCCTAAAGTCAAATGTACAGTTGCCCTTCATAGTTTTCCCAGATGTAGTGGGAAAGTGTCTCTTGGACCATGATATCTTCAAAATGCATAAGCTGGGCCATTGCAGTGAGATAAGAGTGTCAAGGAAAACAATATGGAACAGGGAGAGCCAAAAGATTCATAGGCTCCCATACAGAACCGTCTGCTTTTTCCTTTGAGTATCTCTATTCACACCAACTACAACTACCAATTTATTTACTTTCCTCTACTTCAAACCTCTTTAAAAACAAAAAGCAATCAGACTCACATTTGACAGAGGGGAGGGGTAAAAGAGGTAAAGGAATTAAGAAGTACAAATTGCTTGTTACAGAATAGTCACAGAGATGTGAAGTACAGCATAGAGAGTACAATCAATAACATTCTAATATCTATGTATGGGGTCAGGTGGGCGCTAGAAATACCGAGGCAACGACTCTGAGAGTACATGATTATCTAACCACTATGCTGTATATCTGAAACTAATGCAGAATAATATTAAATGTAAACTGTAATTAAATAATAAAAATAGTAAAAAATAAATAAAATTAAAAACCGCAAAAACAATCTGGAGTTTCAGCCTCTAATTTCTGATCCCTTTTTCACTTAATTACTGAGAGATCTGGTTTTGTATTGGATAGTTCTTGACTTTCTCTGCCAATGTATTTTCTTCTTTAGCTAAATCTTACTATTTCTTTGGATAGCTACACCTTCTGTTGAATGTAATGTTTGATGCATAGAGAATGTGTGACCACTACACTCAGGACCCTGGCTGTTACTAAGCCCAACATTCATTTTCCCACACACAGACCCAGACCTGGTATAGATTCACCAGCATATTTATCCCTGTTTGTTTTTATTATCTGGCAGAAAGGTTCTTGGTTACATAAGTATAATTTTCCAGAACTGAAAGTATTAAAATTGTTGTACTTATGGTGATCTTGATATATAGAACTTTTTCATGTGCATATAAAGCCAAATATGTATGTCTTTTCCTAAAAGAATACTTTTCTTTGTCTTTAAAAATCAATTTTCATCATAAGATCAGATAATCACCTATAAATCCTACTTGCAAGATTACATTTTTTAAACAAATACTTTAATCCATGCATACTTATTTGATATATGCTCGGAAATGAAGCTCTTATTCCAATGTGGTTTTCAAAAGTAAGCCAAGTGTCACAGGACCATTATTAAATAACACTTTCTTTTCCTACTGGTTTTTAAAGACACCTCCATCAAAAATGAAATTCTCACATTGATACTTGTATAAATAATTTTGAAATTATTAATATAATTTGAAAACTTACTGTAAATATCAAATACTAAAAACTACTTTGTTAGAAAAACATTTAATTATTATGTTTTTAGGTTAAAATCTTCCCTTCTCTGTCTTTTGTTTCAAAGCATTACAAGTGACCTTTTACAGGTGCTGGAAATTGATTTAAATATGCTGATGAAATCGCTTGGCCTGCAAGATGTTTGATAGAAAAATGAAACCTTAAACTACCAACTGTGTTTGAACAGATGATGTTTTTCTGCCTAATGCACCAACATTCATTAAACAGAAGTATGTGTCCAAAGTTCAGGTATGAATAAAAATGAAATGGATTTTCTGGATGCTTACATGTTAATCTTAATTAGGTCATCATTTCTCAATACCATTATGATTTGTACTTTGTTTTTCAATATAAAAGAAGCAATTATAATATTATAAAGCCCCCATGAACTCAGAAGAACTTTTGTTCTCATTACTAATCATTTTTGAACTGGAATTCTGTAGTTAGCTTTACAAACTTGCATAACTGACTAATTCTAGGAACTCATTCCACTCTTATTTTCATCCTTCTTATGTCCCTAAATTTTCTCCCAATATTATGGATATCAAGTAAAAGTAGAGAATAACTAAGAAGAATTTGAGAAGACAAAATTCTTTATATTTTAGGTTGTGTTTACTATCTCTATCATAATGAACTGATTAATATTATGATATACTTTTATATATATCACCAAAACATGACCAGCACTCCCTGCCATATATGTTTTGTGTTCCTATGAGCCATTACGCTAGGTTCTCAGTGGATCTTTTAAAAACATGGTATGTGATTAATCCTCTCCAGTCCTCCACCTCTCTTCCCCAAACTTCCTCTTCTTTTACATCCTCATCTTTTTTTCCCACCTTCTTCAAGCTATCTGACTTCTTGGAAAATATGCAGAATTAAAGTGACATGAGTAAGAAACATGTTTATTTCACTGTGTATCAGTTAGTCAATATGTGTGTTTATTAAAGGGAAATGTATTTTACCAAATAATTATGTGTTTTTTATATTTTATAAATATTGTCAATATCTTAGTTACTCATTATTCATGATTTCTGAGTTACTGATATATTTTTTCATTAGAAATATAATGATCACATTTGGTCTAATATATAATATGTTTCTATGTCATAGACTGAAGTAATTAAGTGATTTTAGTTATATTCAATTTTATTTCATTAAATGACTCCATAAAAACTTTTTAATTTGTATTTATTCACAGTATCCAAAGAATATCAGTGTCACTGGATTGATTTATTTTTGTGTTTAACTTTATTGTCATGAGTGTTTCCAGGTCAGTTCACTATTTTACTCAGATTGATTATTTATGATCCTTTAAAATTCAGAATCTAGTTTTAAAAATTTTATCAAAACACTTTGTTTATACCCTACATGTTTTCTGAGAACCATGGGAAAAACAGCTTTAAGCTTAGAGATAGTTCCCCTTTTCAGGGTCCAACAGAGTGGTTTTCATTTTCAGAACCAATCTAGGACAAGGCAGAATTTCTCTCTTAGGAAGGAAAATTCTAATTTCATTTACCTTTTATTGAACTCTTCAAGTTTTCTTTTTTTTACTTATATAATTCTTCCTTTATTTTTATTGTTTACACTATTAGAAATGTCCCCATTGTTCCCCCTTTTGCTCACCTCCCTTCATCTTTGCCCTCCCTTCCTGGCCACCACCACGCTGTTGTCTGTGTTTATGAGTTACACCTATATGTTCTTCGGATAATCCCTTCACCTTCTGTCATCCAGTCCCTCTCCCCACCTCCCCTCAGCTGTCAGTCTGTTCCATGTATCTAAGCCAGTTACTATTTTGTTTTTTAGTTTATTTTGTTCATTAGATTCCACATAAAAGTAAGATCATATGGTATTGGTATTCACTGACTAGCTTATTTCACTTAGCATAATAATCTGCAGGTCCATCCATGCTGCTGCAAAAGGTAAGAATTCCTTCTGTTTTATAACCACGTGGTATTCCATTGTGTAAATGTACCACAGCTTTTTTGTCCACTCTTCTACAGATGGGCATTTGGGCTCTTTACAGATCTTGGCTATTGTAAATAATGCTGCTGTGAACATAGGGGTGCATATATTCTTTCAAATTGTTGTTTTGGGACTCTTAAAAGTGGGATCACTGCGTCAAAAGTCAGTTCCATTTTTGATTTTTTGAGAACATTCTACACTGTTTTCCATAGTGGCTGCACCAGTCTGTATTCCCACAAACAGTGCACTAAGGTTCCCTTTTCTCTACATCCTTGCCAGCGCTTGTTGTTTAATTAAACTTTTAGGCTCCTGACAAAAATAATGCAATTACATTTGTCTTTTTAGGAGAACTAAGATATAGATAGCATATATATATATATATATATATATATATATATACACACACACACACACACATGAGAGCACACACACATACCACATATATGGTTCATTATTATGGTACAGGTCATGAGGAAGTATTCTACAAATTGTCTTTGTTTGTTCTTTTCAAGTTTCCTGGCAGAGACAAACACATTCTACTTGCTTTGTAAAGATACTTAAACTTGAGTTTACCTCCCAAGACTTGTTCAGTTACTACACTGAAGAATTCTAGTACTTGATGAAAATATATGTGCAGAGATTAAGATAATTTTGAAGTAAGTACGAGAGAATATGTGGATATTTCTGTGATAGTAACACCACAAGAAATATTAAAGAAGTATTTTTGAAGAAATGTAAATAAATTTATATTTAATAATCCACATATCTAACAATAGTTGGAATATAGAACAGAAACTAGCATAAATTACTTGTATCATTAAATTTACATAGAACTAAGCACAGATGGGCCACATGTTCAATAAACAATTATAGAATTTAAATTTGGTTTAGAAAGAAATGTCTTTTTTTTAAATGTCTTTTCCAGTTATTAGGAATGAATAGTGCTATGTGCCTATATGCCAAGAACAGCCCTCAGCACTATTCTGAAATAACATTCTCCCAGTCACTGAGACATTTCAATGCTTTTAGTTATGCTGCCACTTAGTTTTCCCACATTCATCAAGCCATTTATTTTTTCCCATTTAAATTATTAATAGAAGACGACTTTGCCAAATCTAATTCAGAATAGTATAGATTTATGAAAGGTTCTATTATTGGATCTTCTGTTCCTCAGATGATCACACAGAAATTTTAAAATACTTCATCTGCTTATGACATTTCTGCATGATAAGCAAAAAAGATGAAAGCAGCACAAATTAGAATTTTAAACATGGCAGTAAAGAAAGATAAGCAGAAGAAAGTATGCATGCTCTAGACAGCATGTTAGGATAGGTAGTCTTAAAGCAGAACAGGGCATGAACATGTCTTCTAAAAGACATAGTTCTTCACTGTGATCTGTAATAAGTCTTGCTTACTTTTATGATTTTTTTTTACCAAACCTTGTGAATTACACATAAATGACTGAATTTTTTACTTGACATATTTTGGCTCTCCTCAAAAACAAAGCAAAACACTGAGGCAAATCCCAAATAATCAAACATAGCCTTTGATCTCTAGCAGAGGAAATGAAACACCTTTCTTTCTCCCTCTTTGCACCCCTGTTTACATTGTCTCCCTTCTACAACCCCGACATTAGATTATCTTGGGTCATGAACTAAGCCATAGCCAGATGATTATAATTAAATAATCTCACTGTAGTAACTAAGGAAAGCATTCTGCTTCTTTCATCTTCAGAGATGCTTAAATGAAAAAGGAGTCAGGCTCTTTCGGTACAATATCAATTAAGTTGCTGTGTTCTGTATTCATTTCTTGTTACATCATATGATATCCTTGTGTCACCTAGGAAGACTACTAAGGAGCTAATCACTTTTTTTTTACACCATGAGTATAAGAGATAAAAGTATACATTTTCTGATTCAGGTCCCAATAACGAACATCTTTTGTGAAAGATTTATGCACTCCACAATGTACCTGTATCCATCACTTATTAATGCTGCCTAATAAAACTCAGAGCAAAGAGGTTTTCTGACTAAATTAAATCAGACACAGCAGCCCATTGTTTAGACAAGACTTACTTTATTTAAGTGAGTGAGGCAACTGACAAATCTCCCCATGAACTCCAGTACAACAGGGACATGGCCCTTTGTGGACGAGCATCATTCCTCAGTCAATGGCTTGCCTTGCCATTTATTTTCCGTAAGTGACAAGTTTACCCTTTAGACAGCATTAGGAGATCATTCATCTTCAGCAAGGTTGCAAGCCATTGTCATTATCTCTTCCCTGGGCAATAAAGAACCTTGATTTCTGGATATGAAAAAAATTTAAGTAAGAATAAATGGAATAATCTGCATATCATTGCTGCTTTCATTATCAGTAAAGAGCCAACCATGACATGTGTGACTGACATGCACTTTAAGTAATGTCTGATTCCAATGTGACTGAGGTCCTTTTTGAGTCCATATGTCTGTATAATCTTTTTCTTAAAACACTGCTTTGAGTAAAATTTATCATCTTTTTAAAAGTTATGAGTTGTGGGAATACTACATTTTATTGCCACTTAGACTAACTGAATAAATTAATTTAGATTCATTTTCATAGCTGGATGCGAATCTCCCCAACTTAATTCCTCTCACTCTCTCTCCCCCTGTAAAAGGTGGAGGGGGGGATAGAGAGAGAGAGTATAAAATAACCACACATTCTAATTAGTTTGATGTGATATGAATTGCAAGTTGATGAAGAATGAATTAACAGCAATTGAGCATATTATTGTATAAAGTTAAATTGTTCAGCAGTGCTAGTTCATTGTCATACAAGAAATAATATTGATATTATTTATGCATTATACCTGTGTTCTAATACAGGGTTATATGGAGATCCAAATGCTGAAAACAAGAGAATATTATGTGTTTTAGATCATTTGTTTCTTCTCATGTTTTTTCTCTAGAACCATATATAAACAAAAAGTCTATATAGAGAGATACATGGATATAGATATGGGACTAGAGTTAGATAAACCTCAATATCAATATACCTTTTTTGTACAACATAAGGCAGTGTTATTAACTTGTTCAGGCTTTAAGTGCCTTGGATTCCTATACCACCTCTACTACTTACTGCAGAGCTTTTGGTAAGTCTTGAACCTCTTTGTAACTCAATTTCTTAGTCTGTGAAATGGTACCTACCTCACTGGATTAATGGGAGGATCAAATAAAGTAATACAAAGCACATTGACTTAATAATAATAAATATTCATTATTATAAAAATTTATTAACAAGTGCTAATTTTTATTAACAATTTTTTATATGTCTGACATTTTCTAAATGAAATAAGTATCAGTATTATCTCCATTTTACAGATAAAATAAACTAAGTCACTGAAAGGTGAAGTTACTTGCCAGTCACTACATAGTATTAAGGTGTAAAGCTTGGATTCAAGCCCAAACAATTTAACTGCACAAACTAGCTACATACTAAAACCATTATGCTATCATTTTTAACTCAATCAAAAATGTTGAAAAAATTAGAAAGCATAGATTAAAAAAAGGAAAACTATAAATTCTATTACCTTGAATCTCACTTTTAAATAGCATACTAGCATTTTTCTAGGTTTATGTATTTCTTAAAATGTTTGATGGGATGTGAATTGATATGATATAATATGATATGATATAAAAATATTTAAAAATAATTTTTGAAATTTTTCAAAAATAATCCTTTGTGTATTTTTCAAAAATAATCCTTTGCTTAATTGAATAAGAGGTATAGTAAATGAACCAGACTAATAAATATTCCTGAGTAAGACTTCTGCTATATTACCTTAAATTTAATTGGATTTTTTTATTTACCTGATAGTTTTCAGACCATGTTACTATTTTCATTAGTATTTAAGCAACTGTAAATAAATTCTAAAGTAGCAGCTTAAAATCTCAAGAGGAATTTTTTAAGACTCCAAAATAGCAACAAAAAAAAAACACCACCAAATGAGAGAACATTTTTTAAATTTAAAATCATTAAGAAACACACCAAATAAAATATCAACAAATTTAGCGCATACATAAAATACTATGTACAAGGGGGGACCCCCCCAAAATAACATAATTATATTCTGGAGGGCCAGCCCCTTGTAGTATAGGCTTTCCTGCAGGGTGAGTGTTCTAGGAACCCATCTGTATCAGAGTGCCAGGTAGTGTTATTGTGAGAGTCTACGTTCATCTTCAGTGCATTGTTTTGAAAACTCTTCCAAGGTAATTGCCCACTTTATAATGGGTGAATTAGAAGCACACCTGCACACACTGTACTGCATGTTTAGCAGTTTTTGACCAAAATATGGCATGACTCCCATGCTCCACCCTCCCTATTCACTGAATCTCACCCCAAGCAACTTTGTTTCCATAGATAAAAAATGTCCTCAAAGGGAAACATTTTGCTACTGTGGAAGAGATGAAACTAAAAATGGCAGAAGCACTAAAAGGCACTAACATCAAAGAGTTTAAAAACTGTTTGTTATGATCAGTGAAAAAAAATCTTGGTAAGTGTATTGCATGAAATGGAAAGTATGTTGAAGGTGACTAACTTTAAACACATAAGAATAAATTCATAATTTTTTAGAAATAAATTCTGTTTTTTTTTGTTTGAGGTGCCTCCGTGTATGTCAATGTCCCATATACATTTAAATTACAAGCAAGAAATTGGGAGAAATTTAATCATAAAATTATAAAAACAATGAAAATTAATATACTTAATACACTTAAAACACAAATTGGTAATAAAACTGAAGGTTTTTAAATAAAAAGGCAATATATACCATCTGTTAATTAACAAAATGATGAGTACGAATAGCTAATATAGATATGAACTATAACATATTAGCAATCAAAAATGGACATTAAATTAAGAAATGCTATAGTCTTAGTAAACATAAAGCATCAGTAATTAGATTTTATTATTGACATTGAGAATGCAAAAAAAATGTCAATTTTTCTTTTGTGGTGCTATTGTAAAATGATAGAACAGCATCCATCACATTTTAAGAATCTTTTCAGATAACAATTTCTCAGCATCTACAAATGTTGGGATGCTTCCAATGCAAACCAGTTCATTTACAAGTGTGGGTACAGGAACCATGCTGGAACATACCATAGCCACAGCCAGTGAATAGCCATAGCCAATCAGAATGGCTCTCTCAAAAATGTTGATTGCGAAGCAGACAAGTAATCTCCTTGCCTGGCTAAAAGCTTAGGGAGTGATCTGGAGATCTGTGAGGTAGTATAGATAGAGAATTAGCCAGGCTGTTTTGTAGACAATGTGAAATGTGAGGAATACAGGGAAAAAGAGTAGGGAAGTCAAAGAGATGGAATGGCTTTCCATTTTCTATTTAGTCTTAGCTTGTGTTTTAGCCTTTTCTATGAGTTCTACTTTTTGCTCAAATTGTTTCTGGTATTTGAAACCAAATCACAGTAGAATAAATTATTTGAAAAAGCAATTTGGAAGACAAGCCAATTGTGAGGGCAGTGAGACTGAGAGAAAATATTTGCAGAAGACATAACTGATAATGGATTATTACCCCAAATATACCAATGACCCTTAAAACTCAATGGTATGAAAACTAATAACATAACTTAAAAATGGACAATCTGAATAGTCACTTCACTAAAGAAAAAATACAGAAGGCAAATAACATAGAAAAGATGCTAGGCATCATTTGCAAATTAAAACAATAAGGAGATACCATTGCACACCTATTAGAATGGCAAACACCCAAAATACTAACAACACTAAATGCTGATGAGGATGTGGAGCAAAAGGAACTCTCATTCATTGCTGGTGGGAATACAAAATGGTACAGCCACTTTGGAAGACAGTTTGGCAGCTTCTTACAAAACTAAATACACTCTTCCCATATGATTCAGCAATTGCACACCTTGATATTTACCCAAGGAACTTAAAAACTTATGCCTACACAAAAGACAGATGTATATAGTAGCCCTACTCATAATTACCAAGACAGGAAAGCAACAAGATGTTTTTCAGTAGGTGGATGAATAAACAAACTTTGGTACATCCAGACAGTGGAATATTAGTTAGCACTACAGCTACCAAGCCATGAAATAATACCAAGGAAGCTGAATTGAAGTGCATGATAAAAGTGAAAATAGTAAACCTGAAAAGTTTACACACTATAGGTTTCTAAGTATATAACATTCTGAAAAAACCAGGAGACAGTGAAAAGATCATCAGTGCCAGAGGGATTAGGAGGGAAAAAAAAAACAAATGGATGAAATGCAGAATCTTAAGGACAGTGAAAATATTCTGTAGGATATTACAATGGTAGATACAGCCATTATAGATTTGTTAAAACCCATAGAATATACAATACACAGTCCTTATATATTTGTTAAAACCCATAAAATGTACAAGAGCAAACTGTGGACTTTGGGTGACAATGATGTGTCAGTGCAGAGTCATCAGTTATAACAAAGGCGCCGTTCTGGTGGGGAATGCTGACAATGGGGAAGACAATGCAGGTATGGGAGCAAGGAGCACATGGGGTCTACCTCTACTTGCTGCTTAATTCTATTTTGAACCTAGAACTACTCTAAAAATGTCTTTTGTAATTAGAAAAGAAATTTGGAAATGATTCTAAGAACTTTAAAAATATTATAAGACAAATTCAATAATCCTTCTTCTAGCAATATATCCTAAGGGAGGATATTCAAAACAATTCAAAATAGTTATGTGGTAAAAATACATTGTATGAAAATATTTTGGCTAAAAAAGTTAATCACATTGTTATTTATAAAAGTGAAAAGAAGAAAAAATGCAAACACCCAACAATAAAGAAATAGTTAAAATGTAATAGGTCTATACAATTCAATATTATGTAAAATTAAAACTGTGTTATAAAAAGTTGATTTAAAAATTGATAAATTAATAGATTATAGTTCTGAGAATACTATAATGGGAATTTCTATTCCTGGCTTTCCACAATTACAACTATAACATTCTTGTTTCCATTACACAAAACAAATAGTTAAAATTTAAACATTATTAAGAAAATAATGTCTATGATTGCAATTTTAGAATTTTAGATAGCATAGTAATTCCAGTCAGGTTTTATGATACTCTTCATTATCTATCATTTGGCTGATATATTTCACCAATATATTCCAATGATTCTAAATAATAATACCAAAATTATTAGGGGAAATTTTCAGGTGCTATTCTTTCTGTATATCATTTACTTAATTTTTAAGATATGCAATGCCCAATAAACTTATTTCTATTTAGTTTTGTTAGCAAATTCTTTTTTTAAACACACTGGAAAAGTACTTTTTGAATATGTGAAGTTCTGAAAAGTTATAAGAATTCTGCAAGAGTAAGATCATTATTTATTTTTTTTTAAATTTTATTTATTTATTTTTAGAGAGGGAAGGGAGGGAGAAAGAGAGAGAGAGAGAAACATCAATGTGCAGTTGCTGGGGTCATGGCCTGCAACCCAGGCATGTACTCTGACTGGGAATCAAACCTGCGACACTTTGGTTTACAGCTCGCACTCAATCCACTGAGCTATGCCAGCCAGGGCAAGATCATTATTTTTGATTACCTATAATCTCCTCTCATTAGAGAAGACTAATAAGGCTTGAAAATATGGAAAAATGTGTCATTTTAAAAATAACTATTTTTGAAGCAATAGCTAATGATTGGGGCACCAGTATTTTTTTGTAAAATACCAATTGGGTTATTAAGAAAACATTTAAGTTTTACGAAACTACCTTCTTCTCAATATTAACATTAAATTAACACAAAACAACCAAATTGGAATATTCCAAAATATTAATGTTTAAAAAATTCTAATGAAGCATGGCCCTTGCTTAGGTCAGCAATATCCATCAATGCTTGTCAGTTTACTTCTGTTTGCTATCTTACTCCTAGTGTACATTTTTTAAAAGTGTCACATTTATTCACTTATATACTGAAACCATGATCATTGCAAAATCTTGATGCTGATATTTATCTTCAAATCAATTGTTTGTAGTGTATTGGTTTTTTTTCCATTCTCATACATTGTGAATCTATTCTGTATATGAAGTTGCACCCAGTGCTACCATGGTTACTACCAGCTCGGGAGCAGAATGGTTAAGTGCAGAGGCTTGGGCATGGTCCGGTGTAGAGAGGATGGTATGGTGTATGACTCAGGCAGTTGTTGTGAGATTTGCGTGGCATAACTGGGGAAAGTGCCTAGATCTCACCAGCATACAGTAAGAGCCTACTATATATTCATTTTTGAATGAGTAAGTTGAAATCAAGGGAGAGATACTATCACTCATGTTCATCTTCTCTACAGATTACTGTAATTTTATTCAATGTTTTTTCATTTATAATATTATAAAAATTAAATTGGTTTTCATTGTTTTTAAAAAATGTATCACTGCATGAATTAGTAGTTATAGATTCATTCTTATATTTATTTAGTCTTCTATACTTTCAATTTATATTTAAATACTTAAATATTCATAATTTCTCAAAAGTATGTAGCATATTCTCTTGTCATTTTGCAAGTTTAATGGAAAGTTATCAAAAAAGAAAAAATCTCATATATATAAATTTGTCATTTTTTAGTGACGAAAAGACCCTTATTTTTCAATTTATTGAAGCATTATTTTTTGAGGGACACTTTTTTTAAGTTTTCGATTTCTTTCTAAAAGGTCTGAATTACTAAAGTTGTGAAAAAAAGTTTCAGATTTCTCCCTTCCTTTCAATCTATACCCCATAACCAGCTTTCGTCTCCCGCGTGGATTATGTTTGAGTTAGAAGGAAGGCAGTTCAGACTGATAAAGCAATACCCCTGGGAAAAGATGATTAACATGTATAAAGGGATTTCCCTGCAGTATAAATGCCAGCACGCGCCCTCTTGGGGCTTCAGAGCCTTCCTGATGTATATATGCAGGTAGTGAGACTTGAAACAGCCCTTTGAGACAGTAATATAATAAAACTCTGATTTTGGGAGCAACAGTTCTCTTCCTTTTTCTACTCTCTTGTGGGAATGAGTTGCCAACCTTTTACTTCGGCTGATACCTTTATACCTCTGAATTCCGAGTCTTCTGCAACTCTACCACTGATAATGCATCACAGCGCTGCCGCCGAGTGCCTACCGGTCTCCAACCATGCTACCAATGTGATGTCCACAGGTACTGACTCTGGTAACAGTCTGCAGGTGGCTGGGCCTAAGGATTTCAGAGTATATTATTTGAATCTTGTTAGTTCAGAATCTCTTTGTTTCTTTTATTTCCCCCTTCAGTTTAATATATTTTAAGTTAAATATAAAGGATATTGAAGAAGTCAAAATGTCTAAGAAACTTTTCAAGAAATATTAATACATGTAGCAATTTAAATTATTTCTAGTTTAATTATAAAGATGTGTTTTTTACACAATTAAACAGTGAATTGGGCCAATTTTAATCCAAAAATTATTTTAATGAAAAGTTTATGGGTAAAGAGCCAAACTAAAGAAATAATCTAAAATAATTTAGTGTTTTAAAGGTGTAACTTCTTTAACTTACAAATTTATTTGGTTTTTAGATAACATTTACTACAATTCTAAAATCAGCCAAAATACCTCATAGTAAACACAATTAAATGACTCCCAATAACAACAAAAATGCATGTCAAGAAGTAAACTAATTAAATAAGTTTAATAAACTTACCTTTTTAGCATAATTCAAAACTCAAAAATGAAAAGTAGAAGCAATATATAACATTTAGAGCTAAGGAACTGTGTTAAATTTTCTCAAGTCTGCATTCTGAAGAGAATTCAACCTCTAACCAAGTTTTAATTTTTTTATGTAACTTTCCTAAATAAAAATTAAACTTGAGAATTCAAATATATTGACTTAAACACAATTTTGTAACATGTTTTGCAAAACCATAATTCATTCTTTAACTATGCAGTAACAAATAAAATGTTTTAAAGTAGAATTATAAAAAGACTAAATTGAGTTGAATAAATTTCTTCTATTAAATAACAATATACTATATTTATTTTCCACTTGTTTTGAAAGCAATTGAAATAGGAGATAAATTTTATACATTTAGAAGTCAAAATTCTAGTTGATAAATTCATATTATGATTTAAATTATTTAGGCTTTATCTTTTATTATAATTAGGCAGTTTACAAATATATGTATAAATTCAGCATTAATCTTTAGCTGGATTTTAAAGAATATAGATTATATAGCTAGATTTTGGTAAAGTCATTAATGTTGAGATTTTTTTCACTTACCTAAGAGTCTTTTAACTTAATTTAAAAGGTAATATTGAAAGTACATGCAAACATTTAAAAATATATAATAAAATATTTTACCAAAAATATGTGCTATAAAAATTTAAACTATCACATAGCTAATTGTATATTTTTAATAATAAAGCTTTCTATAAATAAGAGCTGAGGAGAATAATGCATTGTTTGTTTAATTTATTGTGTGTGAATATTATTTCAGAATGGAAATATTTAGAATTGAATTAATGATTTAACTACTTTAGGCTCAAAACCCCATTTACTTATTTTTTAAATGTATTTTTAAATAAATAAATGATATATTTAGTAAATTAGCCTATCCTTTATCCATCTTCTCAAAATCATAGAAACAAAATATGTTTAAACTTTGTAAATTTAAAAAAAATATGAGTAAAAATGACTTAAAGATATTTTAAATGATAATAACATTGCATTTATATTTTTTTCATCAAATCATAGTCATTTGTCCAAATAAGGAACTAGAAATAATGGGTATAATAAGAACAATTGAGTATTTAATGTTTTTCATTTACTTGTTTAATTTTGAAATGCATAACAAGGTTTTTATGTATAATGATAATGCAAAATTACTTTAATTCTTTCTACATGTCAGTTATAAAATGAAAATTTATACAGATATTTTAAAATATTAAACATTGTTCTATAGTTAGAGAAAATATGTTTTATTTTCTGAAGAGACCTCATGGTTTTAGTCGCTATCATATCTCTCAACATTTTCAAAGGATTCAAATTCTCTACTTTTTAATATCTCTTGAGTTTGTTCAAGAGGATATAATTATATTATATTTATGAAAAGCCAACACTATATTCAGGATATGAATGAGAATAAGAAAATTAAATAAATGAGGAAACATTGGCTAGAGATTTTATTGTCAATAGTCCATGCTTTTAGTCATCTTGGTGATTCATGTTTAAAGCCTGATTTTAAAAATCTTAGTAATTTAAATTTGCTTTTAAAATACACATTGATCTCATAAGGTATGTTAACTATGAACAAGCTTGTGTTTGTACACTATTCTCAACCTTTATAGACATTGCCACTCCGCAATCAACTTACTCTTTGACCTGCTTTATCATTAGAATTGTTAAATGGATTGCGTGCATGCAGAAACTTACCACCTCAGGGTTTCATCATCAACATAAATACATCATATATTGTCAAGGTATTTTCACAAACCTCTAAATTTAACAGGATTTTTATGAGGAGCCTAGTTGCTCTACCATTTCCTCTTTGATGGAAGAAATTTGTTAGGAGAATAAGCAAAGTAAAGAATGTCCAAGAGTTGATTTCGGTATTCATTCTTCCAGAGAAAGACCACTTTGTAATATCATGTTATATAAGGATTTTAAGAGACTATTCCTCTAGTCAGTTTGTTGCAATGATTATATTGAGTGGAACCTACAAGAATTCTGCGGTTCTCAATTAGCCAAGGTCTAAACTGGCCAGTCATCCCCTCACAGTGTATAGGACTATCAGTGAAGGCTCTGCTCCACTTCGATGACTTACAGTCTCATTAGTGGAGATAAGCTTAACCACTAGTTTTAACTTACTCAGAGAACTTCCCCCAAATGAGAACAAACAATTGCATGTAAATTTAAGAATCATATAAATGTGTATTTTTGAAATGAAAGTGTCTTCAATCCTCATACATTTTCTTACCAGTCCCGTCTGTTTTGTCTTTGATCCAAACTTCTACATGTTTGCATACATATTTCTCGGTGACAATGTTGGGAAATACAGCAACCGGACTTCATTATTCTGTTCCTTCCTGTCATTATGGAAACCAACCATCAACCTATGGAGTGATGGCAGGTAAGAAAAATTGTCTTTAAATATTGAGTTTGGAGAAACTTAGATGAATTTCCTGGGCTTGAGAGAATCTTGATCAGAAATTTGCATACATTTCTTTTCTGGATAAATAAATCATCACTAGATCAAGACTACTTATTTACCAATGCTCATATGGGGCACTGCGAGCATATTTCTTAAGGAAGAGAAAAATATGACCAAAGGGATCCATTCATTACAAAACTCGTGACTTAATTTTAGACCAGAGAAAACATTTTAATGGTTTAATATTTCAACGGTTTAAATTTTGTTATGCCTCATTTTTTTAGATATCTTTTATCTTTTATATTTACAACTTCAGGGAGAGAAATATTATGGGTGACAATAAGTACTAAGGCTCTATGTGAGAATACAAGTGCATGTGTATGTGCGTGCACACACTGTGTCATACTGAGAGGGGAACTTTGGATAAAGTAATCGCATATTAGGAACATTTTTTCTTGTGTTTTGTTATCCAGAATAAGTAATGAAAAAGTCAAACATAGATTTATGCCTATAAATTTGGAAAAAATTAAACAAATAATTGAATTTACCAATCTTTAATTTCTCAGAATTTCTCTGTTTAGAACCAAGTGAAACATTAAAAGTTTAAAAATATAATATTCCAGAACTAATCATCTTCTCTTACATTCTGTGAAAGCAGCTCTCTGAATAAGCTAGTATCATCACCTTTATGGAAACGAAGACTGATGTTCTTAAAGATTACCTATACATTCTAATGTTTCTTTTTAATGATTAAGAAATAAGGAAAGCCATATATTTTTCTTTCCCTTTGAAAACTGATAATTTATGATTCAGACACTTAGTAGTTAATCCGTATTCCTGGTTAATGAGAACACCCCTCACTGATGATGAACTACTTTCATTATAAAATAGTAAAATGATACGCGTTTAACCACCAGAGGTGCAGGTAGAACGCTTTTGGTGGCCTCCACCACATTTTGATTATGAAGATGGGAAACGACAAGCACGCTGCTTGGCGCGCTGCTCTTCTGGAGGAGAGGCCTTGCTTTTCATTCACAGTGATTCCCTTGGAGTCAGGTGCAACTTAATGTGCCCTCAAAACCCAGCAACAGGCAGCAGCAGATTGAGGTTAGCCCAAAGGTCAAATCAGTCACAGACCAAATACTTTAAAATGGTTTTTGCTACCCCTTTCCTTCCCACTGATCTAGGCCAGAGCTGAGGGCCTAGTGAGTTCCCAGCTGCCCTGAAATTCTAACATCCTACAGTTTCCAGGATTGGAGCAAACAGGCTCAGGCAGCCTAGGTCGTGCTGGCTCAACTTTCCTGGCAGGCACTCAACAAACCCACAGGGGCCCCTGGAAAAGCCCTTTAAAATGATTCAAAGGCTGGGCGACAGCAAAAACAAAACGTTAACCTAAGATTTGGAAATATCGCTGTAGTCTTAAAACAAAATTAAGTATGTTGCCGAAAGAAAAACTCACCACAGCAAGCATATAAATTATATTTGAACTATTTTTTTTAGAATAATATCATTAAAATGTGATATGCTTTCTAATTTGTTAGAATGTCATTATTTTGACATATTCAGTATTAGCATTTGTATCACAGCAGAGTTGACTCAGAGAATCTGAGCTCTCCTGCCTTTATCCCTAGAGATGCTACACAAATTGAGTAATAAAACACGAGGATTCACAAGTAAGATTGCAAAGGTATAAAATACAGGAGAGAAACCTAGTTATATCATTTGAATTTTCTGAGTAGTCTTAAGACATTCATCAAATCACACAATCCACAGACATTTCTTATCATCAGGAACAAAGACAGGTTCACTGCCACATACTCCATACAAAAGTGAAGCTACAGAAAGCACTATATTTCAAAGGAAGCAAAATTGCTATATTTTTAAAATAATTTTTATTGTATTTTTTTATTACCATTTAGTCACCTTATGTTCCCTTCCTCTCTGCAATCACCACACTGTTGTCCATGTCCATGAGTCCTTTGTCCTTTTTCGCTCAATCCCTCCACACTGTACCCCCCCACCTTACCTGTCACCTGCTAATGTGCTTATCTATTACCCACACTCTGATGCTTACATTAAGTTTGAGCATTTCATTACATTAGTAACCCACCGAAAAAGAAAAGCTATAGCTAATATTTTGTTAAAGTTAATAGGGCCGAATTTAATTACAGGTTAATTCACTGTACCTCATGATCCAGGTGTAGGCATACCAAAAAGATTAACTAATTGGGAGCAATGAACTAGCTGCATTATGAAATAATTATGAACTCTGTTGAAGTCATTTAACATCTCTGAGTTTCAATCTCTTCATATTTAGGTTGTGTGGGTACCTCAAGTTGATTAGAGTTGAGTTGTGGCTCAGGTTTAGCAACTCAACCCATCTTTCTCCTTTGATCTTCTCTTTAGATACACTTGCGACTATATTCCTTCTTCTGTCTCTTCTGAGAATTTAGATAATTCAACATCCTACAGTGTAGATAAAAGCAACCAGTGAATTATAAATGCTATTCAAAATCTCATTTAGTTAATCACAAAACAAAACAACAGCAAACATCCGTAAAACTTTGGTTTTTGAGTACCTGAGATTGTTTCTGTTTTCCAGTTTCCTATGCTGGGTGAGAGTTAGGAAACAAGCTCAGTGGACGGTTCACCCTGCCCGCCCACCTGCGGAAACTGAGCAAATCATCTACGTGGTAATGAATGTTTAACCCAGCTGGATTATATCACATGTTGGCCAAACCAAGACCTAATGTGACAGTCCTTGTTTAAAAATTAATTTTAAGAGAAAAGCAAAATAGCTGAGGTTTGGGAATCAACCAAGAAAATGAATGTCCATTTTTTTTTAATGAGAAGTAGAGAATAAGAGAAAAAATTACTGTGGCTGAAAATGCCCACTTCTTGTGGACTAATACAAACGGCAACAGAAATCAGTTTGTTAGCTGACAGAGAGAAATAGCCTATTTTGAAGTCCATCTCTTCATTCTCAAATTTTCTTTTTTTTTAATTCTGAAGATCTTTTTCCTCCGAATCATAAAGGGCCTTGCACTAGCCATGACCTAATGTATTTTTCCTGTTCTTTAATTAGGCTCTGTCTCAACTACTCAGCTTGGTGGTCGTAGCAGGAAAGCAGCTATAAGCAATATGTAAACAAATGGGCATGGCTGGTTTTGAATAAACCTAACTTACAAAACCAGGCAGAGGCCCTCTGTTGTATATGGAAAGGATTTACCAGTACACAAAAGAGAAAGGTCACAACTCAAATTTATGACTTTCTTCACATTGTCATGCATGAGGAACAAAAGAAAATAAATAGAACTATTTAAATGCATATTCCTGGGTATGTCTACAGCAAGGCACAGTATTTTGCTTTGTCTCTTTACTTCACGTTTGTTCTTTTAAGGCTTCAAGGCCATTACCTCAGAGGCACTGCTGGTTAGTATGTGTCAGAGCCACATGCCGCAGAACGGCAATTTGCCCCATCCCATGGTCCGTTGAGCCAGTGTCCTGCAAGGCGGGCCAGACCTCTGCCTCCCCATTGCCTGCTTTAAAGATTCACCTGTGTCCTCCCACCTCCACCACACAGAAATACACAGAGAGCAATCCAGTGAGGCTGTAGGGGATTCATTTGCAATGTGAAAATAGACTTTGGGCTGTGAAGAAGATGCAGATGTTTCCAAGCTATTTAGGTGAGCACTTGTCTAGACTGACAGAAAACTTTGCTTTATTGACGTTTGGGAAGTTGAATATGTGACTCGCTGCTGCACATGAGTCACAGCATCTTTTGTCTTCTCCCCTTTCCCCCTTTCCACTAATCCAGGCTTTAGAAAGATTTTAAAAATGTCGTGCCAAATATGCCATACCAATCTCCCACCAGTCTCCCCCAAATATGGGATCAGGTAATAAAAACTGCAGTGTTTTTGGCTGTACTTATGACTCATTATAAATTTCTGTTTAGGGTTAGTTCCAGAAAAACTGTGTCCCTGTGGATAATTGTGGAAATGTTCACTTAGTGAAAAATAAAAACTTATCACATGTGTTTTCCTTTTTGTTCTGGGTGCCTAGCCTTTGAGTATTGTGCTTCCTATGCACTTTTCACAGACTCATGATCAAGTTTATTTTCTAAATGTCTATTTTTGCAGACCACTTATAATATATAAAATACTCTTAATTTTTTCTGGAACTAGAGATACCCACTTCTAATATTTTAATAAATAATTATAGTAGTTTTGTTTGAAAGTGTTTGTTTTAATGTAGCCCAATGTGTTTAAACTGTAGAAGTTTTTATAAGAAAGAATTTAATTTACCTGAGTATAGATGAGGCAATTATTTTGATGTGGTTTATTGCAATGTTCATTGGACTTCAGTTCTAGTTTCAACTGTATAGTTAATTCATTGTGGCACCCAAGGAAAGTTATTTAACTTCTTTTTACCTAAGTTTCCTACATTTTAAATTGTGGTAAAAAATCATATTCTTCCTTTATCATTTGTTTATATATGGATAAGAAAATGGCAGCACAGAACAAAGAGCCACAGAAAATTTGCAGCAGTGTGTGACAAAGATCAGCAACAAAAATTGAATAATCAAGATTGCTAACAAATTCAGGTCTCATGGTATCTCATGTAAAAGATATGCAAAAAATTACCTGTGTAAAATAAACATAATTCAACGTAGGTTAAGTGAGTTATCTGAAGCAGCAGTACCCACCCTCTGGGGCTGGGTGGTGGACAAGTCCTGTCCCACCTGTTATGAGCCCAGCAACAAGCAAAGCTCAACTGAGCTCTGCCTCCTGTCCTACCTCCAGAACCCCATCCACAATGGGGGAATGAGGCTCACCTGAGCTCCAGGTCCCTGCCGCCCCCAGGTCCTTCTTCCATGAAATAGGTTCATGGTGCCAAAAAGGTTGGGTACTTCTGAAAAATACCTTAAAATATATTAGATATGCAAAATGTAACAGTGGCCTCATTTTTTGTCTCTGCTTTGACTGTGTTTCAGAGTATTTTATCATTAAGTGCATTATGTTGCATTTGAAATTGCTGAATGATGAAAGAAGATTGTTTTATATATAAGAATCAACTCTAAAACACTAGTGAAAGAAAAGTCTTGAGATAAATGATAAGTAAATGCTAAGTAAATGCTAAACTAAATGTGATCAGTTTTCTTATGTACTAGTCTTTCTTTTACTTTAACTAGCAAAAATCTAAAACTAATAGAAAGCTAAAAATTAACCCCCAAATGAATAATCATTTTCAAAAATAAACTATATAATAAATTCAACATTGATACAATTGTGTTTAAAGTTTTTATCTGGTCTGATCAGTTTAACATCCACTAAAACATTAATTAGAGGACTAACTGACTTTTTGAAAAGTAAAACTTAATAATTTTGATTTGTAAAAGTAACATGAAGTTTTCTAGACATGAATGTTTTCTTTCAAATATTTTTAATACCTGTGAAACAGCCTAATTGATTTTATGCTTTTTGTTTAATCTTTCACGTATATGTTTACTTTGCTTCAGAAAAAGAATATAGTCTATTGGATAAGGGTCTGATTTATAATTACATATTCTTCATAAACAAGCCAACAGTATGCTGACTTACAGTATTCTTTACTCATTAGATATTGATATATTAATATAAGATCTATATATTCTGGCAAAATACATTATTACTCATGTCTTTGACTTGTGGGTATATTTATGAAGATATTATAAGTAGCATAAATTTGATGTATATTTTCAACATTTCCAAGATGATTATTATATATATTCGGTAGTAATTTATTTTTGGTTTAAATATTTATTTATATTCATAACAAAAATGATTGATTACTGAATATTTATATCAAAATGTCTTGGATACATATGTCATTTAACATAAATTGAAGTGAACTCTCTACCAATTAAAATGTAATGGACTAATGAAGAAAACAAAATGTTTGGGAATTTGACTATTATCTCTCACCCATGCCCCCCAAATGAGATAGTATCTTCTCTACTAATAGATAATAAAGTTTGGAAGCAATTAAAAATTCTGTAGATATTTTATTTTTTTGTGATTTATTTTTTAAACCACTCAATCAACACAGTACCCTATTACTCATGGGTGATTACCTATCATATCTAGAACTGAACTCTTCCTTGACATTTTTCTTCCTTTATAGCATCATTTATGGCATGAACTTGGGACATAGTATGTTTACAGAAACACAGCAATTGTACATCAGCACCTTAACAGTATTAAAGGACTTATATACAAGTCTACAGGCATTGTAGTGATGGTGCCTGCTGGGTTCCCCACCCACAGAGCCAATTGTCTGTGGTCTCTCCGCCTGGGAAGAGACGGCTCAGTCAAGTGAGTCAAGACTGGGGTGTCCATCTTTGCGCCTGCCCTCTAAGAGACAGTAGGTCTACGAGGACCCCTTGCGGCCAGTTCTTGCAGGAATCTGGGGCAAGAGTCCCAGGTTTGCCTATGTCCAGGTCTTACCAGTAGGCTAGTATAACAAATTCCATTAAAATTCTGTGTGCATACTTTAAAAATTATCAAAAAATGATTTCATTATATTGAATACTTTTCAAAAAATCTTGTTGACTTTTTAATAGAACTTTAAACATTACTTTTTGTTCATATCTATTCACTCCTCAAATATATTTAAATCACATTAATGTACTGTATGTTCTTATAATTCTTTTTCCCTATGTTAAATTTTTAAAAGACACGATTATTTCCCTTTGAAGCTAAGCATTTATTGGTAAAAGTGAAGCTTCTAAATATTGTAAAATCAATTTTCTGATCCTTAGAAAATTTTCCAGTATAGCACTTATGAGACTTGATTTTAAAAAACATCACAGATTATGTGTTCAATGAATTAAGAAAATAGAAATCAAAATATACATTCTGATGAACAAACTCAACTAACAATCACAAGAGAGACAGACTCATAGATGGAGACCAGATGAGAGCTGGTAGACGTGTGGCTTAGAGAATGGAGGGACTGAGCAAAAAAGAAGGACTCATGGATGTGGACAACGGTGTGATGATTGCTGGGGGTGGGGGTTATAAGGGGACTAAATGGTAATGGAAAAAAGTACAATAAAGATTAAACTTTAAAAATATATATATGCTCTGCTTAGAGTTGAACCTCAGATTCCTAGAAATGGGCAACTTTAATAGAAAAAATGATGGAAAACTTACACTTCTGAGAGAACTTGCTTATTTTTATTGTTTATTTTAATTATTTCAATTCCTTTGGCATTATCTTAGTTTTTGCTTTTCTAGGGAAGGTGGGAAATAAATAATCACATTTATATTAAGCTGCTCACACTTTAGAAGACTAATTGTCAGTTTACCTTTTAGAATGGAGACTGGTTATAGCAAAATAATGGGCTCTAACAGGCAAAAACCCTCGGCTGTATAGAAATAGGGGTACCTACAAATGGCCTTTTCCTTTCTTTATTCACAGGCAGTTTAACCCCTTGTCTCTATAAGTTTCCTGACCACACCCTGAGCCACGGCTTTCCGACCATGCACCAGCCCCTCCTGGCAGAGGACCCCACAGCTGCTGATTTCAAGCAGGAACTCAGGCGGAAAAGTAAATTGGTTGAAGAGCCCATAGACATGGATTCTCCAGAAATTCGAGAACTTGAAAAGTTTGCCAATGAATTTAAAGTGAGAAGAATCAAATTAGGTATGTGCTTTTTAAGAGCAATGTGCCACACAACTTGGTCTTCGGGTCCTGACTATAATACTGATCAATCTCTTTTACTCTGCTCAAAAGCCCAAGACAGTTCTCAGTCTACAGATCTCTACCGTGGATTTAAGTTCGTCCAAGTGTGACACTCCTACACAAACCTCTATTTCTTTCTAAACTTTTCATACCCTCAATACATAGATGTTCAAGTTAATGGCATTCATTCTCAACTTAACTACCTCAAAATTAGTTTCAAAGTGCCCCGTTTTCTCTGTATTTTCTTTGAATTTTTGAATAGATGATACATCCATATTATTTAAAGACATAAAAGAATATAAATAAAGTGTATTCCTTCTGCTTTGTCTTTCCTACTATTCAATGTTGTTAGTTTCTTGTGTAACCTTTTACAGATATTATAATATATAAGCAAATACATATATTTCTTCATGCAGATTTTTTTTAAAAAATAACTATGTTGAGGAGCTTTCCATATCCATTTTTAGAAACCTTTTTTTTAATGGATCTCTTATATTCCATTTTACATTTTATTTAACCAATCCCCTACTGATGATAAATTTATGTGGTCTCCAATATTATTTTGTTAAAATCAATATTACAATAATAAACTTCATAAATGTCATTTTGTACCTATGCAAATGTATGTGCAGGAAAACTGTTAAAAGCAAAATTGCTTCATCAGAGTGCACATACTTATAATTTTGATAGATGCCAAATATGTCCATGTACACATTGTACCAAATTTTGCTGCCATCAGAATGCCTCTTTTGCCATCAACCAGAAAGCAATATCCATTGAGGCAGGAGTTTTTTGCTGGTTGTTGATTTGTTTGTTTGTTTGTTTTTGTTTTCTCCTTAAGGACATCTCCTGTGCACTTAGAACAGTGACTGACAAATAGAATAAATAAATAGTTGTTGAGAAAAAATATGTGCTTAATCTTTTGTATCTTTGCAAATCAAACAGGTCAAAGTCATATCTCATGGTAGTTGCATATCCAATTTCTCGTCTGAGTGAAGATTCGAGTGTTGTGTTAGGTGTTGGGCAGTCACCTGTAATTTCATTTCTGTGGATTTTGTGTTCATAGCCTTTGCTCACTTTCTACTGAAAAGTGTTTCATCATAAAACAACTGCAACAACTAATCTTGATTTAAATTCATGAAGTAGTGAATTTTTTAATGGATTGAAAATTATAGTTCAAACTTCTGTACTTGTGGAATGAACCATAAGTTATTTGGTAATAAAATTTATTGATGAGTATCATATGCAACCACTTTATGAATACAGGTATATAGCCGTAGGCCCTAAATTAATGTGTAGTTGCTATATGCAATAAACATAGCAGTAAGCAATTTATAACATTCATTTTATGTTTGGTATTTATATTGTTGTGAATGTTTATAATTTGATATTGATGGTTCCTAGCAACTTGTACAGTAACAATGTCCAGGACAATCAATGAGCATCTTTGCCAGGAGATAGAAGCATTACCAAATGAGGTAATAAATGTGTTTGGATGTGTAAATAAAATGGTGGGTGATCAAAGTCTCATAATAAACATGGGAAACAAAGAAAGTTAAGGATAATTTTTAGTTTTACTTGGTACCCTTCAACAATATAGTTGATTTTTTCACTCTTACAGTTGAGATAAAAATATTTATGATATAGTACCATATATGTTATGCATTATATTAAATATACTATTGCCTTGAGCATATATCATGAGATATTTAATAATAATACCATAGAGTACAAGAATGTTTAAGTATCTGATGATACAGCTATACAATTTGACTAAATACTGTGAATGGCAGGAGTTCCCATATGAATTATTTTGACATGTAGAAAAAATAATTAACTAGAAGGAATATTTTTTTTAAATACTGGACAATTTTACAGTGAACCTTACAAAATAATTCTAAATTTCCAACAAATATAGGCTTAAAAGCAGTACTGAACAAAGAAAGATACACAGATTTATGCAATACTGGACCAAAATGAATGCTTCTTGAAAGCCGAAGCTAATGGTCTTTACTGTCCCTCCACAGGATACACCCAAACAAATGTTGGGGAGGCCTTGGCAGCTGTGCATGGCTCTGAATTCAGTCAAACAACTATCTGCCGATTTGAAAACCTGCAGCTCAGCTTCAAAAATGCATGCAAACTGAAAGCAATATTATCCAAATGGCTGGAGGAAGCGGAGCAAGTGGGAGGTACTGAAGCTGTGTCTCGGAAGGCTCTGTGATGGTTTAACCTAAAAATAGTGGCTTCTATTGGTGGGATTAACAATAAAGTGAGAGGTTTGAGGTTTAGTTTAGTTTTTCTTCTTTAAGATAAAAAAAAATAACTGTCTTATTTCATCACACTGAAAGGAAAGCTAATTCAAGCATAGGGATAAATTTACTGAGAAGGTAAATAGTGGAAGAATAAGTTGTATGAGGACAGCTTTCTAAGACAATGTGGCACAGGTGTGAAATGGTGAGATGAATTTTTAACACATTCAGATTTTCTTTCCTTTTGTTCTGTACTGTAGTGATTGTACATGCAATCATTTTTATAACCTTGTACTAGCCTAAACAGAGCATTTTCACACAGTAGTCTTCCAAGTGACTAGCATAAGCGATTGCCAAATGAGCAATTTAATGTGATAGAATTATCTACTCACACTAATATGTCAAGGCTGGATAAAGAGCAAGGTTTGAGAGTGTTTAGACCAAGAGAGGAAACAAAAGCAGAGTAGCGATATGATTTATACATAATTGTTTTTGAAAAGTTAATATTTCTATATTAACATTTTTTTAGATTATTTTATTGTTCAATTCCAGTTGTCTGCATTTCTATCTAGGGCTTGCAATATAAAATGGCATCAGTTGCAAAAAATTAAAAGAAAAATGTACAGTGATTTTATTTTGCATTGCTTTATAATGAACATTTCAAATCCAAATCCAGGTTTTGTTTTAACCCTACTGAGCTTCTGTAATTGTCCCTCTTTTTCCCATTACAGCTTTATACAGTGAAAAAGTGGGAGTCAATGAGAGGAAGAGGAAACGCAGAACAACTATAAGGTACGCTTTGGAGACAGTAAATGTTACTGGAGGAAGAAAAGGATATTTTACTAATAGAAATTGGTTTGTAGCTCAAATAGGTGCAACATAGCATACAAATGTAAGGTGAATATAGTCAACTGAATAAAAACAAGGTATGTGGAAAAAAGCATATTTTAATAACTTAATAGTGAAAAGCAGAGAGCTAGTAATTTTAAACAATTCTTGGAATAGTTCGTATTGTTAGATTCAAGAACACTTGTGCTCCACAAGTTTTGGATAAAGTAGAATCTGAACAATTACTTCTAAAAGTAGCGACTGTTTCTGTTGAAGTGTTAGATATAAGTCTTGCTCTGGCAATTTGGTATCTGTGTTATTAAAAATAACAAAACTAGTAATTAGTATTTTAGTTATTTTCAAGTCAAAGGCAACTTCTTGAAATTTAAACCAGAAAGATTGTTTGATCTTTTTGTAACGTCCATGAGGCTCACAGAGGAAATGCTAACATATAGGTTTTGTTTTGGTTGGTTGTTCACTGAACATTTCATCTATTGCATGGTAAACACCTTAAATGATTTCTGAGGAACTTGTAGAAATGCCTAGCAAAGTGTTCCTTCCTTCTCAGGAAGTCAGTGCCCTCTTGTGGTGAAAAGTGGGATAAACAAAGTCTGGGTTCCTCTCCTTTCTTCCTGTGACTCTGGTAATAAATGGTACCCTGAAAAAGACAAGCATCTAAAAGTATGACAAGTCATACATCTGTCTTTTTGAAGAGTTTTAAAAATGTTTTCAGAGTCTTTAAGTTTTGTCTTCATGTAAATATTTAGGAAATTCAACCTAACTTAATTCTGAACTGCCAAAAACTTAATATCACCCTCTCTACCCCCACCTGCCGCCCCAACCCCATCTCCCAGTATTGCTGCTAAAGGGGCTCTGGAGAGACACTTTGGAGAGCAGAGTAAGCCCTCCTCTCAAGAGATCATGCGGATGGCAGAAGAACTGAATCTCGAGAAAGAAGTAGTAAGAGTTTGGTTTTGCAACCGAAGGCAGAGAGAAAAACGGGTGAAAACAAGTTTGAATCAGAGCTTATTTACGATTCCCAAGGAAAATCTTGACTGCAGATAAAATTTCCTATTGTGTAATTGCAAGTTTTTCTACTGGTTATTCCTCTCTGTTCTCCAACAAACATGGAAATTAGTTGTTTGGTTGGCTTCAAAAATCATTTTACATCAATAACTTTTGCAGAAGCTTTTCTTTTCTACATTAAAAAATTCAATTTAAATTATTTTGATGAATTATTTTCTTTGAAATAATTCTCCAAAGCTGCATTGTACATTTAAACTAAAAGATACTAATAGTAATAAAACAATAATCTTTCCCTGATTGGTGTGGCTCAGTGACCAGAGAAAATCCAATTAGATAATTCCTTAACCAATGTCTTGCTTACCATCAGCTTTAATAGTTTGTTTGAACTCCAGTTTTACACTAAGAGCCAGAGGTGCCTTATCACATTTAGGAATAAATCTTAACCAGAAGTGACACCTCTGAAGCTAATACAGTTAGGGCATAGTGCCCAAAGAAATGTTTCAATAGAGATTTGCAGAAACATTAATTTATGACCTTTTATTCTTCCTAGGCATTCTTTTCTTGATGTTTAGCTATAGAAATATGCTTTTTTAATGGATCCTTAAGCCACAAATGGCTCTTCTGTAAACTGTGAGGGTACAGGGAAGATGTGTGCTTGTTTGCTGTTTTTTTCCAGTGCCTTGGAAAGCATTTGCTTATAGCAGGCATGAAATCTTTAATTTAATTGATTAATGATTTGTTCATCATTAAATGAAGGAAGGAGTGTACTGTTAATAATGCCTACAAACTTGAAGAGTGACTGACTAAATTTAACAATGTAATTTATTTTTAAAATCTCATAACCACAAAATTATCTGGGGTCCTATCAAAAAAGACTATCATTTTTTGTTTAATTAGAATATGATTTATTATTAATAAAGATTGATATATTATGCTTTTGAATTCAGGGAATTGTAGCTCAAGAAATATTTAATTTAGAAGAATGTACTTCCTTGAAACTTTCAAGTAGAAGCAAACTGTAATGTGATATTAATATCATATAGTGACATATTTTGCATTTTGAGTGTGAACCTGCTGGCAAAGTTTATCTAACTGATTTTATATAACGATAATGGGAATAATTATATCAAATTTTATGATTGATTTGGAATGCTTACTCAATAAATTATACTGTCCAGTCTCTTGCTTTTTGTAATATTGACAAAGACCAAGTATCACACAGGTTATAGTCTATGTAGATCACACATGTCTGTGCACCTACGATCAGCATCAATTAGATGACTAGAAACTTTGGTGTATTAGCAAGAACAAAGATTTTCGGTGGCCTGATCATTTATGCTTCAGTACAGGAGGTTTTAAGGCAATAAACATATAAAGGCTTTTCTTATTCAAGAGCAAATTTCAAATTATTCAGATACGTAGATGTCTAAATTCTGTCTCTGGATAGATCCCCCACTGAAAACATAAAGTGGTAAAGGGATTCTTTAATTTGCAAAAGGCAGTGTGGGATGCACATATACACATGCACCCATAAAAATACACATATTATGCATAGCTTTGAAACTTGAAAACAGAAGCAAAATGTAATGCAATATAAATCTAGGATAGTGGCTTTTTGCACTTTCAATATAAATCTGCTGGAAATGTTTAATCTGACTTCACATACAAACACAAGCATGTACAAAGGCTTAGATAATCATCACATATGTATGTTTCCTTCATTTCATATTATCAGATTCACCAATAAGGTCATTCTTTTCAAGTTTAGATCCAACTAGCATTGGGAACCAATTTCTGTCCCTAAAAGGAATTATTCTAAATCAATACTTAATATTAAAACAGCAATTATTTAGTCACGAGTTAGTTGTAAATGCACTGATACTTTACTATTAACTCATTTGTGTTATTAAGTTTTGAGATCAAATTTTCTAACTATATTATAGCCCTGGCTGGCATAGCTCAGTGGATTGAGCTCGGGCTGGGAACCAAAGTGTCCCAGGTTTGATTCCCAGCCAGGGTACATTCCTGGGTTGCAGGCCATAACCCCCAGCAACCGCACATTGATGTTTCTCTCTCTCTCTCTCTCTATCTCCCTCCCTTCCCTCTCTAAAAGTAAATAAATAAAATGTTAAAAAAATTTTCTAACAATATTATCTTAACTAGATACTGATCTTTTTTAAAAAATATAAAATGGTTTAATGATATTTAGAATCCTAAACACCAATGACAAATCTGTAACTTCCTGTGCAGTACCTATGTGTTCATTTCTTTCAAGAATAAATGCCAAAAGCTGACTTCAGCCATACAGCGCTTCGATCTGCTGTTTTTGTGAGCTCTTATGTATAAATTTTCAAAAATTCGGTAGAGTAGGGCATTAAAATGGAAAGACCTATTTGTCGCTTATGCTGATTGATACATTCAGCTTTACCTGGTAGTAGTTGACAAACTCAGAATTTACTTTTCCATCTCTAACGGTGGAAGAATTTGCATAGTTAAGTATTTTCAGTGATTGGGGATAGGAGGAAGTTGTTCAGGCTTTCAAGTTCTTGGGAAGGTGGTGGCGGTGGGGAAAGTGTGTGTGGTGTTCCAGCAGTAGGGTACCTGGAATTGGACTTCACAATCCTCAGGTGTCCTCTAAGGCAAATTTGACCCAATTGGCTCTTGAAGGAATTAAAGTTAGAAGTAGAGATTAAATCCCTTTTTGAGACTCAGCTTCTACAGAAAGGAAATTGGAAAGCTGTTTTCTTATTGCTACAAGCATGTATTCATGCAGAGTAATGGCATCATAGGAGAAGTCCTCATAGATCTTTTTTCAGACCTGAACACATACTATTTTACTGGGGAGAGTCTGAAATAGGATTATGTATTTAAATAGGCCCACAGGGATCAGGCTAGAAATGTGGCTTCTGGGGTGGTAAGGAATGTGCATATGGAGAAGGTGAGAATGCAGGCTTCTCCTAAAAGCATTCAAATGCAAATAATAAAATACACGTCATTGCATATCAAATAAGGTGAAGCCAGCTGGCTGCCAGATTCCCCTTTTAACCTATAGCGTCACAATCTTGAGCCCCTTGCCACCAGGCCTGGCCATAACCAGGTACTCCCCTCAGGGCAGTTCTACACATGATTATCTGACAGATGGTCATTTTATGTTTTCTAAGATTAGGTGCTATCATTAGTATTGATACTTTTGTACCATATTTCTACTTCTTTGATACTGTGAAATCTCCACCAGGTAACCGAATGCAACACTGGGCTGCTTCATTTTCAGTAACAGAAACTGCTACACTGTTCTGCTACTGTTAACCTGCTGTCTGAACAGAGTTGTTAAAAGAAACTCTTCTGCCAAAGATGGGAGGGAAGTTAGGGAACATTTTTTTTAAAGTTCAGTATTTTCATCAACATCAACGTGTAAAAATCCTTGTTTCCTAATCTTTAGGGACCAAAGAAAGTTTTATTTTTAGCGAAGGATATTATAACATTACAAAATTGTAGTGATTGTGAAAAGTGCCACTGAACACTTCATAAATGTAGTCAAATCAGAATGAGTCTACTTTCTTCTTTGGGTTCCCAAAGTCTTCTGTGGCATCGATGTTTGACTGAAATGGAATCACTAAAACTTGCCTGTTTAAAAAATATATTTTAAAATGTTTATCCCCTAAATATTTATAGGAAAGGAATTATAAGATCAAATTTCTTCTGAAACAACCTAATTCTTAGGCTCATTCCATTCACAACTGCCAATTATTATTAATTTTTTTTAGCGTAATGGCTTTTTATAACATATATTTAGAAATGTGGATTTTTTTTTAGGTTTTATTGATTGGTTTGGGGAAGGGAGGAAGAGAGGGAGAGAAACATCAATGTGAGACAGAAACCTGGATCAGCTAGCTGCCTCTCTCGAACGCACCTCCACTGGGGATAGAACCTGTAACCCAGGCCATGTGCATCAGGAATTAAACTGGCCTTTCTCTTTGTGAGACAGCGCCCAACCAACTGAGCCACACTGGTCAAGATCCACTGCTAATTCTTAGAAAGACAATTTTTTTGTTACAATATAAGTTGTAGAGTTATCTAATTTAATTTTTAAAAATCACCAGATACACATAAAAATTTTAACTTAGCAGAAGCCAAAATATAGTAAAAGAGATATATAAAAGCATAATAGCAATAAATCTTTATTGAGATATTTTTAACAAAATAATTTTTAAAAGCAAAAGCTCCCACATGTAAACTAGAAGGTAAATAAAGTTAGTTGGCATTACTATGTACATCCAAGAATCAAAAGAGTTCTGGGTAATTCTATAAATCTGGTAAGATCTTTTGACCAATTAATGTGCAGGGTAACGATATTTAATACTATATAATGAAACCATATCTTTGAACATTACAAAATGGATTATGAACTATATTGTTTAGCTTTTCATTCTTTTCCCCAATCCGTATGACACATGTATGCTAGTTCTGAAATGTATTCATATCATCAGTATTAATCCAAAATGTCCATCATCTCAAATTAATCAGGTTACGTCTACATAATCTCCTCCAGGGTTTTTATGGTGGAATGTGCTAGAATCCATCTATTACAACATCATTTTTCAAAGCTAAACTAATTCTACATTCTATCTCTATACTCTGCTACTTCATTTCTTCTCACTTTCAATATATACATTAAATACCAAAGCAATTTTACCTTTAAAAATACTGCTATGACATTAACAAACATTTAGGGAATAATTTCTTACAAAGGTTTAGTTTATTGAGCATGAAAAAAAGCTAATGTTTATTTTAGAATTTAGCTAGAGTACTGCCATAGCACTGTTATTTATTTGAAAATGATGGCTTCAATTTAGAGGGTTCAATGTACCTATTAATAAAGTTCAAAATTAAGCAGAGATTAAATAATAATTCACATTGAAAAAATCTTACTCCTTTGGAAGACCAACATACATCACTTTATTACTACAAAATATTACTAATTCAGAATCCATTTTTGCTAATATATTCAATTCACTTTTATAAGCTATAAAGACAGCCAGGAAAATTTTTGTTAAGAGGCCCAATTTTAATTTAAAATGTAATTCTTTTCTGTCAGTTACAGTAATTTAAAGATGTGCACAATATGTTTGTGCTATTTAAGGCAGGTGCCAAGCACATTTTCAAAGGTAATACACTTATCAACTAGAATGTCCTCCAAAGAGGAAAAGACAGAAAACAAAAGCTCAGGAACAGTTTTTGTTTAAGACAGATGTTTAAATAGCACTCTTCTTTCAGATCATTTAAAACTAATTTGGCAACCAAATCACCTATGGTCACATATCACTTATAAAGGACAAGCAACAGATACAGAATTAATGATAATACTTTTAATATTTTTACAGGAAGCTTTAAGTTGATGCTTAATGGCATTTAACAAGATTTTTGTCTTCAGTGTAAAAAGATTTAGAACATAAACTACACTAAGTAATGAATATAATTTCTCTATGCCATGCAGAGAAGTTGTCAACCTTTTATACATCATCACTCCTAAACAGTTCTAATTAAAACACAAAGAGTTCCCATTTTGCACCATTATCATTCTTTGGCAAAAGAGTCAAACAGCCATGGGTTAGGAAACAACTGTTTACTCACGGTCTTCATTTTTGCAAAATAAATATGTCTTGTAAGGAGAAAATGGCAATATGCCTGGTTTATAATTATAACTAAATAATTATAAATATGCAAAATATTACAGCTTTTTTGACTAATCTACTCCTAAAGCTTTGAGTTGTCGTTCAATCTCTTCATCGGAGATTGTAGCCTTTGAAGTAGAGGCAGATGGTAAGCTTCGCGCAGCGGATGGAGCTTTGGCCATCTATATTAAAGAGAGGAAAAGAGAAAAAAAAGTGTGTGTCATTAAACATTTGGCCTAGGACACAAAGGATGTGCTACAAAGAGGTTTAATTTACTTTTCAGATATAAAAATATGCATCTAATAGTAAAGGACAACTTAATACATTTAAGTGACAAAAGTGGTAGAAACTACTTCCAACTAAGAAGACATTCATACCTTTCCAGAGATTTCAATTCCGATTTCATCAAGAACTTGATTCACAATATCTTGGCTTTCTTCTTCATCATCAGAGGCATCAAAGATGTCATCCAGCGTGTCATTGACTTGGGAGAATGGGGAGGAAAATAGCAGTTACTTTCAAAAATATTTCAGGGATTTCAGGCTGTATTTACATTTTTAGAAGGCAGCCCAACTATATACTATACTATACTATTATATTATAGCAAACTTAGGTGAACTAACAAATTACAAAAGTCATTTTCAAATGTCAAAACAGTTCAATTTTTAAGGCACTATAAACCTGGAATAACACTTGTTTCAACACAAATTATCCTTAAATGAAACAAGTCTACTCTGATTTTTTTAAATTATATCTTTAATAAACAAGAACTGTATGATAGCCACAGCTATAGGATTAAAGTTTAAATATGATTCCACAAATTAAACCCATTCAGCTGGTAGCTGTTAAACCTGTGGAAGAATATGTTAAGAATCCAATATCTTATAAGTATCTACGAGACAATTTATTCTTTTTATACCTATAATTATATTTTCAACTTTTTAAAATTTTCACTTAAGATGTATGTAAAATATTCTAACAAAGTTTAAGATTCAATATTGTATTGAACTTGTCCAAAACCCAGCCCTGCAATGATTATTACTGCCATACCCTTTCCCCTGCCTCCCTCACCTTCCTAAATATTACGGAAAGTCTTCTGCATAGAAGGCATCCTGTCAGGAGCTGTGGGGAAGGAATTGCTGAAGGCCTGGGAATATGTTTCATTTATCTTCAACACTAAGTGTGGTACAGATACAACTGACAGACGGAGAAAAATGAAGATTTGGGGTAGTGTACACTTAAATAGAAAAGAAAAAAAAAGAGACAATAGATTGTGATTAACAGAAAAATAAATGATTATAAAAAGGGAAGAGATTATCTCCAGCTGGGAGGAAGTAATGTGGAGTGGTCCTTGAAGGACGGAAAGGATATGACCAAAGAGCACAGAGGGAACACCGTGAAAAAAGACACGGCTGAAGACAACAGGGATGCATACAAGGAAAAGTAAGTTCTTCTACTGGGGTATAATTTAAGGTGCATGAATGGAAAAAGGTTGTGAGGGAAATAATTAACCACCTGGCCTATGATCGGTCTCCTGATCACTGGGGGATGCTCCCAAAGGAGAGGAGACAGGTAGCCTTGTGAGATCTCCTCGTAAGCCTGCTGCTGATTGATAAACAGAAGCATTTTTCTAGTGAAGAGAGTTCTTGTTTATGGAATGCTCTTAGCCGGATTCTGCTTTTAGCAGAATCTTTTAGTCACAAAGATTTTTCAAAGACTTTTCCCCCTAAAACTTGAATGTAAACAAGTTTTAGAGCAACACTGCATAATATAAACTCTAAGTTTAAAAAGATGTCCATTTAAACTTAAAATTTATTTGTGGATGAAAATACTAATGCTAACATACATTATTTGGTTATAGAAAAAACAAATAACCACCAATAACTACTATTACTTCAGAATCATTTGCAAAGTGGTAACATACAAGTAAGAATTGTGATAAGTATGAGTTTTATGTGTGAGCTTATTAATTCTCTTCACTATAGGTTAATGGATAAGTTAATTCCTCTGATAAGATCTGCTCACACCTGTGCCATCATTGGAAACCAAATAAACATGTTAGATACTGTGATCATTATATAAATGACAATTCTCAGTCACTAAAAATGCACTAAAGATGTTTCAAAAATTTCATTTTTCAAAGTAAAGATTCAAGGTGAAAACTAAAGAATTTTTTATAAAAATACAGTATTATTAAATTCTAAAAGCAAAATAGATAACATGAAATAGAATACTAGAGCAATGGTAGTTTAGAAACCTTGGTAATTTAATCAGATACCATTTATGCACTAAATGCTATAAAATTAAAATGCTACTAGCAGCACTAAACTAGCATATCCCTACATTGTTGTAAGATGATTAGAAAATATCTTTATAAAACAATCATGCCAATTTTGACTATCATGTAAGTAATAACTGAATGCTGACCAGGATGCTATAAGGGGACATTCATCACTGATGAAACAGGGCCTGGTATAGTCTTTCTGAGAAGAATCTGGTAGTGTGAAGCAAAACCTTAATTAAGTTAGTGCTCCAAGGAGATTTAAGACATTTAGGCAAAGATAAAATAGAAACATTTATGAAAAGACTATCGAATACATTAAACATTTTAAAACAATCTTACTGACCACTTTAGGAATGATTTAGTAAATTAGGTTTGATGTTATTTGATGTTGATGTTATACAATATTGAAGCCATTTTTTTAAAAAAGGCTTCAGAGAAGATTTAAGGTCATGAGCACATGCTCATGTTATACTATTATGTTCTTTAAAAGGTGGATATGGTTCAAAATAAAACATGTAATATGACCTAACTATAGTAAGATATGGAAAAATATAGGAAAAAAACACATTAACAGTAACGGTGTCTGAGTCGTGTGAAGATAGGTTTAAAATACACTTTATATCTCTGTAGTCTCCATATTTCTACACAACATGCAATTAGTTTATATTCAAAAAAGAAAAGAAAGAAAGAAAAGAAAACTAAGTATTAAATAATTTTGGGAGGAAAAAAGAATGAAAGAGCTCCATTATCTCTACCTCTAATACCCATAGTATGAAAGAATCAATGCAGTTCTGGAATTACCCAGTTTATACCAGAAACTTATTTTATTCACAAGATGATTTTGGTCCACTAATCAATATAGTAGAACAGCTGGGGACAGTATGGCATAGAAATATGGCATAACATATTTTATATTTTTTTCTCCAGTTAAACATTAATAGAATTTTAAGCCATATACATTGCCAATTTCAAAATACAAGAGTTATAATACAAGTTGATTATTTAGAAGGGTACTATATTATTTCTTTTTTCAATATTTGTGCTTTCATGGATGGTAATATGAGGTTGCTAGTAAATAAACTTTAGCTATTTCAAGCAGGAGAAAACTATAAATTTCATTACAAATTATTAAACTTACTCATTTCTTCCGTCATTTCCATCTTCATGTTTTCCTTCTGGAAATTCTGCATTGTTTGTAATGTCTTTTGTGGATCCATCTTCTTGTTAACTGCCTGCATTGTCTTTAAAATATGAAAATATCTAAGTGAGCTACACAATTATGAAAATTTTACTATGGATAACTCCTAAGAGAACGCATCAAATAGACACAGGCTCTGAAAAAAATATACATTCTTCCATACTTAAACATAAGACTCTTAAGTATTCTAGGAAAAAAGTACCATTTGGAAACCATCTGCTTAACATCTGTATAATAAATACTAGTGTGAAAAAACCGTATCTCAACTGTAGGCAAAAAATTACATAATAAAAAAACTGTGTCAAGGCCCTGGCTGGCATAGCTCAGTGGATTGAGCGCGGGCTGGGAACCAAAGTGTCCCAGGTTCGATTCCCAGCCAGGGGGGTTATGGGTTGCAGGCCATAACCCCCAGCAGCCGCACATTGATGTGTGTGTCTCTCTCTCTCTCTCTCTCCCTCCCTTCCCTCTCTAAAAATAAATAAATAAAATCTTAAAAAAAAAAAACAAAAAAACTGTGTCAATCAAATCCACTGCTATGCAGATGGGAAAGCTCCATTTGCCTATTATATGGTAAGTAGATAATATCTAAATTAAAAATAATCTTAATTTGATTTTTACAAAATTTAAAAAAATATTTTATTTTTTATGCTATTACAGTTGTCCCACTTTTCCCCCCTTTGCCCCCCTCTACCCAGCCTGCCTCCTGGTTCCATAATCAGTCATTAATTTAATATCAAAACTAAAAAGGAAACACTAGCATATATATTTAATCCATTAACACATTTTAAACCATGGTTTAAAGAAAAAAACAAAACATTGAGTTTCGTAAAAAATGTGAAAAGAATTTTTTTACATTTTATGTTCATAACCCATTTATCAAAAGAGACGAATGCCATCCTGTAGACAAAATGTCTTATATATATATAAAATATATATTATGTATGTGTATTATACAGTTAGTTTAGTATTAAAAGACACTATACAATATAAAAATACTAGTTTCAAAATGTTAAGCATACAGTATTTTCTCAATTTGTGTGCAATGTTGCAGCCCAAGTAATCTTTAAGTAGGACTCTACGTTCCCCATCCCCTGCCAGCCGCCAGTCCACACATACCTAGTAACTCTGCAATGGCTTCCCACTGCTCTTAGTATTAAAAGCTAAATTTCATAATTGACCTCTGAGAGCAAATATCATTTGAACTCTGTTTAATAAGCCAATCTCATTTTGCACCACTACCCTCTAGTCACACTGATCTTTTATTTCCTAAATATGCCATGCTCTCTCCCAGCACCGGACTTTTGCGTTTGCTCTCCCTCACCTGCAATGCTCCCCCATCTGCTTTTACTATCAACACTTCAGACTTCAGGTCATATGAGGGGGGATCCCCCCAAAAAACAAAATTATCTTGGAGAACAAGCCCCATGTAGTATGGGCTTCCTCCAGTAGGTGAGTGTACTAGGAGCCCAATTTTTATCAGTGTATCAGCTCGCATTGTTGTGAGAGGCTGCATTTGGCTTCAATGAATTTTTTTTTTTAAGACTCTTTCAATGCATTTGCCCATTTCATGATGGTGATTTACAACCACACCTGCCCACACTGTGTGGAGTGTTCAGTTTTTGGCCAAAAAAGGCACCATCCCCATGCCCTCCCCTCTGTATTCACTCAATCTTGCCCCAATTGACTTTTTTTTTGTTTGTTTCCCTGGATGAAAAAAGTCCTTAAAGGGAAATATTTTGCTGATGTGGAAGAAGTGAAACAAATACAGCAGAAGCACTAAAAGACATCAAAATGGACGAATTCAAACACTGTTTTGAGCAGTGGGAAAAAACATCTCAATAGATATATTGCAACAAATGGAGAGTATTTTGAAGGTGACTGAAGTTTAAACATGTAAGAATAAATACACAATTTTTTAATAAATTGTACATTTCTTTGGGTCCCCTTCATAATATCACTTTCTTAAAGAAGTAGTTCCTGATACCCAGATTAGAATGCATACCCCTGGTTAAATCCTACTCGGTATACATGAAATTTTATACTTACTGGTGTATATTATAATACTTGACTCGCAATTGACATTATTGTTGTAAATAATACTAGTAATAATAATTATAAGTGCTTTATAATGATAATAACAAATAATATATAATATAAACATGGTAATATTTATACTACTGCTACTGATGATGATGATGATAATTATAATGAGTGCTTAGTGCTCATTTGTGGACGTGCACAGAACACCAAAAGTTTTAGTCACCCAGCATGTACCTTTTCAGCCGAGGTCAAACAAGATAACACCCTGCCTTCTTGTTTCAGTTTTCATACTGTAAACAAGTATACTTTTACCCGTTTATATATTGCCAATTTCTTGTGCCTTTATTAGTGATTTTGCTGTTTAAAATGGTCCCCAAGCATAGTACTAAAGTGTCACTTTTTGTTCCTAAGTACACAACAAGGCTGTGATGTGCTTATGGAGAAAATATATTGTAAGAAGAGCTTTGTTCAAGCATGAGTTAGAGTGCTGTTGCCATGAGTTCAATGTTAATAAAACAACAATTAAATATGGCTCCTTTCACCAGAAACACACAAAAAACAGATGTAGGTATACATTGGTTGACAAAAATGTTTTAACCAAAGGCTCACCAGGAACCTAACCCTGTATTTTCCTTCAGAGCAATGGCTCGGCATTCACTAATTCCCAACTTTGTTATTAACTATTGCAAAAAATGAGAATCAACTATATATACCATTTTCCTAATAAGAATCTCATACTTTCTCTCCTCTGTGGCTTTCTTCCCTTTGCTCTTCATACAAATATTCACCCTTCCTTATATTTAACACCTACTGATACTTTTAAGACCGAGGTCTTCTGCAGTCATTCAGATCATTAATTCTATTCAAAGACCTGTGTGGTTCACTGAAGCTTAGCACAGACTGATGTACAGTGGGTAGTTTCCTTTTCAAACATACCTTAATACCACCTCTCAATGAACTGTAATTTCTGAGAGGAGAGTCTTCATCTTTGTTCCTCACAGCACTTCATATGCATTAAGTAGCTCATTATTTATTTTAAAAAATCAAAAGGCTCAGAGTCCTTTAAAGTCTAGAGTAAAAACATCTTTAATATAAAGACTGTAAGTTAAAACATAAATCCCTATTAAAATTAATTGATAAATCTTTGTAACAGTATTCATGTGTCCCTCTCACACATTTATGAAAATGAGTCAAGAGGAAATTACTACTCCAAAGTAATCACAACTTATAGCTTAATGAAATAAGAAGCCCACAAATCTCTGACAATTTAAGAGAAAAAGGAAATAGCGTTTTAAGTCAATTTGAAAAATTTAGAAGCTTCATGTAGCCATGGAACAATGGAAATGTCCTAAAACAAAATTTTTTTTAATGAAAACAAATCAATAAAAACCTAGAAGTGGTTATCTGGATTATCTAATATTATAACTCAATTTGCCAAAAAAATCACACAGATTCTATACTACATATATATCAGGAGGTGCTTTTAAAATTGACTTGAATGTTTATATTTAAACATCTTAGATTAAACTCTTAAGTCTATGGATATAAAGGCTTCCACTGACCTTTGCTGTAGTAGACATTGCACCTGCCATCTTCATCTGGGAGTTCATCACTTTAGTTTGTGTGGACATAGAAGTGACTTTAGAACTCACAGCAAAAGTCCTTGTTTTCTGTTTCCGTAGTTGTACAAGCTGTTTGGCTAAAACTCTGCAAGCTTCTTTATTACCAATTTTGGCCATCTTCTTAATTTCCAATTCCTGAGACAGGAAATAAAAAGGGGAATAAAATCACTGAGGGGGAGACTTCAAGATTTATTTCAAAAGAATAGATCAAATATACATGGAGTAAGTCAGAATAGGTTTGCAGTTGTTCATATGGAAAGTACAATAATTAATAATAATACAAGAATAAAATGTTTCATGTACTCACAACTGTATACCTACCTTTGCTCACCCCTGTATAGTACAGCCTTTCTCCCTGATTGTGAAATGAACCAGAACAGAGAAAGAGAGTCATCTGAGAGGGCAATTGATTCCACATGATTTCATGGGAAAGAGAGAAACCAGTACCTTCATCCACAAGTACAAAGCTGTTCTATGAAATAGTCCTTACACAGAGCCCACAAGAAAATTAAAAAACACTCAACCCAAAGTATGTAGGAAAAAATAAATAAATAAATAAACAAAGAGTTGGTGGGGCATAGAAAAAGAAATAAATAAATAAAGAGTTGGTGGGACATAGCAAAAAACAAGAGCAGAGTGGTAGATTTAAAGCTAATAATATAAACATAAAGTGAAAAGGCTTGTCTAATATCTCATTAAAAGGCGGATTATCAGATTAGATAAAAACCCAACTATATGCTATCTCAAGAAACCAACTTTAATTTAAAAAAGCAGCTAAGTAAAAGAACAGTAAAATATATTTTATATAAATACTTATTAAAATCTGGAAATCTGGAGTGGCTACATTAACATCAGATAAAACAAATCTTGAGAATAAGGAATATTACCAGAAATAAAAAGGGGCATTTCATAATAACAGAATCAATACATAAAGATGTCCAAACAACCTAGAGGTCCACACACCTAATAACAATGCTTAAAAATATATGAAGTGCAGCAGAAAGAACTGAAAGTAGACAAATTATACAATTAGCATGAGGGATTTCAACAACTCCTCTCAAGTATATTGCTGTAACTGTTAGAACGAACGGATAGAAAATCTGTAATGACACAGATTTACAAAAAACACTATTACCAACTTGATCTAACCAACATTTATAGAAAACTCCTTCAACAACAGAAGAATACTCATTTACAAGCATGTACTGAAAAAAATTCACCAAAATACACCATATTCTCCTTCAGACAATAAGAGACAATAAATTTAAGAGGGGTGAAAAGGGCCAAAGTACATTCTCTAATCACATTACACTAGAATCAGTAAGGAAAATATGAAAGGAAAATCACAAATGAGCAGAAATTAACATGTTTCTAAATAAGTCATAGATTAAAGAAAAAAATCCCAGGGGAAATAAAACAATATTTTGAACATAATAAAATGAAAATGCCACATATCAAAATGCATGGGTTAATAGAATTCTTAAAGAAAAATTTATAGCATTAAAAATCATATTAAAAAAGGTGAAGGTATTAAGAAGTACTAATTGTAGTTACAAAATAGTCACAAGGATGTAAAGTACAGCACAGGAAATATGGTTAATAATACTGCAATAGCTATATGTGGTGCCAAGTGTACACTAAAATTATCACTCAGTAAGTTATCTAAGTGTCTAGCCTCTATGCTTTACATGTGAAACTAATATAATGTTGAATTTCAACTGTAATTCAAAAATTTAAAAAAATGAATTAAGCAAAATAATAGTAAAGGAAAAAAGGTTATATTAAAATATGTCAAAAGCTTCAACATTGAAAAGTGAAAAAAGGAAAATAGAACACAAAGTAAACAAAAGAAAAGAAACAATATAAACATAAACAAAATCCAGAAACTAGAAAAAAATGCAGAAAATTAATGAAACCCAAAGCAAGGTTTTTGTTTGTTCTTTTTGCAAAAATTGATCAAACTGATGTACCATTAGCCAGACAGATGAGGGATAACAACTAAGACTGACAGAAAGAACAAGCAAATTACAAATTTTGCATTGGGAATGCAACATGGGGCATCACTTCATATCCTAAGGATGTCGAAAGACAGTAAGAATATTATGAACAACAGTAGCTCATCACATTGTAAAATTTACAAGTGGACCAATTACTTGAGAGACACAAACTACCAAAGTTCAGTCAAAAAGACATATAACTTGATCTATAGCTTTTTTTTCAATGAGCTTGCAGTTTAAAACCAACCTACAAACAAAATTTCACTCCCAATGTGTTTGCTGATGAATCCTACCAAATATTTAAAGAATACACAAACCCTTCTAGTAAAGGAGTAAGGGACACCTGCCAACTCCTGCTTTAAGATTAGCATTACTCTGATGTCAAAACTAAATAAAAACACTACACAAAAAATACAACCACAAATAAGTATGTTTCATGAATACACGTGCAAGTATTCTTGACAAAATTTTGGCAAATTGAAGCTAATGTTATTTTTTAAAAAATACATTATTACCAATAACATTTATTCCAAGAGCAGAAGCTTGATTCAACTTAGGAAAATTGATCAAAGTAATTCACTACATCAATACACCAAAGAAAAACTACATGATAATTATCTCAATAGATGCAAAAAAGTAAAAAAAAAAAAAATTGACAAAATTCATTCCTGATAAAAAGGCTCAGCAAACTAGATAGAATGGAACTTCCCTTCCTCAACCTGAGAAAGAACATCCACAAAACTCCTATAGTTTTAATGTCATACTTTATGGTAAAAAACTGAATGTATCCCTCTAAGTAAAATATGAGGATATCTGCTACAACCACTTCTATTTAACACTGAAAGTTTTGGCCAGTGTAATAAGGTATGAAAAAAAGGCATCAAGATTGGAACAAAAGATGAAAGGTTTAATTTATTCATGGATGACATAATCGTCAATGTAGAAATCTAACAGAATCTACAAAAAGGCTACTACCAATAAGTAAGTTCAGGAAGGCTACAGGATTTCAGATCAATACACAAAACAATTAATGTATTTCTTTCTACATACCAGCAATTAAAAGCAGCAACTGATTTTGTTTCAAAAATATCTAGCATCAAAAATATGAATAGTTAGGGATAAACCTGACAAAAAAAGTATAGAGCCTATATGATTATTAAGTACAAACACTCCTGAGAAAATTTAAAAATCTAAATAAATGGAAAGATACACCATGTTCATGGGTTATAAGACTTAATATTGGCCCTGGCTGGTGTGGTTCAGTGGACTGAGTGCCAGGCTGTGAATCAAAGGGTCACTGGTTCAATTCCCAGTCTGGGCATATGCCTGGGTTGCAGGCCAGGTCCCCATTTGGGGGTGCACAAGAGGCAACCACACACTGATGTTTCTCTCCCTCCCTTTCTCCCTTCCTTCCCCTCTCTAAAAATAAATAAATAAAACATTTTTTTTAAAGACTTACTATAAAGCTGTACTAATAAAAAATGTGACACTGGCTTAATAATAGTCATATAGATCAATGGACTAGCACAGAGCCCAGGATGAAGCCCACATGCATTTGGATAACTGATATTCTATAAAGATGACAAGGTATTTGAAAAGGGAAGGATGTCAGCAACAAATGTTGGAACAACTGAATTTTCATATGCAGAAGTGAACCTCTACTCTCACCTGACAACATAGTGATTTAATTCAATACGGTTCACAGTTCTAAATGTAAGAACTACACTATAATACTCCCAGAGGGAAACATAAGAGAAAATACTAGTGACGTTGGGTTAGGCAAAGATTTCTTAAACAGGGCACTAAAAGTACTAATCATAGAATAATAATAAATTGTACTTGATAAAAATAAAACTCTCTGCTCCTCAAAAGATACCATTAGGTAAATATAAGGCAAGGACAAGAACTGGGGAGAGTATCTGGAAAATATATATTTAATAAAGCATTTGTATCCAGGTAGAGAAGTAATTCTTACAACTAAATTAGAAAACAACTTGAAAACAATTGGTAAAATTTTTCAGGGGACCCTTTGGCAAAGAAGATATGTAAAAGGCAAACAGGCACATGAAAAGGTGCTGAACATCAATAGCGATTAGGAAAATGCAATTTAAAATGACAACCTACTACACACCACTAGAGTGGTTAAAAGGAAAAAAAGACTGTTAACTCAACTCTTGGCCAGGGATATGAAACAACTTTACTTTCTCACATAGCTGATGGGAACAGAAGACATTACAGCCACTTGCAAAGCTGTTGAGCATTCTTATACAATTAAATATGTACACATTTACTCTATGATCCAGCAATCCCATTCCTAGGAATATACCCAAGAAAAATGAAAACATATGTTCACACAAAGACTTCAACTGAATATTTATAGGAACATTATTCAAAATAGCCACACTCCGGATATAACCCAAATGTCCATTGGCTGGTGAATGGATAAACAAATCGTGGAATATCCACATAATAGAATAACATTCATCAATAAAAAGGAATTAATCCTGATAAATGTAACAACACTAATGAATCTCAAAATAGTTATAAGTGAAAGAAGCCGTATGAAAAAAGGAGTTCGTATTATGTATAATTCCATTTATATAAAATTCTAGAAAATGTAAACTAATCTGCACTAACAGATCAGTGTCTGCCTGACTGCGGATGAGGCAGAAAGGGAGAGATGAACAGGAGGGACTGCAGAGGGAGTAAGGAAACTTAGGGGTGAAGGGTATGTTCGTTACCTTGATTGCAGTATGGTTTCACTAGTTAACACATATGTCAAAATGTATCAAATTGTTGGCTTTAAATATGTACAGTACATTCCATGTTAATTATACTGCAATCATGCTATTTATTAAAGTATCCTAAGCAATATATATTTTAAAACATACAGTCTATTTTTAAAAGGACAAGCATTAACACAGACAAAATGATGGTTAAAATAGAAAATTAAAACACAAAGACACCTACGAATTATTTTCTTGTAACTCTCTTTTGTTTTCAAGGATTGCATTATCTTTGTTATTAACTGAGAATAATTTGGCTGTTTTCAGCAGTATTTCTTCCTAGGCACTCATGACTTTTACAAACTGAACAATAATTTGATTTTATAATCAAGAGAATACACAGAATCCTGATAAAAGTCAGCAGAATGACACAATAAACAAAGGTAAGCAGAAACTGCAGAAAGACGTTAAATGTCATTTCTTTGTAAAACAAATTACTTACCACCTGCCATGTGTCTTCTTCCTGGTTAGCTAATTATTCTGACACTAATTTCCAAATTTGTTTGGAAAGTTAAACTGAACTCTAATGTTCTACTTACCAGCTGTTTTTCTTGTTTCTCTAAAGCTGCTCGATCTCTGCTTATAGCCCTCTGTGTACCCCGTAACTCCCGATTCTGTTCCTTTATTACATCTAAGGAAAAGCACAGAAGAAACCTAAATGTACCTGGGTTGTAAAATTTTCCTTAATACCATTTAAAATATTGAACTGAGAGATGTCAGTCAAAAATAAACCTTGATTTATTGGATGTTAATTTTTTTCAATTTAATATACAATACTAAAAATCAGTAAAATAGTCAAACTTCAATGATAAATATTGATTATACACAAAAGTCAGTGCAAGTGTGCTCTAGTCTGAGGCTTAGCCAAAAGCACATATAAATCACAATAAAACATTCCCTTGGAGAACTGATTAGTATACAATGTTTTATATGGCACATATATATGTCACATACACACATACATCCTTTTTATCTTTTCTTACTCCAGTATTATATGGGAAAAGAAATAAGGTCATTTGTTTATTAAATCTTTTTTCTACACTAAGTCATTGTAACAGTGAAGCAGCAGATCTTCCAGTGAATCCCATTTCTGCCACTTGATCATATGTTGGAAAAGTTAGTTAATACTCTCAATCTCAGGTTTCTTATGAAATAGGATTGTTGTTAAGGAGTAAATAACATACACAATGCCCTGAAATACTGTAAGTGTCCCTCGATGTCTAATTTATCTCAGTTCATCTAGATCCATCAGTCTTACCCTTTGAAGAATTAAACTATTAGTCTAGGCCTGATGAACAATAATCATGGTTAGCTGTTACTAAACAGTGATTTCTTCAAAGGATCACAGATATGGATGGTAATTCTTACCAAAACTGATCTACCATTGTCAGGAATCTTTTAAGTGTTTTATGTATATTATAATATATAATGTTCACAATAATGCTAGAAGTTTGATTTTTCTATTATTTTATATATAACAAAATTGAATATTAGAAAGTTTAAATACTTGCCCAAGGTCACAAGGGAGTAAGTGCCATGCCAGATTTGAACTTAAGTGTTCTGTCTCCAGAATCAATTATTTTAATTACTTCACTGGAATACTTTTTTAATCAGGAGGTAAATTAAAAAAAAAAAAAAAAACAACAGAAAGAATAGTCTCATCACCAAATGGTGCTGGGGCAACAGGATGAGAAAGAGTGAAACTGGACCCCTGATACATGCCATATATGAAAATTAACTCAAAGATTAATGTCTCAATTTTAAGAACTACAATCATTAAGCTCTGAGAAGAATATTCAGGAGTTAATCTGTATGATCTGGAATTTGGCACTGGGTTCCTAAACATGACACTAAAAGCATAAGCAACAAACTAAATAAATAAATAAATGGGACTTTATGAAAATTAAAAACTGCATTGAGGGACATTATAAAGTGTAAAGACAACCTACAGAATGGGACAAAATATATGCATGCTATTTATGAGTATATGGTAAGAATCTATTATCCAGAATATAATACAACTCCAAAAACTCAAAAACAAAAGACAAACAGCCCCATTAAAACTGGGTGAAGTATTTGAAAAGACATTTCTCTGAAAATAAAGAAACAGCCAATAAACACATGAAAAAATGCTCAATATCATTAGTCATTAAGAAAATGAAATACTAGTTCACATCCACCAGAATGTCTATAACAAAAACAAAAAAGGAAAATAACAAATATTGATAAGGATATAGATGGTACCCCTGTATATTGCTTATAGAAATGTAAATTATTTCAGCCCCTGTGGATAAGTTTGATGGTTCCCCAAAAAGTTAAACATAAAATTATCTTACGACCCAATAATTTCACTGCTATTTACACAAAAGTTGAAATAGGTACTTAAACAAATACTTCTAAACAAATGTTCATAGCAGCACTATTCACAATATCCAAAAAGTGGAAACCACCCAAATGTCCATGAACAGGCAAATGAATGAACAAACTATGGTAGGTATGTAAGTATAATGGAATATTATTCAGTTATACAAAGACATAAAGTGCTGATACTACTGCAACATAAATAAACCTCAAAAATGTGATGCTAAGTGGAAAAAGCCAGATACAAATGGTCACATTTTATGCTTACACCCATACAAAATATTCAGAATAGATAAATCCATAAAGACAGAAAAACAACAGATTAGTAGTTTGTTGCTAGTTGTTGGGGTGAGGGAACTAGAGGTAATGGTTACACACAACTATGACTGCACTAAATGCCACTGACCACTTTCAAATGGTTAATATTCTGTGAATTTCACCTCAGCTAAAATAACAATAAAAACAGCAACCATTATTCTTTTTAATGATGGAGCATCACAACTTATGAAGCACTACATGTTTCTGTGTATAATATGCCTTTCCTCAGAATAAAAATCACTAATTATACTGAGTAACAGGCACAATATTAAATGCTTCACAACCCCAAAAGGTAGGTAGGTACTATTACGACACTTCTTTCAGAGGAGGAAATTGGTATTTGCTGAGATAATCTGCCCAAGGGAGAAAAAGTGCTAGGATTCATACACAAGGATGAACACACAAGGGGTCTGATTCCATGGCCTCTGATTTTAACTACTATGTTATGCTGCTGAGAAGCCTTTTGGACAAACTAGAAATAAAGTCATCAGAGATATAATCCTAATAATGATAGGCCCATATTAATAAAAATATACAGTATTTCATACTGAATAAAAAACATTCAAGTCATCATATATTCTGAATAAAAGTTAAAATAAGATGCCAGGGCTCCTATGTCCTACATACAAGACATCCATTTCCCCTTCTTTGCTTACTGTTTTTCAGTGAAGTTATATTGGTGAATATCTCATGCTCAGGACTGACAAAGAAAACATTATCTGTGTTCCTCATATACATAAATATAAAACCATGCCATATCTTTAGGGGAGATGAAGAGAAATACGTCTCTTCCCTCAGCCACTTCCTTCTGGATGATAAACACACAATTCATTTAACAAAAAAGAAGGGCATGTATCTGTAGACAAATATATCTGCCAAGGACCCCTTTCAAGAGATCTCTATCAACATTTCCTAATGTTCCATGGAGCACTGGTAAAAATCCTCTCCTAAAATGACATGATTTATTAGTTTGCTAGTACTGCCATTAGAAACATCACAGGCTGAGTGGCTTGAGCAACAGAAATTTATTTTGTCCATTCTGGAGGCTGGAAGGCTAAGATCAAGGTCTTGGCAGGTATTTCTCCTGAGGCCTCTCTCTTCAGCTTGTAGATAGCTGACTTCTTGCTGTGTCCTCACGAGGCCAATTCTCTGCCTGTGCCATCACTGGTGTCTCTTCCTCTTATAAGGAAACCAATTCTATTGGATTAGGGCTCAGCCATATGACCTTATTTAATCTCAATTAACCTTTAAAAGACCCTATCTCCAAAAAACATAATTATAAGGCATTAGGGCTTCAACAAATGATTTTGGGGAGGGGAACACAATTCAGCTGATAACACACAATATCTTTCCTCTGACATTATAGAGTGACACTAAACCAAACAGCAAAGAAAGCTCTCATTTCTCTATCTTTCAAAGAAATCATAAGCCTTTCCATCATCAATACTCAAACACTCCCATTTTTTCTGTACTTAGTTCCCTATCTTGTTAAAGCCAATGATTGGTATGAAAACATTTACTACTTACTGTTTCAATAGAAAAACAGGCTCTGAATTTAAAATTGTGAAATTACAAATGAACTTTTGAAGTATAACCTGTTTGTGCTCTAAAAACTCCCTAGTTTTTAGTATAAGATGAAATATTGATAGTGATGCTGAAGCCACCATATTAATAAATTACACTGTGGCCAGATTATTAACACAGGTGCAAAGCAACTGCTGAAGCCTTGATTGCTCATATCTAGAATTCTATCAGTACACCCTTTTTCATTACTATGGTGGCATAATGAAAACAATATATATAGCTGGTCTTTTTCCTGAGTTCTTGGCACAGGGCTCCTAAAACCCTTGCAATGTCCTTAGTGATAGGAATGTCTTTTCACTCAGGAAGGGGGACGTTTAGGATGGAGCTGGTTACCCGAAGACCAAATACTTGATTAGAAGGTGGGAACTTCCAGCTTCACCCTTGAGAAGAGGGGAGCAGGAAAGGACTGGGTTATATAATATCTTGAGCAAAGAGACTGCTAGAGTTTCTGGGTTGGTGAGCATATTTGCATACTGGAAAGGTGGCAGGCCCACAGGAAGGCATGGAAGCTCTGTGCCCCAGCCCCAATACCTTGCTTCCATTTGGCTGCTTGTTCCTGAGTTTTATCCTTATAATAAACCAGTAAGAGTAACTAAAGCACTTTTCTGAGTTCTGAGAGTTTTTCTAATGAATTGTCAAATACAAGGGAGTTGTAGTGACACCTGAATTTATAGCCAGTTGGTCAGGAGTAATGGTGGCAACCTAGGACTTGTGATTGACATCTTGAGTGGGGGCAGTCCTGTGGGACTGAGCCCATAACCTGTGGGGTCTGTGCTAACCCCAGATAGTTAAGTGTTACAATGGAAATGAATTTTTTGAGACACATAGTGTCAAAGAATCAGAGTAAAGAATAGATGTAGCCATCTTGTTGAAAAAAAAAGAATTATGACATAAAACTTTAACAAAACATAATTTAATCAAATAGTTTGACTTCCCCTTTCTTAGTTTTATGTAACTATGTATCCCATAACTGTCACTGTATATTAGAAAAAGAAAAATAAAGAAAATTAACTACTGCAAATTTCACAGTCTATTGTTAATAGAACCTATTAATATTTAAACAGTTCTAAGCTATAAACTGAGAGCATATAATGTTATATACTAAAATAGAGTCATAATACTTAAAACATATTATGGTCAGTAGGAAAAGGTAGTAAAATATTTTCCATATGAGATGATCAGTATATCCTATAAAACAAACAAATTACTCTTTAATTTTTAAAACACAATTCCTAGGCTAAACCAGCATTTAATGATTTTGTTTTCTAGATAATGAAGAAGAAATAATATGAGAAAGGTTCTAAGGCACTTCCAATGTTTTTAAGGCCAAGTTTATTTTCCATTATATTTATTTCTTAGTAGGTTTGATTTCTCCCCCAAATTACATCTAAGAGCAAGGAATGCATGTATTTTATTTATTTATCTATTTGTATTCCCATCTTAATGCCAACTACTATCCCAATATATTAGTTAACAGTGATCTAAGGGAGTACAGACCTATATACTGAAATATAAAAGAATTTCCCTCAGAAACATATTGAACACATTACTTTAAAATGTATGATAGTATCTACTGGCTATCAAGAAAGATGGTTGATATTAACAATAGTAAAATCTGAACTATGATATATATCGTTCTATAATGGAAAAAAAAGAGCATTGAAATAATCAGTTATTTCTCTCATAATTTTCTGCTTTGCTCTCTTTTCATTCTGAGTCCAGACAATGACAGAAACATGAACAGGGTATTGCTGACATCTAGGAGAGATGGAGTGCTTGGCTCCTGTTCATCCTCTGCTTCCATCTCCAGGTAAAAGAGCATCTCCTGAATTCTTACCCTCCTGCGCTGCATTTACCTTATGGATCTCTTGTGAAGCATTTCACAGTAGGTGGTAATAGAATACTTTCAAACTAAAAATATCAAAAGGATAAGTATTATATACTTTCGCTGTCACCATTTGGTGAGGTAAAAGGAATCTGGCGGCTCTCCCCTCCGCCATTACCCTACTGTCTTATACCCAGCACTACACTTAGAAAGGCTACCCAGGCCACTCTTGGCATTAAAAGCCTGTTTCAAGCCTTTAAGTCTCTAAATACTGAACAAGGTTACATATGTGCACTAAGGGTAATAAAATCACAGACTTAAATTTTGGACTTAAGAAGATATTGACAGAAAAGGTCATTCTGCCTTCTTTGGTTCTAAGTCAGTAAGGTCTATCTGTTTACAGGAAAAAAAAGTAAAAAAATTATAAATAAATCTAAAAGGGCCTCCCATGCGGTCTAGCTCACTGAAATTCTGTAGTGAGGTGTGAGGCCAAGCCTCAACTTGAATTAAGGTTGTCTTTCCAGACCTGCTCATTTACATGCAATTTGCAATCTGAGGATTAAAGAAAAAAAGTAATTATCAACTGTAATTATGGACATTCATTAATCAGTGAGGAATACTGTTTTAAGTGTCTGTCCTCTGAGAAAAGGGGCTGTCTCAAGCTTGGAGGGCCATTCAGGACTACTGTCTCATGAGCACTGAGGCATGACACGCAGATCGCACCTCTCAGCGGGATTCCAGCTAGTCTATTAGACAGCAGCATCCACTCTACCATGTACCGGGTTTTGTGCTTTACCATAAGGTCATGATGGACGTTGTAATCTAATACAGCATATTTTCTGCTTTTTTTTAAAAGGTGCATCTATTACTTTTAAAATAGCCTCTTAGATTCTTAACGCTTTCTTGCCAGGTGCCTCTGGAGCAGGTGCTTTCTGGGCTAGAGCTTTTGGGTCCTTCCAAGCTTTTGGAGGAGCTACATTCTGGCCTGTGGCTTTCTGGGTGGGAACTTTGTGGGCTGGGGCCTTCTTGCCTGCAGCGTCACCTTTCTTGCTGGAACTTTTGCAGCGGCTACTGCAGCTGCACCTTTAGCAGCAAGTGCTTTTTTGGGAGAAGCTTTCAGAAAAGCTAGCCACCTTTTGAAGTTTCCTAACTTCAAGCTTGATTATTCAGTTCCTCTGGCTTCAACCTTCTTAGCCTATTTTGTATTGATATCTGCCTTGTCAAACATACTTCTGGTGGGCACTGTGTGGGGAACTTGAGGATGAAGTCAGTGAGCTGCATGCATTTGAAAGGCAGACTGTCACCTTGAGTGCACAGTCCACCAACCAGAGCCCTGTTTTGATTGGTAACATCTACAACCGTGAAGCTTCCAGGCATGGGGCCCAAAGGAGTTGCAGACACCTGAACACCATGTGCTACGTAAGGCCCGCTGGGAGCCATTCAGCACCCCAGGAGATGGTGGAGCTGCAGGGCAGCCAGACCTGGAGCCCATGACAGCAATGCTCAGGTTTACATTTTCTGCTTTTAAATGTATTTCTTTAAGAAAAAATCATGTTGACTTATGCAGCTTTATTCCTGTCAATTATCTTGAATCTAACCATCACATGCATTGAGATAGGAACACAGAATGTTCCCACATCCTGCTTTACCATCTCTGTTAACTGGTTTTGAGGATCTAGATCCCAAGGAGAGAGTAACCCTTTAGATTTCATCTACCAGCTCTGCCTCAGCTGTCATCCCTGGAAATAGCGGACATTGTGGCCCTGGTATAGTGGGATACTGGGTATTAGATACACCCTGACCATGACTATGAAAAGAAGAGCCAGGAATGTGAGTTCAGCAAAAGCAGTCATAGCAGAGATCACCAATGAATAAGAAAGTAGAAAAGGGTCCTGCCTATGTAGGGATGTACAATCTTCTTGAGTTAATGAAGAAAAAACTACAAAAATGCTACAAGTTCAAAGAGTAAGGAATAAGAAAGAAACATTAAAGGTCATTACCTACAAAATGCTGGCTCTAGGAACCAAAGGAAAATGACAATGAGAAAGTGGGTGAGGAGGAATCAGAATTTGATATGCAAAGTAAATTTGTTTTTTAGGCTTCAGAAATAGTATACTAGAAATCAGGCAGGAATTACCGGTATCAGCTTAATCAATCAGTTTTGATACATGGTAAAGGAAAAAAAAAACTACAGAAAGCAGAAAGGACAGTAGAAGATCGCATCAACAGCTTTAAATATGGTCCAGGGAACCAAGGATCCACTTAAGAACTAGGTTGAAGTTGACTTGCGTGGAAGATACAGAATACTAAAGAAAAAAATAGGAGATCTAGCTCTAGGGTAACATAAAAAAAGTAAAAAGGAATGTTTTCTTTTTCCTACCAGTAAACTTTCAAAAGTCACTCAAGCCCTGAGGAATTCATTGAAATGAATTTCTTACTATTATTAAAATATCAGCTTTTTTGAAGAGCTGAAGGTGTTGAAATGGGCTCTCAGCAGATCTTTAGGTCACATTTGGTTCTCAGAGACACAGACTCTGGCACTATCATCAAGAACAACTTAAGTTCACAAAACTGCTCAAGGTGATTTTTCATCTTAAATAAATAAGGGAATGAGAGGAAAGGCTCCTCTGAAAAAAGTCTCAGACACCTGAACTTGAAGGTAGGCAATCACTGCATGAAAAGAAATAGAAGTCTCAAGTGCCATGATAACGATGGAGAAATACAGAAGGAAGTCACCTTCCTAGAAATACTCATTCTAAATGTATGGAGAATTTTGCTCAGAAAAATGCTAAGAAGGCTGTACTGTGTTCCTGAATACCACGTGCAATAATTAATAATAACTGTAGTATTTTAGTGTGCCAAGAATGTAGAAGCCAAATAGAAAGTAAAATCTGAGTTTTTAAATACTCAGAAGAATAAGTACCAAGGGAACACACATCATCCTAGGAAAGATCTGGGTACTCTGGGTAGCACCATGAGAATGCTGTGTTTTATCTGGAAGAAAGCAGATATGTTTCTGGAGGGAATTCAGTTTATACACATGGTAGATTTTATTCCCTCTTGAGCTGTTGGATATGTGACCTCACAACTGACCTCTGGATAAATTTCTCCTGAGTCAAAACTCCACAGGTTCTGCTTGCTGGACAACTAAATACATGTATAACAACACTCCAATGAGGCAAAGACTAAGTACCTCTGATCCTGTTTGTTAGTAATGTCCTTCCAACTATTTCTAAATTTGCATTAAAGTTCAAGGTAGGTGGCAATATGGATGTAGGCTAAAATAAGCTCTGGATACTGGAAACACTACTTTGGGTTAGTAAATCCTATTGTTTTGGGGTTTAGTCTCTAAATTATAAACTGCTGCACAGAAATATTTTCATTATGCTCAGGACTCTGCAACCCTGCAAATATGGAATGTAGGAAAAACTTAGAATAAGCATAATACATAATACAACTTTGGAAGACCACAAGGATCTACTTTGGTTCCATCAATGCAAATCAGGAAGATGTTTCAAAAAAGAAAAAGAAAAAAACCCATAAATAGTAAGGGATTTAACATAATTTGAGAAGAATTCCTAGACAAGGAAAAAACCTGAGATAGGCCAGGTTATCTAGAAGAGAATTCTTTCCACAAAAGAATCATAAGCGAAAATATGTCAAGGTGACAAGTATGGTATATGCAGATGAATATGAGAACAGTGTTGTTGGACAGTAAATGTCCAAAGACATGGTCAGATCAAAGAGAGCCATAACTGCCTTATTAAAAGCACCCACATGACCCTGTTGGTACCAGAGAGTCAATAAAGGAGTTCACACTGAAGAGTAACATAGGAAGATCTAGGTCTTAGGTATATCAATCACATAAGCAGCTTTGCAGATGAACAATCTAAGGGCTGTTTGGTTATAGCAAAAAAAAAGCAGAAAGGTGACTGCAATATAGTGCGAGATAAACGGGATCTGAATGACAGCAAGGATTTGAAGGCATATAGAGGAAGATCTTATGTGTCAAATATTTAAGAAGCAAAAGGAGTAGGATTTGGTAATTAACTGAAGGTAAGCGGCAACATCAAGAATTCCCAAACAATGGAGGAAGAGAACCCAGGAAAGGAACCAATTTAAAGGATATGGTGATGAATTGTTTGAAATCTCTTTGATTTGACATCAAAGGGATGTCCCAACCCACTGGGACCTCAAGGTAGAAATACTGATCTGACTCTCAGAAAAATATTTCTAGAGATACAAATTTGGGATCCACCAAGATTTAGATTATAAGCAAAATAATAAGAGTTTGAATAAGATCATGCAAATAGAGAATGTACAATTTTGTCATGGAAGCCAAGAGAGCTTTAAGGAAGAACTTATTACTAGTGTGAAATGTAAAACATAGGCCCGAGAGATGATCACCCACAAATAGGCATTGAGTCTGGCTATCTAGAAGTCATTGATGATCTTAGCAAAATCTCATTACATGAGATGTAAGCAAACTGCTGTAGAATGGGGCATCTGAGAAATAAAGAGGCAGAGATAGGAGACATTGCTACTTCTACAGGAGGTTGAGATGAAGAGCAAAAACAGGAAGGACAGTATTACCTAAGAAATGCTGGGTCAAGAAAGAGTAAGGAAAAGGAGAGTTGTTGCCAGTTCTACCACCATTAGATATTAAAGTTCTGTTATGAATTCTGAGAGAAGAGAGTCTGGTTCACAAACTAAAGGTAACATGATATCTACCAAAAGTTGAGAATTCCAAGTACTTAGCAAGAACAGCAAAATTAAACTGTGCCATAGGATTATCTAATAAAAAATAACAATGATAATATTCAAAGAGATTAGGCCCTGGCTCTGTCACTTAGTAGTTGTGTGATCTTGGGCAAGCTACTCAGTCCTTTGCCTCTCAATTTCCTCATCTATAAAGTAGGGGTTACAACAGTACTTACAGGTGTTGTGAGAATTCTAATAAGATACTGCATACAAAACACTAACTTGGTGGTGGCTTAGAGTAGAAACTCAAATTTGTCTTTATTTAGAATAACAGACAACAATTAAACAGTGAATAAAAAACTTCACTTTTTAAGAGGCATATTTAGTTGTGCATCTATGACAAGCCCTCATGGCATCCTGATTTACAGGTTTATAATTAGCTCCAATAAATAGGTCACCATTTGTCACTTAAGGGAAAAAATACTTTACCCTAATATATATATATATATATATATATATATATATATATATATATATAAAATAAATCAGTAAAAGGAAAATCAAGGACTCAACTGTAATTTCAAACTCAAAAGAATCTTTCTCTTCTATGGCATTGAGGTACAGTTCTCATTAATTTCTGTAACAAAGTATACAGTGCATAGACTTGTTCATCTCTGTGTCAAAAATGAATTAAACATAACTGAATAGTAATAAGTGCAGTAATGTTGTCTCCCTTTTTAATTTACATGTGCAGTAGTCTTTAATGATACAGTATGCAACTGTTCCAGCCAATCCAAAGAGACAAAAAGATTCAATTATTCTTCAGATGTATAAACAGTTACATGCTTCCTTTATATATCAGAATTTCATTACTGCTGAAACAGATAAAAAGACAGCATACAGTAAAAGATACTATGATCAATAATCAACGAGTCCAAAGATCTGGGAGAAATGCATATAATACATTAAACTTCAGAATATATAGCCTCATTACTACTAAGAAAGCTGTTACCTTTTAAACAAACAAAACAACTTCTTTTTAGTAAAACAAGGAGTAAACACAGCATTAAAACTCTGTATCAAAATAACAGCAGTTCTAGAATTAAGATGTCATTAAATGATTTGAATTGACATGATAATTTCGGAAAACATCAAGTATGTAGTCTGGTAGTTATAGTCAATGTACATGGTGGCAAAATTTATATTCAGGAATTTCACATACAGATCTTTAATTCAGTAGCATAGTTCCTAGCAAAAGTCTTTAAGACTCCCCCCCACCCAAATAAGTCTATTTAGCAAAAACATTATTTCTTGGATGAATTAACCCAACTGCAAATGAGTATACATTTAAACACCCTCATTGCACATCCTCATTGACTTTATTTTTATTCAGCTCTACACTTCAAACACAATAGTCACCAGATTGCAAAAGCACCAGAAAGCACAACAATGAGAATATAGAACTGACATTTAAGTCTTTAAAAATATTTAATAGATATTAAACAATTAAAACTAGGATGTTTGGCTGTTAATGTCAAATTTTTTAAATAAATTAATTTGTAACATCACAGTAAGAAAGATGCAATGCTTTTCCTCTGCTTAGTAAAATACTTATTTATTTATTTATTTTTTAAGTTTTCTTGTGTGTTTTTTTTTTTCAAGTACAGTTGTCTCCACTTCCCCTCCTCCACGTCCCCTGGCCCCACCCATCCCCACCTCTCACCTTCCACGATCCTACTTGCCTTTGGCTTTGTCCATGTGTTCTTTATATAAGTTCCTTGACAATCCTTCCCCCTTTTCCCCCATTAACCCCTTCCCCCTTCCCCTCCCCTCTGGTTACTGTCAATTTGATCTCAATTTCAATAGTAAAATTCTAATTATATAATAAAGAAATGAATCTTTTTTCCTCCATGGAGTATTATACAATCATTGAAAATCAAAATGTTAGTATTGGAACACTGAAAAAATAAAGTGCCAGGTTAAAGATTAAACAAACAGCATTCTCAGGAAGAACACACATAAAACCCACTTCAAATCACTGTATTACACCCTATAACAACTTGGTAATTTTTCTGGTATTGTAAATGATTTTTTAAAAAGTCTCAGTTAATGAAAAGTCAATAAATTAAAAAAAAAATCTTTTCACCAACTCAGAGTAAGCAAAAGTATATTATTAGGGGTAAGATGACGTTACGTGTTAAAGAAAAGGGCAGAGTGGCAGAGTAAAAATGATGTCTTTGTTATCCTCTCCAAAATAATTTTGCTGGCATTGGAATAGTCAATAAAAAGAATGAAGGAGTTACCCCAGGTCTGGATTGTGCATTCTGTCCAGCTATATCCACTGCTCCTTTTGTTGAGTTAGACCCTTAGAAAGAAGTGATTCTTTGGCTGAACCACCAGTAACACAGATTCAACATGTAATAGGAAACACTATTTTAAAAGAACTTGAATGAATTTGATTCCTGGTAGCAGTCAATGAAAATATCAAGACTATCAAGACTAACCAGTGTTATATGGACTTACATTACAAACAAGCATTGCTTATAAACATCAATTTGCATATTCCTGTACATGTACTTTTTTCTATTAAGATGACACTGACCTAAATGTCTGGAACAATAAAAGCACCTTAAAACGTAAACTTCTATGTAGATAATACATATCATATCTTTTACTTCTGAGAGCAAAAGATAATCACAAACCAGAAAAATCCATTATGAAACAATCCCGGCACTTCCTTTGGGTTTCTTTTATTTTTCTATTGGAGTTAGTCAAGAATTGTTTCACATCTCTGCTGATGGGGTGTTCTTAGACAAGACCAACTCAAACCCAAGTTCATTTTGATAACTGGAGCCTGTTTATCCCCCACCCGCACCCAACCCCACGCCTCCCACCGTAGACACAGGTTTCCGGTTCGCGCCCCCAGAAGTAGTACACAACAAACTAAAGAAACCAAGAAGGCAAAACTATCAAGAAATTAATTAAATCATCAAGACTAATGATACTCAAGGGCTAGCAGCATCCTGCCTCCTCAGGATTCCGCTAAAGGAAAATATAGGGCGGGGGGCTTGTTACTCGACTCGAGAGAAGCCAGACCGCCCAGGTGGTGCTGTTGAGGTGGGCTAGTTAGAGGAGATGGGAAGCAGAAAGTGACGCACGAGGTCAATCACCTGTGGGGCCCCTTGATCCTGCCCCGCCCCCAGGGACATAAGCAAGAATCACAGCCAGAAGCCCCCAAAACACGTCTGGAAAACACAGAGCTGGGCCCTTTCGGCCAGGCCTGGAACTTACCATCCACGGTTTTCTTCTTAAAGAGGGACGCCATGGTCAAGAACCGCGCCCAGGCGGCCCAGCTCGCCCCGGTCTGGTGCGCAAATGGGAAAGGACAAGAAGGAAAGGACTAGCCCTCGGAGGGTTCGGGGTAGCGAAGCTAAAGAACAAGAAAAGAGGGCAGGGTCTGCAAGTAGGAACCGCAGAAGTCGGCGTCCCTGAAGCCCGCAATAGCCGCCTCCCGGAGCTCAGGTGACTGCGAACTAAGACACTTTTTGGAGAAGTCACTTGTAGGTGGCGCCTGCGCGTTGTGATCTTGCGCCTGCGCACTGAGGCGCCTGAAGCCGCCACAGTTGCCCTCACCTCAGCTGCGGCCGGGTATCCCACTTTCCGGGTTTGGGCGTTGAGATTCCGCAGAGGCTGTCGGCGGTAGCAGATCTTCGGAGGCTGTGGGCGGTGACGGAGACCTCGTGGGCAGGCTCAGTGCTGACAACCTTGAGCCTTGCTTAGCGCTTTCCCGTTTGTCCGGGGAGAAGTTGGAAGTACGGGTCTCCACTGTCCGAGGACAAGTCCGGGTGGTCTGGAACCAGTTGAATTACGATTATCCAGTTGCTGTCAGTATCAGTACTTTCTTAAGTGCAGGGGCCGGTTGTAATGCTGAGGTGCTTGTCCCTGGATTTCACCCTCTTTTTCTCACTAACTCGTTCAGCGACTGCCTCGGTGCCCTCCGCTCTCGTGGTCCACGGCGCAGCCGCCTGCAGGACCGAAGCGTTCACTTGCGGCCCTGGGCCCAGGGCTCTGACCACCCCGTGTCGGTCTCTAGGGATCGGGTTTCTGGGCTTGAAGGTGGTGGAGGAAGAAGGAAATGGGAGCAACTTTCTTAATGCAACACTTTAAAGTGCTTGGCTGGAAACATGAACAAAAAAAGCCCATGCTTATTTGTATGTAGCCAACCCTGTTTTTTTAAATCTCGATTTCTTGTAATCGCTAAAGAAAAATTAATGGCTATACTGGGAACCTATTAAAATACCACATAACTCTATATTGGTTATACTGTGGAAAAAGTAAAACGCCATGTTAAAGGTAAAGCATAATGAATAATTTAGAGAATCCTTGTGTGTATAGGCATAAATATGTAAACAATCTTTGAATCAGGATTTTAAGTTCATTGTTTTACTTCATTGTGTGTATACGCATATTTCAGTTTAATGTATTATTTCACTATTTAGAATCTTAAGTTTGCTTTGAACTTTCCCCTCCCAATCTATTAGAGCTTTGAGCAACACTGCCTTCCACAGGATAAAAATAATAATGGCCTTTTTTTTCTATAGATGTTTTTTCTGGTACAGAAGACACTCCAATAAACAAAATCAATATTATCAGCCACCTTTGGGTTTATGCATCATGTCGCAACGATTTTTAAGTATTTGTAGTATTCAGACTTCCCGCCCCAATTTTTTTCCCCCCTCACAAGATGTGGAAGCCCTCAGGGCCACTGGTAATCCTGCTGTTGCTACTAAAATTTAGCTAGAGTTTGTTCATGAAAACTTTCTCAGAATGACATAATAATATGCAAGATAAAATTGTATTACTCCTCAAGTTATTACAGATTTTATGGGAAGGTGAAGAAATGAGGAAAGAGAAAATTGTAAATGAAGAGACTTAGTCTCAGCATCCAAGGCCTCGTCTTATCCTGGAATAAACTCTGGCAAAAAGGAGGTTTGCCTTCACTGCCTGTTTTAATGAATGGCATTGAGCTGTGCTTGAATGCTTGAGTAGCAATGAGCTGTTATGTGTGTAGTAATAGTACTCCTCCCTGCTGCAGTCACCCTTGTTTTATTACTCCTACAGAGCCCCCCACTGACCCAATTGTAACAGTTGGGGAAATGCCAGAATACTTAGCAGCAACCATATGGAAGACCCTCCAAAAGTGCACAGCAGGAGCTAAAGACAGGGCTTGTTCATTACAATAAAGACAAAATAGAAATATGTGGTATTTAAACTCAGCACTCTAATAGCTTGATTCTCCCATACTTTGAAGCAGGCTGACATTTAGCTGATATGCACCAGACTGCCTGACATCCACTCTGATTAGTTGGCGGCCAAAGTGCGGTGACATACTTGGTATGTATATCACTTATTTAAAGAGGGTATGCACTTAAATATAGCTGAGATTTGGGACACCAAGAAGCTGTAAACTACAAATAATACAGTATTTTTTATGTATTTAAAACTGCCATCATCCATACAACTCACTGAGTCAATAAGACATATAAGCATAGTGGATAGAGGAAACATTTTAATTTTACTCTTTTGAAATCTCATTAAGAAATAATTGACTAATGTACTATGATCACATTATGATCCAATGCTCTTCTTCCAAATTGCTTAGACAATGAAAAATATTTATTGTATACCTAATGATACGTACCATGCTATGTGCTGGGGACATACTAGTGAAAAAAAGTCTCTCCCTTTTTCTCTTACCCACCTTCCTACCAGGTTTTTCATCTTTCTTATTCATTTGTTACAATTCTGACACCAATTCCAATGTGTTATTTTCCCCCCAGACCATACAATCCGAGACACCATTGGTGTGTGCTATAATTCAGCTCAACTCTTGACATGCAGATAGTATCAGATTCTACAGGTTAAAGGTTAAGTCCCAAAAGACTCCCCCAAGTTCAATGCCAATAGCAAGTCCAGGTTGTTGCCTGTGCTTCTGACAGACCAGCTATAAATCAGAGGTTCCCCTGATCCTCTCCTTGGGTTCCATTAATTTGTTAGATCAGTTCAGGGGACCCTGTTTGCTCACTAGATCACTGGTTTATTACAAGAGATATTAAAGGGTAAAAACTGCCAGAAAAGAAAGATGCACAGGCAAGCTCCTGAATGCAGGAGCTTCTGTTCCCCTTGGAATTTGAATCCCAGGAACCATGGCACATGGAAGCATTCTGGTTCACCAGCCTGGAAGCTCCCCAAACCCTATCCTTTTGGGTTTCATGGAGGCTTCACTACATTGGCATGCTTGATTAAATCATTAGCTAGTGTTGACTAAATTGAATTGCTGTCCCTCTTCCTTTTCCTGGAGGCTGGGGAGATAGGACTGAGAGTGCCAACCCTCTAATCACATGGCTGACTTCCCAGGTGACCAGCCCCCAACCTGCAGTACTTTCTAAAACTCACCTTACTAACATAAACTCACTTATGGTTGAGAGGGGTTTGCTATGAATTTCAAGGCACCTTTATAGCTCTTATGGCTTAAGAAATTCCAAGGGCTTTAGGAGCTCGGTCAGAGATAGGGACAAAGACCAAATTATATATCTTATTATAAATCACAATATTATACTTGTCCATTGTGGAGAAGTAGGCTTTGGCTTAGTATAAGAGAAAGAGCTTTAGTTACAAAATAACTAAGTCCTATGCATGTAACGTACAACATGGGGACTGTAGTCAATAATGTTGCATTATCCCTGTATGGTGACAGATGGTACTTAGACTTATTGTGATGATTATTTTCAAAATGTATACAAATATTGAATCATTTTGTCATATACTTATAGGGGACGCCATTCAGAGATGCAGTATGTCTCCAGCAATAAAGGTGTCTGGGAAATGTTGGACTCTGTTTTTGTGTGACTGTTTAACCCCCTATAGCCTCAGGCGTGGCTGACTACTCAGAAAGCCAGCATGCTGCCCAAAGATGAACCTCAGCTCCAGGAAAGAGTTTGATGCCCACAGGGGTGTCCAACCTTTTGTCTCTGAGCCACACTGGAAGAAGAAGAGTTGTCTTGGGCCACACATTAAATACATGAACATGAACCAAAACTGATGAGCAAAAGAAACAAACAAAAAAAAGGTTTTTATGTAAATTTATGTTAACCTAGAAATGCATTGTTCTTTCTGGTGGTCTATGTGACTACCTACCATATGATTTTACTATTAATCCCCTATAGAAAGGAGATCCTGTCCTGGAGGGAGGGTGGATTTATTCCCTGTTGGCCACTACTGGGGAGAAGCAGCTGCTTTGCCCACTGTGTATGTTCTCCTATGAAAGCTCTTATGAATTTGAATAAGGCTACATGTCAGTTCTCCAGAATCGAACCTGAATTTAGTCGTTTGGGGCTTCCCCCAACAACAACTGAAACTAATATAATATTGTATGCCAATTATAAATGATAATATTATTAATATAACCATAATTTTAAAAAGAGAAGGAGCTCTTAGCACCAGAGCTATTCTTAAATGGGAGGTGTGCTGTGTGAGATAGTAAGCTCATTGGCAAGAAAATGTTCAAGCAGGAGCAGGTTGTTGTAGACATTCTTTTAAAGGGCCAAAGTCTTTATTGGAAGATTTCTACAGTTCCTTTAACATCTGAAATTTTATTATGAATAATGTATAGCTCAGTTCCAATACCTTGGTGTGTAATACTTTCAAATATTGTTGGCTTCACCTTTAAAGATACGATTAAGCCAAAAAGACATAGCATTTCACCATTTTGAATCATCCTGGTTTAGGTCACCTTCATCTCTAATCTGGATCATTACAACACACACCTGTGTGCACACCCACACACATTTGTTCTCTGTGGGGGGGAGCTCTGCCCGCAGCCCCCCACCCTCTGGCTGCCATGGATGAGAATAAGTCTACCAAGACATGATCTGCTTGGGGAAGAAAGGTGGCTGATCTCTCAAAGGAGAAGGGCCAGGAGCCTATTCCTCAATGGGCTTTTATTGGGTTCATTTGCACAGGAATACAGGTAAAGCTCATTAATCATTGTCAAGCAGTAAGGATCAAACAATAGATAACAAAGAACTCTGAGGGCCTATTTTGAGTCAGGGTCAGATAGCTAAAGAGCTGTAAAACTTTGAGGAAAAAACTTACTTTTTCCTTGGACCCTTATCATTTCATTGTCAGCATTCTAAACAAAGCAGTTTTCACAGGATTTTACATATCCTTTCTTAGGCCTAATTGCCTGGGGAACCTGCCCTTTCCAGCACAGGGTTGCACCACCCTCTGTCATTGTTTCAGGCTTAAGTCAGGCAGGGGAAGTAAGGCAGCCAAGAGATTAGGAGACTTCTTGCAAACAGAATGAGGACTCAGGCTTTGTCAAAGCCAAGGGGTGAGGGTCCATCACTTCCTTTTGCTGTAGCCCCCAAGTCCTCCCTTGGGGGCCTCCCTTGTGATTGTGCCTGTCTTAGGTCATTTCCCCCTTGGGGAATCTTACCCATCATTGGCTAACCGACCAAGCACTGGGGGCCAGTTATGGATGAAGTAAAAGGAGCGGAAGTGGCACTCCTGTCAGGGAGATAGCTTTTGTCTCCTTAGTGGCTTACAGTCCCAAGGTCGCTCCCTCAGCCTTAGCCTTGGTGGGGGTTACAGCTTCTGAAACCAGGCAGGGCAGTTCCCAACAGTTCTCCAAATTAAACTTCTGTTATTCATCCATTAAATGTCCAAATTTTTACCACCCAGGTTGCTGACCTAATTATTTCCTTTCATTTTGTGTCTCAGGTGGAACATAATGGTTTAGGTCCTATCATGGAATTAGGCCTTTTGTTACCTCCTTTGTTCTGCACTGTATTTCTAATAGTGCTCTTTGATTCCATTAGCATTTTTGACTCTCATACTCTTTGAATTCCTCAAACTTTTAGTTATGTATAGCTTTTAGTACATTTTTAAAAATATGAATTCCTACTCAGTCCTTCTGATCCTTTATTTGATTAATAAATAAGTTTAACCCAAACAGAGAACTTTTCATGTATCACTAGAGACATCCATTCACTTTTGCATTGATTAACGTTAAGCACGTTTGAGGCATTTACCCCTTTATGAATCATCAAGGACAGTGAAGAGTGTGGAGTGTCTAAGGCTGCCACTTCCAACATTCACTCACGGAAGAAGACAAGGTTTGACTCCAGGGAACAGTAAGCTAGAGAAAGATCTCTTGTTTTGCCTTTCCTCCCTGGTTCCCAACTCTTCTGAGTGCACTACCTCTACACTTCTCCATGCTCTCAACTTCTCCAAATTCAGAGAGGATAGGCAGCACTTACTCTACCTGACTAAAGGACAACACTCAAATGAGATGATCTCAAACACATGGACAACTTCTGTATATTTCAAGCCAAATTATATATGCAATATTTTCCTCTTGTTTCAGCATGCTCACCATATTTTAGTGTTAAAATTTAGAATTTTTACTAGAATTTCTGTCTTCATGCCTTAATAGTCCCAGAAATTCACTTCATTTCTCTCTTTCTCAAATCTTGCCTTTAAATATATATGCCATAAAGCATGAGTCAGACCAGTCAGACATTTACTCAATGTAAAAGCTAAATGAGCGCCCTAAATGTGTGTGGCTGCACATCATTGGTTTTATAGTCTAAAAGACTTTGTGTGTTATTTGGAATATGTAACAATATGATCCTTTTTGAAAAATAAACTAAACTTTGCCCTGAATTCCTTACAGTGTTAATAGTAGTTGCACATGAGTAAATCAAGACAGTATTTGTGCCCCCTGGCACAACAGAACATATGTATATATTTACCTTTCATTCCAATAAGGGCTCCAGAGTGCAGAACTACTACCATACAGAATAAAAATAAGCTTCAATACATAGGCAATGGATTTGGCTCTTCAATACAGTAAACCTTAACAGCTCTCTTACTTTCTGTTTCAGATGAATAAGAATCAAGACAAGCTTTGTATGTTAGATTATTATAAAGTAGTAAGTATGAATAATTTGCTAAAACAATGGCATTGCATATTCTATACAAATAAGGTGGCACTTTTGTAATGATATCTATTATAAGCTACATTTAAGTGGCTTCTTCATTGTTTTATTAAGTAATGTAACAAATACTTATTAAAAACTATATAAAATATATGATGCTAGTTAGTAATTTTGGGGGATCAAAAAATAAACTAGACATGAATTTTACCCTAAAGAAGTGAAAAGTCTGGTAAAGATATTAGATGTACATCAAGATTTCAATAACAAGGCAAAGTATATGGCAGTAAAGCTTGGGGGGTGTCACTAACAAAATTAATAACTGATCGACTTTATGATTCTAAATTTGATGCTTGGAAATCTTTTACATAATTAGACTCTAATTAATATGTTATATTCTCATTTTTTAAATGTCTCTTTTAAATGTTTTTTCTCTGGCATGAAGAATTGATTCAGAAGCTTAAAAATGCCTAGGAACAGATGCAAAATTTAAACAATCTTGAAAACAATTTTAGATACCTTTGATGCAAAAATATACAAATCTCCAAAGTATATAAGCCTGAACTTGCTGATAGACATGATAGTAATGATAAATAATATCTAAATGTATATATTACTCAGATTCTGGGAGAATACTGTATTATTTTCACAGTTTAATATGAGAATTACTTATCTTCATTGTTTCCTATTTCTACATTATTTGTGAAAATTACTATTTAGGCTACAAACCACAAAACCTCCATTTCAAAACAGAGAATAAAATATTAAAATTTTAATGTTACCTTTATATTATAAACAAAGACCTGTGGCCCTTGCCAGTGTGACTCAGTTAGAGCATCATCCTGTAAACTGAAAGGTCCAGGGTTCGATTCTCAGTCAGGACACATACCTAGGTTGTGGGTTTGGTCCTCAGTTGAGGGGCTCGAGAGGCAACTGATCAACATTTCTCTCTCATATCAGTGTTTCTCTCCCTCTCTCTCATCCACCCTTCCCTTCTTTCTCTAAAACAAAGAAACAAACAAACAAACAAAACTGCCAAAGGTTTATGCATTCAGTTTGTTGGAACTTTGTTGTTACTTTGTATTTAGGCTCACTTTGGGAGACTAACTTTTACACAGTTTTATGATAACATCATTAATAACCATATTTTGCGATGTCTATTCTATGTATGGTGCAAAGAGACATAAAGATGTATTAAGATAGGATCTTTGCCTACTAGGAATATCTGTTTTGGGGGATGATAACTAATTCCATGAACAAAGTAACTTGTATTAAAAGGGTTAAATTTGTCATTCAGAATAGCAAGTTGATTTGTCAGAATAGACTTATAAGCTAAAATAGTTTTTCTGACAATAGCTGCTGCCTTCCGAGATGTGGGTAGTCTCAAGTACAATTTTGAAATTAGTTGGCATAAGATGTTGATTTATAAGGGAGCCTATTCAGAAGTTGTTTTTACCTGGTCTTTCTCTTGGATGTCTACCCTTGCTTTTTACTACCAAAAGGATGCTGTGTGAGTGTCCTATTGCTGCCATAACAAACAATCACAAACTCGGTGACTTAGAACAACTCAAATGTATTATTTTATAATAATGGAGGCCAGGAATCCAAAATGGGTCTCACTGGATTAAAATCTAAGTATCATCAGGACTGTGTTCCTCCTGGAAGCTCAAGGGCAAATTTGCTTTCTTCCTTCCCAATTTTTAGAGGCTGCCTGAATTCTTGCTGCCTCCTCCATCTTCAAAGCCAGTAGTGTGGCATCCTCAAATCTGTCTTTGACCCTGATTCTTCTGCCTTTCTTCCACATTTAAAGTCACTACATTAGGCCCACTTCAACATACCAAGATTATCTCCTTATTTTAAAGTCAGCTGATTAGCAACCTTAATTTCAGCTGCAGCCTTAATTCCCTTTGCCCATGTGTCACAGGTTCCAGGTATCAGAACAGGGGTGTCAAACTCATTTTCACTGGTGGCCACATCAGCCTTGTGGTTGCCTTCAAAGGACTGAATGTAATTTTAGGACTGTATAAATGTAACTACTCCTTAACAGTTAAGCAAGAGCTTGGCATTGCCACCGGGTGGAAACAAGATGGCAGGCGGATAAAACAAGGTGGAGGGCCACATTCAGCCCCCGGACTGTGTTTGCCACTTGTGCATTAGAATGTGGACATGGTTGAGGAATAACATTCTGCTTGCCTCAAGTGAGACTGACTTATAAAATAAAGTATCATTGGGTCTACAAAACATTCTTTGGCCTAATTCATTGTTTTCTCAATTGTACCTAACAGCGCCCATGTGGTTTTAAAGAGCACTGTTGATCTTACTGACACGAATATGCTGTTCCTTGCTGCTGCCGTATGTCTGGTTAGCTGTGTCCACAATGTTAACTTACTAGCCTTCATTTGGCAGGAGTCTTCTTGATGCTTTCTCACATCAGCATTAACAGATTTCGAGGAAAGAAAGTAAAAAACATATGGACAAATTCTGACATGGAATTTTTCATTGAAACAGATTTGACTTAACACTTTGTTTCAAATTCTGCCCTGTGGATAATTTTAACTGATATTTAATTTTGGACTCAAGCTGCATTCATAGAATTGACCATAAACATATTTAAATTTTAAAATAACTAACTGTATTTTTCTTTAATCTCCCACATATATCTGCACATATTTGCTATTTTAAGTTAAAAACATTGAATTAACATTTAGCTTATAATAGCAAAAATATGTATAGAAATAGCACTCGATTTTATTGTAAGGACAAACGATTTAGAATGAAATCAAAATGCTCAATAATTTATTGTCATTTATGTCTTCACTTTTTCAGTCACTAATGCTAAAATTTTAGGAGCAGAAGAGATATTATATTTAATCTATTATAAGCTCTTTATTTTACAAATAGATATGTTAGGACCCATGATGAAGCATTTCTGCACCTCACTGTTGGTCACTGGAAGGTCTATAGCTAGGAACCGAGATGATCCAATTCTCACACCAATACTTGACCTGTCCTATAAATCTGTCTTAGTAAAAAAAAAAAAAAAGCAGAGAATAAAGAAGAAGAGAGGCAGATTTGAAAGGCAGTCTCTGAGAAATCTGCAGTCATTATTGATACATTTAAACATTTTAGCTTAGGATAAAATGAGAGTGGCCAGGATATACGAGTAATTCACGTAGTTAATGGAGGCTGGTTGTGTAAACATGAAAGGCCAAACCTTTGGGTAAACTTCTCATCTCTTAGGTAAATTTGAGCTAGGAAATTTCTCCTTTCAGCAAATTATTTCTGCCATTTAATACGGAAATTCAGTAGATAATTCATTAATAGTTTTACAAAGATATTCTAATTTTAATAAAGACAAAAATCATTTTAGGTTAGAAGCATGAAAGGACAGGTAAGAAATCAGCCCCTGAAAAGAATGATGAAGAAATGGGATTGGGATTATGGAGATGGAAATCTTTGAAGTCTTAGCTACAGTCTGCTGAGGAAATTAGAAAGTTACTAAGGCAGTTCCCATGAACAAGGTAGGATGTACACAGTGTCCAGTTCATCATTCTACTTCTAAGCCATCAGAAACAGTTCTAAGATTACCCTGGTTCGTGATGGTGGGGTAGCGATGGAGAGAAAGCAATGGAGAGAAAGTACTTGTGTATCTATGGGACACATTCTGTGTTGCAGAAGCAAACAGCATAAAAGTAAAAAGGCGTACATTTTAATTCAATTAACATTACAAAGATGCTATATCTTACAGGATGTGTATTAAAATGAAAAATAAATCACAACATGTTTTGTGTCAAAACAATGCCCAATGACAAGGAAGACTTTTTAAAAAGAGAATCAGAAATGTTGATCAGATAAGTTATATGAATAGAAATTTAAATTGTGGTTAATCTTAGTTATTTTAGTAATATCTGACATTACAGGGGAGGGCAGTTTCTTTTTCTACATTTTGCCCATTACCCATTATACATAGTAAAGCAGATCAAAGAGCAGGATTGTGTTACCAAGGGAGGTTGGAGACTCTCTCCATGGGGGTCATAAATATAGTATTCCATCTGCTGGAACTGTTTAGGTGAAACATGCCTGAAGTAAGGGCTGGATCAGATGATCTCTGGGGGTCTCTTCCAGCCTTTTGAGTCTTTGAGAGAAATTTCTAATCAGCATGTTAATGAGTGCTTTAAATTTGTATTCTGGTTTCCTTGAAGATAATTACCAGAAACACTAAGCAGAGAATAGCATTTCTAAATGGCTATTTAAAAGGAGAAGAAAAAGAGGAAAGAAAAAAACAGGATTCAGTTTAAAAAGAAAAATAGAGGTAATAAAATATGGCCCACTTGATATCAGAGAAGGCAATTACCTGAGAAGGTAGCATGGTTCAACAGTCTCGGTGATGCCTGAGCAAGTCCAGGGCAACTGCCTTTTCCCTGTTCCTGTGATGTCTTGCTGTGTGACCCAGGGTGAGTCACTTGACCTTAGTTTCCTCATCTGAAAACACAAGACCCCAGGAGTTGTGCTTGATTACCTGACTAATATCAAGCTACAAGAATTAAATGAAGAATGGAATTTCATTCTGGCTTCATCACTGCTGCAGTGATGACAGATGGGAATCATGTGAGTCAGGTTAGCCCTGCGCTTCATTACCTGACAGAGAGAAGGTCTGAGTGACAGGGTGGTAAACCAAACTTTGACAACCCTTTCAGAACTTTTAAGTTGGATAGTATATAGATAATAGTATAGCACACATTTATTTTGATTTGTGCATTATAGAAAATCAATTATGATATCATCCCATATGTTTAATTAATCTAGTCACTCCAAAATTAGCCCCAGAAGAAAAGGAATGGGAAAATATGTATGAGGTTAGGGCGATATCTTTTGTTTTTTACTTAGAGGGGAAAATCCTTTTTATTAATATTGATGTATAGCTGCTTTATAAATAATATCAAAAGTGTCTCAGTCCAAATTATTTTTCTCCCTTTGTCTTTCCTTTACCAGTAGTAAAATAAGTTTAATGTGACTTTTTATGTTTCTTGTCATAAATGTGATTTTTCCTGGGTGACTAAGCTGGCAGGTTTCCAAACCTGGCGAACGGGGTTAAATGCTTAGCTTCATGTTATTGCCAACACATTTTTTTTCCCCCACCAGAGACTGCTGCTTGTTTTAATAAATATGCCCTAAATAAGAAATCAAATGAGGAAGAACTTAAACTTAGGCATAACACAGAAGGTAATGTTTTCCAAAATCAGCTAAAACTTATGTTTCTGACACTCTCTTCAAAGAAGGTGAATAACAATTTTTAAAAAATCCACAAGATGATATGAAAATGAATTTTGTTTGTGACAAAACTTGGAAAACTGAAGCATCTATACCAGATAAGGTCTTTGATTACTACTAGTAACCATTACTTCTATTTCAATATACTACATTCCCTTTCCATTAAAGAGAAAGAGCCAAGCACATTCTGAAAGCATTGTTGGTATTTTGATTAGAGTTGCAAATATGCAGCCTTTTGTTCGTGAACACTAAAGAGAGGGCAAGAATATCACAGGAAATACTGCTGTACATGAGGTTTGGGGAATCATAAATTCTAGTTCCGAGTCAGCTATTCAGCTTCCAGATGACATTATACCTTAGTCCTACCATCTGTACAGTATGAATAATCATATTTCGCTAGCTCACAGGTGTGTTGTAAAGAAAAGACAATAAAAAGTGATTCTGAAAATACAGCTATTCTCAGAGTCCGGACTGTAAGGCAAACAAATGGTTAAGAGATACAAAGCAAGTGGGTTGAACTTTCTAATAATATTCTGAGAATCACATTTAACGTGATTTAAAAAAATTCTAACACTTACCCCCCAAAATTTTCATATGACTTAATTTTATCCACAAAATGTGCATAAGTTGGACTTAGAATTTGAGCTCAAAATTTACGAGGGACTAAAAGGAGAAAACACACTGGGACTCTGCTGTGTTTTTGTCTCTGACTTGAGGTATCAGCTGATGGTAGATTCTCACTATAGATTTAGGCAGTATTCAATATCAAATCCCACCTTTAACTGAAGCAGTGGAAAGTACACTTCTTTGGAAGAGCAGGGACTGGGACAACAGTCAAAGCAATGCCTTTTGCCTCCCAGTATTGACATTTACCTTTCTTGGGAAAAAAAAAATCAGTTTGGAAGCAAAGTTGGAAGTTGTGTTTTCAAATTCCTTTCATTATGGGACTTCCTGGGATGATTTTGTTCTAAACATACCACTTTCTTTTACCAACCTCCTTTAGCTTCTTTGTTTTATGAAAATTGAGCTTCTTACAGGAAAATGAAATAAACAACACAAATAAATAAGTTAAGAGCCCTGGTTAAATGTAAGGAAAATTGGTGGAAAGAAAATTTCAAGGATGGGTGATCAAAATTGTTAAAATCATGCACAGTGGCTGAAAAGTACAGGAGTAAAAAGGCCATTTATTTTGTGAATATCGTTAGTGACCTTCAGAGATGCAGTTTCATTAGTGTAGGGGCAGAAGGTGAAAATACTTTGAAGAGCAACTAATGATAAGTAAGGAAGTAGTGTCAGCAAGTGTAGAATACACTTTAAAATTTTGAGTTAAATAAAAGAGACTAGATTGTTTTCAAGGCACTTGAAATGTAACCTCTCAATATCTGGTGGTGTGTGTATTGGTCCAGGAAACCTCATAAATTAATGGACCCAAGCATGCTTACAGTAAATGGTGAGAAATGTGTTTATGTTTTGGAAAGGGTTCCCTGTAGTTCATACCCTATCAGACATTAATGGATGTCCACAGATACATTTACTTTTTAAAACTAACTTAATGCCTTTCTCTTTTTTATCCTTATTCTCTTCACCTTCAAGAGATCAAGGACAAAAGCATAACTTGCAGTCAAGGCAACTAATATTGTTGTTTTGGGCCTTAATTCTGTCCTCAGTTTAGAATAGTTTGGAGCATCTGGATTCTTTTGAGATTAACATCTAAAAGGCAAACATTTCTCTATTAATAGAGACTACCTTAAAAGAAGGAAGTGCCCCCCCAAAACAGGAAACATATTTTCCTTTGAACATACTTATAACAACATGAAAGCTCCTAGTGCAGATATAGAGATGAAAGGTGGTAACACAATTATTTATTAAACTGGTTTGAAGATTACAGTATAACCACCTGGAGTGCTTATCTATGTCACAGACTTGTCGGACAAAGAGCAAAAGAGAGTTTATTTTTGGAAAGGAAAAAGGATGTCTTTACCTCTGAGATTTAAGCAACAGAAAAGGAGCTGGATGAGCTTTACAGAAAAGTAGACAAGTGAGCACATAGCTAGCTTAGTTATCACACCTCTCATTTCTCTAAGGAATATACAAAGTGAAGTTATCTGCTGAGAAGTAAATGGGTGGAACTGTAATTGAAGAAAAAAATAAAGAAGTTTGGGAATGGTTACTGTGCTGAATTTCCTAAGAATCAACCATGTTGCGTTACTCATAAGACACATTTTTTTCCCTAACATTTTAACAGCTAATGACAACTTAAAATCATTGCTGGCTCATTCTTGATGTAACTGGTATTTTCAGCATATGTAGGACCTTATTGATGGCTATTCATATTGTCACTTAAATTGAGTCATGTGCATTGTTGAAAGTGTCATCAAAAAGATTTCTCTGTGATTCAGCATAGAAACAGTTATGTTCTATTCTGAAACTCATGGAATCAGAGTGGTAGGAAATGAATCAGAGGGGGATGAATACAATCCTCTGGTTTCTTGCAAAGAACAATCAAAAGCTCTACTGACATCCCACAAGTAAGAAATACAAATGGTAATTACTGAGATGTTTGTAGCATACAATTATCTTTAAGGTCTTTGATATCTATTGATCAGAAATTTCCAGCTAATTGAATACTGGTGCTTTCACTTCCAGCAACACATGATTCAGTGGAAGAAAACCAAATAAATATAGGTTTAATCAAATAGACTAAGCTGATGTATCCTGGAGCTCTTTGACATGCCACAAAATTATACTATCACTAATAAAGGAGCAAAAAGATAAAGATTATGAGTACGGTTGAAAAAAATGTCATGTCACCATGAAGCTGTGCCTAACTACCAATGACCAAATGTTTCCTTCATGTTGAATTTTAATCTCAAGTACATATTTGTAAAGGGTATCTCCTCAAATATGTTACTGTGTGTTTGCACACACATGCATGGGTGCATATGTGCAGACATATACGCACAATATATATATATCCACATAGTTGAAGAAAGGATGAACTGATAAAGTACATTAAAGTTTTCTAAAGGAGACACAACTAGGAATCTTTTTTCCACAAGTGTCAATATTTTACTTCTTGATTTTAGTCAGTGAACATGCACTGGGTTTGTTTAAAAATAAGCTTACCCAAAACTATAATGACTTAGTTGTGTATGTTGTCATTTAAGGGGACTTCATAATTTTCAACCAATCAACCACTTAAGCACCATTTAAACAAGAGCCTGGGTCCATGATGAAAGAAATCTATCTATTGACATCTGCTAGTAAAACTGCTAAAGTGTCAGAGGTCAAAAACCGCCAAATTGGAGTCAAATCTAGATGAAAATCTTGAAGAAAACAGTGAAGATGTGAAAAATAATTGTGCATCAACAATATACTTAACATTAGGATAGAGGACAATTGGAATGAAAACTTGGTAATTGATGAATAAAAAGACACAAAAGAGTGGCTTGAAGTGAATATATTTTAGAAATTCTATAACTAATTAAAATTGTGACTTAGAAAAATTATGTAACCTGCCCAAAGTAATATAGTTTGCTTATGTTTTTATATAGATGCACAAAGTTAAATTTAATAAACTTTGAATATCTAAATAAGATCTTTCAGTAAGTATAGAAATGTAAAAAAGTTAGTTTTAGAAAAGTATTATATCATGGTTAAATTGGCAGAATTTTTTCTTCTCAATCACGTATGAAATAATGGTACTTCTGGGAAATACTAGGAATTTTCACAATGTTATTTGTCACTTTCCTTTCTATGCACTCTCTCTCATTCATCCATTTGTACAGCCCATAGAAATAAATAGAAACTTTCTCCTAGAGAGTCCACTAACTAGGAACGCAAAGGCTAATAAGGCATAGTCTTGTGATTAACGTGCTCACCGTCTAATTGAGGATAAAAATAGAAATTAATTACAGTATCAGGTGATAAGCATTATTGTAAAGGTATACACAAAAATTCCAGTAGTCATAGCATCCTAGAATATTCAGTAAACAGTGTGAAGATCAGGATGACAGAACACCCACCAGTAGCAGAGGAACTTAGGTAAACTGGAACAAGAATTTGAAGTATGTTGTTTGAAATGATGAGATTATAGTAATGGGAATCACTAAAGAGTTTACCCAGCATGTGATTCATTTGATTTTTATATCTCTTTTTATCATGGTAAAATATAAGTGACATAAAATTAACCATTTTAACCATTTTTAAGTGTGCAGTTCAACATTATCAAGTACATTCACATGGTGGTACCAAAATTTGACTTCTGAGATAATAATTTTGTGGCAGATAAACCAGAGTACAAAGCCACTAGAAAAAAGATGAATTGAATAATTCCATTGGCAAGATCATAATTAGAATTGGTGACTAGTCTATTAGGACAATTAAATAACGTTTTCAGGAAGAGGATTATTTGAGGGGAATACAAATGAATTCCTCTGTGGACATGTTATATGAGAAGTACACAAATGGAAATGGAAGTTCAGATCTCTGAGAAAATGGGGTCCTGGAGTCATTAGTCTGGTTGAAGTGAACTCTCTTAAGGAACATGCAAGAAAGGAAACAAATCGGATTCAAGGATAAAGCCTTGATGAGACTCAGCATTTAAGAGCCCACTGAGAGAAAGTTAATAAAGGACATCATAAAAGAACAGAAGGAAGGACTATGAGAAAAAAGACATTGTAAACATTAAGTAAGGAAAGGATTTCAAGTGGCAAGAACATAGAAAAGGATCAGACACAAATACACAAACAGCATAAAGCTTTTAAAACAGTTCATTAGATTTGACAAGTAGAGGTTATTGGTGACTCTAGCAAGGGCAATTCCATAGGATCGTTGAGGTTATGGGCAGGACATGAATTATAGTGGGGTGAAAAACAACAATGGAAGTGATGAGAATCTGGAAGAATAAGAATAATGATAGATCATATTTATGGAGCACTTACACAGTGCCAGGCATTGTGTAACATTATACCATTTAGTTCCCCCGCCAACTTTTCACAGTAGGTATTAACATTTCATAGACTCAGAAACAATGTAATTTTCCCAACAATATATAGCTTTTTGAAGCCAGCTTTATGTATATAGTAGTGGCTTTACAGCTACTCTATATAATGTTGGTGAAGAGTTAGTGGAACTTTAGGATTTTTATAAAAGTAAGTATAAAGTATTCTTTCAAGAAGTTTGATCACAGTGGGAGAAAGGAGAGAAGCTGGTAACAAGGTGGGAGTAATATAATGTTAAGGCAAGCTTTTTGTGGGAAAATGGGTGTGGGAGGTGGCATTGTTTTTAGATTGAAGAAGATGAACTATTTTTAATTAGGTAGGTAAAATAGAGTTTCAGTGACTCAAAAGAAGGAAAGAGAATAAAATGTCCAGTTCATAGGTCAAAGGTTTATTATGCAAATGAGAGAAATCTGGTTTTCGAGATAGAAGAAAAGAGGAATGTGTGGTACTGTATACAGATAACTGAATATGGTAGGGATGTTATGAAGTTTTTGACTGACAGGTGTCTTTTCTAACAATGTAGGGTATAGTTGGGGATTTAAACAGTACAATAAACATCAACACTAAAAGTCTCAAGGAATTGGAAAAAAAGAGATTTTTTAAAATACATATATTTTTAAAGATTTTATTTATTTATTTTTAGAGAGGAAAGGGAAGGAGAAAGAGAGAGAGAGAAAAATCAATGTGCAGTTACTGGGGGTCATGGCCTGCAACCCAGGCATGTACCCTGACTGGGAATCGAACCTGTAACACTTTGGTTTGCAGCATGCGCTCAATCCACTGAGCTACGCCAGCCAGGGCAGAAAAAAAGAGATTTTTAATAGTAACTACAGGAATGGTACAGATTAAATTAGAAACCATACTTTGTGTGAAAGCCACTAAACATTGTTACGTGATTCACATTTTCCAGTGTGTGAAGCATTGATAATAAAAGAAAATTGAAGGTAGGACTTGTTCTGCTCCATGAACAACTGCCGGTTCTAAGGGGGTAGTAGAAAGATGAGAAAGAGAGAATTCAGGAGGGTGGTGAAAACGTTATTATGGTGAAGTCAGCACAGGTTAGTCTTAGCATTTCTAAGCCGCATCAAAGCAGAAATGTAAATGATATATGTTTGTAGGAAGAATAGCCTAACTTCAGAGTTTAAGCCTTCCAGAGCACTCTGAGAGTTAACTGCCACCAGTATTCCATCTTGAAAGAATTTTGCTAAAGGAGAAATTGGAAATTCCCCAATTAAAATCGTGTTGGTTAAGTAAATAGAAGTTTTAAATAATTTGACTTTTGCTCATAGTTGAGCAATTCTTCCAGCAATATCACTCAACAGTAGCTCTCTGAAGTATCGCTCAAAGAAAAGTGACTCTCAGAAATGCAATACCAACAAAACCACAGAAGTTCCTAGGCCTAAATAGGATTAAATAAAAATTAATTCTTTTTTTCACTGCTTTCTGAAACAGGCCTTCTACTAGAACACAGGACTAAGGGCAGTTCTTTAACCCTAAGTTCTGGGTAATGCGGTCACTGCTGCTACTCCTAGAAGCCTTCATTTCCCTCAAGGGTAAAGCTTGAATCTATGAGAACATAATCACTGCTCTTCCTCAAGGGTCAGCTTTTGCATTCATGATCAGTCACTGATGATTGGCAACCATTTTTAAGGAAATTTCCTCCTGCTTTCATATCTCTTTATTACTAAGATCATGCTTAAGTATTTGCATAGTGTCAATTTGCATAATGTGCCCCATCAGCATTTATATGACATTTTATTATTGTATCTCTTCTTGTCTTCTTCACCCTTTGCATTTAATTGTTACATGGTAAAAAACAAAGTTTATTTCAATGACAAAGTTGCCCTAAAAATAGAGCATAAACAAATATCCATGCTTACTATTGAACTATTTTACAATTTAGATAAAGTTCTGGGTAATAAGGAGAGAGGTTTCTTTCTGAGTTGCATCAAGTCCATACTCTCTTTTACTCAAGAATATTGAAAGCTGAAATCAGTATATAATCAGCTAACGTGTGTTTATATAATCTTATCAAAACTAATTTACTTTAGGATAACTAGTATGCGGCAATATGGGCTCTTCTCCTTCTTCCTGACTCTGTTCAATTGCTACTTATTACAAAATCTTTCCTCATTTTCCCAGGCACAGTTAATTACTTCCTTGTCTGCATTCTCAAACAACTGTGCTCATATACGTCATTTATCATTTGTCTGTTTATAAGTCTGAATCTCTTTTTAGACTTTGACCCATATGAATACTGAGGCTATCTTATTTATCCTCAAATCTGCAAACACGATAAATGTGTGACTCAGATTCTGTGTAATTCAAAACAAGTTTTTTAACTTTTTTTGTTGCGGTATAAATTATCTAAAAATTGTACAAATCCTCAGTGTTCAACTTGATGAATCATAAAGTGTACCCAGCTTCAGTCATAAAGTGACTCCCCAGAATCACCCTGTGTTAACCATCAGAGAGACCCCTCAGACCTCTCCCCATGACCCCTCAGAGTCATGTTCCTTCCATTTGTCCGAAAGTAGCCACCTACAGATGTTAACGTTACAGATTATTTTTGTAGTAAGTAGTGTGAAACTATTTTACTTAGTTTTTGTGACTCCATGTAACTTTGGGTTAAATAAATTTGTACCTTCTTTATCTTTTCTCTTTATTTTATAACGTATGAATAAAATACAAATTGCTGACAAGTTCAAGACCCACAAAAATTCAAATTAAACAATACCAAAAAAAGTATCAATAATTAAAAAAAGACTTTATTTATTTATTTTTAAAGAGAGGGAAAGAGAGGAAGAAAGCAAAGGAGAGAAACATCAGTGTGTGGTTGCCTCTCCCATACCCCACACTGGGGACCAGGCCCATGACCCAGGCACATGCCCTGACTGGGAATCGAGCTGATGACCCTTTGGTTTACAGGCTCACATTCAATCCACGGAGCTATATCAGCCAGGGCAAGTAGTCTTAATAATGCTTATCGAATTTGAACACACGATGAATTTATGTATAAAAATACTAGAAAGTAACAGACAATCGCTTATCTTTCAGGAGCAGAGAAACATATTTTTATATTTTTTTCTGAATCAACATGCAATTTCTAAGCTAAAAATTGAGGAGTTGTTATGGACTGAGTGTTTTTGTTTCCCCCACAATTCATGTGGTAAACCCTTAACCCCACAGTGTTAAGTTATTTGGAGGTGGGACTTCTGTGAGGTAATTAGAGGTAGATGAGGCCATGAGGATTAGGTCCTCATGATGGGATTAGTGAGTTTATAAAAACAGACACCAGGCAACTTGCTCTCACTCTCTCTCACCTAGTAAACACAAAGAAAATGTCACATGAGCCACACAGTGAGAAGGCAGCTGTCCACACACACCAGGAAAAGCCTCTCACCACGATCTGACCATGCTGGTGCCCTGCCCCCAAACATCCGGCTTCCAGGACTATAAAACATACATTTTTGTTGTTTGAACAGTCCAGACTATGGTATTTTGTGACGGCAGCCTGAAAAGACTGACAGCAGTACATGGAAATGTTCATATAAGCTTCTTGTAAATTCTTAATAATATTTCAGTTTCCCAGAATGTTTATAGGAAATGTACATGAAGCCCACCTTGGTCTTGCCACTGCCAGTGTGTATGTTATTTTCTTAAATCGAATTTTGCAGCTGGAAGTTTGATGATAGTTCCTTTTCTCAAAGTTAATGATGTAAATAAACACTGTCAAATTTAGATGAAGTCTTCCACAAAGAGTCCTGGTTCTCAGCGAGGGTGATTCCCCCCACCCCACAAAGGTATTTTTGTTTGTTACAACTCAAGGTGTGAAGGTCGGATGGGGTCAACACTGCTAACGAAATCTGATCATTAGAAGGCAGGGATGCTGCTGAGCATCCCGCAGTACATGACACAGTCTCTACAATAAAGATTTATGTTGCTTTAAATGCTAATAGTGCCAAGGCTGAAAATGCCTGCCTTAAAAAGAATTTTGGTAGAAAAATAAATTCATCATATGTTAACTTGTTATATCCTGTTATTTGTTAGATTTTGTAATGCCTACGTTTTAACAAATGTTAAATAATATATTTGTGTAGTTTTTGTTTTGCTGTGCACTTTTAATTTCAAGAGGATTAATATTAATTTAAGAGAAATTAGACTATAAACTCCTGGAGAAATTCAGTAACAAAAAATGCTCAAGCATCACTTTTGATAATCTTCTGTCTTGTAAGTTTCATGAAAGGGACTGCCTTGGTTTTAATGTGCTTTGGATCATACTCAATTCCAATTAGATATTATTTACAGATATTAATTACATATGTCGTGAACCTTCTTATTAACATCCCTTATTAACACAACTGCATTTTAATTCACGAGGTATGATATCATGTGTGAAACATTTTTTGCCTTAAACTTCAGTTTGACCATGTTTGCATCCCTAACTGTGCAAATTAGCGATATGTGAAAGCCACTTTTCTAGTGGAAAAAATACCAGACACAGCTGACTTTCTAGATCATAAGTCATGGAATATATTCTTATACTTACTTGAATGCTGTGTTTGGTTTAAAAAAAATGGTGACCTATAAGCAAAGCAGTGATTCCTTATGTGACTTTGCCGAGGGTAAAACTCCAACTAATAGTGTCACTTTAGTAGAAAAATGCTGCAGTTCACTTCCTATCATACTTTATAATAAAGCATGTATATTAGTAAAGATGGAGGGGAGGAGAGAGGCATAAGAGAGCAGCAGAAGAGACAGATTACATGGGGCTGTATATATTATCACCCTGAAATCAGTAGGGAAGGCTGCTAAATGCTCTTACAACTGTAATAGCCAATCTCATGTTAATTCTAGCCTGAAGCTTCCTGACACATCTTGTTCTGAGATAATGGGGACAAAATTATTTTTTTTTCTTCTGGTTGAACAGCAGCCTCCCTTCCCCCACCCACAGCGACCCCCCAAAGAACATCAAATAAATTAAGCAGCCTTTGCAAAGAGCAGTACAAAAGCCTTTTGCTTTGCAGAATTCCCAGTAATAACATGCAAGAATTATTACCCTTGATACTTAGTAGATTTTTTAATGGCTAGTAATAATCGTTTTGATTGAATATTGGCTTATAACTGGCTTGTAAAGGAATTCAAGCACTCTTAACTGCTTTCCACCTTAGCTTCCTGTGCCCGGGGAAAATCCTTGACACAATAGATCGTGGAGTCATTAACACGGAAATATTTTATAAAAATGAAAGTTAATACCTATTAACTTCAAAAGTGAAGCCAATTAAAATTGACTATATTATTTTATAATAATTTGATATGTTATTGATCCTTGTCTTTGAAAGATAAAATTATTTTTTGGCAAATTGCAATTTAATATCTTTGGATATTCAACTCTCTTTTAAGCAAAGAAACTTCATGATTTTCATAATTTCTGGTATATAAATCAATTGAAATTTTATGTACTGAATGTCTCATCTAATTATTTCAGATTTCTGCAACTAGTTTGGGAAAATTAGGATGTTTGTTAAAGGAAAATACATTGTTTGAAATATTGAAAAACAAGTTGTTTGATATTTGTGTCTCCCCAGTGGGAATACTTATAGGCTACGGTCTGTTTTAGCAGACTTTGAGAGTAAGAGAGAAATACTCCAGAGACTAATCCACTGAAAAATATGTGAAGTGATTCCACTCTGAAGCAGTGGAATCTACTAAAACTCAGCTTCCACAGCTTGAAGGATGGCAAGAGAAGCAGATTTGAGGCTAGATTGGACTCTGAAGAATTATGAAAAATGATTTCTTACGTGATGTTTTATCACTTCCTATCTATCAGGGCAGAATAGTATCAGTAATTGAAAAACGTGCTAGTTGAGACCCTGGAGGGTTTCTGTCCAAAGGACCCTATGGCATAGCACTATGGGGAAAATGGGTATAAATTTAAAGGTCTGCATCTGCTACTCTTTTCTCCTTTGAAGTTATTGATGGTGGAAATGACAGAACTTCTTAGATTGCCAAGGAATTCCCATTATTATCAGGGGTTTTTTTAACCCACTAAATAAGATACTTCTAGACTACTCTTGCTATTTTCCCAGGTAGATAGCAATATTCTTTTCATTTTCATTGATTGATGATTTTGATTCTGTTCTACATGTGGAGTATTGAAATGTTTACTATGTCTTTAAAACATAGAAAGTGTCCATTGCCTTATTAGCTATTCACAGTCTCACCACTACATAAGCTTAATTTGCTCAGGAAACTGTGTAATAGGCCTTTATCTAATAGTTACTGAATTAGTAAAGAGATGCTCACATATTCTTGCACATTTAAAAGACCCATGATTACCCTGGCTGGGGTGGCTCAGTGGATTGAGCACTGAACTTCGAAGCAAAGGGTCACTGGTTCGATTGCCAGTCAGGGCACAATGCCTGGGTTGCACTATAAGTCCCTCGTAGAGGGCACACAAGAGGCAATCACAAATTGGTGTTTCTATTCCTCTCTTTCTTTCTCCCTTCCTTTCTCTGTAAAAATGAATAGATAAAATATTTTTAAAAAAAGACCCTTGATTAAAACAATGTCAAAAGCAGATTGATTAAAAAACAATTGATTATAATTTTAGGGTATACTTTCTGACTTATACGTACAAAATTAATGGCAAGGACCCATAGCCAACAAAGTAGCTATATTAAATGATTTCCCAGTATTGGTATTGGTGTATGCCAGTTCCTTCACTAATTACAAGGGCACATTTATGATATTGATTTCTGGGGATGATGGTAGGATCTGTCACCTTAAAATATAACCAACAGGGCAGGGGAAACTAACTGCTCATGGTATAAATCAAACGTATGACTGTAGAGTAGCTACTATCATATTCTGAGCAGGCATTTAAACATAACAGTAAATTCTGAAATATCCACAACATTCATATTAATCAGTGATCATCTGCCTTAATGGTTCTCCCTCACCACGCTTGGTTCTTTCACCCCTCCCTAGCATCTTTTCTTTGCCACTCTATAACTGTCCTGGGAGTACTAGCCTTCCTTTTCCCTATCATGCACCCCCTACAATGATGTGTCAGGCCAGACTCTTTGCTGACACCTGCACTAATAGCAGGGTAGATTATCTACTGTTCTTAATTATCTCTCCCAGAGCTTGCCTCCATTAACTTGGATAATTGTCTGTATGTATAACATTCATAAACAGACAATGTGTTATAGAAAAAAATGAGAGAAAGAAAAAAATGAATCTCTAGTTTATATAAAATTAGCTATGAGAGGTGTCTGAGAGTATACAACATCTGGAGTTTTTGGGGGAGCATCTTGGGTAAGTCATCAAGAATTTGGAGGAGATTTTTCAAAGGATAGAGGAAAGTAGTGTTGCATAAATTTTTCATTGAAAAGGTATTCAAGAAAAAGAGTTTCAATGAGGGAAAGTTGCACTCTCATGAGTGTCAGGTCTGGAAGCAGCAACCTAATGAAAAACAAAAGGATTGACTGTGAGTTACAGAGCTGCCTAGGAGGCCTAGAGAGGGTAAGGATATGAATTCAATGGAAAGGGTCATGAGCAGAACAATTATGGGAGAGAAGACATCTTTTCTATATTCTTTGAGTCAGTCCTCTAGATGACCCCTGCATTTTTTGTTCCTCTGAAATAGGTAGTCCTCATCAAGAATTGAGTAGATTTAGCAATCTCCTAAAGTTAACAAATGGTGAAATGGGAATTTAAACCCATAGTGTATGATGCTTGAGGACACATTGTGATTCAGCATGTTATTTTTATCACTTACACTATTCCAAACATCACAGCTGAAAATTTTATTTCTTTAAAAGCAGACAACAACAACAAATACAAATGACATGGATTATTATAAGTCTATATTACCTTAAATATGTAATTAATGACTAATATATAGGAAAGTGAGAATAAAAATAAATTTGAGATTTAGTTGTCAGCATACTTCTTTAAAAGCAAAGAAATCTCAGGAATAATTAGACATAAGCAGGATTACAGAACTGTTCAGATGTAAAATAGTAATCCAACATTTCATTTCTTTGTGTTGTATTAATAGTGCAAACTTTAGTTTTGCATATTTTCAAGTTAATTTTCATAACAAAAATAAAGGTCATGTATATACTTATCTGTTATGAGCACTATAGATGACCTATTAAAACTTCCTGGTATATTATTATTAACTTTTTAAAAAAAATTTTAATCCTCACCCAAGATATATTTATTGATTTTAGAGAGAGAGGATGGGTGGAAAGAGATGGAGAGAGACACCAATGTGAGAGACAAACACTGATTTGTTGCCTCTGTATCCACTCCCACCAGGGACCAAACCTGCAAGTTACGTATGTGCCCTGACCGGGAATTGAACCAGCAACATTTTGGTGTATGGGACAACACTCCAACCAACTTAGTTACCTTGCCAGGGTATCCTGTGTATTATTATTGAGGTTCTACAAAAAAAAGGTGTAATTTTGCTCTCATACTTCTTATGAGTTGACCTCACAAAAAAACGAATATACAAAAAATAAAGTACTCTGAAGTGATTTATTAACTGATCTCATATGAGACATAGTTCCTTAAAGCTTTCTTAAAAATTCAGATTTCATCTTGCTTTGTTTGTTTTCTATGCTGGTAGAAGTGTTCGAAGCTGAAAGGTTTTCATTCGTGTTTCTGCTGACTTGCACATTTCATACAAAAGGACTTATTAAGGGCCTGATCATGGTCAATGCAATTTGCAGTGTTAGCTAATTTTTCAAACTAGTAGTGAATTCAAAATTAATTACAGACTATTTGGGGTTCATTAGTGTTCATGGAGGATTTTATGCCTGCTTGTTTATTTTTAATTGGGTGGAGGGGACGAAAAAAATGCTGCTTTCTGTCCCATGCAGACATAAAGGGGTGCTATCTTTAACCGAAACACTGATAACAGCAGTGGCAAAGACAATATAATCAAATGATTTGGTGCTGAGAGGAAATATGCATTCATCCTATTTGTTATCCCAAATCATGGAATAAAAGGGGCAATATTAAAATAAAAATTAAAAAACAAGTAAAATAAATTTTGGAATTTTATGCATATTTACCCAAAGAGGTCAAAGTTCTAAGCGTTCCATATAATCAAATAATTTATTAGGTTTGTGATGTTAACTGCTTACAGCTAAACAAATTGTAGCCTAATTGCTTCTCATACTAGAGGAGAGTTAGAAATGACTTTCTGCTCTTTATCCCCAAAGCGGGAAACCCAGCCTCAGGCACTGAAAGTGCTCTGCGGGAAACAGTAGGTAACATAATTCAGCCATGTCAAATTAATGTTGCTATCCTGGGAACACAGAGCATCATGAAGGGAGAATAAGGACATTTAGGAGAGACAGTTCTTCAGCAGGACATCCCTCTGGTTTCTATTCATGTGTGGAAGTCATTCATTTTCCTTAAAAAATAATATTCTAGAAGTGAATTTTGAGAGACTACATTTCAGATTCACCCATTCAGTTTTCTTCTTTTTAATATTTGGTTAATTCTCTACGGTAGCTACCTAAGTTTCCAAAAAAGGGTAGGAGAGTGAACATGCTTATAACTTGAGCAAGGAAATACTGAGTGTATTTTCATGTGTGGTATTTGATGAATAAAGCTCCTTGTAAGCCAAGACCATGACTGCTCTTTGCTCCTGTGGTTTCAAGTAATCCCTTCTCTCGTCGGATGATAGATTATCAGCAGAGAGGAACAGCAGGTTTGGACTCACAATGATAGATAATGGGCTTAGTCAAAGTATATTCTTGAACTTGGTTGAACAGCCTGCCTCATCACTTGAGACATTTAAAAATACACTGGATACAGAAAAAGAAAATGCCCTTCAGGGAAAGTCATTTTCTATATGCATAGATAATCTGTCTTTTCAAGATTTTTGTCTTGTATGAAAAGTGGAACTAATGATTTACCAACAGGAGTCTGAGAAATCTTTAACTCACAGAAAAGAGCTGATAACTACAATGCGAGTGAGAGTGGAGAAAAGGCGGTCTGTCCTCTAACCCTGGCATGGAGGACAGGTCTAGAAGGAGCTCAGCTATTCCCTCTGTGTATCGCTCAGCTGAGCACTCAGGGGCATTCTTGCGGTCATTTTTTAAGTGCTGTTTTTGTAATTTACAGAGAAAAAAGAAAGAAATGAAAGGTAACTCGTGCAAATGAATACAAAATGATCTAAGATAGTATATAGTAAGGATTCCACTTTTTTATAACTTAGAAATTGGGTTTTGGCACATGATGATGACTTGGGTGGAAATGACCTCCTTGAAATACTCAACAAAATACCCAAAATATTGATACATGAGAATCCCTAAATCACCACTAAAAAATACTTCAAGGTACATTTCTCAAGGTTTCATATGATCAATACAATTTAGAAAATTGTCTCTATTCAAGTATTAGCTTTATTTTCAAAACAATCTTGGATACAAGTGCCAGTGGTGATTAAGGAGAGAAAGGAAGAGAGAGAGATAAAGCCACATTACTCCATTATTTGTTTTAATCAGCAATAGCAAATGAGATATGACCTGTTCCAGATATTTAGATTTCTTAATGTGTTGTGGTAAATAGATTGTTGCTCATATTATAATAGATTGGACTCATTGCATGGGGAGGGGGATTGCATTATAATTAAAATATCACCAGAGGGGTTACTGGAGAATATTTCACCAGGTTCTTAAATCCCTTTAATCAGAGAGTTCTCCATGTTTTATAAACACCTATTTCTTACCCCTGGGAAAAATTTGAGGTTTTGATGTTTTATTTTCCTTTCTGAGCTAAGCACTAGGGCATTTTACATTGTCTGTTCAAATGCATAGTGTGTCTATGGCCAAAAGGAGGTTAGTTCTATAACGAATGAAAAGGGGGCATGCAACAAAACTAATAAGCTCAGGGGTCCATGTGGCTGACTAGACAAGCTCAGTGACCAAAAGCAGCCACACAGATGGTCTGATCACAAATTCCTAACTGGGCAGGTGTAGTGGGTAGTCAGGTCCCAGGCCCACAGTTGCCATTCGAAAAGGTCAGTCTTTACCTTAAGTGAACTCTTCCCATTGTAGTTCTGCATTGAGGATAACATGTCTTTGAAAAACCAGAGTAATTTCCTTTTCTAGTCCCATGGACATAACCACCGTCACCAGAGCCCAATACTACAGAACCCCTCATTGTTATTCCATTTCCCACCTACCGTCACAATGTGCTGTGTTCATTATTAACCAACTTACACCTACCAATGTAAAAAGTATATGTTTTTCCATTTTTCCTTTTAGCCAGTCCTAGAGATTTCCCCACTATGCCTTTTCCTGTCTCTTTACTCTACCACCAATGGATTTCATGTAACCTTTCTTATATGTCTCCTCCCTTGATTCTAACGTATAAAATAACCTCCAAAACTGCCATGCTCTGGAGTTTTTCTTAACCCATTTTCTGAATCCATTGTGATTTTACTTTCTAGCAGTTGTCGTCAATTTAGCTCAGATAAACTCCTAAAAATACACTACAGGTTTAGACATTTCTTGCATTGACAAAGGAAAGAACCAAGTACTGCAAAGATATAGTTAGATTTTTATTTATTTTTAAAAAGATTTTATTTATTTATTGTTAGAGAGAGGGGGAGGAAGAGAGGAAGAGAGGGAGAGAAACATCAGTGTGTGTTTGCCTCTCACACACTCCCATCTGGGCACCTGACCTGCAACCCAGGCATGTGCCCTAACTAGGAACTGAACTGCTAACCCTTTGGTTTGAGGACTGGCACCTCAATCCACTGAGCCACACCAACCAAGGCCTGTTAGATTTTTATATATCTCAACATTGTATGTAAATACATTCTTTAGAATACTTTCTAATCAGTGCCTGCAAAAAGAAAGTTTGCATTTAAAAAAAAACTTACTGTGTTATCTTTACTTGATCTCCAAGCTTGCCTTTATTTCCCATTCTCACTTGTTACAGTACTAAATCAAGTTACTTGGCAGGGTAAGGAGAGTTTACCCAAGGAGAGGATTGCCTTGCTGTTCTCTCCCCACCCCAGGTTCATCCTTGAGCTGCTCTGGCCCTCTGCAGGGTTAGTGACTAGAACTGGAGAGGTGTAAGAAATAGAAAAAAGGCTACTGACTGACACAGGGGAATCTAGTGCTAAGGTCCTGTGAATATGGTCATTTGTTAATACTGATACTCCCTGGTGGGTGCTTTCCTGGGTTCCTCAGGTATACACCTTGCTGGGGACCTCCATTTGCAGTGTCTTTGAGTGGGCAATGCTTGCTCAACAGTCCATTTTACTTATGATCCCTCCTTCAGGGGCCTGGGCATCCAGATGTACATCCCTCTGTTAGGGTGACATCAACTTACCAGGCAGTCGTCTACGTGACATTCAAAGGGCTTCAAGCTGCACATGGTGCACTCTTGCTCACAAGTGAGAGAGCATCACGTACTTCTCTTCTGCCTTTACTGAAATTTGTTCCCTTTACTGCCTCTTTTCTCTGACACCCATTCTGGCCTCTGGGGACTTTTTAAGCTGTAGGTTGGTACCAGTTTCTTTACCCAGCAAATTTTAAGGGACAAGTATTTCTTTTAAACACCCTGCTATTGGGTTTGGATAGAGAGGGAAGAGCAACCTTTTCCTACCCAATTCTTGGGAGTCTGTGTGCGTGCATGCTCTTCTTGTATGCCTGGGTGTGGAGGGAGGGTGGACACTAAAGCACGCTGAAATCTCTACAGCCTCAGCCTGTGAGTAGGAGGTAGGTTGAGGGTTGCAAAACAGGTTTTGCCACTCTCTTACTAACACTACATAGAGAGTACACTGCCTTGCTTTTAGAATGTAGAAATATATAGCACCAATTGTTTTGTTGTAGACCTTGTTGTAACAGATACAGAAGGAACTGTGCTTTAGAATTGTTTTTCATGTATGGTAGATGTGAATTTGGATTCCATCCTGAACAAAGAATCTTTGGTTAATTTTAGGTAGGTGAATGAAACAAATTGAATTATGCTTTAGGAGATTCATTCCTGTAGCAGCATAGGCAATAGACTGAAGGACATGAGACTGAATATAAGAAGTGTCAGGACAAAATTGCAGTAACCTAAGTAAGACAATAAAGCTTAAAGTTAAGCAGTAACTGTGAAGAATAGTGAGATGAAGTCAGATGGCAGAGATATGAAGGGATTAGAACTTGTGTGACATGGTAATTATTATAGACTGGGAATAAATGAGAAGGTATTTCAAAGAAGATTTCCAGGCTTCTGGCTTAAGAAAGCAGAGAGCAGTACCATTAATTGAGATGGCAGTATAAAAGGAAAAACAAGCTTGGGTGAAAGGTGGTGGTCAAAGATCCTGTTAGTTATGCAGCAAAGATAGATAAGTGTTCATAGATGCAGGCATGTAACCTATGCTAATATGGATGTATGTTGTGTAAATTCTTCTCAACTGTCACTTTTATTAGGGTCCAAGTGGAAAAACTTTCACAAAGAAGCCCAAAAATCAGGTTGCCTCTATGGCAAAGTGCAAGCAAGATGCTGATGTTTGGAACAAGAACTCAAAACTATAAGCATTGTTTGTACTTTTCCACAGAAGTGACTAGAACCCTCTGGGTTGTTACATACACACACATCTAGCTAGAGATCACAGGTGTGTAGCTGGAACACTAACTTTGTACTATGTTATTATGCTGGAGTTTGGGAGGCTAATTGAACTAGAGCTCCACAAAGTATTTTTAAACAAATGAAACATTTTTCAACACTGAAATGGCTATGTTCACGTAGTTAATTTAGTGTAAAGAAAAGGTAGAGATTTTTCTTAATGACATGGAATCAACAGGTTTTGGCCTGGACATCTTTGCTTATAAATCAACAATTAAATAGTTTAACTAAACTATGACTAAAATATTTCAGGGCTTTCTGAAGCCAAAAAGACCGGCTGCTTTTTTCATGCTTCCATCTTCTTGTTAATATTATATAGATTAGATGCAGAGTGAAAAAAAAGTCCTTTTCTTAATTATGGGGCTCAGCTCAGTTAAGCAATATGATTTATTTCTAAATTACCCAGAGTGGCTGTTATTGATCACAGAAATGGCCACAATTCTTTTCTGTTACTGCCTTCAAGGGGTGGAATCTATTCCTCCATTCCATGAATCTGGCTGGCCGTGTAACTTGCTTTGACCAATAGAACGAACGCAGCAGAAGAATTGGTTCTGAGCCCTCACATGAGGAAACCTGTGTGCTTCTTTACTTTTTTCTTTCTTGATTGCCTTGTGGATGAGCTGTGGCTAGACTGCTGCATGATGACAGAATAATCCAGTTATCCTTGTTGTCTCCAGATGTCGGTTGACCAACATCCAGACATGAGTTCTGGGCTCCCCACATGGCCAGAACCTGCCATCCCACCAGATGACGGCAGATACATGTATGAATGCAGCTAAGACCAGCCAGGTCTGACCCAGATCAGCTGCACTACCTAGCCACCTTGCAGACTCATTGACGATGGTAAATGGTATATTAAGCCTTTAAATTTGGGGTGGTTTGTAATGTAACAAAAGCTGACTGATAAAGAAGCTATTCTTAATAAGTTATTGACAGGCTTAATCTGCCCAAATGTCCTACTTTTTGAGACTGTAGGCACTTAATGATAGCCACAAGAACCAATTATCAGAATAGATACAAAATACAAATTACCATGTAAACAAAACCTTCCAATTTTGACCACAACTATAGGTTTTTATTTGTATTGTTTTATATTCATTTTAAAGTATGAAGATATAACACTGATTGATTGAAGTATTATTTTTTTAATTTTAGAATCTTTGACTATTTAAATACTAAGGAATATTCGTGGTATTGATATTTTAAAATAGAAAACAAAAATTAGTTTCCTCAATTGTTTGCCTTATATTTTAAAGTTTATATGAAAAACAGAAAAGGGTTAAACAATTGTTTGTCTGTTTTGAATGACTGTTTTAGTGCTAATTAAAACTATGTGATAAAATCTTCCATACCAAAAATTGAAGATATTCAGACCAAGATATAGAAAAATTATATATGTAAAACACATTTAAAAAGGAAATTATCAGCAAATAGAGAATAATATGACCCCCGTTTACTCTCCTGTTATATTGCCCATCATGAGTGGTATAGCTAATTTCTACTGGGATCAGCAAAGAGCACACTGTGACTAATTGTCTAATCTATACCTCCAGGGTTTTAGTTATGGTCTTTTGTTCAATTAGAAAAAATTCACAGGCAATGTACGATTTTCTGTACCTTTCAAAAAGAATTTTTGGTAAATTGGCTAATGAACACAGTTAGTTATGATATTAATCAACCTAAGTCTCATTTGAATCACTTCCAAAAAGCAATAGTCAGTATGAAAATAGATATCCTATCTTTCAAATGAAAGCATTGTTTTATTCGTGATAAAGTGCAAATAGGAATCAACTGAATCCAATAATGATATTATTATACAGTAAAATTATTTTTAAGAGAAGGATATGAGGGCAATAAGAATTTTATAATTAATTAGCATGATCACATCTTTGAGCATCTTAGCACAATTGCAAGGCTAAAATTAGTAGAGATTAGATAAATATAGTATTTTTATTCACTTCACAATCACTTGTATAATTTACTCTGGCAGACACTGTTAATTGTTTGGAAATATTAGCTCCTTTAATCCTCATAGCAACATTAGAGATACTACTATGTTCATTTTATAAATACAAAAATTGAAACAAAGGGAAAATTTAGACAAAGAAATCTGACCAAGATTTGCAGCTAATAAATGAATTTTAAGCCAGGAAGTCTGATTCTTATTGTCCATATTTTAATAACTATACTATAAAGTAAGTTTGCTTTCTGAGTCATTAAATATTTGGTTTTATATCCCATAAAAGGGACACTATTTCTCTTCTCAAATCATGAGATAATTTCCCTGGTGTGGGCTATTGTTGGCCATTCTATGTAATCTTTTCTATGATATTGCACTCACAATACTCAGAGTTCATTTTACCATTATTATGGGATTAAAGAGATGCTAGATATCCAGATAAAGAAAGGCTGATATTTGGATATTTAACCTAAACAATGTTAGACACAGAAAAGTTCTTGAATACTTGAGTCAGTATTATTTATTCACTGTATTATTTATTTATATGATACATATGCATGCAATTTTATTAAATATATATACATATGTTTAAACTAAATTTCACAGCACTAAAAATAATTCCAAATACCAATATTCTAATGGCTTAGAACTCAAAGTGAAGCAACAGATGGAGGGGAGGGTACAGAGAGTCGCCAGGGGTGCTTGCTAATTGTCATGTACTACTGTAGGCACTGGTACTGTATGTAAATTGTCAGTTGTATATCATATTTATCATCAATGTCATCCATTATCTGCAGGCTATTTTCAGAAGCTAAGTACTCTGCCCAAACTATTAGCCACTTCATTTAGTCTAAAGTGGAAAGGGGGCTTTTATGAGTTGAAATGTATGGAGGTGACAGTTGAATTCATAATTGAGTAATGCATCATGAATCCTTAACTTTCCCATTTAAATATTCTACTTTGTGGACAAATATAGGTTCTTTTTCAAAAGTGTGGCCATAATATATTATCTCCAGGAAATAAAAAATTATTCTAATGTGGCATAGCACCAAGATATTATTTCTCAGTCAACTTTTAGCAATATTTTTCCTTGGGGCAATACTTAATGCTACCATTATAAAATATTTTGACAGAACATAATTTCTGTAAATCTAAATGCTGCAAGCATTTGAGATAAACTCAGTCATATTGTAGTAAAATCAAATTAGCTTTTCAAACATGGGAAATTATGTTTAATTGAAGGAAATATGATAAAGATCTAGACAATTTCAGTTGAAACAATTTGATTCCTGCAATATTCCATTAAAATGCATTCAAATTTTTATATATTAAACTGGAAAATATTGACAGATGATGGCTAGAAATTTAAGTATAGGCATCATTTAGAAAATAATTATTTGCAAAGTCAACATGAGAAATTAAACAGTAAAAGAATCAATGTTGTAAAATATCAGGTATTCTGATAACAAATGTTTGATGACCTAAAAGGGAAGAACATCATTCAGAAACGAATTTGGGTGAGACAGCAGCAATCAGCGGAGGTGTGCATGTCTATTCTGCGCCTTTTCATAACACTTTTCTCCTGACGTGTACTTCTAAGGATAAAATAAGGAGGAAAGAGTGAGAAGTTCACCTTTAGGTAAACTTTAGGGAGATTATATATCATAAACATTCAGGGAGAAGAAAAACAGGTTATGGGTGTTTTGAGACAGAGCTGTTTTTGTCCTGGGAGTATCTGTGGGAACACAGGGATCAGCCATGGAAGTCAGGGTGACTTATTCTGAGGGCTTGTGTGCTGAAGGTCTGCTAGAACCATCAATAACAAGTGTTTTAAATTTGCTTCTGCAAAACAGAAAGAAAATGAAAAGCAAAGGTGTATTATTCTCTACACTCTGAGTGAAAATGTGAAGAGATTTTGAATCAGACCATTAGGAAAAGTGAGACAAATCAATATGAAAGATGATCATAAAAGAGGAGACACAAGAATAATGATACAAATAATGCAAATTAAAAATAAGGATAATACAATGTTGAACATGAAAAGAGTTTTTTACATGGTAAATTAAAATACTAAGTATGGTGGAATGCAGTGGTCCTCAAAGAAGAATTTGGGACCCCTGGGAATCCCCAAGAATGTTTAAAGAAACCACACCAAGTATTTTTATAATAACATCATGACATCATTTGCCCTCTTCACTCTCATTCTTACATAAGTGTAGTGTAGAGGTTTCTAGAGGTCACCTAAATTGTGATAAGTAAGGGAATGTATGCTTATGTGTTTACGTTTTTTTCTGGTTTTAATTTCTAACATCATAAATATAGATAACACTGACTCACATAAATAAAAGCTTCCTAGGGTACTCAATAGTGTTTTAGAATCTGAAGGAGTTCTTAGAACAAAATAATTGAGGCTTGTTTGTGTAGTTGTAGTCAGCATATCAACAATATTTCACAGGGTGTAAATCACATAGTTTGAATCAGCAACTTTAAAAATAATCATTTCTTGAACTAGTTCTTTCACTAATAGCAATCAAATCTCAAGTAATCATCAGAAAGCAGACCAAATATTATTTATAATAAACATCACAATATTAAAATAGCAAAATATTGGAATTAGCCAAAAAATGGAAAATGTTTTAATTTCTATACAAAGTGCTACTAAATTCAAGGAATCAGCCCCAGCTGGTGTGGGCTCAGTGGATTGAGCACTGGCCTGCTAACCAAAAAGTTGCTGGTTCGATTCCCAATCAGGGCACATGCTTAAGTTGTAGGCCAGGTCCTCAGTTGGGGGCATGTGAAAAGCAACCATCTGATGTATCTCTCACACATAAATGTTTCTCTTCCTCTCTTTCTCCCTCCCTTTCCATGTGTCTAAAGTAAAAATAAATAAATAAATAAATAAATCCAAGGAATCAAATGTTCAGGGATTTAAGAAATGGTTTATGAGCAATAGCAGTTTAAAAATAATAAACCCTAACAAAAATGATCGTTTATCTGCTTATGAAGGGGGGTGAATTGTGAGAATTGTGTAGTGGTTAGAAGCATGACCTCCATTGTCAGGGTGCCTGGGAATCTGCCACAGACTAAATTGTTGGCTGTCATGTGACATTTTATGGACACCTTGATAATTTTAAAGCTCAGACTCTACATCTGCCAGTTGAGCACTCTCGTGGTTCTGACCTAACGGGGTTGCTGCATTAAATGAGATGTTGCGTATAGCATTGAACATGAGAAGGCATGGCATAGAAATCAATACACATAAGCTATTGTAAATAGTGATATAAAATACTGAAAATTAAACTAAAAATATCTATTAATTTAACAAATGTTTGTTAAACACCAGCCATGTACTATGGACTGTTCTAGGCACTTGGGTCAGACTCCTGTACAACAACAAAAAAGAGCCCAAACTACCATTGTGAGATGCATATTAGCGATGGTTGTCTTTAGATGATGGTAGGGCTGTAATATTTTTCCTATAGATATTCTCACATTTTTTCTAAATTTTCTACCATACAGAATACTAATTTTAGCAGAAACTAGATACTTATGTTAAACATATAAGAGGTAAATCACTTTTGTTCTTGATCAATTTTTCTATTTTTTAAAAATATAGAAAAACCTAAACCTATGAAGAAATCATGTGGTTTATTTAGGAAGAAGAAAATTCATATTCCAAGAAAGTATAAATAACAATAATCTAATCTTGGGGTAATCATTTTCAAATATAAAATCAGTGGGATTTAAATATTGTATGATAACTGGAAAATAGAGTTCAGGGATAGGTTAAATATATCAAATAAAGTCATATGGTTAATGATTAATTAAATAAGTAGTATGATGTTTCATGGTTCCTGAAAGATGATTTCAATATTCATAAAATATTGGAAATGTTTATACCTTCTGACAAAGCAATTCCACTTTTAGTAATACATGAGAAATACATTATCAGAAAAACCTGTAAACACTTAAGTAAAAGGTGTTTATTAAGGTACTGACTTCTAAATGGAAAAAAAAGAGAAAGGTAAGAAACAACCTAAATATCAAAAAAGAGGGAAAAGTTAATTATAACACAGTTGCAGAACAAAATATAATACAGCCATTAAAAATAAACTTTAGAAAATAAACTGAAGAATAATGATGGTGTTATAGACTGAGTGTTGTGTCTCAAATTCATATGTTGAAATATTAACCCTTAATGTGATGTTATTAAGAGGTGGAGAGTTACTTTATTAGAGAATTCCATCACCCTTTCTACCTGGTAAGGACAGAGTGAGAAGACAGCTGTCTAAATTTATACTAAGCAGAAGATAGAGTGGGGAGAGAACCAAAAGCCAGCTCTCACCAGGCATCAAATCTGTCAACACCTAGATTTTGAACTTCCTGTGTCTAGAATTCTTAAGAAGTAAGTGTTTGTTGTTTAGGCCACCCAGACTATGGAATTTTTGTTCTGGTAGACCAAACAGGCTAAGAGGGATGGAAAAACATTCATGATATAATAATAAATAGAAACTCAGGCTATTGAATGGTATGAAAATTGGATCTCCACTATGTCTAGTCATAAACATGCAGACTCACTCACTGCCCCCTTCATATATTTAGAAAAAGAGCTTGAAAGGAAATACTCTCAAATACCACAGCAATTATATTCTTAAATGTTTTAATGTAAGCATGTATTACTTTTATGATGTGAATAAATAGGCATAAAAATAAAAATACCATGAATATGTAGATTTATCTCAAAGACTATGCATTTCCCTGATTTTTATATTAGAATTATAAAATGATTGTAGATCCTTTGCCTAAATCATTTACCATAGATTTCCATTCTAACTCAGAAATAAATAAAATTAAAATAGTCTCTATGAGTATTTCATGGAACTATTGTTCTGAACAATAACAGCAAAATTTTCTTTTGCCCCAATACTGGCAATGCCTTATAGATTTCCAGAACTTTCTCAGGGTACTCGTAACAAGAGCTTACCCCTGCCTGGCCCCGCCCTCCCCCCCAACCTCTAATAGTCTTTATTCTAGAGGGAGGCCAAACTCTCTTCTTAAAGGGTTTTGAGGAGTGAATACTTATAATAAAGCACTTAGAATAGTCTCTGGCACACAGGAAAGACTCAGTAGACCATATTGTTTATTTAACTTATATTAGTATTACTCTGTTTTACTATAACCTGTGTTGGTAGTCCCACTAGCTATAATTTTGTTCATAAATCTTGGTTTAACTATTGAGAATTTTTTTGACTCTAACATTTGAACTATATGTTTTATTTATAAATAATGTATGTATTGAATATACTGCAATGCTAGAAATTGAACTATGTTATTTTTAAGAACCATGAACTTTGTAATTAAAAATGTTACATTTTATAAATGGCATTAAGTAAATATCTCATTATATGGTTGTAAAATGATATTTTGTAAATTAAACTTTAAATACATACAAATTGAATTGTAAAGAGGCCTATAGCAAAGAGGCAACTTCTAAATAGGAAAGTAATGTTTGTAGAAAATATCAGGAAGACAATAGATTCAATTTTGAAAGCACATAAAATTTAGAAGAATATAGAACAGCAAGCCCCTAATAAATGGTAAAACCCATCTGTTTCGAAGCCTGTCAAAGCCTGGCAGGACCACTCTAGATTCAGGGAGACAGAGGAAAATGTGTGGAGTTGTGGGGATACTTGACAGGCCTTTATTCATAGGTGGGTGAGCCACGCATGCTGCAAGCTGCGTGTCCCCCTGCATACCTCTGCATGGCACACTGCATGTGACCTGTCCCCTTGTGTGGCTCATGTCGTGGTACCCAGCAGGGAGTCCCTGCCTGCTTAAGTGCCAGAGACAAACAAAGCTGGCTTCAAGCCAGAAAATTACATAACTTAGCATGATTGTGCATGCAAGCCCACTTGGTGTTATGGGAACCGATTATCGGACCCAGTCTCAAGGCTGTGAGAATACTATTTATCAGGCCCATTCCAGGTTATGGGAACACTGCTTCCCTTAGTTACCCAGACAAATGGGTGACGAAGCCTGGCTGCCTCAATTTACCTTACACCATCACAAACACTTTGTGTAAGAGAAATTTTATTAGTAAACATACTGGAGTATGTTAAACCTCACTAGTGATAAAAGAAACAGTATTTAAACAAAATTAATACAGTTTCGGTAATACCTTAAATAAATAAAATAATGAATATGCTCTTTGTTCATGAGAATGGATGGACATTTTTAACTAACACATTTTAAATTAATGGAACATTTTGGCAAAGCAATTTAGTTTCTGTTTAAAAATTTTTAGGAGTTTACTTTCTTTATCCAAAAATCCCAATCTTCATAAATGTCTTACAAAAGAATAAAAATGATTCTCAGTATACATTGATTAAGACTTTAATAAACAGGATACAAAATTAATATCCAGAAATCAGTTGCATTTTTATATGCCAATAATGAACTATAAGAAGGGAAATTTAAAAAAAAATCCAAATAATAATACTTCAAAAAGAATAAAATACCTAGGAATAAATTTAATCAAGAATGTAAAAGATCTGTACTCAGAAAATTATAAGACACTGAAGAAAAATTGAAAAAGATACAAATAAATGTGTTAATGGATAGGAAGAAATAACATCATCATTATTTATACTATCCAAAGCAATCTGCAGATTCAATACAATTCCTATCAAGATGCCAATGGCATATTTCACAGAACTAGAACAAATACTCCAAAAATTTATATGGAACCACAAAAGACACCAAATAGCAACAGTTGTCTTGAGAAAGAAGAACAAAGCTTGAGGGATCACACTACCTAATATCAAACTATACTTACAAGGTTATAGTAATCAAGACATATAGATCAATGGGACAGAATAGAGGGCCCCAAAATAAACCCACACCTTTATAGTCAATATTTGATAAAAGAGGCAAAATATACCATTGGCTAAAAATAGTTTATTCAATAAATGATGTTGGGAAATTTGGACAAATGCATGTAAAAACAAATGAAGCTAGACTACCTTCTTACACAACACACAAGAATAAATTCAAAATGGATTAAACTTAAATGTTAGACTCAAAACCATAAAAATCCTAGAAGAAAACAAAGGTAGTAAAACCTTGGACATTTCTCCAATATGTTTGGCAAATGCTTAGCAAAATTTTTTTCTTATATGTATCTCCTCAGGCAAGGGAAACAAAAGAAAAAATAAACAAATGGGTCTACATCAAACTAAAACGTTCGTGCACAGCAGAGGAAACTGTCAACAAATCGAAAAGACAATTCAGTGAATGGTAGCACAAATACAAGGATACATCTGATAAGGGATTGATATCCAAAATTTATAAAGAACTTTTAAAATTCAGCACCAAGCAATCCAATTTTTAAAAATGAGCAAAGGACCTGAATAGACACTTCTCTAAAGAGTATATACAGAGGGCCAATAGACAGATGAAAGATGCCACTAGTCATCAGAGAAAATGGCTATTGTCAATACGTCAACAAACAACAGTGCTGGCAAGGAAGTGGAGAAATCAGAACCCTAGTGCACTATAGGTGGGAATGCAGATTGGTGCAGCCACTGTGGAAAGAAGTATGGAGTCACCTAAAAAAAAATAAAAAATGGAACTGTTTGACCCAGAGATTCTACTTCTGGGAATTTATCTGAAGAAAACAGAAACACTAATTCAAAAATATATGCACCCCTATGTTCTTTGCAGTGTTATTTACTATAGGCAAGATCTGGAAGCAGCCCAAGTGTCTATCAGTAGATGACTAGATAAAACAGCTCTGCTACATTTACACAATGAAATACTATTCTGCCATGAAGAAGAAGAAAATTTTACCCTTTGTGACAGCATAGGTGGATCTGGAGAACATTTAGCCAAGTGAAATAAGCCAGTCAGAGAAGGACAATTACCATATGATTTCACTCATATGTGGAATCAAATGAACAAATTGAACTAACAAGCAAAATAGAGACAGACCCATAGATAAAGAACAGGCTAGTAGCTCTGGGGTGGGAGGTTAGGTAGGTGGAGGGATTGAGCAAAAAAATTAAAAAAAAAGAAAAGAGAGAGAAAGAACTCATGGACACAGACAACAGTGTGGTGATTGCATGGGGCAAGCAGTGGGTAGAGGCCTAAGAGGGGATAGAGAGATACATAGTAATGAAAAAAATTTAATAAAAATAATGTAAAAATAAATGATAAAATAAAAGTAATTTTAAAAATAAAATTAAAAATTAAAAGAGTCCTTAATTAAAGATGTTTTAGAGAACTTCTGCATTTTCCTAGGTCAAATGGCAAGAGAATATACTGTTTTAATCTCTTTTACTAATTTAGCTTGTTATTATTTAAAATTAATATTCAAATATATTAATTTGACTTCCTTAGTAAATTCAAAATTAAAATTATAATTATATTTTAATTCTGTGTGTTTTAAAAAATACATCAAGTTCAAGCTAAAGACTATACTATTATTGTGTGAATTTCTTTTTGGTGCCATCTGTTTTTTTAAACTTCACAATTACATGTCTACACTAGACGTGAACTCATTGACAGACTAGTCCTTCCTAGAGAACAGGAATTCTCTCATTTGTTTTTAACTGTCTGTGCCTATCACAGTAGTTGTTCTGGAGGACACATTTAATACATGTTTGTTGACTGAATGTATGAATGAATAACTTCTAAATATTAATCTTTTCTACTTGGAAGTTTGGCATTTTATTTTCTTCATGAATGTATTCTTTGTATTTTAGAGTGTTTTTTCTCTTTTAATATATTCAGACCTTATGGGATTATTTTCATCTAATTTTATTCAGATGGTCCCAATTTTAAAAACAAACACAATCTTTCAAATCATCTACCGTTACTAATTTTTTGGCCATTTCCCATATTTCCTTTTCTTTGTCTCAAAGTCTAGAATATTTTATTGCTTAATATTTTTTTTAAAGCTAAGCCATAACTTTGTGACATATTGAAGAATTGGGAAGGATTTTAAAGACCTTGTAATCCAAATTTGGAGATACAACAATTGGATGTCAAATAGTTTGCTCACAGTTGTAAAAATAACTCATGTCAAAGTCAGGACTGGAATCCAGAGTTAGATTGCATTGCTCTAATCTTCCTTCCACTATAACCCTAATTTTTTTATTATCCTAAACTATAAGTATTATTTTTCTGTGATTTTTTTCTTTTATCTGTTCCTCCATTCAAAAACCATTTATTGAGGGCATTCTTTTTTCCAGGATTTGTGAGCTTCACCAGTGATAAGAGCAAATGGGAAAAGTATCATTTCATTTGAATTAGCAAGCACATTCAGCATTTAGGAATACGGAAAGGTTCTCTCCCTTGTGTGTTAGATTTCTCTAATCTTTTCAGATTTGTTGTTTTGTGATTTAAACATGCTGATTCAACCTAGTGTTCAACACTGAGTTTCTTTACCACTTTTTTAAATTATAGCCTTCCCTTGAGAAACTTGATTAATTCACATTGCTGAAATTATCACCTTACTGCAAATGACATATGGTTTCATTCTGTTTCTAGTCTCTTTGGTTTGGAACATATTTTTGAAATACTAATAGATTTCTTATCCTAGAAAACTTTTAATGCTTTGACATTAAACATAGGCACTAAAAAATGTAGCAGTGTTAACTGTGAAGGGTAATCAGGATGTCACCTCTGGGTCCTATTTCCTGTGAGTTAAAGTAACTCAATTATGTCTGATATCCTTAGAATGAAACTTTAAAAATGAGCTATTGTCTTAATTTTATATTATTTCTATATAAAACTTTGTTCTTTATAAAATAATAATATTAGCGGTTTTGAAATATAAGAATACTTACATGTCTCATATAAGTAACCAACGTTCTTGTGTTAACCAACATTCCTGAGGTCTCTTTTTTCAAGTTCAATTCTTTAAAAAGGATATTTTGATAACTTAAATTAATATATTTTTATAATATTAGTAGAGGTTTTTTGTTATTTAAAGAAAGCCACATGCCCATAAGTTTGAGAATTCAATAAAATATTTTTAAAAATTGCCAATCAGCAGAAATAATCAATAACAAAAATAACTGGTTTTCCTAAAATACCCATTTTTTAAATTTAGACCCTTCTGTACCACATTTATTTTTTCCTGTCCTCCACTGCCTCCATCTTGTTACTAATATTTCCATAGTATAAAACTGGGGTGAAGTGTAAAAATGTCACAGTAGATGAGAGGGCTGTTCACAGAAAGTAGTGAGTTCATTGTAATGAAAAATTATCAAGGTCAAACTATTTGACTCTGGCAGGATACTCTACAATCTGCATTATCTTCATTTAAAACCAATGAATTGAAATGGTGGGTACTAAATCTGCTCCTGGAATTCTGGGAAAAAAATTCAAAGTTTTTATTTATTTATTTTTAGACACAGAGAAGGGAGGGAGAAAGAGACGGAGAGAAATATCAATGTGTGGCTGGTTGCCTCTCATGCACCCCCTACTGGGGACCTGACCCTCAACCCAGGCATGTGCTGTGACTGGGAATTGAACCAATAGCCCTTTGGTTTGCAGGTTAGCACTCAATCCACTAAGCCACACCAGCCGGGGCTGGAAAAATTTTTAAAAATATTAACTTTAAATAATTTTTTATTTATCAATTACAGTTGATATGCAGTATATTAGTTTCAGATATACCACCCAGTGATTAGATTTTATATAACTTAATAAGCAATAAATCTAGTACCCATCTGACACCATATACAGTTATTACAATATTATTGACTATATTTCTTATGCTAGACTTTAGGTTTCCACAACTATCTCACAAATACCAATTTGTAATTCTTAATCCCTTCGCCTTTTTCATCCATCACTCCACCCCTTAAGTGTGTCTTTTGTAGAGAAGGTTGGGTGATGCTTTAATGTCGTCTGAAGGTGTCCTCTGGGCTCACTGGCTCTGCAGCCTCCAGAGAGGTGCAGACCAAGGTTGACCATTTTCAACCTGTGCCCCACCCAGGGCCACCCCAAATGTGCTACAAAGCAATCTGAAGATGGCTGCTATGTGTGCTGGGCTTGGAGGTGCCCAGGAGAGGCCAAGCTATAAACAAAGGCCTACTGCCACTTGTGTTGGGCCTGGAGCCAGTTAGGGAGAGATATGCACATGCCAAGGCCAGATGCTGCTTATTTGAGAGATTCTAGGAAAGTCTGAGTCATTAGTCAACACAGGTTGTTTGTATGGAAAAGCTACTGGAAATGGTTTGGGTTGGGCCTGCAAGTCAGGTGGAGTCAGATGTCAGGGAATCACCAGGGTGGGCGAACAGTACTAGCCAGGTTAATGAAAACTTCATATAGTGCCCACCTGCTTGCCCTGTGTGGGGAAGATTCAGTAAAGGAACAATGACCTCTGCAGCAATTCTGTCTAGGAGAAAGCTGACTCTCCAGCTCTTGCCATAATGCTAGGTAACTCAGTTCTTCCCCATTTGTCCCTAGTGACCCCTCACTGGAACTCAGAGCAAGTGAGTCTGAATAAATCCTTGCAGGCTCTTTAAGAGGAATGCCTGGAACTCTAGAAGCCCTTCATCTCACTCACCACAATCTGAGTTTGTTTTTACAGCCAGAAGGTATGGGGACTTCTCTGCCTGGCACTGAAACCCAGGGCTTCAGACCTGGTGTGGGGCTGGCACTCATCACTCCTCAGTGGGGACTTCTGCACTTGAGATTTCCCTCCCAATTTTAATCCACCACACGTGGGTGTGGGGCCAGCACATTCCCTGTCTGCTTCTCCTAATAGTCCTGATGTGGCTTCTTGTTTACATCCTTAGTTGTAGGACTTCTGTTCAGCTAGATTTCAGGACATTCTAAATGATGGTTGTTCTGTAGTTTGGTTATAATTTTGATATTGCAGGATGATTTGAGTACCACATTTCCCTATACCACCATCGTGACCCGTAGTCTCTTTTTTGTTTTTAATTCCTTTATCAATGTAATGGAATTATAATGTCTACCTTAAGGAGTGTGAGGATTGGGGTAAGAAACGTATGCAAACCATCTCACACTGTGCCAGGCACCTATGTCTACTTTTTCATCTTCAGTGTAGGAACCTGGACTCTTTACATAACCCCTTTTCTTTCACATGAATTGCTCAATTATTAATTTTACTTGCACAGGTCAATCCACTTCTGGTTTTACAGATAGCAAATGGTACAGTGCTGCCTGAATGCCTGCATTCTTGACACGTAGTGACTGCGCCCTCTTCTTTCCATGGATGAGGACATCCCTGGGCGCACTACAAAAATTTCAACTGGAATCAATCCTCAATTGGCTCTCTATACTCCACTTTAGTAACACACCCTGATTTCAAAGAAATGCTGACATGTGGAAGATTAGTATGAAGGTGAGAGGGAGGAAAGAAATCAAGCCAATAAGCCCTAAACTTATGTATGTGTTGAATATTTCATGGGTAACTGCATATGGGATTGTTTTTTTTCTTAAGTATGTGGAACATCTGGTTCTTTTTTTCACTGAAACCATGTGCAGTGTTTTTTTTTTTAATTTTTTACTTAAGAGCAGATTTTTCTTTTGTTTCATAAATAATTTTGCTTTTGTACCAAAGGCATTTGTATTAATTCAATATGGTCCAATAAAAGTATTCTGTGGAATAGATTTGATCATATTGTTTACTGATCCCTCTACTTATTGGCTTTATGTTCACTGTTAGCCAACTATCGCATCAAGTTTTTTGGTATTCATCAGAAATTAAATATATAAGGAAATCTTACTATCGATGTCTTTTTTCTTTTCTTTCTTTGCCTGGTGTTTGGCAGGCAGAAAGCACGAGGGGAGAAACAGAATTTAAGGCCTCTTTGTTTTGCAAGGAAAAAACCTATACTATATGTGAATGCTTCTGCTGCTCCTCTTCACTTAACAAAGCAGGAGCATTGCTGTATCTGAGACTTATTAGTAAATGGTACACCAGCAGAAGGACTCAGTTGCAGCTCAATGTTGCATTTTGCCACACAGTTGGATATAACACAGACCTGAAATCACTTTGAATGTGTGGGGAAGAATGGTTTTAAATCTTAATTTGTTAGTATTGTAAACAGAAAAATGTCAAATATTTTCAACTTTATGATAATTATGACTTCTTTTTAAACTTCCAACCTTAACTTCCATTATGGTGCATGATGAAGACCTCATCCCATGCACATTGATCAAGCAAAGGCAACCCAAACATGCCACTCTTCTATCTCTGTATACCTGTAGGCACCCTTAAAGGTATTGGTCTTATATGTCTACCTGAATGCTAAATATATGTTTTTCCCCACTGTTAGCTCAAAATGAGCATGCCTAAACTGAAACCATTGTTTATTCCTACAAAATCAGCATTTTCTCTAATTTCTCTTAATTCTAACAATGGACCTATCACCTCACTATTTCTGCTGCCACTGCAGTTCATCTAATTTGTGTCACCTTATATTTTGACAATTTAGTGGTCTACTCACTAAAATGCCTGCTCATGTTCTAGTTGGATCATAACTCTAGTATACTGATTGATAGATTTCAATACATACCATTGGCATATGCATTTTAACATACATCTTGCTTTGCTCAAATATTTTCAGTGATGCAGTGATTTTTTGCCTCTTAAAGGGCAAATTTAATGCATAAATTTTTAAGGCTGCCATGAATTGTCCTACACAACTCAGGCATAATTTATCTACCACTGCACTCCTTGTCACTGTAAAGTGTCTTTGTAGAGGCTTCATAGCTGTGAAAGTAATTGATTTTAGCTGGGTGATATTCTAATCCCTTTCAAATTTATTACCTTATAATTCATAATTCTTTATTCGTAATTTCTACTTATCCCTGACAGAAACTTTGTTTCTGTTTAATTACTATGCTCATTAATCATACAAAAATATTTGGGGTGTGTTTTCAACATACTCAGGACTAGCTTACCTATTCAGGGCCTTTTTAAATTCCACTTCGTAAATGCATTTTTTTTCTGGCCAGCTTGTCCCACTCTTTTGACTTTATGTTAATTTACTGTCAGAATCTTTTATTTAGCATTGCAATTTTTTGGTGTGAATTACTATTTGTTTTTCTATTGGCATGTGTTTTTGATTAGATTATGAGATTCTGACTAAAAAGATTATGTCTTATATCACTTTGTTTTCCCACATTTTGTACAATCACATTGCACAATCCAATGCACATCACAGACTCCACTGTTTGTTGATGACATCATTAATGTTTGAACTTCAAATCTGTGTGACTCCAGGTCAGCTGTCCATGCACAGCTCCAACCTGCCTGCTGCACCAAACCTTGCCGGACTATGAAGCCTGAGAAATGTTTATATTCTCTGAAAGTTTTTTTTCATACTTTTAGCCAGTTTCTCCCTCTTTTGCCACCACAATTAGACTATAACCCCCCCCCCCCCCCCCCCGCCTTCAACATTCTGGGAACACAATAATCACTTAAAGTAAGTATTCATGATTGACTGGTAACTCCTCTGAAAACACCCATATCTTTTTCTGGGTTACTAATCTGTAGACTTATATGAAGGAGGTGCGCTGTGATAAAAATGGGTTATCTATATACCTGGAACTTACCAGGAGTGTATATAGAACCATGGAGTATACTCTATAACTTCAAGAAAACATGTCTGCATAAAACTCAAACTAAAGGGCTACTTCGATAGCTCATTGACAATTGGCTAACCAGCTGGAAGACTGAGGCGACTCTCTGCAACACAGTACACTACTTCATGGAGTCTACTCTGTTCCTGCATGCACTGCTTGGTGCACATTGGCTAGGTCAGCCAAGAACCAGGAGAGAGAGGAAATAATTCAGAAGCCACAGGACACACTGCCAGATTAACAGTTTCCCTTACTGTAGTCCCAGGCATCTCTAATGACTAGACACATATTTCTGCATGACTTCATTTATTGGTTTGTGCCAAATAAAGACAAAATAAGGGAAAGTCCTGTGTAGATAGCTATGCCAATGGTTGTGGCGCCACTGCTACCCAGGAGTGTCCCTCCTACTAAACTCCACAAAGGGTTATGGAGACAGCCAATGGGTGGGACTAGCCCAACATAAATATAGATAGTATTTGTAGTTTAACTCCCACACAGCTATGCATAAGGCATTATGCATGGGCTTACAGTTTGATCTGTTTTTTTTTAATGAAAATATTGAGGCATAAATAAAAACATGGCCTAAGTGCATAAACATGGGTCTCTGTGTACCATGTGCTAGAAAAAGCATCTCAGGGGCTAAGAAATGAAATATACATTATTTCTACCATGTGCTAAAACTATTGAATTTTGTCCAATTCAAAATTAGTCAAGGCATGAGTATTTACTAGTAAATTTACTGTTTCTCTCTTCTTATTATAGCTACATGCAAAAAGAAAAAAATGAGCAATTATACAGTGCTTTTAATTGATACTGAAGTCAATTGAGTTAACTCATTATATAAACCTGGATTCTCTTCTTTGCCCTCAACTTCTATATAGAGGGAATTCGTATATTAAGAATAATTACTTAAACTTTTAATTTCATTTCTAGTTTATAAATATATCACTAGACCCTTTTAGTTGTCTTAGAAAAATATGTAAATACAGTAGAATAAAACAATAAAGAAACAAATATCTCCATATAAAGATGAATTTCAAATTTTAAAGTTATGTTTTTAAATCACTATGAATATTTTTTCCTAAAAAGGAACTAGAAATAAAATGGAATAAATTGAGGGATGAGTCATAGGCATTAAATATGGCTTCCTAATACAGATAAGGATATCAATTGGTATTTTTGAGTTTGATTTTCTATGAGGCAGTGAATGAACTCCCTTCCATCATGGAGAAATTCAAAATTATATATGCAATTTCTCTAAAGCAAAATTACCTTTTTTTCTACAAAATGTATATGTAGTTGGACCATGCACAATTATCTCTGTGGTTAGTACACACCTAAGTTAGTCCTCATGTTTCAATCTTTTCTACCTTAAAGAGACACCACTTTACTTTTACTGGTAACTAGTCTTTACACTTTATTTTTTCTAGGGCCAGAAACAGTACAGCTAATGTTAGCATTTTCACATAACAGATAAGTTAATAGATTCCTGTACAATTGGTATAATGAGAAAAATACAAGCTTTGTACCACACAGATAAGAGTTCAAATTCAAACTCTATGCTGTAGTCTTCCACATACCACTCCATTTCTTGCATTTTAATCCTTTAATTTATAAAATGATGATACCAATTCACACCTTTGTTGAGATAATTTATAATTGCTTGGCCTATGATGGGTCTAAATAACTGGTAATTCTTACTATGGCCTTTTAATGAGAGAGATCTATGCTGCAAGTACTTGTTTATATACAATCTTAGGAAAATAACTCATTATCACTAATTTCAGTTTTTACAGCAGCAACGAAGACAAAAATATCAATAGCACCTGGAATACAGTCAATTGTCAACAATTCAACAGCAAATCGCCCAGCAAATAATCCTATTAACACAAGCCAGAAAGGGAGAGAAAGTTAAGTGGTGAAAATAGAAAGAGTAAGAAATCAACAAGTTCTAGAAGAATTTATTTAGGGATTGAGAAACCCAGTTTTTATATTATACAAATTAAATAATCCAGAAACATCAGGCACAATTTTCCTCTTTGATTTTTCTACTGGTATAAAATTATTTTCCAATTTTTCAAGTTAAAAAAATGCAGAGATTGAGATGATGGTTATATAAGTAATGCATGAAAACATTTCTTTGAGAAATGAAGCAAAATTGAGAAGAAAGGATGAGGTGTTTTAAATCACCAGTATTGACTAAAGATGTTTAGGTTTGCTTCCTCAAAATAAAATTAAAGCCACAAAATCTAAGGTCCTTATTCACAGTTTCAGAATCAAAATTCTATAAGCAAAATATTCAAAATATAGACTCCTTTGTCAAGATGAAAAAAGATCATTTTGAATTTTTTCTTCTATTTTTTTCACTTTTAATTGTGTTTGTAATTCTCGACTTTTATATTTTGAAATATCATTCCACTGATGCACACATTTTGAAAAGGTCACTTGGTAACTATATTCCTTCACTATGCATTCAAATAACATAGGGGGAATATATGAAAATACGGGAAGTGTTTCTAGACTTACAGAAATAAACAGATTGGAACAGAGATCCAGGCATCCACCCAGCATGAAAGCACCTCTTAAGCCGAACACTTCTTCTAAGCATACCTGAGGGAATTCATTCTGCTCAGGGCTCGGTCATGCTTTCATACCAATTAAGATGATGCACTGTATATCTAATAAATTTTCCAATTGTGAAAAAATATATATGATGAAAAAACAAATAGCTAGGGCAAGCTTTTTTATTATATTATAAAAACCTTTAAGACACTTAGTGGAATAGGAAATGGCTTTTTGCCATAATTATTTTGAAATTGTGTTTCTTTTATTCTTCTTGGTTTGTGCAATTGGCTGGGGAGGATATAAGGGGACTAAATGGTAATGGAAAAATACAATAAAAATTTTTAAGAAGATTCTTAGATGATTGTTATGCACAACAAAGTTTAAGAAATGATATTATGGTTTGCTCTCATTGACACAGAGAAACAGATTCTTTGCTAGCAGTAGTCTTTTTCGTTTTGCTGGTACATATAAAATTATACATCTTCAATTTGATGGAAACTTTGATTATGTGAATTATAGTAGGTATCATTTTGTTAATCAGAGAAAAATCTTGTGTGGTGAAGCACATAGCAGTTATTAATAAAAATAAGTAATATGTCCTGAGCTCTTGATACATACTGCCTATTTTGCTTAGTGTATGCATTTTATACTTAATCATAAGAAGCAGTATAATCAGTCCCAGCAATCACCTCACTATTGTCTATGTTCCTGAAACATTTTTCTTTTTTGCTCAATTCTTCCATTCCCTAAGAATCTTTCTAACATGCAGATTATAATTCATAAAATTAATTCCTGAAATTAATTTTCTGGATTCAGAAAAATTAATTTCTGACTCTGGGATTGAGCCTGAGATTCTACTTAACAAGCAACCAGGTGATGCTGATGCAGGTGATTTGAAGCCCACACACTGAGTAACAAGGACCTAAATTCTGGCAGTTTGCTCTCAATGGTTAAAAACATGTATTTGTAAACTACTGGTGCCCAATACTAGGAGTATCTGCTGGTTCTCACCCTCTTTCCTTCTCTTCCCTCTTTTTCCACCACTCATCTCTCCATTTTCCTCTCTTTATCGCACGCGCACACACACACACGCACACACACACACACACACAGAGTGAACTACTGCTACTTCAGTTCTCCACTAAACTTTTTTTGCAGATCTCTTGATTTATGTCAGGATGCAAACATTGCTCCTCTTTTAAACAGAAAACACCTGGAAGGAAAATGCACAGAGAAGAAAAGATAAGTTTGCTTTAAATATAGCCTTTTGTTTTGTATTCTACAGAATATTAGGTTTATCCAGAAGTAGTGCAGTCAGTGTTAGCAAGAATATTTTATATCTTTTAGTCAGATTTTGTCTGGCAGCAAGGCAATCCATTGACCAGAGCCGATGATGTTTCATTTGAACAACAGATGGCAGTAGCGGTCTCTTTTTCCCCCGTTGGAGTAATCAGAAAATTGAAACTAACCTGCTCTTAAGATCCTTCTAAGAGCACTCATCAAATTTCTCTGGGTTGAGTTCTTGGCTGACTTCAAAACGTTATCTCATTCTTTGAGCACTGGGCCACTTAATCACTCTCATAAAATGTAACCCTATTTTCTGGAGACATGCTACCTACCAAATCCGTATTTGCCTAATTTACATGGAAAACTAGGAGACTGTGACTGTCTCATTTCCAATACGCATAATTTTTTATTTTATGCATCTGGATATTTTGGCTACACTAAAAACGTATTCTACAAATTAAAAGGAAAACTCAGATTTTTAAAAATTACATGTGTTTGCAAATGACCCAGAGTGAATCATTTCACCAATCTCGATCAAAATTCAATTTTTAGAGTTATGCTGTTGTGCATGTCAAAGATATCCAATGTGTTTCTATCCATAGTGACTCTGAAAATACTTATTACTTTTGTTAGTAAATTTTTATATGATGTGCATCTACTAAAGCCTGCTCAGTATTGCTCTATCTAATAATTGGCACAATTATATTTTAATATCTTTTTATGGAATTTAAGTTAGGAGATATAGGGAAAATCTCTTGATTCTCAGTGTCTACAAGAGGGCATATATGAAAAAAGTATATAATTTGCCTAGCGTCCCAGGATTATAAATATTACACATGTATAACTGTTTTCTACTTAACGGCTACCATTAATCTACCTCATGGCTCTGAGCAATGTAATTTAGATGCTCATTTTAAATTCACACTCAGAATATCATTAGTATGTTTAAATTCATCTTATTCTCTCCCATAAGTAATCAAATTCACTTTATAATTTATCTCATACCTTCTTTCCTGGATACCTGCTATAACTCTTAGCTTGAGCCCAGGGTTAGAAAGTTTTTGTTGGCTTCGTTTGACTCCTGTGATTTGGGGGTCACTTTTGCTTTTAGACATTTAATTAAGAAATTCAAATAGCAACAAAGAAGCTCTTATATTCATACCCTTTGAATATTTTAAAATCGATTAATAGAAAACTGAGTATTTTCACCAAAGATTGTGAACAAGGCAAGGATGTCCCCACTTCTCAGTAGTCGCTCAACATAGTCTTAGAAGTTATAACTGCTGTAAAAAGACAAGGAAAAGAGGTTTACTGACTAAATCAGAAAAAATAAAATTGTGTCTATTTTCAGATGCTGTGATTGTCTATTTAGAAAATCCCCAGGATCTACTAAATTACTCCTATAAAGTAGATCCCCAGGATCTACTAAATTACTCCTATAATGAGTGAGTTGAGCAAGTTACAGGATACAAGATCAACACACATTTCTTTATATAACAATAAATATGTGGAGCCCAGGCTGGTGTGGCTCAGGGAATTGAGCACTGGCCTGCAAACCAAAAGTCTGCCAGTTCGATTCCCAGTTAGGGCGCATGCCTGGGTTGCTGGCCAGGTCCCCAGTTGGGGGCAAGTGACAGGCAACCAAGTAAAGTATTTCTTGCATGTTGATTTTTTTTTCCTTTTCTCCCCCTTTCTATAAAAGTAAATGAGTAAAATCTAAAAAAAAAAAAAGAAGACAGAAGAGGTTTTCTTAAAAAAAAAGTTAAATGGAAACCAAAATTTAAAACACAACACTATTTGTAATTGCTTCAAAGAAAGCTAAATATTAGGTATACATTTTTTAAAAGTCACATGATAATTAAAAAATGCAACACAAAAAAATTGAAGAAGACCTAAATAAATGGAGAAACATACCATATTCATGGAGTGGACAGTTCAGTGTACTACAATGTCAATGGTCCCCATGCTGATTTATAGGTTTGATACAATACTTATAAACATCACAACAAGGATTGGTAGAAGGAGATAAGTTTACTCTAAAATTTATATGGATGTTTATATAGCTTAGCCAATCTTGGTGAAAAAAATGTAGTGTTAAGACCTGTTATATAGTTACAGGAATTAAAATTGTGTTGAATTGAAGGAGGGAGAGACAAATCTCCCCGAGATTTCCCTTGATATACTTTTTAATATCACGTGAAAAGGATAGAAAACCCAGAAATAGATATACAAAAATATGTCAAACTAACTTTTGGGAAATGTGCAAAACAATTCAGTGGAGGAAGGATAGTTTTTCCAACAGAAGATGCTGGAGTAATTGAACATCCTTAGTCAAATAAATTAACCTCAACCTAAAATTCACACCTTATACCAAAACTTAAATCAAAATGGGCCATGGAATCCAATGTAAATTTGAAAACTATAAAACATTTTTAAATATTTTATTTATTTATTTTTAGAGAGGGAAGGGAGGGAGATAGAGATAGAGAGAGAGAAACATCAATGTGTGGTTGCTGGGGGTTATGGCCTGCAACCCAGGCATATACCCTGGCTGGGAATCAAACCTGGGACAATTTGGTTCCCAGCCCGTGCTCAATCCACTGAGCTACGCCAGCCAGGGCTAAAACTATAAAACATTTTTAAAAAAATAGGTGAAATTCTATGGGATCCTGCCTAGGCAGAGAGGTCTTATACTTGATATCCAAACATTAACTGTTAAAGAAGAGACTAATGCATTCAATCTCTTCAAAATTAAAAACTTTTCTTCTGTAAAAGACATTATTAAAAAGATGAAAAGACAAACAAGATTATAAAGAAAAAATTTCAAACCATATACCTGACAAAGGGTTAGCATGTAAAATATATAAAGAGCTCTCAACACTCAGCAGTAAAAACAAAAACAATCTCATAAGAACAAAGACAAAAATCAATGAATAAGCATTCCACAAAATAGGATATGTAGATGGCAAATAAACACATGAAAAGATATTTAATATTATTAGCCATTCAGAAAATAGAAATTAAAATTACAACTTGACATTTACTGCATACCTAACAGAATGACTGGAATGCAGTGTCTATACATTTGAATGAGTGTATATGTGTCCATAATTACTGAGATAAAATAACAAATAATGGCAATACCAAATGTTGGTGGGGATGCCAGTCATATATTTTCACACATACATGTGAGCATACAAAGTACTATAGTCACTCTGGAAAATATTTTGGCTTTTTCTTGTAAAACTAAACCTGTAATGTCTATACAGGTTATCCAGTACACCCTTATGCATTTATCCTAGAGAAAAGAAACTTACATTCACACCAAAGTCTGCACATAAATGTTCACAGCCACTTTAGTAATGATTTGTTAAAACTGGAAACAACCAGATTTTCTTCAATGGATGACTGGTTCAACAAGCTGTGGTACATCCATACGACGAAATATGACTCTGCAATTACAAGGAATGGTATGGTGATACACACAGCAACTTGACTGATATCCAAGGAATAATGCTAGTGCCAAAGCCAAATCTCAGAAAGTTACAAAGGGTATGATCCATTTACATAACAGCTTTAAAAAGACAACATTTTAGAAATGGAAAACAAATTAATGGTTCCAAAAGGCTAGGACTGAAGGAGGGAAGGATGTGGGACAGGTAGAAGCGAGACATGGTTATAAAGGAACAATAGGAGGGATCCCAGAGGCAATGGGACTGGAACAGTCTATGGAACAACATGTATGATGGATCCATGATACTATGGATGTGATAAAATTTTACAGAACTAAAGACACAGGCGTACACATACTCATGCAAGGGCAGGGCAGGTAACACTGGGGAAATCTGAGTAAGTCTGGTGTATTGTGTCAAAGCCAGCATCTGTTGTGATGTACTGCATTGTAATGTGTTGCCAGATGTTACTATTGGGAAAAATTGAGTAAATGGTACACAGGATCTTCCTGTATTATTTCTTACAACTCCATGTAACTCTAAAATTATTTCAAAATTTTAAAAAGTATTTAAAAAATCAGAAAAAATGGTATTTAACCAAGAAAGGTCAATTTTTTTCTTAATAAAAAAGAATAGGCAGAAAACAAGCAACAAAAACAGAATACTGATATGTAAGACATAATATTGAACTCTTAATTATAACATTAAAAATAATGACTCTTGGTCTTCATCATTTATTTATAAATGTATTCACATACAGAATCTCATTTTAATTTTTACAACTATTGAAGTCATATAGATTGTTTTACTTAGAACAATGGAAAATCTTTTTGGTCCAAAGCCCAAAAGGAAAAGAACTGATATTTAATCCCAAGAAATTTTGTCCATATATCTTGCCTAGAAAAAAATGAAGATTATTTTCCATTTTACAGTAAGCTTCTCTTTAAAGCCATTTATATCACATAACAACCTTCTCATCTAACAGCATAGTATAGGCCAGCAATACTATCACCTGATTATATTGCAGGTAGAAACTGAAGCAGGGAGAGACTGCATTACTTCTTCAAGGGTTCTTTGTGTTTCAGAGCAGCCCCGTTTCTGCATAGGTAATATATCAGGTAAACTTTCAAGTAAGAGCAGTGAACAAATTAGTGATCATTTATTAATATTTATAGAGCCCTTGTTTAATACTTAACCTATGGTGAGTGTTATAAATTATTAAAATGAAGATGTGCAATGTACATTCCTGGATTTAAAAATCCTGTGATCTGATTAAAGAAACCAAACCTCAACATACTTAAGTTTACAAAGAATTTTAGAGATAAATAACAATTTGACACAATGACAGAAAAGAAGGTATGTGTGAGGCAACCAGCAAATGGAGTAAACGATAAATTGGAGGTCAGAGGAAAGGTGAAGTCAGAATGTGCTGGAGTTGGCAGGGGGTACTTCATATTGGGGTGGGAATGTGACTGGACTACGGGGATGTGTAGTGGTTGTATACAGACAAACCCTCATCAGTCTGCATTTGAAAGGATGCTTTCAGGCAGAAGTCTAAAAATAATTCCCCTTGAGTAGGTATCAAGGGAAGGGCAGATAAGAGAAAATGCATTGGAGACTAACTTTGTTAAAATCCCAGTTTCCCCTTTAGAACTGGATCTGCTGGACTAGATTGTTTCCTTAAGATTCTCACCCCATATCTCATCTGTGTCTAAAATCTCTGCACTTGTGATATGGGTGAGCCCTCCAGCTGCCGGAGTTCTAAGTGCTCTATTATGCTTTGTTTCCCTGTGAAGTCCAAGGAAAAGAGCTCGTGCCAAGACCTTGTTGGTTTTCCAGAATGTCTACTTCAGATTTTCCTGAGGCATTCTGCTGGGGTTGGCAAACACTGTGTCCTGGATAGAATCATGGCAGTGTGTTGCCACTTCTCACTTCACAGTTAGAAAGCCGGTGGTCAAGGGCTCTGGGAAAGTCTAAAGTTCCTACACATCTGAGGACTGGGTGGTGAGTAGATGGGGGTAGAAAGGTCAGTTATTACCAGTTGTCACTTGAGGCCACTGGACTCACTCACTGGGTGCTTAGGCAGCAGACTCATATTGGAATAACTCTTCAAGAATTGGTCTTTGACATCTGTGACATGATCCAGCAGTCTGAACTTGCCCGTTTCCTTACAGGTTTCCCTAAATACACATCTTCGCAAAAGCCTTTTTTTTTTATTCCTCAACACAAAACCTTAGTCTCCTATTTTCTCCTATGGTGAGGTTAGGTGACCCATAAAGAAGAGTTTATTTGTTCATTAAACGCATTCAGAAATCTAAAACACTTTATTGAAAAACACAGTTGACTTCTGGTTAAGATTAAGACCAAAAACAAACAAACAAACAAACAAACAAACAAACAAACAAACGTGGGAATCCTATTTCCACTCCTAATATGTAAAATTGCTAGATACTAAAAAAACAATGCTTTTAAGTATATAGAAAAAAATAAACATTTTTACTTCTAAATTTATTGCTTTTAATTCAGAAAAATACAAAGAATAAATCAGAAACTGATAAATAAATTTAGAAATAAACATCCTCCTCCAAAAAGTGTATCTGTATGAAGATCCTTCTATAAAAGATATCAGACATTTATTGTGTATTGCCTTATTGATGTTGTGACCAAGGCAAGAATAAGTATAAACTGCAGTCTACTAAGGTAATTTAAGAAAAAAGTTTCTTCAACAAAAAATATCTTTCTACCATCCTATCCTTATTCCTAAAATCCTACCATTCAGTTTATTGCTTTTGATTATAGCAGTGAATTTTCCTCCAAGAAAATAATGCCCTCAGAAGTGTTGCTTTGTTTCTTATGTGTCTATTACCTTGGAAGGGTAACAAAATAAACCGGTAATTAATCAATATTCTCAAAAGAATTTATTTTCTATACAAAAAAGTAAGACCTTAGAGAAATGATGTCTAGAAAAATGATTTCTAGCACAGATCAGTCTAATTGAGAGGAGGAGCCAAAACATGTCTATAGAGCAGAAGTGGAACAGACCAATGTGAAGACTGCAGATCTTTGATTCTCAAAATATTTTTATTGACTCTAACATTCTTTTATTTGTTTCATGTAGGCTAGTAAAGAGAGATTTTATAGAATTTACTTTGTTTGTACTGCTAAGGGCAACATACTCACTCTAAAGGGCAATTAATTAAGGGAGACATGTTCAACTCAGAAGGATCATTCTGTATTCAGTGTAAGATTACCAAACTATTTTGAAAAGTTCCTATTATGGATACTCACAGATCCTTGTAGTTATCAGTTTTCTGGAAGTACACTTTGTTTCATGAGTCATCTTGAACTTCAGTTGATTAAGGTCTTAATTTTTATAGTATTTTGCATCTATGTGTGTGTGCAAAATTACACTTTAGTTTATTGTGGTTTGTTTTAGTTAGCAATGAGGATAAGAGCTGCATACTTTGGGTTTTATACTACTTAAAATTTAAGATATACATTGTAGTTAAAATAAGAATCATTCATGTGTATATATATATACATATATATAGATTTAGCGTATATACACATACACATTACCCTACCTCTGTGAAGTTGAGCCACTTAAAATATACTATAAAAATAACTGCAATAAAATCCTTGAGTTATTTAAATTTTATATAAGACATTGTTTTATAGTATAAAATCATGTGTGTAAGCCCAAATTCTTCCCTTGTAAATTAACTAATTACTGAGCAAATAATCACATATTAAGAACCCCATTAAAATAATTTGTTAGAAACAAGTTCATTGTAACTTTATTTTTCTTTTTACTAGAAAATAAAAACACATGGGGTAGGCAGATGTTAGGGATTTTTGCTCTTCTTTGGGGAATGATGGTCAACACTTTTGAGATCTTTCTGGTATAAGAAAGCTGGGAGGCATTGCAAGGGTATAAGACTCAGGGAAGGGGGCTCCCAAAGGGAAAGGGTGAACACTGCAGAAGAAAGGATCCCCCAAAGCAAACCTGCATGATCTCTCATATGTGTGGGGCTAATCCTGCTCACCCCATTCTAAAATTTCATAGATTTATTAGGATCTACTTTTAGTGTTTTTTTAGTGTTAGGCTTGTGCTTTTGAATATTAAATTGTCTGTCAATACAGAAAAAAGGAGATTTACTGTCCAGATCCAGAAAGTTAAAATGAATTTCAATGAAAAGGATGCTCTAAAACACATTTAGGATTGAACTATATGACAATATTAGAAAAAATTCTCTGTATATAAATATACATAGCTCTAAAGCCCTATATGTATGTATATATCAAAATAAAGGATGCTGTTAAATATTGAATTTCTAGTTTAAAAAAAAACACTTCACATCTTAACTTAGCATGTATAAGGAAACTGAGGCAAGAAGCTTTACCAACATAACTGTTATCAGCATCAATCCTATAAAGGTGTCACTTATGGCCACCAAGGACCTCTGGCTCTCAAGCACAATTCATCTATAGTTTGAACTTTAACTTCCACAGGTAGTGAACCTCTGTGTACATGGATTCAGAAAGGAAATGTAAAAAAAATTTTGTCATGAATTTTTATTTGACCAACACAGAAATAACTCTGTGTTGTAAATTTTGTCTTGCCTTAGAAACTGTTTAACAATGCTGTCATAACAGCATTTTCAAAATATTGGCTGAATAAAAATATAGGGCTTATGAACTAATGGACAAGAAGCAATTTTTTTTAAATAAATGGTGCTTATAGTATATAGAGTCTTCCTGCAACAAAAGGACTTAAATTTGGAGGTTTCTGACATACCAAAGAATTTTCAAGAGTCGTGCATTTTAAAGATACAACAATTTAACTATAATGTCAACTTTACATCTATAATGGCAATTAGAAAAAATAAAATAAAGGTAATGGGAGGGGACAGTAGCCAAAACAGAGAGGTGAATAGGCCTAGGTGAAATTAAATCTTCCCCTTTCACATTACATTTTTTTTTCTTTTTTGGGGTAGGGAAAGTTTTAGAAAGTAGGCGAAAAATTATAACTCGTTTATTAACCACTAATAGGTGTTTTTGTTGTAATTGTACATAAATATAATTAATCTGGAAATATTAAGAGGATTTTTATTTAATTTATTAGGAGGATTCTGAAACTGAGCTCAGAAGAGCAGGTGGACTTGAATAGCACAGTTCATTAGGATTATTGTTTGGAAAAGAGGGAGGAGAGAGGAAAGAGTGAGAGGGTGGATAGGAGATGGGTATCTGGTGAGTGTGCCAGCTTCAAAGTATCTTCCCTGGAGAATTGTTTTCCATAAGGCATAAATCTCCAGGACTAACTGTGATCTTACACTGTTTTAAATACACTATTGAAAGGACTCTTTTTGCATCATGAAGTTGATAAAAGCCAACTTTGCGTAAAGAGCAGTTGAGAGCGTTGTGTAATGCATGACTTACTTTCAAGTGTGTGATGTGAAACTGTACTGTGATAGGGACTTTTATTGTGAGAGCATCTTACCAAAGGGATGTGCAGTCAGGAAGTAACTGATTTTCTCTTCTTCATGGAAAGAAACTGTTGTCTGCCTGAGCCCAGATCCTTCACCTAAGCAGATTATTATGGCCCTTATTTATTATGTCCTCCTAAACCAGGCAAATTTGCCCTAGACGCTAGGTATAAGAGGATCTTTTGTTTGCCTTATCAAAACAGCCTGGAATCAAAGTATTCACAGCCGTGTGGATGAGGCCCTTCAGTAGGTGTTAGAAACCTTGAGACAGATCCTTCTTGAGCCCCACCCCCTTTCACCTTCAATGCCAGCCCCCTTCCCTCCACACTCCACCCCGACCACAGACACACAAACGCCCCAGGGTGGCAGAGGGAGATGGGACTTGTGATTTGACACTAGCACCAAGTTGGAAGAGAAAGAAGCATGGGTGAGATTCTGCATCCAGGTGGAACTCCTCTGCAATCACCTTGTAGACCAGAAGCCGTAGGGGCTAATAATCACAAAGGCTTTAGGAGATAAAAAATCCCACTCTTGACTGTAGGGGTCTGGAGTCAGCTTGACAGAGCATACTTCACACACATTAGTTTCTTTAACCACTGCTGTAGCCTGACAATGCCATCACCCTGCCCCTCTGATGCAGCCTGACATCACACAGGTTCAGGCGGTGGAATAGAAAGCTTGGAGGTCTCTAGCCAGTCAGCAGGAGAGCTCTCCTCACTGAGAGTAAACATAGGGAGCATGAACGTCCATTCAAGGTGTTATGACTTTGGGCCCAGCACCTCACCCTTGCCTCTCTGGAAACAGGCTATAAAGAAGAGTGTGTGATACTTTAAATACCAAATTCAGGAAATGCATATTCATTTGGCTAACCTAATTGTTAATGAAAAAATAAGGAAAGATCACCAGGTCTCAGATGTGTCATCAGAGACCAAGACTAAGATCATCTGCATCTTCATATCATCAATTACTATGTATGCATGCTAAAATTGGAGAGTGAAGAAAGCTGTTAGAAAAAAAATTCATTCACAATATGGTTTTGCAGGAGAGCTCTGCAGATACCCTGGAATGCCAGGAAGTAAACAAGGGGGTCCTAGATGAAATCAAACCTGAAACATTTCTGGAGACAAAATTTAAAAAACTGAAGCTGTCCTACTTTAGGACATGGTGAAAAGATAGGGTTCTTTAGAAAAGACAATAATGCTGGGAAAAGTAGAGGGTAGCAGGAAAAAAGGAAGACCAAATATGAGATGGAGTGACTCCATAAAAGAAACCATAGGTGTGAGTCTACAGGAGTGGAGCAGGGCTGCTGAGGACAAGAAACCGTGGACATCACTCATTCAGAGAGTCACCAGGAGTCACAGCCAACTCAACAGCATGTAGCACACACACTACCCAGGAAAAGCTGGATTGTAACTGGGGGCAATGAAAGCAGACATGGAATTGGAAAGCCCCAGGGTTCTGACATTTCTGCTTCCAGCTCTACTTCTTTTGTGTGTTGGCTTGAGTTCACAGGCAGCTACCTTCATGAGGCACTTTTTAAACTCCATTTTCTGAGCTTTGTAACACAGAATAAAGAACTTTGTTTTCCCATCTTTAAGATTAAAAAAAATCAAAACTTTTAAGGAAGAAGAGCTCTGATTGACCTTGCTTGATTTGTTCTTAGGTCTGGGTTTATCATGTGTGTATTGACATTCTGGGTCAGCTGTGTATTGTGATTGGCTGAGTAGTGTGCTGTAGGGCTTAGCAACACCTCTGGTCCTCACCCATTAGGTGCCAGTAGTACCTCCTCCCACCCCACTTGTGCAACCAAAAATTTACTTAAAATTGCCAAATGTATCCTGATGGACAGAATTGTCCCCTAATTGAGAACTATTACCTTAATCACTGTGGTCGGAAATATAGGATCACATTAGAGCAGAGTGGTAAAATGGGATTGGGAGGGAAGATTAAATCCTTGATTTATTATGAACTAGGCAGCCACCCAATCTGGGTTTTTTGCACACCTCAAGTCTTCCAGCCCTGCCTTTATCATTTGGCTTCCTCTAAGCTCCTGCACTAAGATATTCCATAGTCTTTGTTGTCACATAGCTATTTCATTACCATGAAAGGTTATTTAAAAGGTTTGGATGGAGAAATAAGAATTAGGACTGGGCAACAATTTTCACACTGTCTAGTCATGCTGAAACATACCATGCATATTAGAGCAATTTATCTTAAATGTAACATAAGAAAAATAAATAACCATAATTGGGTTTATAAAAATACCCCCTTTGATAAGGGGAGAATGAATTATTTATTGTTTTTTAATTTTTTCTTATATCAAGGCAAAATAATTTGTCATTGATTATAAAAGGGGAGCATAAAAAGCCTACTTCTTATAATTGTGAAGGTTAAGTAAATAATTTTGAATGTTTCACAGAAAAAATATCCATGTGGTTATTCATAACTAACTAATCAATCTAAAGCTTATTTTACATGTTAGAATTTATTTACTAAGTAAGTTTGCAAGACTCTACTTGATTCCTTCTTCACAGGTATTGCAATTAAATCTTGGAAGTCTATGCCGTGTCAGGGCACGGTGTCTGTTCATTAAGGCTGTGAATGAGGACACAACAAGGCATGGGAAAGCATCAGCATGAGAATCCTGGCTCGCTGACTTTACAGAATCAAACAAAAATCCTAACCCATTCAAGAAGGCTTCAGAAAATGATCAAAGAGTGTGTTTTGTCCTTGAAATTTCTGCTGTTCTTTTGATTTATAAGCAGTCCAAGGAAAAATCCTATAAATTAAAACATATACTCCTGCATCTTAATTTTTATACACACCCCAGTGTTAGATTTACAGTTGTACGAGACCTACTCTATCATAATTAAATTGTACTTGTCAGCTTTTTATTGCTATTCTTGAAAATAAATCCTTTTCTTAGAGGTTCCCACATTGGTTATTGTCGTAGCCTCTTGCTTTTATCATGGAGAGGGGATTCCGACAGAATCATAACTCCTGCAGATCTTGTACGACTTACCTTTAGCTTCATCTCTTCATCACAAGACACCATTATTTCTTTATCTAAAAATTTTCTGATTTCTTTGTTTCCTCAGTTTTTTCCTGATCTTTCTTCCTCTTTCTCTTTCTTCCTTCTCTTCCATCATTCCCTTCACCTTCTAGATATAAAAGTATGTTATTTCTTTAAAAAATTAATGTTAATTTTTCTTCACATCTTTCATAATCACACTGCTTTCTAGTCTGTTGGGTTTAATGGAAATTTGCCCCTACATTACTCATTTGAGAGTAATAAATACTCTTGTTATGAAAGTGATGATTTTTGATGAAGAAAAATATCCTCTATCCCTAATTTGCCCTTCCCAAGAATAAAACTAAATATGTAGACCTTTTGTTCTCTTTTTCCCCTCTAAAAGACTGTCTTTTTTAGACTTTTGATATAATTTATGTATAATTTTTAAAGAAGTTCATGCCAGAAACATCAATAAGGAAAACCAAAAAATAATTTTTTGTTGGTTGTTGTAGTTTGACAACTTATTTTAATAAAGTAAAAACATTTTACAAATATTATAAAATAATTCCTGTTTGTTTTACACACTTAAGCAGTGAGTTAAATAGCAAACCAAAAGCTAGAGGAAAACATTTATAATAAATAGGACAGAAAACAAATAATAACCTTAATATATTGATTAAAAATATATAAGAGAGAAAAAATAAGAGAGAAAAAGGATAAAAATTTTGAGAGGCAATTCATAAGAGAAAACATATATGTCTAGTCTATATCACAAGTTTTTAACTTCAGTGGCACTCAGTGCAGGTCAATATCATTCTGCCGTTTTAAATTAGCAGATATTCTTGAAAACCAGAACAGGTAAATATTAGTGTTCTAAATAGTAGATATTTTGAAAATAATGCTGTGTTAGTCACTAAGGGATGCTATAACAAAGCACTACAAACTAGATAGCTTAAAAATCATAAATATATTGTCTCACAGTTCTGGAAACCGGAAGTCTGAAGTCAAGGTACCAACAGGGCCAAGCTTCCTTGAAGGGAGAACCCTTTGTCTCTTCCAGCTTCTGGTCATCCCAGGCCTTCCTCGGCTTGTGGCAGGGTAACTCCAGTCTCTGCCTCTGTATCCACATAGCTGCCTTTCCTCTGTGTCTGTTTCTTCTCCTCTTATAAAGATATAAGTCATATTTCACTTAGCATAATGCCCTCCAGGTCCATCCATGTTATTACAAAGGGTAAGATTTTCTTCTTTTTTATGTCAGGTAGCACTCCACTGTGTAAATGTTTTGTATAATGTTACTCATATGTGGAATCTAATGAAAAAACAAAGAAACAAAATAGAAAAAGACTCATATATAGAGAACAGACTGACAGCTATCAGAAGGGTGGAGGATTGTGGGGCTGGGTGAAAAGTTAAAGGTATTAAGCAAGCAAGCAAACAAACAAACAAACAAAAATTCATAGACACTGACAACAGCATGGTGATTACCAGAAGGGAAGGGAGTGGGGGAAGGTAGATGAGGGTAAAGTGGAGATAAATGGTGACAGAAGGAGACTTGCCTTGGGGTGGGTAACACACATAGAATAGACATGTTGTATTATAGAATTGTACACCTGAAACCTCTGTAATTTTATTAACTAATGTCATCCCAATAAATTCAATTAAAAAAGATACAAAGAAGTTCCTATAAGACTATTAGCTGATTTCTCAAAAGAAAATTTTCAGGCAAGAAGGGGCTAGAAAGAAGTATTCCAAGTCATGAAAGGCAAGGACCTACATCCAAGATTGCTCTATCCAGCAAAGCTGTCATTTAGAATGGAAGGGCAGATAAAGTGCTTCCCAGATAAATTCAAGTTAAAGGAATTCATCATTACCAAGCCATTATTATATGAAATGTTGTTAAAGGGACTTATCTAAGAAAAACAAGATGATCAAAAATATGAACAGTAAAATGACAACAAACTCACAGCTATCAAGAACTGAATCTATAAAAAGAAAAAAACAAAAGCAAAATAAGCAATTAGAACAAGAACAGAATCACAGAAATGGAGGTCACGTGGAGGGTTATCAGTGGAGAAGGGAGGAGGAGAATGGGGGAAAAGGCACAGGGAATAAGAAGCATAAATGGTAGGTACAAAATAGACAGGGGGAGGTTAAGACTAGTATAGGAAATGGAAAAGCCAAAGAATTTGTATGTATGACCCATGGACATGAACTAAGTGGGGGATGCTGGTGGGAAAGGGGGTGCAAGGCAGAGGGGAATAAAGGGGAGAAAAGAAATGGAACAACTATAATAGCATAATCAATAAAATATATATGTATATTTTTTATAAAGATGTTTCTTTTTTTAAAGATTTTATTTATTTATTTTTAGAGAGGGAAGGGAGGGAGATAGAGAGAGAGAGAGAAATATCAATGTGCGGTTGCTGGGGGTCATGGCCTGCAACCCAGGCATGTGCCCTGACTGTGATTTGAACCTGTGACACTTTGGGATAAAATATATTTTTAAAAGATAGAAATCATATTGAATTAGGGTGAACCCTAATTGAGTATGACCTAATCTCAACTTGATAACATCTAACCATGATTTCAAATAAGGTCACATTCATAAATCTAAGCAGATAGGACTTAAGCCTATTTTTTTGAGAGACATGATTTAACCCATAACAAATGCTATGCTATGTTGATAAATTAATAAAGCCTTTCTGAAAAACACCTTCATTATACTTTTTCTTCTACTAATTTCTTATAGGAATTCACCCTGAGAATAAAAAATATAAATTATAGTTGAATGCAAAATATTATTTGTAGCATTATAAAAGAAATTATTTAGAAGGAATCTAAAAGTAAAAATTGGGAGCTTATTAAGAATTTTTGATATCTACCTATGATAGAGTAGTATGAAACCACTAAAAATGGCATTTACAATTTTTAAATATTCATAATCCCAGATAATACAAGAAATACTAATATATAGTATGTAAAATGTATTTTCTACTATAAAAGCCAAAAATCAAAGAAAATAAGTAAACATGCAGCATGAAGAACAAAGCACCATTGGAGAATGAATGAAGAAAAACATTTTCCTACACTGCTGACGGGGACGTAAAGTGCTGGGAAGGACTCATGGAAGGCCATTGGCAATGCACATCAATCTCTCAGAAATATTCTCACCTTTGGTTTACCAATTCCACTTGTAGGATTTTTTAAACAATCTTTGATATGCACAAAAATTTATCCACAATCTTTGATATGCGCAAAAATTTATCCTAGAATTAATTGTATTAAAAATTACAAATACAAATATTCAATAAAAGAAAATAAGTTAGCTAAGGAATAAGACATCCAGTTAATACAGTAATGTGTATTTCATGACAGGGGAAGATGTGAGATATACATTTTGGAAAAACAAGTAAAATTACAAAAAGTTTACAAAATGTCACATTTGTATGAATTTGAAGTCAATTTTTGAGTGTAGCAGGGACTGTGAGTTTATACATTAAATAGGAAGTGTGGTGAGGTTGTAGGGATTGCATGTTGCTTGTATGGTGAAATAATTCAAACGGCTTTCAAAAGCATATCATTTGCTTTTTTGAATACATTCACTGATTCAAGAAGGATTTTTTCACAATTTTTATGTTGGGTAAGTTTCTAGTATCGAAGTAGGTAAATACTAGAAATACGTTGATATTCAGAAGTGGGAGGAACTGGAAAAACTTATTTTGTGCTGTTTTCTAGAAGGCACATGTGATTCTATCAGGTTTACTATTTAGTTTTACACATGGATAAAAATAAATAGTAATACAATTCTGGCAGCTATCATAAAGAATTGCTTGATTGCTAAATATCTTAAAGCTAGAAAAGGATATTTTAAAAATAAATAAAAGCTGTAACAAAGTAAAAATATATACATTTAAAATATCTTAGCCTAAAAGATTTTTGGGTTTAGAGATCACTTACTTGATTAAAAAGTTTGTTACGCATGAAAAACCTTAGGGTATTTTTCTTAGAAATAACCACAAGTTGGGTTCTGCACAATATCATCGCAATGTTGAAATTTCTTTTCCTGCTCCGTTAAATTTGTGGCTCAATTATTATAATTTCCAATATGTTATACTTTATTTTTATTCTACAGCCCTTGCTGTGTGGTCACGGTTTTAACATCGCTCTCTTGTTCCAAGACACAAGTACCGAACAAACTTCAATAATTCCTAAGGAGACAGTGTTTCACTCTTCTTATTCTCTGTTCCTCTCTCTTACCTAATGAAGCCCTTTGTGTAAAGTCCAGAAGTTGGCTAGATATATTTTAGAACAAGCCAGAAGCGGTCTCAGCAGATACATAGAACAGACTTTTATGCTCACATGAGGTTTATCTTATTTCTTCCAACAGTTCGTTTTGTGGACAGTCGCTGTACATTTCATACGGCCTGTTCTTTTGGATGTCTCCTTTCTTAAAATGAGAACTAGAGTGCGCAGTCTCATCGAGTCTGTTAACACTGATTCCTGTCTTAACCCATCCAATGCAATTTTCATGCTGCCCAAGGTGTATCGTGTTTCTTCCAACAACTTGTTTTATGGCAGTGGGTCCCTCTCCAGGTGGGCCTTCTCACAGGCTGCCTCAAGGCATGGCAGCTGTGAGCTTCCAGGGTGAGCAATCCGAGAGAGAGTGGGGGAGGAACACTGCCAAGGTGGAAACCACAGTGTTTTCATAATTCACCTCAGAAGTGACTTCCCATCGCCTGTGCAAATTTCTAGTCATTAATAAGCGATTTACCCGATTCACTTAATTTTTGAATGCCACCTAACACACGGTATTTTCAAACTTTGGTTTGTGTTTTTTGCAGCCTTTAAGATGGCCCCAATGATTCTTTCTTCCTAGAAATCACACCTTTGTGTGCTTCCTTCATATTGAGTGTGGTCTGGACTTCTAGATTTTCTTTTAAGCATTTTTTATATGTAAATAGATTTTGGTGGACATATTTTGGTACCCAGGCAGAGGGATTGGTCAGAACAAAGAGTAACATTGGTCAGAGAGCTGATGTTGTAAGGAAGGGCCTGCATGTCCAGATGACTACAGGAGCACCAAGATGATTAGAATCTAAGCTCGGGCCTGGGAACTGGGAGAAGTTGTGACTTAGAGCTATTTTAGAGGTCATTGGATCTGCAAGGGAAACTTCTATTGAACTCTATTGCTTCAGTTCCAGAAAAGGGTGGAGAAAGGAGACATGAATCTGGGAAGCTCCACTGGCTCAGTTTTGAGAACCAGAAAAGGGCTTATATGCACCATGGAGCCATGGTAACTTGGTAAAAATGCAAAACCCTAGACCCTATGTGACTTCAATAAGACTAGACTCTATGTTATTTTTTTAACATTCTAGGTTCTTCTAATATATACCAAAGTTTGAGAATCATTGCTTTAGAAGGACTATTTGTGCTCCCCAAGGACTTCCCTGGTTTATGATAATTAATCCACTAAACTAACAGACTAACACTAAGTTCTGACACAGTTCATAGTAGAAATACAAATGTGCATCTTCATGGGTAGAAATGGAGAAAAAGATGGTTATAACCAAAAGCATTCCAAGGAAAAGTCTTGTGCTTTTATGCTGGAAGAACTAATTATGGCTGGCAATGATTAACTGATTTGCTCTTTCAGGCTAGCAAAATGCAAAAGGGTTTCTGTGCTGGAAATAACAGAACAGACACCTAAGCCAGCATCTGGAAGTTATTCTTAAAGAAATATGTTATTAGCTAAAATTGGAATCATGGGTCAATTTCTATTTACCCATTTCCCTGGTCCATGCTGACTAAAGGTTACTGCTACTTAAACTAAAACCTTAATCTTGTTTTCCATTCTCTTCCTTTTTCTTGTTACATCATGTTTATTTCCAAATCTGTTGACAAACATATACTGGTGGTAGTCTACTAAGACTTATATGTACCATGAAACACAATTACTGTTTTATCAAGTAATCCCAAGTGAATCATAGAATATGTATGATTTTTTGAACCCAGAGAGACCTGGCTTTAAATCTAGTGATGCCACTTACTGACTATGAAAACTTAAGAAAATGACTCAAGTTTTTTAGGGTCTTTATTTGTATACAGTGTGCATGACTTACCTAATAGCTTTGAAATGTCACATTTAATAGCTATTAAATGTGATGTATGCAAAATGCTTAGTCCATAGTAAATTAAATTATTATTATTATGAGTGACTTGTACTCTCTGTAAACATTAAAATACATTAGAACCCAAATTTGTACAGGATTATGTGAAGTTTATATCCATCAGGGTGTATATCTGATTTTCTGTTTTTAAGTAAGAATTATGCTGTAGTAATTAAAAGCACAGATTCTGGATCCAGCCTGCTAAGTTCAAACCTAGATTTTCCATTCAGTACTGGTGTATCCTTAGACAATTTACTAGACAACTTATTTAACCTCTCTTTGCCTTTTTCTCTTTATCTTTAAAATGGTGATACTAATGATGCACCAACCACGTGACGATTTGTAAGAATAAATTAGCATTTGTAAAGCACTTATTTAAAAAAAACTAGGAGTGGGTGGAAATGGGAGGGAGGAGAGGAGGGCTGGGTGGGTGGGTTGGGATGGGAGTAAAAGATAGAAACTTGTAATGTAACCACAATTAAAATAAAATTAAAAAAAAAAATAAAAAAATTAAAAAAAAGCACCATATGAGTTAGTTCTTGTTAATCATAGTCTTTGTTTAAGAAGTCCATTCTTTGCCTGTAGTTTTTGACTTATCTACCAGTCATGGATGTCATTCATCAAAGGGAATAATAGGTTGAAGTACATATTTGATGAGATGATGGTACCTTACTTCTCTGAATTGTTTTATGAGCTCTACCTGGATTATGGGAGCCAGCTGTGCCAAGCCTGTGAGGCGCTCACTGGGTGCCAATTACTTTTGGGAGCTGCCATTAATTATCCAAGTCAAAAGAGCTCCGTTCGTGGAATAATTTTGCTGTCAGTGAACAAATTAGTATCCCAATGATTTGAACATATGAATGCACCATCCTAACATACCAGACTGGGTCTCAAAGAGTAGCATTCCTAATGAGAACTTTGCTCAGAATTGAAATAATGAGAGAGATAGTAATCAAGTTTCTTTTTTTTTTCTCTCTCTCTGACAGTGTATAGCAGTAGAATGTTCTGTGCAGTGGATAAAGTCTATACGTGATTAACAATAACAGTAAAAATAGTAAAAATTTTCCTATATATGAGAGAGAATATCATATTAACTTTTTAAAAATATTGTTTAATGAAGCTATTTACTTCAAAGACTACCTTCTTCTTAAAACAAAAAGACATATACCCATGTTGACGGAGAAAGAAGTTTCTGAGATCATGACATTTATTACCATGGCTATTTTGGGTTAGAATAGCTCCTGGGTGACATCAGAAGTGTGATGTTTCCTAACTATACTATTGCTGCTTTTAATTCATCCCCTAGGGTAGTGAGAGATAGGTGCTTCCTTGAGAAAATTCCTTGTGAGCATTTCCCCCTGTGTGTTTTTGAGTATTCACTTCTCAAAAGAAAAAGATGCATGTATAACACACATCAAGGCAATATTAAGTATCAAAGTGTTTCTGATGTCTGCACAGCCCTACAAGTTGCTTCGATTTCCTCTTGCAGCTGTGACATGAGCACTTCACAGGAACAAAGAAAGAAAGTATCAAGTGCAGAAAGCTGTTTGGATTCCCAGGGAGTGGGCACTTGTCTTCTTGGTGGCTTTCACTAAGAATTCAGAGGTTTCTTTCCAAGAACACTGAGTTTCCTGAGGTTGAGAACCTCCTACAATGCAAGGCATGAGGAAGGTCTAAACATGGAAGTGGGGAGAACTGTGTGAGAAAGGTCAGTCATTGAGTGGGAACAATGCCTTTTGACTTGCCCCTTGGGGACACCTGACCACAAAGAGTTAGGTGTGAGTGCAGGACAGGTGGTACCAGGAGGGCAAGGGAAAACCATGAGATTATGAGAGACACCAAATATGTGGCAAGAAAAGCTCAAAAGAGAGACACAGCCTCAGCACAAATATGTTGCGCTGTCCAGAATGTGCAGCTGCAAACAGGGAGAACAAGAGAGTGAAAGCACAACAAAGGAAAGACAGCTTATCTGGGTTCACCAGCCAAACTACAAGACCCCCCTAATATATCACTGGATATTAAGTGAGTACAAGGGATTCTCAATTCTCTGGGCACACACACAGATTCAATAGAAAAGGAGAGCAGAAGACAGTGTCTCAAAGAGCTAAAATGGCATGTTGATAGAGGCACCTATGGTTAGACAACAGTTATAAACTCTCATTGTGAAGTAGGCTTCATATCTAAAGCTAAATCATACTTACTTTAACTATTCAATAAAGTCAGTTAATGGCTTATCTTTAGTGTATATTAGGTCACTTCTAAGCAAATTCTCATTTTTTTTACAAGTTCAAATTAAGTGCTTTACACAAAAAAGTATGTCTAATAAGGCATGTTTTCTCATTAGTAGCCTTGACATTAAAAAGTGTAGGGAAAAGAGTAATTGTCACATTTTCCTGCAGTGCGCTGAATGTTAAAATACAAAGGTGTGCACATAACTAGCAGTATGAAATATGTGCATTTCTGAAACTTCTCAACTTTACGTTGAGATAAAGCTGCTCAATATTTCCAAAAGCTTAAAGGGGGAAAAATATCTATGTAGTACTCATGCCCAAGAGAAGATCCTTGTTGGGATTATTTGCAGATTTCTTTTTAAGGGTTCATTATATCATTAGCATATTATAAGTAACATCTCTGTAAAATGTTTTATATTTGTTATAAAGTTGTTTGTGAGAGAACATTATTTATGACATTATACAAGTCTTATTTATGTGAAACATTTTTCTCAGTACCTGGAAAATGACTGAGCAACCAGTTTGATTTTATCTTGTGGACAATTAAATCAAGTATTTTATTATGTTTCCCACTTTACTTGGCTTCTAGAGGGCTTTTAAAGGCAAAACTGTAGTGCAACTAAATGAAATTCACCAGGTCTTAGGGCATGCATTTCATGTTCTAACCACATCTCTGGTTTCATTTTTTCTACCCTTATTTTTTCTTTCATCTAGTATTTTTTTCTCACTTTTCAAAAATTCTTTGGAAGCTAGGTAGAAAACAGATGAAACTGATAGATGTCTAGATGTTTACTGAAGTTGAAGTGGATCCTAGCATCCTACCTGAAGGCCTCCTGGCATAAAGAAAAGTCAGGGTTAGCAATTCAGAAAAGGCCAGTTCCACAAGCATTCTAGTCGTTTTCACTGACGACAACTTGTTTCTGCTATCGCTGTTCCTTATTGCTAACAGTAAGCTGCCACTAACACCTTATCACTGTGGGTTTTTGTTGGCTTACTATATTACTTGCGTTTTTGGAACAAATTTTGTTGCTCTTTGGAGATTGTACTCCTTGAAGTGAAATGTTTATTTGTTCTGATTAGAGGTCTCCTTGATTTCATAAGTGTTTGCCGCTGAAAAAGCTATAAGAAATGAATGCTTCTCTGCCCCCTCCTCACATTATATTTAAATAATGTGCCTGTGATTGATCAAACTTCATCATTTAAATTCAGTAAATAGATGGGAATTTAGTTTTTGTCTTAAGTGAGGAAAAAGAAAAGATTCTGAAACTTATAAATTAGGTTACTGGGAAAAACAAGTTAATATATTGAGGTAAAGTTTATTGAGTGAAGTTTTCCATAGTACATTGAATTAAAATAATGAGTTTAGGTACAGATTGTTAGGCCAAAAAAAAAGTTTTACTAAATGGTAATAGATTTAATAGCAGGATTATTCTGAGAACCAGACAAAACTAGGTTGCCAAAGTACTTATTTAAAAAAAAGCAGAATCTCAATGTTTTCAGTTTTGCTCTACAGTAATACCTTTAGGATACTAATATGTATCTCCAGTTCTGTCCTCACCCCTGAAATCTAACCTCTTATTTCCAATTATGCAATCTCTCTACTGTCAAAAAGTGCCTGATACTCAAATCCATGTACTTCTTTTCTTCGGTGGAGGCACCTCTCTACATTTCTTTGGGGCTTCTTCTACTTGCTTACCACAGATGATAGAAAAGACTGAATCATATACATTTGGGACAAAGTCCTAATGGCTTCAGCAGACTCTGATGGTTATCTCTCTCACTGAAGTTTCTCTCCCATGGTTTTTACTAGTCTCTGGAACAGAGGAGCTTTTGTAATCTGGCCATTAAAAGGCAGGCGATAGAGAGGTCACATTTTTATTAGTAGATCTAAGGAAGCAACTCTGACTTTTAATCTAATAAGTGCAAATTTTTAATTTTAATATGAAGTTACAATCACTGATAGAAAAATACCAGAGAAATAGGACTTGATCCAAGGCTTCAAAAGCTGAGCATGAATATAAGTTTCATATTTTAAGATATCTTTACATACTAAATAAAATGAAGTAAATAGTATTGGGAAATCTGAGGGTGTGTAAGTGCAGGAAATGGGAGGCAATGCTGTGGAAAAGAGGAAGGGGAGCTCTCTCCTCCACCCTCTCCACCCCACCTACACCAAGTGTCACTTAGAGAAACCAGCGGAAAAGGGTGATAGATGAAACCTCTCAAGGGTTTTTCCTGGGTGGTCCAGGGATAGATACACAGCAGCTCATCTGACCCTGCCCTGAATTTATCTTCCTGTATACAGAGGCAACGATGGTAAAAGAAAAATAAAAACCAGAGGTAGAAATAGTAAAATAAAACTTTTAAACCAGGACAGATATTACAACCCTCCCTGGTTTGACTGAAAATAGGGTAAGAGAAAATAAGGATAGGGAAGTTACAAAAGGAAGAGTATACTGATATCAGATTTATTTATTTTTTTTTCTGGAGCTAATTCATCTTAGTTAATTCAATATTTTATCAAATATTTATTAAGAAAATGCTATGCACTAGGCATTTTTGCAGGTACTGGTATAAACAGAGAAAAAAACAGCTGATGTACTTCCTCTGATACAGCTTATATTCCAGTATGAGAGGCATACAGTACAAAAATAAATGTATCAATAGTGATGTCTTATGAAGAAAAAAATGGAGGCTATATAGAAAGTGATTCACTGGAGTGGGTATGGAAAGGAAGTCTGATAAAGTAACTTTCAAGCAGAAATTTGAATTAAAAGAGGGACCAAGCTTTGGAGCTAGATGGGAAAAGGATTTTCCAAGCAGGGAGCACACAAATCCTTCAGTCCAGGCTAGACGCAGGGCTGGTTTTCTTCTGTGGGATCATGCACATCATATAGGTGATAAGAGAAAGAAATGTGAGAAACTTTGCACTCACATATGTTTGTATTGATTGCCAGTCTTAAATATATGGCTAAATTTGTTTTTTAAAATAAACTTTATTGAAAGATAATTCACCTCCCAAGATGCCATTATATCTCTCTAAGCAGTCTTTCAGGCCTGGCGTTTCCCAATGTATGAAGGGATAATACAATGTACAGGAAGGTGAAGCAACAGGAAAGGGAAAAACCATAGCATTTTGCAATATTTGTGATTGAATATTCCCAGTGTCAAATTATGAATAAAATTCAACTTCTGAGAAAAAACTGTACATATCTCAAAAGTAACTTTCAAACACCATTTTCAGGAACATTGGGTCTTTTAATTGATCCTGGAGAACAGAGCCATGACCTGATGATATCTCAGTGAGAATGAACCTTCGGAGCTGAGTCACACTGTATATACTACACAGAATGACTTAAAATGTAACTATGGAAATCCAGAATTTATTGCTATAACTCACTCATCTGGTACTTTCATCCATATATAAGCTTAAGACATATGACGGGATTATATACAGGGAGCAATTCATATATCACTATTTGCCGATTGCAAGCCATGGGGCGCGAAGAGAAAACCACGCAACAGGTGTTCCTTTCCAGGAAGACTGGTGGCCACGTCCTCTCTCTCAGTTCTGAGTTACAGAGTCTTCCACATTTCTGCAAATCGGATATCCATCTGTCGAACTGAGTTGAACCAGATTCCCATGATGTGGAAAAAAAAATCTCAAGAGAGTTGTAGATAAAGCCATCAAGATTATATTCCACCTGGGGCCATAGCCAAGCAAAACTTGCCAGTTTCATCCCATGGCAGATCGAGTGACAGTTCTCATCACTGGCCTTATGCTGCTTCGTTCTGCCTTTCACATTGCACTCCAAAGCTGGTTTTTTTCAGGACCCTGTAGGTTCAGACATCAGGTGAATCCAAATGATGAGAACTTCACTGAAAAGAATCTAAGCCTATTTCACATGCATAATTCACATTTGTAATGCTTTCATTCGGGTGGCTTATTGAATTCTTCTCTTGAATATATTAGGGTTTTTGTTTGTGTGTGCCTTAACACAATGGATTTATCATCCACTCTGTGAATACTCTGGATAGACTATCAAGAATTCTCTCAAATTATCAAAAAAAGAGAGTTCTAAAAGATATATTGTTAATTGTTAAGGAAAATATATACTTTAAAACTTGTGAATTTCACTCTTTAATTTCTTTCTAGCATAAATTTAGAGGTTTTCTATTTTTTTCTCCTTCCTTGATACCACACTAATAACAAGAGAAAGACTATGAAAATTCAATGTAGTTGTTTTGTAACATGTTGGAAGTTGTAAGAAGCCCCAAACTCTAAAGTTAGAAGATAAAATTAATTCAAATGCAGATCTTTTTTCTTGATGCAAATATGTTCTCTTATGTATATATGTTTATATATAATACACATGAATATACATATACCTTTATATGTTATACATATATAGGTATATGCATATATGTTAGAGTTACGAATATCCAAGACCTAGAAATCAGTTACAGTCATTCTTATCCATCAATCAATCACAAGCAACATAATAGATCACAAATGCCGATTTAGTAACTATTTGGTACATTATTAGCCTCAGGTTTGGATTATGAACTGTCATTTGTTATATTATTAAATTATAGAATGCTTCTTACAAATAGAATAAAAATCTTCAGAAATTCATGTGTTTCTCAAGATTTTTTAAAATAAAGCGATGGTTTTTAATACAAGAGAAAATATTTCCAACCATCAGGGTTTGAATCTCATTTTGTGGCAATTCTATGAGATCTCTATTAGCAGTGAAGTATTTCTCTTTCATAATGGTATAAAATATTACCAAATGACTTGTCACATGTCTACTACTAAAAATATATTTGTAGTAAAAAATATATTTACTGTAGTACCTGCTATTTTTTTTAACTCAAACTCTAAAGAACTGTATGATCAAAATGAAGAATACATGTTTGTAACTTCCATTTGAGGAGCTTGTTTCTCTTCATCTTTCAGAAACATGGGTCCAGGAAGATATATAAATTATGTTTTTAAACTGTTCTATGGTTTATTATATGTTTTGAATTTCACCTTAGTATTACATAAGTAGTTTATTATTAATACTGGTGATAATTATTAAATGATCAAACTCTAAGTTATTGTGTAATTATGTAAATTAAATTACTTATAAAACAAACTATTTCTTCTGTTCTCTAAGTTTTGTTGTGAATTGTGTTTCACTGAGTAGGCTACATTTTGCTTAATTATTTAATTAAATCTTGATGGAAACAATTGCAACACATTTATCAGAAAGCATGAACAAAATGTTTCTAAGCTTTTTTTTTTTAATAGAGTAGAAAGAGTTCCTTTGGATATCTTTTTCTTACATTTCTCTCAAGATATTTAGGGAGCCCAACAAGATTTTCTGTACATACAACCTTTAATGACATTACTAGAGATTAAAATTTAGTCTAGCTAGCATTACAATTTATGGAATTATTATTAATTGGTATAACTTGAATTGTTGGTAGTATTTGTTGTTGTTCTATTTCAGTTAAGTTTAACAATGGGCAGAATCAACAAAATAAATTTTATTGTCATCTAGTTATTCATAAAACAAAATATTTTGAAAGATCTAATTTCAAAAGAAATGTTAAGAATTTGTCCTGAATAACAATCTAGAGCAACATTATTTAATGAGCTATATCTGGCTATAAGTATCTGTGAATAAAGTTTGTTTTAATTTGTGCTTCTCTTACTAGTCTAAATATTAGAATTCAATTTTTGAAGTTATGATATCAATTTAAAAGACTTTTACTGTGGTATTTATAAATATCAATATTTGCTTTATTTGCATTGAAAATTAAGCTAACTTTGCATGTGTTTTCTGAAATATACACTCAAAGTTATTTAATTTTTCTCAATGACTACAGATGTTTCACACCCTTTTGTATTTTTAAAATAAATTCCAAAAAAACAAAACAACAAGAATGCTTTTTAGAAAACATCTTGTCTTCTTGGTACAGAAAAAGAATGCTGCAACTTCATATTAAGGATTAATAAACTAGATCATATTTAAGGTAGGAAATCACTTTACCTATTTTTTTAAAGATTTTATTTATTTATTTTTAGAGAGGGAAGAGGGGGAGAAAGAGAGAGAGAAAAACATCAATGTGTGGTTGCTGGGGTTCGTGGCCTGCAACCCAGGCATGTACCCTGACTGGGAATCGAACCTGTGACACTTTGATTTGCAGCCCGTGCTCAACCCACTGAGCTATGCCAGCCAGGGCTGGAAATCACTTTATTTTTAAAGTAAACTGTTTTATTGTATGCTTTCATGGAATTAGGTTGCAATTTAATTCACCACTCACCAATAACATTGTTAATTATGATGAAATAATTTCTTTTTAAGCCAATTCATTTATAAAGAGTAAAAATTAATATTCATTTATTTATTCATTCAGTAGGCATTTTTCACCACTCATTAGATTGTTGACATTGTGTTAGGCAGTGATGTGAGGAAATGAATAATCTCATCCTTGACATGTCTAACATCTAGTGGAAGAGACTGACAAAAATAATGTCAGATATTAATAGGATTTTAATGCCCATTAAGGACAGGCCTTTATCTCAAGCAAAGGAGTGAAAACTAATCTGAGTCTTGGAACAATAAACAGCAATGTGTATTCAGAAAAGTGAAATTTCTTACACTCTAGTAACTAGAAACAGTCTCCTTCCCTCTGTTCCTTCCTCCCTCCCCCTCCCCTCTCCCTCTTCTCTCCCTCCCTCTTCTTTCCTTCCTTCCTTCCTTCCTTCCTTCCTTCCTTCCTTCCTTCCTTCCTTCCTTCCTTCCTTCCTTCTTCCTTCCTTCCTTCTTCCTTCCTCCCAAGTAACTTGTATTGCTTTTTAGCATGAATGTTAAATTCTAAAAACTGCTGATATCCAATCTGATTTTCTGAACACTGCCTGGAAGTTCAGTTACATTTAATCCAGCATGAGCCAAAATGGCTAAGTGACTAAAATAAAAAAGTCTTTATTTGTTTGTAGCACATTACCAACAATTAATATGGAATAGAATTCTTGTGAATGTTATATATCATGTTGACTGCTCAATATATCTGGGCTCAAAATCTCTATACTTTTCTTGAAATATAAATATTATAGAAAATAATGCCAAAAACAATTAATGTAAAAGCAGCTTACTACACATGCTTAATTAACATAAAATTAGTCTGTTGACATATCAAACTTTGCTCCTTTAATTCCATAAAAAACTTAGAGATTTGTTCTCTTGAAGAAAAGCTTTCATCCAAAATATGCCAGTACATGTTTTAAAAATAAAATGATATTTATTGAAATATTTTAATAATATCACTTAAAATTATAAGTTGTAAACATACAGTGTCTTTGTTTAGGTATTTGATTCAGCATCTTCAGTATTAAAGGAAAATAATAAGGTGCTGAAATAGGACACCATATTCCTCAAAAAGTTATCTTACTAGGAGATAATAAAAGCAGAGTCTGACATCCAGAACTGTCCTGACACAGCAAGGCCTCGGTGTTCCGAAAAGCTGGCCATATTGTACTCTGGAGATAACAGTCTCACAGAATATCAACCTCAGAAAAGGTAATTGTGAGACCATACACAAGTGAAAGGAAAACAAGACCATTTCTTAATTTTGTCTAAGCACAAATGAAAATCAGGTCATTGGGCAAACTACAAAATGCCACGCACCTTCCCCTCCTGGCTAATTCCAGTGACTGCTACTTCATTACCAATTACATTTTCATCCTCATTCTAGTCTGCCCTTCTGATAAACAGGGTTTTTAAGGTATCCAACCATAGATTTGCCTCAGCTTTCTGAAAGCATCTAAACAAGGGCAAATTGCCTCTTCCTTAATCCTTCCTCAAATTCATCCAACCAAAGCCCAAATACTGTAATAAGCTATTTCTAAAATCCTCTTACAGAGACATACATGTTTCTATGTTGTATGTTCTTTTACACTCAATGCATAATAAATCCAAATTATTCTGGATGTGTTTGATCATGGTGGTCTTTGGTTAGGGGGAAATGACACTACTTCAAACTCTCCCCCAGATTTTGTTGCAGGATAACATGACCACAATACTGGTTATTGAGATACTGTGTCTAATAAGCACAAGACTTTGTAGCAGCTCTTATATTTTAAGAGCATAATCTCTGAATCCATATTCCCTGGGATCAAGTTACAGTTCGGGCAGTCACTAGCTATTTGTTCCTTAGCAAATTCTTAATCTCTGAGCCTCTGTTGATACATCTATAAAACTGGGAAAATATTAGTACATTTCTTTAGGAAACCATTCTGTATGGTGTGGGCCCAGCTCCCACTCAGAGATGCACAGGACTCACACCCATGTATATGTTCTCCTGTGGGGAATCAGGCCTGCAGTGTGCCTAGGCCACTTTAAATCTTGCTTTTGCTAAAACTCCCTCACCTTGATTTGCAGCAAACATTTACTGCAAAGTAACTTCCTAAAATACATGCTAAACCTTCCAAGTGTAACCGGTTCAACTACTTTCCCCTTTTCATTTGCAAATATCCTTCTTCAATGATGTGATTAGTGATACCAGCTCCTTTGTTTTCTGTAAAAGGTAACCACCTAGCCCTGGCTGGCGTAGCTCAGTGGATTGAACGTGTGCTGCCAAACAGGCATTGCAGTTTCGATTCCCAGTCAGGGCACATGCCTAGGTTGCAGGCCATAACCTCCAGCAACCTCACATTGATGTTTCTCTCTCTCACTCGCTCTTGCTCTCTCTCTCTCTCTCTCTCCCCCCTGCCTTCCCTCTAAAAATAAATAAATAAATAAATAAAATCTTTAAAAAAAAAAGGTAACCACCTAAACTGAACCTGTGCATAGTAAATGAGGACCATCATGTAATGTGGGGAGAAAGCAAATAGACGCCTGTCACATGAGGGCCATGGCTTTTTGGCTCCCCTTGAGAGAAAAGCCATGCTGTCCCCTTTCCTCCACAGGATTCGGTAGTCCGTGTGAATGTCTCTCCCCCATCCACAATGTTGGCGACCCCACGAGCCAGGGTCCGCATCACATTTCTCATAGGTTTGATAGGGGATTGATAATTTCTAGAATATTATTAATGCTTAAAAGTGCTAGACATTATTACTTGAAGTGACCAATCTTAAAAAAGATGAATTATACCTAAAATACAAATATTGTAATAAGGGGAATAATATGAAACCTAATTTAATAAACTTATTTTTGTTAATATATGGTCATGAAGATAAAACTCAATATAGTTCAGTGTTACATAGAGTAATCTTATAGACACTGAATGAAATTAGATGTTCTATATCAAACTGGGCCCTAGATATATAAATTCTTTAAATTCAAATATTTTTAATATAGAGTTTCTCTCTGTTTTTCCTTTATAAAGTTTTATTTTAGAGTCTGATAAGTAATCTTCAAAGATGGTCCCCAACTGAGATGTGTTAGTATTCAGGCCCTCATGTGGTCTGTACCTCTTGAACTTGAGGTGACACTGTGACCTACTTTTCGAATAGTAGAATATGATAAGTGATAACAGATGGCTTCTGAATCTAGGTCATAAAAAATGCAAAATAAAATAACTTTTGCAAAATGATTAAGAAAAAAAACTTTGTCTCTTATTGCTGGGTACCTTGGGACACTTGCTTGTCAGACACTCCATCTTGAAATCATGCTACTTGAGAAGCCCAGGACGCACAGAGATGTGGGCCTGAGTGCTAAGGGTTACAGTGCCAGCTGAGCTCCTGGCCACCGGCCTTCATCAGCTGCAGCCATATAAGTGAGCCGTTGCAATTATCTAGTCCAGTTGAGTCGTTAGATGACTGTACCTCCAGTCTGTACCTAACTGCAAGTGCACGAGAAAGAGACTTTAGCTGGACCAGCAAGCTGAGCTCACTCAAGCCACAGATTCATTAGGTTAGTAATAAGATGCAATTTTAAGCCACAGAGTTTTGGGGTGTTTTGTTGTATAGCAATACATACCTGGAAATCATGTATAGTTTGTGCCCATTTTTAATTGGGTGACATAAAGGAACTTTTTTGCTAGCTAACATATTTTTAATGTGGTTAGTAATTTAATAACAATAAAACAAAAAGTTCAACATCTTTGAACGTTCTCCATAAGTATTTCCTTCATAGTCAGTATTCAAAGAGTTTCATTCTCATGTCTCTTTTACTCTGATATTTTGGGTTCTGGTATTTATCTTTTCCATATGGCAGAAAAGGAGCACATTAACTGTTGGAGAAAGGAGGGAAAAAATCCATGACTTAAGCAACACAAGAAGCTGCTTATCGTTCTTGATAGCTCTACAAGAAACAGATGTCACCACAGTGCCCTCCTGCCAGGGAAAGTGAGAGGCAAGAGGAATTCTGGGAAAGCAAATTAGATAACAAACTTGTGCTCGTGTAAGTGTGCTGAAAAAATCAGGTGACAAGCAACATGTTAGTCACTTATAAATAGAGCAAATGCTTACCTGTCACAAAATAGTTTTGATTGAAATACTTCATGTCAGTGGCCTCAGTCAACTTTTTGTGTGCCTTCTAGACGCTGAAGGGCGAGGGAGTACTCTGCAGACGTTTTTAAACATGATTGGACTTTCTCTGAGAAGTGCCTCCTGAATTGTTGATTTGATTCACTCCCCAATTGTATGAGATTCGTATTGGCATCAGAGACTTTCTAACGTTACATAGATGGAAATCTGGGTAAGAGAAATGCAATACTGAAGAGTCTGTAAAACCTCAGAATTTAAATGAACATGAATTACTAAAACAAGTTGTAGGTATTTAATAGTAGAAATAAATTGGGGAGAACTATAAAAATATTTTCAATAATTACCACAAAAGTGATGGACTCTGGGCTTTCTCTTTCTCTCTCTTTAAGGAAAGTTAGGAAATGTGATAATAGGTAGATATTTTTTCTATAAAGTTGCAATTTTTAAGTATGAATCTTCCCCTTCATTTTATTTTTACATATTTGTTAGATTTATCAAAGTTGACAATCTCTCCCTCAGTCACAAAGCTTCCCCAAATAAGTAGTATTTGCATATGTTTCCATTGTTACTACTATTTCTTCAAAACATTCCTCTTCCTTAGTAAATAATGTTGCTTTAATCTAGCTTGTTTTTTGCCAGACCATACATTTATTTCGTTATTTTGGCTTACCTCTTGGATTCTCTACATCTGTGAAACACTTTTCTGTTTACAAGCCCTGAGTATAATTAAAGGAACTATGGGTACTTGCAAGGAATGCAGAAATTCTGGCTTCAGTTTCCAGTCATAGTTCACTTCTCAGTCACACTTGTTATTTGCCATGTTTTTGGAATGTTATGTGAGAGGTGATATGTTCTTTTAAAAGAGTCTAGGATTGAGAAATCTTAACCACGCCAAAATCACCAAGGTAAAGAAAATGATAACAGACTTACTCCATTTCATAAGAGGTGCATGCACTGGTGCTCCTTCAAGTAAATGGCAGTGACTTTTTATAAGATCTGACAGCAACCACCACTCTTTCTTGTCTCCTTTCTCCCTTTCTTCTGTTACCACACAGTTGAGCTTGCTCAGATAGTCCCCACGTTTGGGCCCTGGGCCATAAAAACTTAGACGTGACATTGTGTTTTCTAGCCTGGCCTGAATTGCTATTATTTTCCTCAGTGAGAATAATCCAAACTCTCACAGCACTGGCAATTCCATCAGATTTACTGAGGCCTGGTCTTTTTGAGTGTTTCAGGCCCCACATGGCCTTAATAATGAAACAATTCCTGGCTTGATCCCTAACTTCAAAGATTAAAGATTCACACTCACTAGAATTCATCCCATTCTGAACCCTTCTCCCCTTGATTTATGCCTCCAAATGCCCACTCTATCTTTCAAAGCACGTGTTTACAGTTTTGAATTTGGAAATTGTCAGGTTTTGCATTTGGAAATTATCAGATTTTACAGTTTGCAATTCATCCGACATACTGCTGCCTGAGTTGTCTTCATAAAGAGCAGACCTTATTCTTTTCTGATAATAGTACTTCCTGATTCAGAGTCCATCTGAGTGGTTATCCCTCTTTCCCTTCACGTGTAGCGTGACAACTCCATATACAGGGTCCGGGGGATGTAACGCCTGCTTCAGTGTGGTTGGTAGGGTAATAATCTGGGTGTAATAATTTATAGTCTTAATTTGAACATTTCACCTAAAATGTCATATGGTGTGCTTGAGTGTGATATTGTTATGCTATAGAATTACATGCTTATGATTTTGAAATAGAAGATTTTGCAACAAAAAGGGGCTTTTTTTATATGTGTGCCAGACCCGATATTATAGCTATGGTAGATTTCTTTAATGTCCCAACCAGAACACATTTAATAGTAAAGCAGGCATTATCAATCATGACAGCAGAACATTAATTGTAAACCTGTAATTATGGTCACGCTAACTATAGGCCATCCCACTTCCCATAAGCTAGCACACTGGATTCCTCAACTAGGCATTTCGGCTTCCCTAGTTGTTCTTCTTTTCTTCAAAACAATAATTATCATCATTAACGTGAATGTATTAACACATTTCGTCCTCACAATAACTCTGTGAAACAAGTGTCTTATTCCCCTAATTGTATATGAGAGGAAACTGCTTTCCTGCAGTGTATTTTCATTCATTAGTTCCTAAATACACATGCTTTAGGAAGGCTAGCACAGTGCTTGAGAGAACAAGCCTTAATTAAAGTCAGCTCCCTGGGTTCTGGTTTGGGCTCTACCACCTACTTGTCCTTGGGTGACTTACTTAATTTTTCTGTGACTCAGCTTACTTAGTTGTAGGAAAAAAAGGAATTCTAGGAACTCCTATTTCAAGGGGCATTGTGATGATTAAATGAATTAATTTATGTAAAGATTCAAGCATATAGTAAGTTCATGGTGAGTAATTTCTATTAAAATTAAATGCTTCCTCAAAACCTTTTCTTTCCCTGGCCAGGGGGCTCAGTTGGTTGGAGTGTCGTCCTGTACACCAAAAAGTTGTGGGTTTGATTTCAGTTAGGCACATACCTAGGTTGCGGGTTCAATCTCCTGTCCTGGCACCTATAGCAGGCAACAGATTGATGTTTCTCTCTCACACCAATGTTTCTCTTTCTCTCTCTCCTGTCTTCTGTCTTTAAAATCAATAAACATATCCTCTGGTGAGTATTAAAAAAAAGAAAGAAAGAAACCTTTTCCTTTCCCCATTGTCTCAGAACTTTTTTTTTTTTTTTCAATTGCTGGAGAATCACTCACCTGGGAAACACTTAAAGAATTCTGACCCAGCCCTGATTTCATATCAGGGTTTCTGGGGGTGGGGCTTATTCTCAGTATTTTTTATAAACTTCCCAGGTGATTCACAAATGCATCCAGTGTTTGGCAACTGTATCAAAGCCTTTCTGATATGAAAAATATTTGTACCGTCATTCCCCCTTATCCGTAGGGGTTTATCCCAAGACCTCTAAGGGGTGCCTAAAACCATGGATAGTACCAAACCCTGTTTGTAGTAGATTTTTCCAGTACATGCATACCTATGATAAAGCTTAATTTATAAATTAATCACATTATGAGACTAACAGTAACTAATAACAAAATGGAATGGTTATAACAATATGCTATAATAGAAGTTATGTTAATGTGGCTTCTCAAACTATTTTATTGTACTACACTCAGCTTTTCACTTAAAGAAAGCACTTCATGCCTTCTCTTTGGCTTATCCAAATTGCTGGCATCACTATTCTTGTGCTTTCGGACCACTTTTAAGTAAAATAAGGGTTACATGAACACAAACACTAATACTTTAACAACCCATCCGAAAGCAAAGAGCTACTAAGTAGCTAATGGGAAGGGTGTGTCTATTGCTGGATATGCTGGACAAAGAAATGATTCACTTCCTAGGTGGGGAGGACTGTGAGGGCATGCAATTTCACCACACTACTCAAAACAGTGTGCAGTTTAAAACTTGCGAATTGTTTATTTCTGGAATTTTTATGTAATATTTTCAAATCTCAGGTGACCACGGGTAATTGAAATGACAGAAAGCAAAATTGCAGATAAGGGGGGACTGCTGTCTATATGTTTGACTCTTTTCACAAATTTGAAGCTGTATGATTGAAAATGCTATCTCAATTCTTCATTGTATTTCCACTGGCAATTAGCATGGTGCTTTATATATATTGGCACAGACAAATATTAATTCCTTTGAATTAAGTAGACACCTTTAAAACATGTTCATTGCTACAGGATAAAGGGGAAAAGTGTCATCACTAATGAAATTAGTTGGTATCTTAATTAGAGGTTGGCAGGATCCAGGTAAAAAGGGTTGAATGGGAAAGTGGCAAGAATGTAGTATCAATAGTAAGACAAAATAGCTAGTTTTTAATTTTAAACTAGTGGTCTGCAAACTTGGCTGTAATTTGTAATCACATGGGAAAATTTAACAAAGAAATGTGAGCCCCTCTGTTCCCCAGAGATTCCAATATGCAATCAAGTTTGATTACTTAGAATCCAAGTCTTAGATGGATCACAACAGACCCAAGATCTCTCTCCTTCTATCACAAGATCTGAAAGTCAACTTCTTCAGTTTGCAGTGAAGTATGATGAGAATGAAAATAGTGGAGAACATGCTCATGTGTAAAATTACCTGGACATATAGAAGCAGGTTACCAGGATGGGAAAGTATGTACACATGCATATGCAGAAATAGGCACAAACACTCATATCTTAAAGTTACCCTTCACAATAATTATGTAGTGAGAAAGAGAGTACCATATCTATACTGTTAGTATGTCTCAAGACACTTATTTGTGAGATAATCAAGGAATACCTTTGCCAACACAGCCACCAAATACACATTCATTTTTAAGGACTTTGAATCTGACTTACTCCCTAGTGATCTGGACTGAAATCAGATGGTTATAACTTGTCAACTTAGCTTAGCATTACCACATTTAGTTTTGCTAAGTACTAGGCACCATTTTTACCACGTTTCAACTACAGTTAATTGTCAAATGGGAGGATTTTACATTATTTTATTGGACTTGTTCAATGTTTTTGGGAATTTTAACAAATAACGAATGCTAAAGGATTAAAGATGCAATGTAAGCATAAAACAAGAATTTGAATGTGTGTTGTATAATGTGCAAATTGTTAGCATATTACATATTATTTCAAGCTGAAATAAAACCAGTGCATTATTTATGTTCTTTTAAATTTCTGCAAACTTTTACAGCCTGTCACTTTATTTATCCAAATATCTTTCTACTTAAACAATTTTTACAGGCATTTCTTTCTCCTTTCTCCATAAAAGAAAGAAAAAAAACAAATAAGATAACATGTTTTAATAATACATTATAATATTTTTAAAATTATAATGTTTCCACTTATTTCCAAAAACATACAAGTAAAACATTCCCCCCAAATTGTTGGTTTTCAAATAAATCTTCTTGGTAAGGTGGTCCACTATACCCTGTGTAAGAAGCTAGTGTCACTGATTCACCTACGGGATAGTATAATGACAACTAAGATGTGCTGAGTGCCTACCCTCTGCCAGTTAGTTTTAGTGCTTCACCCGAATTAATGCATTAAATACTCAAACAACTCTGTGACAGTGATACCATGTTTATCCCCACTTTGTAGGTGAGGAAATTGAGGCACATACCATTGAAATCACTCATTCAGGGCTCAACAAAAAAATAAGGGACCCGAAATTTGAATCTAGGGAGAAAGAACCCAAAGATATGTTTCTACGGTATTAGATTTAGGTTGTTTTTTCCCTCCAGTGTTTGACTGCGGAGGGGTTTGCTTGACCTACTTGATCCTCAGCCTTTCCCTGCACCCTCTTTCTGCCTACACCTAACACTGTCTGTGGCTATGAGATCATCACCTGTAGACACATGTGGTGGGAACTGTCTAGTGCTCTGAGGATAATGTTCTAATACTTTGGAATCACAGAGAAAGAGAGAAATCTTCAGCTTCTTTATTTTCTCCTTTGCTCCCTTTTCAGAAGGGTATCCTGACTTTCTTGGCCCTATCTTAATTTTGTAAAAAGATTCTGTCATGAAGAATACAAAAAAAAAAAAGATCTGGGTGAAATGTAGGCTCCAAAATAACTGATGAAAATAGAGTACAAAAGAAATATTTGAAACTGGATACTGCTTAATCTGTAGTACACTATTCTCATCACATTCTTACCACATTATTCATCCATTAAGAACAAATAGGGAGATCCAAGAGAGCAGTGGAGTAGGTGGAAGCTACACTCACCTCCTCCCAGGACCAACTGAAACAACAACTACATTGTAGAACAATCATCCTGAATAACCTACTGGAGACTAGCTGATGAGAAGTCTTCTATCAAAGGACTTGCAGAAGAAGCCACATCAAGACTGGTAGAAAAGGCAGAGACATGAAAAGGGACTGGCAGTGGCTGAGGTTTTGGAAGGATATCTCAGCTCCACCAGGGTCCTCCTAAGAAGTGTGGGGTCTAGCTGGGCTCTTGTAGCTCAGAGCACCAGAGCCAGGAAGAGGGGCTTACAAAATATCTGGCTTTGAAAAGCAGCGAGTTTATGTCAGCTTGGGAGAGGCAAGTTCTCTAGAGACACAGGCACTGTCTTAAAGGGCCAAAGCACATTTAAAAAATTATTTTAATTTTTTTATTCGACATTTGCTGGGAATAATTTACTAATTTTTACTGGAGAAATTTGCCATTTTATTTTATTATTTTATTTTATTTTATTTTATTATTTTCGGTTACTTACTATTTTTTTTATTGCTGTTCAAGTATGCTTGTCTCCATTTCCTCCTCACCACTCCCCCCTGCCCCAGCCATCCCCAAGTCCCACCCTTGATCCTACCCGCTTTTGGTTTTGTCTATGTGTCCTTTATTCAAATTCCTGAAAACCCTTCCCTCTCCCCCACCACATTATCCCCTCCCACATCCCCCCCTGGTGACTGTCAGTTTGTTCTTAATTTCAATGTCTCTGGTTATATCCCGCCTACTCATTTGTTTTGCTGATTAGTTTCCACTTATAGGTGAGATCACATGGTATTTGTCTTTCATAATGTTTTTTTGTTTGTAGCCACTCATCCTGGGCTCTGTCAGAGGCAGAGTGAACTAGTGTCACATGAAGAGAGGCTGTGGTTTGTGGCTCTTGGTGTGGGTGTGGACAGCTGAAGGGACAGAGGGCAGGATCCCTGTGCTGAGTCCCACCACAGGCTCAGCTGAGTCCCAGCTTTCCTGGGTGGAGCGCTCCCCTCCTCAGGGCATCAGCCTCGGGGAAAGCAATAGCTCCTGTTCTGGACTCTCTTTGCCCCGCCCTGTGGAGCTTGCTTCCTTCTGAGAAGTATAGCCAGAGGCTTTTTCAGTGACTGAACCTAACAGGCAGCCAGCAGGTAGAGGCGGGCAAAGGTGGATCTCAAGGTACCTTGGGACTTTTGCCCTGCTCCAGGCCTGGTGCTGGTAAAAGCTGGATTTGGTGCACAGCTTGGTTTTTCTCACATGAACCCAGGCCAAGCAGAGGGAACCACAAATTGTGGATTACTTATAGCTTCAAACTGATTACTGTGGGTCAGTCACAGGCAGCTCCTTATATTGGTCTGCACTAGAGTCTCTCCCAACAGGCCCAGAACTAACACACCCAGTTGCCAGCTTCAGATAACAACAGAGCAGGATCCAATAAGCTTCACAAGCAGTACATCCAAAGGGAGATCTCAGCAGGCACCAAGCCCTGCTGAAGTGAATTCCATCCCATGTGGTCAGCACCTGCACAGCAGCTGGCTCCACATGGTTGGGGCTATCTCTCATGACCCCATGCATGAATAGACCAATGGCAATCAAGACATAATTACAATGAAACTAGTATAATATTGTTAACCAGTGTCACCCCCAATAAATTCAATAAAAAGGGAAAAAGACTTAATTACAATAGAAGGGCCCATACAAAGGACATTCTTGGAGCACCCAGCTCAGAGGATCATGGAGACTGCACAACTGTACCCCAAAGGGCAGCTACTACATAAAGCTACCCCAATAATACTGAGAGCCATAGTGTTATGGAAAAGATGACTCAGATGGCCTTGGAGTTTGTGAAGTGGAGTTTATTCATGCATGTGGACCCAGAGGAGATAAATTCCAAATTCTGGACACTGAGCTTAAGCTGAAATTTGCTTATATTCTTGTTACAAGGCAAAAAGGAGGGGTCGGGGGAAACAACTGCTAAAAGCAAGCATACAGAAGCAGAAAGTGAAGGTTAGTGTATGACCTTAAGAAAACTGCTTATTTGGGAAAGGCTGCTGTCTGGGAATGACTGCTGGTCAGCTCCTACCTAAGAATGGATACTGCTCAGCTATGTCCTGTCACAATCTCCCCTTTGATGCTATAAGGTGCTTTTATCCCTTTAGCATCACTATACGCCTGGCTATGCGGCTGACATCATGGGGAAGGTTGTAACTGCTGATACTGGTATTGGTACCGCTGGAAGGCTAACACAGAAGGCCGCCTTCTGAGTCACTGTGGCCTCCAGGTGTTAGACCAAGGTTCGGAGGATGCAGAGCCCCTGAGTTATGCCTAGGAGAGTTATGAGGATGGGCCCCAGAACAGGCAATATCCACCTTAGCCACGTCTGTGAGTTGAATCCAAAATTCCAATCCTCTAGCTCTTGGGCCCAAATTCTAATGTTCTCTTGTAATTCTTTTACCTTTTTTGCTACTATACCAGACTGGTTGACAAAATAGCAACATTCTTCTCCTAGGAACATACATGTTCCACCTTTCTCTGCAGTAATGAGGTCTGAAGCTCTCTGATTCTGAAGGGTTACCTCAGCCAAAGAGTTTATCTGCTGCTGCAGGGTGGTCAGAGAATCGGCTACATTGTCCATATCTTTGCTCAGCTGAGCTGACAGCTTGTAGTAAGTGGATGCAGACAATCCCATTGCTCTGACTCCTGCCCCGACCCCCCCTGCATGACTTGCCCCTGTAGCTATGGCAGCCCCTGCTCCTCTCTTACCCCGGGAGGCCTCCTTTACTTTAGGTTGCAGTAGTTTTCTCATCTTATTAGGGGTCTGGATGCCGACGCTAGGGGCTAGGAAGACTTCAATGCAGATCCCAGTCTAATTCTGGGGCAGGCACTTATAAACTGCCTTCTCACAGAGAAGGGAGATTCCAGGTTCAGTACAAAGGCTGCTGTTGTTGGGAATATTACGTTGGCCAGAGCAGAGCTGGGGGTTGAGTGTTCCCACATCGTTCCTCAGCTCTGAGGCCCGGTTTGCCACCAAACAGGTTAAGTTCATTCCCTTAGCATCTAGGAAGACAATGGGAGCTATGGGTCCTTGGATCACGGTAGGACCTGTGTCTATGGGCTTATGAGCCCTGTTCTAGCTTGGGGGTACTGGAACATCTAGAAACCCTTTTTCACCTATGGGCAAACATACCCAGCATTCTTTTGTGGAGTTAGTAACAATCTGGTATGCTGCATACATGGCGTGGACCATATATTGAACTTGGACTGCTGGGTTCACCCTCCGCCAGGCCTCTTGAAAGGCCATGAGGTTAGCCCCTTTGTAGATGACTGCTTATTGGGCCAACTGGTTTGCTATTTCTCTTGCAGCCTCTTTCTTAGCCTGTTCAAACTCCATCTGGCTCATTGTACTCAGCTGGCAGTAATAGTTCCAACATACTTGTTGGCCGGGGTATCCATGTCCCTGACACTTTTGGCACTGGTATCCTATAGTTCCTTCCATTATTCCAGTCTGGTATAATCTCCCTCCCCAAGTACAGAGGAATTGGGGCTGTGGCCGAAGGCAACCTGATGGCATGGAGGTGGAGGAGGTGAAAGCTACGGCTGGAAGGAGGTAGGTCATCACTCCACCGCCGAGCCTAATCCTACACCCAGGGGCACTACATTTACAGACTGGGGCTAAGATAGACCCCGCATTTGTCAAACAAAGCATACAATATATCCAATTACAGAGACTAAACACAGATAAACTACTCCTAGGGTGACTTGCTCCCCAGGACTCCATTCTGCCGGGGTCACAGTCACTAGTCCAATTCCCAATACTCCTGTGAAGACATCGATTATAGTCAGGAACCCTACAGAGCAACGGTCCATCCCCCGGTGTCTTCTCCACTGGTTGGTGTCCTCTGGAGCCTCAGCATGGGTAGTCTGGGTGCCGGCTTGCTCTTCGGGTCCTCAGGATCTGCTACTGCTTTGGTCCGGCTGTAGTGGATCCAAGGGGTGATTTCTATAACTTTAAGGGCAGTCAGGGTAGTTAGTAACACCAAATGTGGCCCGGGCCACACAGGTTGAAGTGGTTCTTTTTCCAGTCCTTTACCCGTACACAAATTCCCAGTTTAAAGGAGTGCGCTGGCCCCCCTCGGGGTAGGGGTCCCTGGCCCAAACCAGCCCCGTTTATCTTCCCTAAAGTTTCCCCTAGCTTCTGGAGATATTTTGTCTGCCTTAATTCACCTTGCAACCAGAGTCCCCCCTTTCATATGCTGAGAACTGGGGGAGGTCTCCCAAAAACTAATTTATATGGAGTATATTCTAAGGCGTTAGAGGCGTTTCTAACCCTAAGCAAAGCTAGCGGTAGCAAGTCCGTCCAAGGCAGTCCGGTTTCCTAGTGAAATTTAGCTAAGGTTTCTTTAAGAGTCTGGTCCATCCACTCTACTTTCCCAGAGCTCTGGGGTCGATAGGTGGTGTGCAGCTTCCACATGATGTTCAGAAGTTTGGCTGTTTCTTGGATTACTTGTGAGATGAAGGTTGGCCTGTTGTCACTTCCAATGGTCAGAGGCAATCCGTACCTTGAAATGACCTCTCTCAGGAGGGCTCGAGTGACTACCCGGCTTTTCTCCATCTTGGTGGGGAAAGCCTCAACCCATCCAGAGATGGTGCACACAATTACCAGGAGGTATTGTAACCCTCAGCTAGGCTTGACTTCAGTAAAATAATTCAGCCAGGGGCTTCAGCAGCATGTGCATTCACTCCCAGCACCGTTCCCAGGATGGGGCCGCCAGGAGAAGGTCGTCCATGTACTGCAGAATCGTCAGGTCTGGCCCCCCTCAGGGAGGGGCTTCAGGTCCCCTGCTAGGGCTTCCCCAAATAAGGTTGGGGAGTTCTTAAACCCCTGAGGCAGTCTAGTCCAGGTCAACTGAGTCTGGACTGCAGTGTGTGGATCTTTCCATTCAAAGGCAAAAATGGGTTGGCTGGAAGGTGCCACAAGAATGCAGGAAAAGGCATCCTTCAGATCAAGGCAGGTAAACCACGTTGCTGTTGGGGGAAGCTGGCTCAGGAGGGTGTATGGGTTTGGGACGACCGGGTGGAGGGTGATGGCTGCTTTGCTGATGGCCTGCAGATCCTAGAGAGGCCAGTACCTGCTCCTGTCCGGCTGCCATCATGGGTCTGGGCAGGTGTGGCCCCATGCCATGGAGCCAATATTCTCCAAGCTCCCACGCAGGCGCTGTAACTTGGGGGACCTGCCTCCCAGTCACATCCTGGGCAGGGGGAGTCTTTTTTATTATCTCCCTGGCCCAGAGCATGGCCACAACTATTCAGCATATCTAAGTGACCAGCCAAAGGCTATAGGTATGTCAAATGACTATGCCATGGATTAGCTGTAAAGCTGTTGCTGTACAAAACAGCCCTGCATGTTCTTGCTCTGTGTGTCCCTTCCCTCAACTCACACCTGTGGGGGAAGGGGTGAAGACATCTTAAAATCTCCTGGACGCCTTGAGTTCTGGACCCCATTTTAAATGTCCATTTGGGGTCCCCTCTCTTGGCTGCACCCTGTAACAATCTCTCCTTTCAGATATACACCCACTTTAAATTCTTTTAAAGGGCAATGGACGAAGGTCTCATCTTCTTGTAACTACTTCCAGCTGGACATAGACATCGTCCTACCTACCCATGGGTCAAGGGTGCCCCGAAGAGGTGGGGTGCAGCACGGAGGGAGTCCTTCCTGTAAGGGGAAGGACCTTACAGAATCCTGGTCAGTTGGCTGTCACCAGAAAGTTGCAGGCTTGGTGTCCAAAGACTGGCATTACTGGACCGTTGGCATCCTGGTCATATTCTGGAGATGACAGATTCGGGAAGAGTTGGAAGGCACAATTAAATCATAACCACTAAATGACAAAGGCAGGAGCTTAAGTCAAGAATGGCTTATCTGGAGGAAGGTGTACAAAGCATGCTACACCTATCCAAAACTCTTGTGGCCCATTATACTTCACTCGGGCAGAGGGGAATATATTAGGATTTCCCTCCTTTCAGATATCTGAACCCTTCCTGTCCAAGCCATCAAGACAGAAAAGGCAAAATCAGTTCTAAAGTGAAGCCCACAGATCACCCGAACCGCTCACTAACCCAACCACTTAGTTCAGCCAAACCGTTGAATTTCAGGGGGCGATGATGAAAAATGGGCTCCTTAAGTGAGGCCTATATTGCAACCAATCACTCAGGTAATGAAATCATAGGCATACGTCCTATGAAAACAGAAGAACACACAGGTTAATTCACACAATAGTCCCCAAACCAGTCTCTGTGCCTGTGAGACTGTCTTTTGGGAAGACATTCAGTTGCAAGGTCTTTCCTGCAATGACATTCAGCAATGGCAATTTGACAGGCCCTCCATACCCTTAAATTGTACATCTTTGATGATATTACAAAACCAGTTTTAACTTTCAAATGAAAAGAAACTTTCAAGACAGTTAGCTGCATCATTCTGATGTCCAATACTGAGCATTGTGATTTTCCTTGAACCATAATTTTTCTCCTTAAGATCACCCTCACTATTAAAGGGACTACTTTGAGTCCCACTTTTCATTTTGACTGTTCGTTTGCATCAACACACCAAGAGCAGCCTGGATCACTTATGATCTTTAAGTCCACTTTGCTGGAACTCACACAGGGAACTTTTAGATTGACTTCTCAGTCCACCCCTCGAGGCACAGAAGCAGAGCCACACATCTGCCATTTGGCTTTGCCTGTACCAGTTGTTTCACTCAAATCCTTGAGGCTTCCATTGTGCCCACAGATTCCTTTTTGGCCATCTTTCATGAAAGCAACCTTTGTTCCTTCCCTGGAAAGACTGCCATGAACTGCACAACCAACCAAAGTACCAGGCTTTTCTCATGGGCTTACGCAAGCTTTGCAAGTCAATCCCAGTTCCTCAGGGCTTTCTGGTGACAACCAGAACCCAGGCATGCCTCCTTCAGATATGACATTCCAGTCAAAGTCTTGGTTAACAAAACCACTATTAGTGACTGGTCTTATTGGTTTTATGCAAAGAAACCTTATGTCTTCATTCACTCCTTCAGGATGCCAAATTCTGGAGGGATCAGGTAGGGAGAAAAATACAAAACGTGAAGGAAAATCCTTTCCCTCCTGATTTCCACTGGGCTTCTCAAAACCTTCACTTCCAGACATTCTGCAACACTCACAAACCCTCTATTCTTTCTTTCATACATCTTCTGATATCCACCAAGATTTCATCTCCATGCCTTATACCTTCAATTATTAACTAACACTACATAATTCCTTCCTAAAACTTTTGTTTTTCCATTTATTTTTACAGTTTTCCACAGACCTTTATTTTCATATCTTATACTTTTTCATTTACTTTCCTACAGAGTGTGAAGTTTCAACCTTCCCTGGAATCCTCAGTTTCCTTTTCAGAGCAGATACAGAGCAAAATTCAAAACACAGAGCTCCAGGACAATACACAGGGAGAAGCATTCTCTTGCACCAATGCATCCATTGGTGCCTAGCAGAGACATGCTCCTTCAGGCCCGGTCTCTTGGCAGAGACATGCTGCTTTGCCTCTGGATGAAGCATTCATCAGCCCCAAATGACCCTTCCTGGGTCCCAAGTGGCAAAGGCATTCTCCCCAACTGGTTACAGCAACCTTTCCTAGGTCTTACAGGTGACTTTAAACAGGTCTTCAAGTACAGAGGGTTGCTGATCAGAAACAACACCAATGGCAGAGACTTGCTCTTTCAGATCCAGTCTTATGGCAGAGACATGCCCTCCCCCATGATGAATTCTCCTGATTGGCGCTGACAGACAAGGGAAGGGATTCTCAGGTTCGCCCACCTGGCGTCTCCCCTCTCAGGGTACTTAGGTCTGTCTTAGCTAAGGCTGCCCATGTAGAATTTGGGTTAAACTCCCAGCCGTTATGCAGTATGACAGACTGAAGAACCTCAGGTTAGGGCTCACTCACACTCTGTAGGCTTCCACCCGTGGAGCAACAAACACAGTCATTCACACAAACACACCGAGTTTATTACATTCCCACCCGCCTGAACTGTGGCAACCCTGCCTGGGTCTCCCAAACTGTGGGAATCCTGCCTGGGCCTTCTGGCCTGAGGGATGATCAGTTCCTCCTTCCACCACAAAGGGTGGGCCTGGCCTCGGGGCTCCTGGTCCCCGGGGTACTTACCAGATTGGTGCCTTCCCAGATTCCACTAGTTCAAACCCCACCAGCCTGGGTCAAAGAACAGTCCGGGGGCTGAGCCTGTGGAGCCCAGGATGTTCAGGACCCGAAATCACTGGGGTGTGCGTGCCTCCTTTTCACTGCAGGGCCCCACCAGCCTCCACAAGGCCACCTTCCCTGAAGCAACAGCCTGCTCATGTGAGTGAGTCGTTTCCCAGTCAGGGAACTAAAATGTTACGGAAAAGACGACACAGATGGCCTCGGAGTTTGCAAAGTGGAGTTTATTCACGCATGCGGACCCAGAGGAGATAAATTCCAAATTCTGGACACCGAGCTTAAGCTGGAGTTTGCTTATAATCTTGTTACAAGGCAAAAAGGAGCGGGGATGGGGGGACTGCTAAAAGCAAGCATACAGAAGCAGAAAGTGAAGGTTAGTGTATGATCTTGAGATAACTGCTTATTTGGGAAAGGCTGCTGTCTGGGAATGGCTGCTGGTCAGCTCCTACTTAAGAATGGCTACTGCTCAGCTATGTCCTGTCACAATAGCAGATTTATCTAATACACAGGAACAAACATAAATAGGCAGCCAAAATGGGGAGACAAAGAAATAGGCCGCAGATGAAAGAATAGGAGAAATCTCCAGAAAAAAACGAGCTAAATGAAATGGAGGCAAGCAATTTATCAGGTGTAGAGATCAAAGTAATGGCTATAAGGATGCTCAACAGCATGAGAACGCACATATAAAACTAACAAAGGAGCACTCAGAAATGAAGAATACAGTATCTAAAATGAAGAATGCACTGGAAGGAACAAGCATTAAGTTGGATGAAGCAAAGGATCGAATCAGTGTTTTGGAAGACGTAGAAAAAAACTCCCAATCAGAGCAACAAAAAGAAAAAAATAACAAGAAATGAAGATAGTTTAAGGGACCCTTAGGACCATATGAAGCATAACAATATCCTCATGATAGGGGTATCAGAAGGAGGGGAGAGAGAGAGAGAGAGAGAGAGAGAGAGAGAGAGAGAATCGAGAACTTAGCTGAAAAAAAATACCGAAAACTTTCCTAACATGGTGAAGGAAACCAATAAATTTTAAAAAGTAAAACATAGTTTATAATGAACTTTTCAATGTAAACTCTAGCATTTTATACAAAAAACCCCATAATTTCTGATTACTTATTTCTTCCTCTATGAGTCCCAAATAATTTTATTTCCATTGTTTTTAGTCCTTACCTAATGCTTCTGGATGTCATACTAAGTTACTAAATTATAAGGTACTTGCATTTTGATTGCTGTTGGTCCAGTCACACGTGGGATCATGAGAGACTCCACCCTGACCACACCGTGTGAGCTGCTGTGCAGGTGCCGGCCACATGAAGAGGATTCATGTATCTTAATCTGGAATTTTGTAATTTATAAGAGAGTGATTTATGTTTCTAAATGTTCCAAATATGCTATGTTTTAAATAGTTTTATTGAGTTAAAGTATAAAGCTGTTTTAAAATATTACCATGTTACAAACTTTTGTTAAAACAGAGTACCTAAAAATGTGGCAGAGTAAGTAAAGGATGGGCATCATCATACCTGGGAGCTGGTTAGAAACACAAGCTCTCTTTTCTGTTTTATAGCTGGAAGGTTGTACCTTTTGACTCCCTTCCTCAAATAAGTCATAGGGATGTAATGTACATTTTGACAACTATAGTTAATGATACTGTATTACATAATCAATAGTTGCTAAGAGAGTGATGTTTAAAGGTCTCATCACAAGAAAAAACTTTGTAACTATGATAGTGATGGATATTAAAATTGACTTCTTGTGGTGAATGTTTTGTAATTTGTACAAATATCAAATCATTATGCTATATACCTGGAATGAATATAATTGTTGTGTGTCAAGTATACCTTAATTTAAAAAAGATGAGCCCTGGCTGGTGTGGCTCAGTGGCTTGAGTGCCAGCCTGTGGACAAAAACATTGCTGGTTTGATTCCCAGTCAGGGCACATGCCTGGGTTGCAGGCTGGGTCCCCAGTAGAGGGTGTTTGAGAGGTAACCAATTGGTGCTTTTCTCCCTCTTCCTCTATTTTTTCCTCTCTCTCTAAAAATAAATTAAAAACATTTTTAAAAAAAGATTTAAAAAAGCAAGAAACAAGTTTTTAAGTCCTACTTAAAGCACACTAAATCAGAATCTCTGCGATAGGACACACAAACCTATGTTTTTCAAAAATAAAATTTATTTACTTTTTAGAGATGGGGGAGGGAGGAAGAGAGGGAGAGAAACATAACTGTGTGGTTGTGTCTCAAGTGCCTCCTACTGGCTTTGCAGGCTAGCACTCAGTCCACTGAACCACACCAGCCAGGGCAGAAACCTGTTTAATAGCTCTCCAGATGAACTTCATGTCTTTTGAAGTTAGAGAAGAACAATTTCACACCAATAACTTACAATAATAGGTAATTCATATCAAATCTGCAGATGATCTTAAATCTGGGAATGATAACCCAGTATTATCTGGGGAGAGAAATAACATTTTGCAAACTAGAACAATTGATATAATTAATAGAATATTTAACATTAATAATATAAGGCCATTATACTTTAACATCTATTCAACAGTAACTACATATTATATATTATGCCAGATAATGGGATAGGTATAAGTACTCTGCTTTCTTGAACGAATTTTTAGGCTAAAGAGTCAGTTCTCTACACAAATAATAACACAGCAAAATAAGTGTGCCAGTTATTAAGCTATTTCTCTCAGTTTCAACACCATGCTTTCTCCTGTATGCTTCTTAGTAATATTTGCTTGTACTGGGACTCTGCAAGACATAGTCCTGCTTAGCTGGCTTCCCATTGAACTTTGCCAGTGGGATGCTAAAGGGAGGTGGAAGGCCTAGGAAAAGAAAAGGGACTTGCTGCTTCCTCTTCACTTCCATTGGCGTTCTTTTGCTGTCAGTCTAGCTTTGGTACTTCACCCTGCAGGAATGGTTCAATCCAAAATCGGCAGCCGAATCCAGTTTGCAGTTTTTTGAATACTTATAGAAGCAGCTTCTTCTACAGGTCTTTAAAGCACCAAAACCAATGAGCTGGTGCACCCCAGCCCACCAGAAGTCTGAAATCCAGCCTCTCAAGGCCCCTCCCCTGAGCTAAGAACTAGCGCCAGACCACAGACCCCTCATCCAAACTTCTAAGTTTTAACAATTCTAACTCTCCAGTTTGTTTCTCCAGCCCTGCAGATGATAGTTTCTTCCTGCAATTGCTACTTCCACGGTGACTTAGTGTTTCATTTTGGCCTTGATACTTTTATTAGCTTTATGCTTGTTAACAATTTATTATAATATCGCTGTTAAAATAACTAATGAGTTTTCTATCTCCTCAGTGGACATTGACCAATACAGTAAATGATAGTAACTAGTGACTGTAAAATGGTTAAACAGCAAATTCCTAAACTGTTTAAATCAGGGAGGATGTTTAATTAAATTTCAGTTTTGGCCAGTTGGGAAACTGTTTTCAGTTCTGACTTCAATTTGGAAATTGTTTTCTTTGCCAAATGTAGAAAACATCCAAATAATAATCAATGTATATTTAATGCTCTAATATGTAAGAAGGAATGCATGGACTTTCCTCAGGAAACTAAAAATGGAACTGCTTTTGGATCTGGCAATTCTACTGCTGGGATTATACCCTAAGAATCCTGAAACACCAATCCAAAAGAACCTATGCACCCCAATGTTCATAGCAGCACAATTTACAATAACCAAGTGTTGGAAGCCACGTAGATGCCCATCAGTAAATGAGTGGATCAAAAAACTATGGTATATTTATACAATGGAATACTACACAGCAGAAAGAAAGAAGGAGCTCCTACCATTTGTGACAGCATGCATGGAACTGGAGAGCATTTTGCTAAGTGAAATAAGCCAGGTGGTAAAAGACAAATACCACATGATCTCACCTATAAGTGGAACTTAATCAACAAAATGAACAAGTGAGCAAAATATAACCAGAGACATTGAAATAAAGAACAAACTGACATTAACCAGAGAAGAAGAGAGAGGAGATAATGGGGGAAAATAGGGGAAGGGTTGTCAAGGAACATGTATAAAAGACCCACAGACAAAGCCAAATGGAAGATTCAAGGTTGGAGGTGGGGATGGGTAGGGCAGGGGTGCATGGTGGGGTGAAAAGGGAGACAACTGTACTTGAACAACAATAAAAACAATTACTAAAAAAAAGTTAAAAAGGGGGGATAAGGAAAAAAAGATGCTCATTTCACATTTTCTCAGAAAGCAAAACTTGAACTAATGAGTTGAAGTTAGGAGAAAAACCTTTCAAAAAATCAACCCTATTTAAAGATAAAAAGAAATTCTGAGTAAGAAGCACATTCCTCATGATAACAAGTGCTCTAGTGCAGTCTGAGAAACCACTATCTGATACTATTGTATGAGGACATTCTTCAATTGGAAAGGTCATTGAATTAGATGAGTCTAGATAGCTTATTATACCAGGGTTCTATGATAACGACATTGGTGTATTGATTTCATTATGCCCTTTTCCAATGATAGAATTGTTCCCCCAGATGTGTAGAATGTACAAAAATAAGTAAGGTAAGGGAGTGCAATGGAATGAATGTTTATATCCTGACAAAATTCATATGCTGAAACCAAGTCGCCAAAGTGATGATGGTTTTAGGAGGTAGGGCCTTTACAAGGTGATGAGACTGTGAAGGTGGAGCCCTCATAAATGGGATTGGGGTCCTTATAAAAGAGAGCTCCCTACTCCCCATTGCCACTGAGGGCAGAGCAAGAAGACTGCTATCTTTAAACCAGGAACCAGGCCCTAACCAGGTCCAGAATTTGCCAGCACCTTGATCTCAGACTTTCCAGCCTTCAGAACTGACAATTATATTTCTGTTGCTTATAAGCTATTCAATCTATGGTGATTTATTATAGCAGCCTGAACAAACTAAGACAGGTAGAAAAGTTAGAGTTAGAGAAAGGCGTGGGAATATGTGATTGACCAAGCTTGCACAGGTAGTGTGGTGCTAGAGCAGGGTAATGGATTGGAAAAACAACTGTAAAGAACCAGGGCAAATAGGATAGAAGGAATACCTCCTATCCCTGGCTTTTTTAATCCTAGAAATAAGCAAGGTCAAAAATCCCTGCAGCTGAGGTTTTATCCTTGTCTCATGTTTCATAACTCACATTTGAAATACACTGTTCTGGAACAGCATGTACACATGAAAAGTGCTTATCTGTGAGATGGTTACTTTTGTAATCTTGTTCTTTTTATGAGTTTGCTAAGATATTTGCAATACATTTGAAATGCTATGTTATATTGGAACATGATACAAAATGCTATTGACATTTCTAACCAAAATATTAGAAAATATTCTACAATATCATCATCAGCCATGACAACAGCACAGCTTATTGGAATACTTCCCTTTAAAATTTTGCCCAAGCCTAATAAATAGACAGCAGCAAGAATTCTTAGTGTTTATGAGATATTAGAAGCACATGAATGCCAATTTCTATAAAGGATCTGAAAAGAATAATTTTATATAAGATGGACAACTATGCTGGGATGAATTAGAAAAATCTGCTAAGGCATATTAATTTTGTAGCTTTCACATGTAAATATATTAGAAAGGGTAAATTCATATTTATAAAAGTTGTATTATTATTATTATTTTGCTTTTAATGTGACAATGGTACAAGATGTTAAAATAAGAAGGTAAACAGTAGTCTCAATTCTTTGTGTAGAATATGCCATATATTCCATTAATGAAGAATATCTAGATGTTTAATGTCACTGATACCCTAGTGTTTGATTAGGAACTAACCTTTCATTTCATATCTTAGTGCTTTAGCTTCATAATTACATAATAACTAATGCAAAGTTTTAGTTTTCCAACAGTTAGAGTATGTAGATAGAGTCAGATTACTTTCACATGTAAGAAATGGCAAAATTCCTGTGGTAGAAGGACATTAGAATATTTTAGATACTGGATATTTATTCCCATATCTATGGGTCCGGCAGAAGCAATGCCTGCTTGAGTGTGGTGATAATATGGGTATAATAATTTATAGTTTTAATTTAAACATTTCACCTAAAATGTCATATGGTATGCTTGAGTGTGATATTGTTATGTTGCAGAATTACATGCTTATGATATTGTAATAAAAATGACTGTTATTTGTGCCAGACCCTGTACATATCATATATATAATTTTTTACCAATCAAATTTTCCTACTTTAATTAGAATAGTTACAGAATGACTTCACTTATAATATTTCCAGGAACAACATTTTAAAGTTTTAAGGAATGGGCTTGAATATTTTCCCAAATATTTCTTAAAGACTGCTTAATCAATACATTAGAATTAAAGACTATCTTTTCCAGGATACTTGAAAAGTGTAACACATGCATTTTAAAGATTCACTGAAATGATGTCACGTGAACTATGAAAAAATCTCTCTTTATGTAGTTGTACTTATTACTGTTTTCATTGTAAAGGTTTTATGATACTGAGATGTCTTTGTCTCTAGATGGAGATCTGGAATGAACAATTATATGCTTAGATACATATTTTGGCTATGTGGGTCATTTTACCATATTCCATTTCCCCTCCCAAATTATAGAATACAAATACTTCCCTGGACTTCTATAAAGAGCTGTCACAAAGCAAAGGGAGGAACTCTTTCAATTTCTCCTGTCAGTGTTTAAAGTGAGGCATAACTTGATAACATCTGTGTTAGAAAAAGTATGGTCCAGTGACTCTGATTTAGAATTTCAACTCTTTTAACACAATATAAGCACAACAAAAATGGATTGTTTTTCACTTTTTGATGGGTTCTGATTACAAAAGCACCAAATATGTTTACTTCTCAATGGGAGATCTGGTTTCCATGGGGACCAAACTAACCTCATCTGCTGTTTTGCAGACCATGCTCCATGTACCACCTCCACTTTGGCAGAACTAGAGAGGCGCTGAACACAGCTCCCCTGGCAAGTGTGCTCAGCCATGTATATGGTTTCTCATTCCCACCCTCTTCCAACACCAGAGCTCAGGAGGGGGCTTCAAGGATGTGCAGCCTTCCTCCCACTTTCAAGTTGCATCTTTTGTGATGCTCTTTGAAACTGGAATGTCCTACATGATGACAATAAACATCCACCATGTGTCGCAATGTTTCTTCAAGTTAAGTGTCAAATTATCTGGCAATATCAATAGCTGCCTATTTTTTATTGTTGTAATGCCTTTATTACAGATTCTGAACAGATCAATGGTATTTTTTACACAGAATGATCAATATCATGGAATGTCAATTTGCACTGTTTAATGTGTGCTCACTACTGATTCCTGCATTCATCATACACTTAATATCATCTTGCAATAAGCCAAGCATTGCACTAAATATGAGGTATATAGAGATGGGTAAGACAGCACGGTCTTACTCTCAAAGCTCAGGATCTAGAATAGAATCACCAAGAGTGCTATTTGTAAATCACTGTGGTAAGTTTAATGGTAAGATATTTGCACGGGATAACACAGGGCCATAGAAGAGGTGGGTCATAAAGGAAGCCAGAGGAAGGCTTCATGAGGGGCTTGCTTAAAGAAAGAGCGTAAATTAGTCTGGTGAAGAAGAAGCAGCTTGAAGCAGTAAATGACTGTTTCCCACTTAAGGAGCCAGAGGCAATTCTGTGCTTAATCAAATTCTGTGAGGTGAGGAGTGGCAAAAGCAGTGAACTGAAATCAGGTCATTAGTCCCCCTGTAAAATATTAGACACTTTGGATTTTATCCAAAGCCATTAAAGACGTATAAAGAGAACACATAAAGAGGGTATTGCATGTTTTTGAGAGAAAACTCTGTGGAATATGTAAGAAGAAAATGAGATGTTTAAATAAATGAATGAATGGTCACTTTTTTCTGGGTCAAAACATAGCGCTAAGGAATGCTGGAGCCAAAACCTTTAACATCCAAAATTCAATATTTCACTGAATGTAATTCATGTTTGTCATTAAAATGGTTGTGTTATATTTTGTGGATCTTTACTTAGCTTAGGGAAGACAGAATGGCAGGAGAATTGCAGAATTACTAGCAGACCTACAGAGAGTGAAAGGCTCTGGGGGCAGGGGTAAACCTGGTGTTTCTTGGGTCATTGGCATACACTGAACCAATAAATAAAATATACAAGAACATTCTCAAAATTTGAGTTTTCCAGTGGACTATAAAAATATACTAAGTTTTCTACTATCAGAATTAGAAAGGCAGAAACCTAAAGATTTGAAGGAACTCAGAGATTATCAGTTAAATAATTCATTTTACACAAGGGTGAAAAGAGAAAGGGCAGAAAGGTAAATCGATCAGCCAAGCATGTCCATTGATTGCTTTTGGCTCAGAGTTTTTCCACTGAGGCCTACAAAGTTGGGTCTGAGTACAACAGGTGTAAAAAGACAATTTGGGGAATTGGGAGTGACAGTGAATTACATGCCTTATGTGGTCCTGTCTCAGTCTAAGGGTCTGTGCGTTTTTTTTAAAAAAATGTTCCATTTCAACAGATTCAAAACAAAACGCTAGCAAATGAGTTTGAAACATTTGGACACCTTTGAGTTAAAGTTAATTCATTTAAAATAAACACGTCTTTCCCATTGCATTATTTCCATTACCTTATTCCCATTATCTTTTTATATTCCACTATCCCTAGCTTATTGAAAGTTTAGTGTTCTGTTTGGTACCCATGTATTGAGAGCCTATATTGATAAGACGGTTTCTCTATTCTAGAGGAAGGCACAGCCTGATAGTGTGATCATGTCATTTAAATAATATAAATTTTATTCCTTGGAAACTGACTTTAAGTTCACTCTGCTAGCCATTTACAGCAATGTCTTATAATAATGCAATTGACAATGCAAGCAACAACAGTAATTTAAAACATCAAGCTATTCATCAATAGAAAATAAAACACCATAGAGGAAAGTATTTACACGTTTGAAAACTAAAAATTATCTAGTACAATAGAAACCAAAGAGTGTGAGTGTCTTAAGAAAGAGTCACAAGTTTTTTGGCAAATGCTATTAGAATATTAAATGAAAAGGTAAAGCGTTTGTTCTTTCATCCGGAATAGTAATAACTATTATTCAATATTTCAACTTACAAAATGTGTGGACATTTGTATGTGTGTGGGTGCCATTCAGTTCAGTCTTGGGCAATTGAAATGGCTAAATAACACCCATATGGGAAACAGCTTGGTACGCCCAGCACAAAGGAAAAGGTGTTGGCAGAGAATCTGTGAAGGAGGCATTATTATTTTCACTAACAGAGGTGATATAAATATCCAGTTTCCAGGGCTTTGTTTCTTTTATTTAGTTTTTTCTTCTTTTCTTTACTTTCTTTTTTGTTAATATGTCAGACTTTGGCTAGGGTTTCATAAAAGGGATTATTTTTTCAATAATAAATGCTCATGCCTGAGAAAATTAGTTGTCTTGGAAGGTGATGGTAGACAATATAAATGTTTAGTTTTATACACCGAGAATCAGTTGCATTATAGAAAAGATGAAAAATATAAAATATAATTTCTATCTCACACAACCTTCTAATTTTTGGAGGGCCATATAACACATGTGAAGCAAAGATAATTCAATAAAAAGTACTTACCACATGAACAGTTATATACTGAATATTTCTTATCTGCCAGGGCCCTTTCTAGTCATCTCCATGAAATATTGAATGGATTTCATTTTATTCCCATAAATACTTATGGAATTAACATTATGATGATTTTTTTGTAGTTGTGGAAATTGAAAAACTGAGAGTTTAAGTGACTCAAACCATTGAGCATGAGGAAAGCAATCAAATTTAGACAGTGTTGTTTCACAGCTCAAATTTTCACTACAACAATAAGATACCTTTATGTAGTAGGGTATCGACTTTATTATATTTTGTGTAATATTTCACTCAGGAAGACATTTAAGACAATGGTGTTATACTGAATATGAGGAGGAACTCAAAATTTGGAATCAGGAGGATGCAGCTTCAAATCCTCATTCTGCTAATAGTGTGAGGTACTTAGCTTCTATAAACTCACCTTCTTCATCTGCAAAATGACATAGTTTCCCTCACAGTATTGTTTTAAGGATTAAATGAGATAATACATGTAATTCATCTAGCTAATAGCTAGCATATGGTACAATTTCAGCGAAGTGTTAAAGCAAAGATCTAGTGTCCAAAGAGAATACATCATCACAGACAGTTTAGCAGAATAAGGTTTTAAGTATCAAACAATTTTTGAGGTTTATCTTTCTGAAGTAAAAGATAAGGATTAGAAAACATATTTCTTGTTTCATTTTAGAATTCAATAGTATATATACTTAATTCTGATGCAATGTAGTAATTCTAATTCTAGGTTTCTAAGCTTAGAGATTTCAAACTAATGCTTACCCAAAGTAAAATTTGAATTATTTGTCAGTGTAACATAAAAAAAGTGTTTTTGAATGCAGGAAGTCAGATTGCTAACATCAGGGACCTTAAATTTTACAGCCATGTCAACTCTGTAATTTTTTTAAACTTTTACATGGACTTTTCAATAGAACTGATTTTTTAAAATTAAATTTTCATCCTTAAAAAAGTTTCTTAATGATTTCCTTGAAGGGTGATATAAAAGACAACTTTTTAATGTACTAGTAATCAAACCTTTAAAATATCACAGAAAATTGAGTTAGTCTGTCCATTTTTAACATGTTTTGAAATATAACATCTGTAAAACAATACACCTTTGAAGATAAATAATGTTCATGATAGAAACTTATTCAAAGCATATGACACAATCACATTTAATTTTTTCCTCTGTTTCATCACATTTTTAATGAATTCTTTAGTCATATAGGCCCATTCAGCCTGGATCAGGCAGTGATGTCTGCAATGAAGGAATGTCTTCTACAAATGTAACTAAAAGCAATTAATCATTACATCTAGTGAGAGCAGTCTGCCATAAGCAATCTGAACTAAACCAACTCTAGAAAGATTATCCATAAATATGTTAAGGAGATAAAAATCCAACAGTAGAGCTGATGCATTACCTAAACAGAAAAAAAATTTAAAAATATATTTTTGCTTTATTAGAGTAGACTCTTCATGTATTTTACACCTACACAAAATAAACTAGCACAGTCTTAGATCTAAACAGTTAAGAATTATTACCTGTAGAGAGTCAAACTCATGGGGCTTTCAGAAGCATCTGTCTTTTGACATAGATTTGGAAACTTCAAATAACTTCTCATTCAAGTTTATGGCAACAAGGGAATCATCAATGCATGCAGAAGTATCAATATTATGTAACTAATCTTTTGGACACATACAGGAGCAGTCTGGAATGTGGTTTGATATAGCTGGATTCCATGTGCCTTGTTTTTAGTACAGTAGTTTCGCTGGGTAGATGAGCCTCGCCTTGAATAGTCTCTTCACTCAGCCTGCAGAAAAGCTATGTGACAAGGCTGAAATCAATATTCACACGTGGCCTGTGAAATCAAATCATTTCAAAGTTTTCCCTTTGTGATATTAGCAGTGGTAAAAGGTAATTATCAAGGTCCATAACCACTTGAAATTCATGAATTTTAAGTTATAATTTGAGTCTTCTCTGGTAAATAAATATATCTTTCTGTTACTAAGGCATTCTCCATCTGGGGTGCATGGAAGGATTTCAGGGGATCCATGGGCCTGGGAATATGGTGAGATTATTCTGTTTTATGTGTATGTGCTTTTTCTATGAAGAAGAACTTTTACTTTCATTACATTCTCAAAGGAACCCATGGATATATATTATATATATATTATATATATATATATTCTGTGTATATTATATATATATTCTAATCTCTCTCTATATATTAGATTTACTACATCGAAAGAAAAGAAACTGCAAACACCCACCATATATTTTAAAGAGGCTTGGGAGAAGTGACTTAAGCTTAAATTTTGTGTATCAAAGAAAAGAGCATTTGTAGAGGTTCTCTAAATAGTATACAGAAACATTCATGAGGTGACCCGAGAATTAATCTTATTTTAATGGATGATCTAGGCCTGAAAATCTGAAATGCACATTCAGAGAGAATAAAAAAATGTCATGAACATTTTTTATGCACCAGGCACTGAGCTAGGCATCCTACATACCTGTATGTACAGGGCTCTCAAACGGCACACGGTAGTTAGCATAATTATTCTTCATTTACTGATTTAAAGGAGAAACAGGAATGTTAAACTTGATCAAGTTAATGCATATGGTAAGAGGGAGATCTGGAGTTCTTATCTAGGTCTGACTGTACTGTACTATTCCTGATATATCATTGTTTCACTTTTTGTGTTTAAAATAAGCTTTAGCATCTTGTAGGTAGAAAATGTCAAGAATTTTGCTTTATTTACCAGTATTTAGAGATAAGTTTGGTGCCTAGAACACAATAGGAACTCAGTAAGTATTTGTAAATACTAGCCTGAACTAATATTTAATGTGTAAAAATGTGAAACCAAGAGAGGTGAAATGTTTTAGTAAAGGTCACCCACCTAGTTAGTGGCAAAAGGAAAGCCCAACACAGGGTGAGGAAAAGTGGGTTTACAGTAGTAAGTATGCAAAGTAGTTTATTTTTATATTATTATTGATTAATTATTATATTATTTTCCATACAAGCAACTGTAAACCTACTTTTGCCCCACCCTGTACACTGTGTCCTAGATAAAATGTTTGCTCACCACATAGGAGTGGTAAAGCCAACTCCAGAACCCCCTCTCCATTCCTGGATCGGTACTGGCTCTCTGAGGCTAATGAATATTCTTTCTCTCTATAGCCTGAAATATAAAGAGATTGTTCTAAATAGTCATGCCTAAAAGAGAGTTAAACTAACAGTCTATCCCTAGCAAGTTTTCACTCTGTCCTTAAAAAAGAATTTGCCCTTGAATGATAAAGGTTCCTTCTGCTGATGTATTTTTCTAATGTTCTTTTTCTGTTTTTCTGACCTATAAAGGACTATATAATTCTTCCTATCTTGTTTTTGGAAGTTCACCTTCACTACATCTCTAACACCCAAAATGGAACGTGCCCTAAACTAAACTATTTTCAGGGCCACCTTCCTAGAAGTGTGATTTGTGCTGGCCACAGGGTTCAGCCCTCGGTTTAATGTTCTGCTGTTACTGCCTTGAAGTTCTTAATAAAATTTCATTTTGAACTGGATCTCAAGAATTATGTTGCCATTTCTGCTTTTTATTCTCCTCCTGTCAACATTACAAATCTGCTCTTCTCTCTATCTACTCTACTTTTGAAGGGCACCACCAATAGCAGCCTCATTATATAATGTTGGAAACAAAGATTCACCTTTAATGTCACCTCATCTTGACCACCCACACATCCAATTTTTGGCAAAGTCTTATCAATTTTAACCTCACAAAGTGTCTTACAAAAGAAACTCTCTTTTCTACTTCCACCATATTCAATATAAATAACAATAAAAACTACTTGAACAAAACTTAGACATGATTTGAAATTGGGCTTCTGCTATATTTTGATTCTAAGATTTTTTAGCAAATCAATTAATACCTTGAATTTCTAGTTTCTCATCTATGACCTAGGAAGAATAAAACTCAACTTGTAGATTTAAGAACTAGAAATGTAATTTCTTAATCATAGTGCCTGTTTTTAATTTAGAGAGGGGTCCATAAGATTCTAAAATTTAATTCTCTCCCAACTTCTAACAATCCTTTATCCTAATATTAGTTACCTGTGTATAAGTTTAAGAAATATATTTTATTCATAAATCACTTATTTATTCAACACTTATTGAGTATTTCTCCCTATGAAGATTTTAAAACAGTGCTGTGCACCCGAAACAAGAACAAAAAAACAGTGTTCTCAAATTTACTGATAATCCTGCCATCAAGAGACAAGGTGTCTGTCTCTTCTGAATCTGGGGGAAAAAAGAGAAGGAAGTGAAAGCTCCTGTATGGGATGTGCCCTGGCTCCCACTCTGCTTTCTGGCCCATGTCTCACGGCTCCTCATGTTGTGTAAGTTGCCTCAGTCCTTTGACAATTCCTTTGCTTTACAAACTTACTTCTTTTATTTACTTTGTTGGAAAGTTCTCTTTATTTTTCACTCTCTTAAGACTCAATGTTTGTACAGTTCACCTGCTACTAAATGATTTCTCATTTATTCTTCTTCTGAATACATAACTTCCAGATATAACTTTTTTACCTCACTTTGATGCTTTCAATACTCACCAAGCATTATACTTGTTCTTGGTTATATGAACATTTAATCTTTTGTAAGACAGAATTTATGTGTAATTTTGTACTCTACTAACAATAAATGACTTTTTGCAGGTGTTTAGTGTTTTGCTAATAACCCAGCACTGCTCTGAATTACAGTTGTGACATTGAGTGCTTCTAGCCTTAAAAAGTCATTTAGTAGCTACAGTATTTATGAAAGACAAAACTCTTTTTCTGAACTATTACATGCTACTTTCTTTGTCTTTTTACACTTTCTTGTCTATCCCTGCTTGCTGTCTGCACAAATATTTATTTAACAATCATCTATTAATTAGTTTTTTAGCCACCATTTATCTCAACTCCCTGTTTTATTCTTAGTTATTATTCTCTGAAAGATTCTTTAAACAATAGTTGATTTTGACTATCTGCAGCATAGACTGACATAAATGAGATGCAGTAATCATTAACTTTCACACAATGGAAAGACTATACAAGAAGACCAAATAAGCCCCAAAGAACTATATTCTCTGAGGTATATGCTATACTTTAAATTCTGAATTCACTTTTATAAGATATCCTTTATTACATAACTTTCAAAAATATTGAAAAGGACATAGATTAGTTTACTTTTCAAGAATTACTTATACTGTAGTTATCACAAGTTTTTCATCCCTTCCTAACTGGCATACATCTGACTTGAGGAAGAAAGAATGGAAGAGAAGGAAACTTGCATTTCCTGTATGTGCCAGACACTGCTTGGCAATGTCATATTTCTTATTTCATTTGTCTACTATATTCATGTAAATTTACTTCAATAGAAGGGAAAGAGATTGGTAAATAATGTTGTGTGTTTCTGTGCCTAACCCAAATATACTGAATAATGTGCAAACAGCTGAATATGATTGTATGTGTTAGAAAGAGAATTGGCTAAATATATGTATTTAATAATGCAGTAATCACTGAGAGATAGACAACCCTAAAAAAGAAGTCAGGCAATGAGTATTGGATTAGGCCCTGAACAAGAGCCCTTGATATTTGCAGACATCCTGCAGCTCTGGGAATTCTCATGTTTTTAGTCATAATTGTTTCCCTAGCACCCATCTGGGCTGCTATCAACAGAGGCTGTGACTTCCAGGGAAGAATAAATGGAGAGACAAATAGATTCATTGGAAGCTCCAGTTATGCCTTGGTGCAGATTTCTCCACAATAAAATAATGGAGTGAAGCATTAAAAAAAAGTTTCAACTGAAGCAAGTATCTTTAAATAGATTATTTTCCACAAGGAATCAGTGGGTGCTAATGTTCCCTTGTTGGCCATAAAACCACTGGGGGAGAAATAACAATTATGGCAATCACAGCATAGTTTAACCCTATGAACTTAGATACAGAGAAAAAAATGAAAAACTTCTAAAAGGCCATCTTTAAGAAGGCAATAACATTAAGATGGCCATTCACAGGTTTCCAGCTTCTTTCCTCTCTCTCCAGAAGGGGCTCCATAGCTTCTATGGATACCCTGCAAGGCATAACGGCATTCATTTCTCTTCATGGATTTTAGGGATTGAATATGTTATTAATCAAAAGAGTCACTGTAGTTGCAATGCTTCTAGAATCTCCTGGGGCATTGTATACAGCTGCATTCAAAGAAAATGAACTGTTATAAACTTGATCATATTCATCCCTTGGGCTCATCTGATTACAAAATTGCCCAATGAGCTGTTACAGTATTTTCAACTAATTAGTTAACCCATACATTAGTTAACCCCTTTTTTGGCCTATAAATATATATACCCCCTTTCTCTAGCAGTGTGAATACCTTATTGTTTGTTCAGCTGCCAAAGCACTCAAATCATACTACTAAAATATACCTTTCCTCATATCATTTTCATGTAAGAGAAATACATAGTGTATATATTTTCCAAATTATTGTTTTTATAAAGATTTCATTTTATTTTATTTTTTTAATTTTCAGAGAGAGGGAAAAAGAGGGAGAAAGAGAGAGAGTAACATTGATATGAAGGAGAAACATCAATTGGTTGCCTCTCATAAGCACCCTGACTGGGAACATGACCTGCAGCCCAGGCATGTGCCCTGACTGGGAATCAAACCAGTGACCTTCCACTTTGTGGCACAACGCCCAGTCAATTGAACCACCCTGGTCAGGGCCATATTATTGTTTTTTATTGTCTCCAAAAATAATACATTAATGAAGTATATTTCATTCTACTATATTCTTTTTATTATGAAGGTTTCTTCTTCCCTGTCTCCTCTTCTCCCTTTATCCTCTTATTCTTGTTCCTCCTTCCCCTCCTCTTCCTTCCTCTGCTCCTGCAGTAGTTTGAGTTCTCAGATTGACAAGCTCTGAATGTTCTCTGATTTCATGTACCAACAAAAGAAGATTTCAATACTTAAACTACCCATTTCTGTATCATTTATTTTTATTTTTTTTTAGCAGAGGTGCCTTAACAGCGAGTTTTGTTTCATGACTAGTAGAACTTACTGAACATTTCATTTCTCCCCCATATGAAAGAATTATTTTTAGGGTGGTTAATACATACTATGAATATTAAATCACAAACATTAAAGAGCTACACGATTCAATTCTGGAACTCAGAGAGATACATTTGGCTCTCAGATCATCCAATTTCCTGTTCTCAGTGGGTGAAGAAGATTCCAGGTCCTGCAGGACATAGTTATACTAAAGAAAGATACAGAGAAAAGATACAGGACACATTTTTGGTAGAAGAGAGTGTCATACAGAGGAACCAGTAAATTCTTTAGAAGGTATATTTCTGCTTTGTTGCAAATTTCTTCTTAAAATCATGGAGTGAAACTTGAAAAAAAAAAAAAGCCTTTCCTTGTTAACAAGAGAGCGGCCCATTTTGCATTGTCTGGCTTCTTGTCATAACTTAAAGAAAACTTTCACGATGTCTGGAGCCCTTGATGCCCTGCAAATGAAGTTAACAGTATTTTCTCAAAATTTTTGCATGAGGAACCCACATGGGTGGCACCAATGGACAGTATAGCAAAAAGAGAAGAAGAGATGACGTCTACACCATCAATCTGAAGGGCCACTGTTGCCATTGAGAACCCCGCTGCTACCTGTGTCATATCCCCCCGCAGCCTTCTAGGAGCCTGACTTCCAGTTGTTACTGATCCTAGGTATGGCCAGCAGCCTTTCCCAGAAGGGTTTTATGTTAACTTACTAAATATATTTACTATATTCTATATGTGTAACAGAGATGCTCCTCAGAATTAGGTGACACCACCATCCCATACAACAAAAGGGGACCTCACTCAGTGGGTCTGATGTGGATGTTGGTCCCGAAGCCCTGTGCATGCCTGGCATCAACTGGGAGCAACTGGGGAAGGTCACAGCTGATGCTACTTCTGTAGACGTGCTGAGGGGATTGAGAAGGAAAACAAGCCTGTTTTGAAAAGGAAGTGTGTCCCTGGAGGAATTTCAGCATGAATGAACAGCTGCACAGCCTGTGGTGACAGGCTGGTCTGAAGGCATGCCTATTCTGCAGGTCTTGACTGAAGACTAGGTGCTCTTCCCACCACTGAAGATGGGCCTGCAGCTCTCCCACTGCTGAGGCCCTTGAAAAGGTAGGGACAACCCCTGAGTGGTCTTAAACTGTTTCTCCACAGACTCTTAAAATAGCAAATGAAAATAAGGTTGATAGAAAATGAAGTTTCTGCGGAAAGAAAAGATTTCAACAACAGCAAGTGTTAGGGACAGAATAGGTCTCCCTAAAGTTCATATGTTGAAGCCCTGTCCTCCAATGGGACTGCATTTGGACAGATCCTTTTGGGAGGTAATTAAAGTGAAACAAGGTCATAAGAATGGAACTCTGGGCAGAGGTGATGGTACTTCCGACACGGGGCTGGAGTCCAAGTGGGGAAAAGAGATGGAGGAATAGGTGGACGCACCGTACCTCCTCGTACAACCAAGATTAGAAAAACAATAATTTACTATCAGAATAACACCCAGATCCGGCAGAGGATTTATCTGAATGGAAGTCGGGCAGCCAAGAAGTTGAAGTAGACGCGTTCATCCGGACCGGTAGGAAAAGACCAGCCGGGCGGGCATGGGGCTGGCTCGGGTCGGCGGTGCGCGGAGGTCGGGGGAAGGCTTGGCGTGAACTCGGCGCGACAGCCATCCAGCGCGCAAGAACGCAGCGGTGATCCCTGAGTACGCAAGCTGCGGCTGGCAGACCCAGAGGGGTAGCGATTGTGGACCAGGGCGGAACTCGTGGCCCAGAAGCCCAGACAAGGGTCTGAGTCCAGGGGAACGGAACTACCGCCATTGTTTTCTCCCGCCCCGCTCCCACCCCGCCCCCACACATAACATCACAATCTAGCGACCGGGGTGCCCAGCCCTGGTGAGCACCTAAGGCTCCGCCCCCCACCGTAACAAGAGCCACCAGACCGAAAAAAAAAGGAGAGACAGGGGGGAAAAAATACCATGTTTTCAACAGAGCAGATCAGTCCCCCAGGACTCATCCTTTTGAGCGACCAAGAATTAGCCAGTCTATCAGATGCGCAGTTCAAAACACTGGTGATCAGAAAGCTCACGGAACTGGTTGATTTTGGATGAAATTTAGATGAAAGAATGCAGATTACCATAAAACAGATGCAGGAAGACACGTGGAGGAGAGCCAATAGTGAAAGGAAGGAATATGAGTCTCAAAACAATACAGTGGACCAGAAGGAAAATAGAATCAACCAAGCAGGATAGCATGATGAAATAAGAATTCAAAAAATTGAGGAAAAGATTAAGAGCATCCAAGACACCTTTAAACGTTCCAATATCCGAATTATAGGGGTACCAGAATCGGAAGGGGAAAAGCAACAGATTGAGCACGTATTTGAACAAATAATAAAGGAGAACTTCCCCAATCTGGCAAAGGGAACAGTCTTCCAAGAAATCCAAGAAGCTCAGAGAGCCCCAAAGAAGTTGGACACAAGAAGAAACACACCAAGGCACATCATAATTACATTAGCCAAGGTAAAAACGAAGGAGAGAATCCTAGAAGCAGCAAGAGGTAAGGGGACAGTAACCTACAAAGGAGTTCCCATCAGACTGTCAGCTGATTTCTCAAAAGAGACTTTACAGGCAAGAAGGGGCTGGAAAGAAATATTCCAAGTCATGAAAGACAAGGACTTACATCCCAGATTGCTCTATCCAGCAAAGCTCTCATTTAGAATGGAAGGGCAGACAAAGTGCTTCTCAGATAAGGTCAAGTTCAAGGAGTTCATCATCACCAAGCCCTTATTTTATGAAATGCTAAAGGGACTTATCTAAGAAAAGAAGATAAAGAAAAGACATGTATAGTAAAAGGACAGCAAACTCACAAATATTAACAACCACACCTAAAGCAAAACCAAAAGAAACTAAGTAAACAATTAGAACAGGAACAGAACCACAGAAATGGAGGGCACATGGAGGGTTAGCAGCAGGGTGGTGGGAGGAGGAGAGAGGGGGAAAAGGTATAGAGAATAAGTAGCATAGAATGTAGGTTGAAAATAGATAGGGGGAGGGCAAGAATAGTACGGGAAATGTAGAAACTAAAGAACTCATAAGTATGACACATGGACATGAACTAAAGGGGGAAATGTGGGTGGGAGGGGGGTACAGGGTGGAGGGGAGGGAAGGGGGGAAATGGGACAAATGTAATAGCATAATCAATAAAATATATTTAAAAAAAAAAAAGAATGGAACTCTGATCCCATAAGGTTGGTGTCCTTATAAGGAGAGAGAGAGAGACCAGAGTTCATGTTCTCTTCCCACAAGAGCAAAGAGAAGAAGCCCTGTGAAGATGTACGGATAACTGACCAGGAAGATCGCTCTCACCAGAAACGAGCCCTGATGGCACCTTGATCTTATACTTCTGACCTCCAGCACTGTGAGAAAATTAATTTCTGTTGCTGAAGTCTAGCCTATGGTATTTTGTTATGATAGCACTAGGAGAGAAATATAGCAAGAGATTACTTACTAATCTCTAAATAGATTATTCTACAGGAGAGCAAGAGTAGTTTTCATACCAAAAAGATATAAATAAAATATATAGTATTTTATTCTATACCATATATGGAATAAATATACAGGGAGTGAAGGATAGAATAAAATATATAGTATAAAATAAATAGATAAAAATAGAGTAAGAGCACGGTTTATAAAAGTTATATTATTGCCACAATAATAAAAAACGGAGTCTTACAGATTAGTGCCTGTTTCTTTTCAAACCTGCAGTAAAACCAAAAGATTGTGCTGTTCACATGTCACAGGATATTTCAGAACCCAGCATACTTCTCTATTGTCTTTTATCTGCTTTCAAATGACCCTGTCTTTTTTTTAGTGCACTTTGATTGGGATGCTGCCATGGGCAGTGTGAGAGTGGCGTGAAAGCTCACAGTGCAGTATGAGACTGTAACTGGTTTGAAGAAGACCTACTGCTTGAGAGGGTTCACAAGCCACCCAGGGGCAACAGCTGAGACAGCCAGCTCACAGTGTTACATGGAATGACACTGTCTTTAATGTCTTATCATATGCCCAAGTGGATGTTATGGAGAGTTAAAGATATTACAATAAAATGATGAGTGTGGAAAAGAAAATAATATAATTGCCTTCCTGGAAAGATGTCTTCTATACAAAAGACTTTAGATATAAAATAATTTAAGTTATAAAAATTATGTGTGTGAAGTTTCCAAATAATGAATATCATGAGCTTCATTAAGAAGGTACCTGAGCATTCTACTTTCTAGTTATAGATGTGTAACCAAAGCATCCCCGAGTCCTCAAGGCTGTTCCTTCAGTAGATAGAAGTTGCATTTCATGGGGGATGTACACCCATCACAGTACTGTGGATGATTCCTGAAGAGGAGGAGTGTTTGTTTTCTGTGTCTCCTCCAAAACTTTGAAATATGAATTTTCTTTCACATCTCATTTCCTTCAGTGGCTCTTCTGTTCTGCATGTGGCTCTGTAATCACCAAAGTAATTCTAACATGAAACTTCTGTACAGGACAGAATTTTTATTAAAAACTTAGGAGTAGCAGAGGAGAAATATCACCAATAAAAGGAGAAACATATAAATTGATATTCTTCTGTTGTTAATCTTGCAGCAGGGAATTTTCACTGGCCTGCCCTGTGGTGCTGAGGTGGTTTTTGCAAGTCCTTCCTTCTCCCATCTCTTTTTCAAGTCTCCCAGTGTTTTACATGTGTAGCCAGAAGACAGCTCCATACTTCCAATTACTTTATTACACAAAGCAGTTTGGCTCTCACTATGTTTTATGTTCCTTCATAAAACTAGCACTGAAATCAATTTTTAAATCATTATTTAGTAAAGTTACATCTTTTTGCATATTGTTCTATGCTATTTAACACACCCAATTTTGTCAGAATAGTTTTGTCATCCCCCAAAACTCCTTTCTACTATGCCTACCCCGAAGCCCTGGCGACTATAGATCTGTTCTATATCACCATAGATCTTTGAGAATGTCCTACAAATGGAATCATAGAATATATCCTTTTGAGACTGGGTTATTTCATTCAGCATAATGCCTTGAAATTCATCCAAGTTGTATATATCAATAGTCTATATATTGTATGGATGCACTACAGTTTATTTATCAGTTCATGTGTTGAAGGACATTTGTTTTCTGCTTAGGTGATAATAGAGCTGCTACAAACTTTTGTGTAGATGCTTTTTTATAAACATAAGTGTTTATTTTTCTAAGGTAAATATCAAGTAGTGAGACTGATGGGCCATATGGTACATTCATATTTAACTTAAAAGCAAAAATAACTTGCCAAATGGTTTTCCAAAGAAGCTTCACTATTTTTGCATCCTTACCAGCGGTGTATAAAAGTTGTAGTTGCTCTGTATCCTCAGATACACTTAGTATTTTCTGCCTTCTTCTGCCTAATTGATGCAGCCCAGACTCTGCTTTCATTATTGTTCTGAAAATGATCATAGAATAACTACCAGTGACCAGAAGCTTCCTCTAATGGTAGCCTCTTTGTGTTCATTTCATTTACTTCTCTATAAGAGACATTTTTGTCCACCACTTCTCACTAGATAATAAAAACATCAAACTAATCATTGTAGTCACAGAACAAGGGTAAAGTCAATAAATATTTCTAGAAGTAGAATGTTTTCTGGAAAAATAAAAAAATTATAGGAAAATTCATGCGGATAAAGAATGCAGAAATTCTAAGAATTTAGCATCCACATATAACTTAATTGGGTGTATTTATATGTGAAAAGTATTTGTATTCACAGTATCTTGTTTCACTTGGATTAACATATTGAAGTATGAGGATAAAGTTTACTAATATATTCTTTCAGTCTTCTATTTTCTGATTTGTAAAATAGAGATAAAAATAAGAGTTAACCCAAAGAAGTTCTGTAAATATTATGTGAGATGATAAATATATTTAGTAGAGTATCTAAAATATAGAAAGCAATTAACAGGTAAACTAATTAATTATTTTTCTTCTCCCATATTTCTCTAATTAATTTCAAAATGAATTTTAAAGACAAAAGAATTCATTCAGTGTGAATCAACACTCTCTATTAACACTGGCAACCTATAAAATAAGTTTGTGGCACTTTGGACATAGTTTTTATTTGTTTTTGTTTTTATTGACAGCATGTGGACATGGAGCAGATGATGACTAAATATCTTTTACTTAATTTGGCTAAGTAATCTCTTTGTGTATCTGCAGAGAACTTATAAACAAGTCAGATTTGTACAGTGTAATCAAGTCAATGGAAATTCTACTCTATAAATGTACTTGTACTGATAGAGAATCGTGAAGTGGTTCAGCTATGACTTCAAGTGATGATTAACAGAAAGATAAGACAAAAATGCTCTATTTAGTTATATTTTCTTCCTTATAAGTTTTGTTTGTAACACATTATTACAGAAATTTGTGCAGAACATTCAGGTCCTAAGATTTTGCTTGATGCCTTTTTGCATGTAATTCTACCAACACTTTGCATTAACATCTTAAAGCATTATTGGTTTATTCTCTATAACACAATATACACTAAATAATTTTCATTTTGCCTGTTTTCTTTAATAATCTCACTAGCCTAAATAATTCCGTTGAGACTATCTTGTGTAAACCATGTTTGTCTTTGTTAACTTTTATTGTTGAGTACCCATCTATGCTCTTATAATTCTAGTTTTTAAAGAAGCAAGAGCTATTAATCAAATTTAACTAAATAGCTCTTTTTTGGACTATCTCTTTTGGCAATAGTGAAGAAGTAAATCATATAAAAGAAATCCATTAGAATCATCATACCTAGAAAATAACTTGTTTATGGCTAATTATCATAATGTCTCTTGGTAATATTTTGATTTTATACTTAAATACACCACAGAAAATTGATCAATGTCCCTGCTTCTCTGCCTCCACTAAGGGTAGAACAGTTATCTCAGGTAACGTTGTGTGCATGTGTAGCGTGTGTAGGGGGATGGGTTGCAATATTTTTTCTTCCAAAAAATGTTATCTGGCATACACTTATTTAAAAATTGTTTTTAATACATTTGATTTGTCTTTTAAAGGTGCACAGAAAATATGGTATAGGATGTCACCAAGTGGGTGCTATTTATTTTAACCGGGTGAGCAAGGAATTTCACCTAGAAAGGGGAAGTCTCAAGTCAAACCTCCTGTAGTCCTTTACTATTTCCATCTCAAAATTTAATGTTTATACTAATCACATACTGTTATTCAACTTACGCAGCTAAAACAAAAATACCATAGACTGGGTGCCATAAGCAACAGACATTTATTTCTCAGAGTTATGGAACCTGGGAAGTCCCAGATCAAGGAAGCACTGGAAGAACAGGTGTCTGTTGACCACCTCATGGTTCATTGACCTCTGGCTTATGTCCTCACATGGTGCAAGGGAAGAGGGAGCTCTCTGGAATCTCTTTTATAAGGATGTTAATTCCATTCATGGAGCTCCATGCTCATGACCTAAGCCTCTCCCAAAGGCCCCACCTCCTGATACTATCACAGTGAGGGTAGGATTTCAACATAAGAGTTTCAGGTAGACACAAAAGTTTGGTCCATAACATCTATGGAATCTTGTTAAGTGGCAGAATGCAATTCAAATTATTTGAAGTAGAGTCTGCAACCCTGTATTTCTAACAGGTGCCTAGGTAAAACTGATGCTGCTGGTTCTGGAAGCACAATGCATAGCAAAACCATCTATACTTTTTCCTCACACCCCTCTAAATAGGGTCCTGTTAAAAAATGATTGAAGAAGACAGTCTAGGTGATACAAAACAAACCTTAATTTGAAACTTCACAAAGTGGACAGTCTTCATTTTGTGAACTGCACAATGGGCAGAAGGCAGGGAGACTTTATAGGATAAAGAATAAAAGAATTAAAAAATATCTAATTGGCGGGGCCACACAGTCAAGCTTGTCTGGAGTGAAAAGGAATGATTAAGTACAGAGCCCGGAGATGGCTTGTTGTTTGGGGATGGGCTGACTATCCAGATATCCTGCACGTGTTGTCAGGCAGAGCATTCACAGTGACACAAAAGTCATCTAGTTTTGGTCTGCTGATGTGGCACCTGGGCAGGAGTGGTTTCCCACTGGGCCTAGTAAGTTATTTCAATGGTCCTGTTGACTGTCCTCCAATATCCTGCACTTTTTAATGTGACATTAGGCCATCTGGTAATAAGCAGCATATTCTATTACTGATAATGTTTTTTTCCCCTTTTGATGTGTAGAATTTGTAAAATTTTTGTTTTGGCCTTGACTGCTGATGGCAGACACTGGGGAAGGAAGAGGTATAAAAAACCCCATACTTACCTTTGTTTGTGCCAGCAATGTCCAGGTTATTTGGCTAGAACTTTCCTAGTTTATTATGGGTTGGAGCTTTCTTTCATGAGATGCCAAAGGACCTCCCTGAGTGGGGCTTAAATTGTTCAGTGCTGTTCCAATATTACTATTGGGCACTCAGTGGGTCATGATGACCCACTGGGGGAGAAGATATGATCCTGCTAAAAAAAAAAGAATAAAAGGTATTTTTAGCATATGTGGTTTTTAATTGTTCAAAGGTAATTTTGAAAATCTTAGTTTCTTATAGTAAAATATTTTATTAGCTTTTAATAGTTTATTGATTCAACAAATATCCTAATATCATTTTTAGAGTTGTATGTATTCTTAGGTAGTGCCTAATTAAGGCTAAGAAGTATGCTTAATTCTTTCAATAACAGCTGGACTTGACTTTCTTGTCATTTCGTTTAAATGGAGAGAAATTTTCCGTATTTTAAGAAATATAGAAATGTAATTTATATAAGGTGACAGAGGGACTTCCCTGACCTCTAATAAAAAATAAAGAGCAGGAGATTTTGAAAGCTACTAATGTTATTGAGATATATAAAGGATTTATGTTGTTATTCCATTTGCTTTGTTTTCCCAGAATGACTTGTTATTTGTGGGCAATTGTCTGGAAATGATAGGAAATTATTTTTCTATTGTAGACATCAATATGCTACAAAGCTTTTGCAATGATAGGTTATATAAATTCATAAAAATATTATTTTGAAAAGGAGCCCAATTCCAAGAGTTTGAATCATCTATTCATTTTTGATAGGAACCCAGAGGTTCTTGTTTTTGTAAATACACAGAATACTGTAACAGGCTTTGTTCTGCATGACATTATAGCATAAATTACTCCATTGTAGAACTTAAAAGAAAGTTATCGCTCCATCCTTCACTGCAGGCATATTTTGAAAAGAAACTAATTAACAGTGCCTTTCTAATACCACCAAGCTACAGGAGTGTCAGAATGCCATCATCTATGGCAACCATATTCCAGTGTGCTTTGGATGCTAAACTCATTTTTGGTTAGGAGAGAATGCAAGATGGCATCCTGCTTGGAACTCTCTGTTAAAAGATTTGTGAGGAGTGATGTATTTGCCTCCCATACAGCCATAGTTCATAGTTCTTGAGCCTTCATATTTCAAAGATGAGTAAGTAGCAAAACAAAGCAAAAAAAAGAAAAACTATCATTCTTAAAAAGAAATGATATATTAATTTAAAAATGTAAGTAGAAAAAACCTTTCAGATACAGTACTAAAGATCAACAAGAACAGTATCTCTCATCATCAGTAAATTGCTCTCATTCTCAGACAATGTAAATGATGTATATGTTCTTTATGTCTATTTTATTTGCTTTTGTTTTCCAAGTGGGATATAATTAACTACAAGCTGGTGCATACTTCATTTCAGATCATAGTTTGAGCATAACATGTTGGGAATTTTTTTCCTGGGTAGAGTGGCCAAATGGCTAAGATTTCTGATTTATCTTAAAATTAATGACCTTGCAAATCTAGAAAACTAGAATTTAGCAGAATTTGTTCCATAGTTTGTGACTACAGTGAAAAAAGAAGCAATACATTTTTATTCTTTTTTTCAAAGTAGGTTAATAAAAAATAAAATTTTACCATAAATAAGACATACGTACAAGGATAGACCAACATCCTCCATGGAACTTTATACATCTTGTTAGTGAAACCCAAGGCCACACTTGGAGGATGGGAGGGTGTTTGCCTTTCTCTAAGTAACCATGTTCCTCAATTGCAATGTGAAATGGTAATACTTTCAATTTCTGTGATGCTTGCTCCTTCTTAAAAGTTCTGCAGAAGATACAGGCACTTTCAAGAGGGAATAGAAATTGAGTCATTGAAAATTTTTCACTGATAAATCTATTTAATGTATATTTAATTAGTCATTGTCATTTTTAGATATCAGAAGCAATAATTATGCAATAATGTTTGGTTCATATAACAATGGACCTCTTGAGAGCTCATAAAATATGATGCAATTAAAGTATATTAAATATATTCATCTTCTTGAAGTAAGAAAACAGTGCAAAAGCAAAGCTAAAGCAAAGGCCAGTTCAAGAAATTAGTCTTTAGAATAAAATTTGACTTTATGTGCTCATTTTGAAAGATGACTAGAAGTAAAACTTGGAGAAGATAGATAAACAATGTCATTTTCCTACAGCAGAAGTGTTTTATCTTAGAGAAAATAAATAAAATAATATTAAAATATTTTAAATATATTATATTTGAAGTACTCATTAAAAGAATGATAACCCATTTGGTTCCATTTTGTGAAACTATAAAATTCAGGACATTATAGAACACAAATGAAGTGGTACAATAACTATTAGTTAACTGCATTAATTATCTAATGCAGTGCTGGTCACTGGTAGGTATTTAGTAAATATATGCTGAATAAATTAATAAATATAAAGGCAGTTGAACTTTTGAGTTTCTCATTTGTGTTACAGCATTTCTCTGTGTGTGTGTGTTATATTCTGTAAATAACTTGAGATTTAAAGTTGATCTTCAAAGTTTAAAGTCTTAAAATGAGCATATAGGTATACCTACTCATAAGAAAAATAACTATGAAATTTTTAAGTGTGGAATTGACAAAGTAGAGAAGCCTATTATTTCTGTTACTAAAGACTTACATTTAGGGACTTTTCAGTCCATGATGCACTTCAGGTGGTAGGAGATTTTATGTCTGTGTTCAGTGAGCTCTGTAAAATTCAGAATTTTGTTTAGAAAACTTGGCCACACGATAACGGCCCCATCAAATAGAGACAAAGGAAGCAAACTGCTGCTGGAAAGGAAAAAAAGTCCTATTCTCTTGAGCACAACAAGAAGTGAATGGTAGCCAGAGGAAATATCAATTATAACAAGTATGTATATGCTCATCCCCAGGAAACATAGGCTGGTTTGCTGAAACAGCAATCAGATAAATCATCTTTTAAAGCCCTTACTATCAATAGCATTTGAATGCAAAATAAATGATACTTTTCTGTAAGAAAATATCAATAATTATATCCTGGTCAGGAGTTAACTTCCCAAAGCAGTTTTGTTATATTATAGCAATGTATCTGGCAGACAACTTTACAGAGAACAAGAAGGCAACTTGTCTCAATGCAGTGATTTGGACTGATATGCATTTTGGTGCACAGCTTATGGATGCATAATAATGTATATTAAATTCTAAATGGAAGATAGTAAGATAAAAAGACAGAGATCACTTTCACAGAATATTTCTACATGGCATGGAGGCATACTGTAATGTATGTAAATAGCAATAAATTTTATATAAATTCATATTTCATTTCAAGAAATGCTTACTTTTAATTTTTTTATATTTTCAAATTTTATTTAATTTTTATTGCATTTATTGGGATTACATTGTTACAATTATATAGATTTAAGGTGTACAATTCTATAATACATCATCTGTATATTGCATTGTGTGTTCACCACCCCAAGTCATGTCTCTTTCCATCACCATTTACCTCCCCTTTACCCTCTCCTTCCCTTCCCCACTCCTCTTTCCCTGCTGATAATCACCTTACTCTTGTCTGTCTATGAGGATTTTTGTTTATTTGTTTAATCCCCTCACCTTTCCAGTGAAGGGATCTAACCTAGCCCCCATTCTCTTCCCCTCTGACAGCTTTGAGTGTGTTTCTATTTTGTTTGTTAATCGATTGTGAAATTATATAGTACCTGTCTTTCTCTGACTGGCTTATTTTACTAAGCATAATATTCTCCAGGTCCATCCATGTTATTGCAAAATATAAGATTTCCTTATATTTTTATAGTTGGGTACTATTCCATTGTGTAAATGTACCACAGCTCTTTTATCCACTCATCTACTGATGGGCACTTGGGCTGTTTCCAAATCTTGGCTATTGTAAATAATGCTGCTATGAATGAACATAGGGGTGCCTATATTCTCTTAAATTAGCATTTCAGATTTCTTCAGATAAATTTTCAGAGGTGGAATTGCTGGGGCATAAGGTAATTTCATTTTTAATTTTTTAAGGCAACTCCATATTGTTTTCTATCAATCTGCATTCCCACCAACAGCACACAAGGATTCCCTTTTCTCCACATCCTCGCCAACACTTGTTTTTTGATTTATTGAGGATGGCCATTCTGACAGATGTGAGTTTATATCATATTGTGGTTTTAATTTGCATCTCTCTGATGGTGGATGACATTAAGTATCTTTTCATATATTTTTAGCCATTTGTATATCCTCTTTGGAGAAGTATATATTTCAGGTCCTTTGCCCATTTTTAATTAGATTTTGGGGTTTTCTTTTTGGTGTTGAGTTTTATAAAGTCTTTATAAATTTGGATATTAACCCCTTATCATACATACTGGCTAAAATGTTCTTCCATTTAGTAGGTTGTCTTTTCATCTTGTTGATGGTTTCCTTTGCTGTTCTTACTTTCACTATTTTATTTTAAGTGGCCATATATCTAATAACCAATACTTAAAATATTGACTGAAAAATCTATATCATGTATTACTACTCTCATGCTGTTTCATAAAATTTTTGAAACATTTTCCTTGTTATTACCTATAACAATTAAATAAACAGAGTGCATCCACAGGGAATTCTAAGGAATCACTATATGTTTACAAATTTTGCTTTCAATTAGATCTGGGGTCAGCAGACTTTTTTCTGTAAGGGGCCAGACAATAAATATTGTAAGTTTTACTGGTTAAGAGGCAAAATTGAGGATATTATTAACACACACATTTAAGGCATTTTTGTAACAAGAATAAAAATTTTTGCTCACTCTTATAGATTAAATTCAAAATATAATCTAGTATAATTATAGAGTTCTTTCAGTAGCATTTCATTTAATTGAGGTTCAAAGTTAGCTTTCCATAATATAAAAGTTGGTTGTAAATGTCTATTTGTTAATGATGATCTGAAAGATATTTACAGATTTCATTCTTGAAAATGGCTTTTCACATGTAGAGGTATTACCAAATACTGATATCAGTCCACTATTATGTGATTTTAATTGTATATATTATTCTTTAGAAAGCAGTTAGAATTATATTGGATTCTTCCCTTGACATTTGTCTTATATTATGTCATTGCATTGCAAAGTCATCATTTCCAATTGAAAGTGTATGTGGTGGCTTCTCAATTGGGAAATTAAATGGATTTTATAATAAGGAAGTTTCCTCTGTTGTTTTTATTAAGATGTGAAAAATGCAATGGAGCTACAGTTTAATTTTGGAAAATGTACCTGCTCCAAATATCTGTGCAATTGAGATTTTCTTTTTTAACATTAGACAACACAAACAATGAACAGAGCAACCTGGCATTACTAATTATTCATATAACACTAGTTGACTAAATGACTCATTATAGTATAAGTTCCACATATCAGCACAGTTTTACCTTGTAATTGTAGGTTGAATTCATTAAGAAACATTTTCAAATCTGCAGCAAAAGCTAATTTCCAAAGCTATGCAGTAGTTGTTAATATTTGCCAAGGGCAATTCTTATTCAGAAAATATTTCAGTATCCTTAAGCTGAAAAATTGCAACAAAACATTATCAACACTAAACTATCATGATGCCATGTAGTAGGACACAAAACAAAATCACAGAACTACTCACTAAATTGAAGTAAATTCATAATACCACTGCTCATTTAAAAATATAATTAGTTCAAATATTTGGGGGGAAGTACTTGCTGATGAATAACAAAATGAATACATATAGACTTAAATGTCTTATACTTTTATAAGCTTTTAAAATTATCAAAATTTGCCTTTTTCTGCTCCACACATATTTTCTCCAGCATCAGTTGAAATACATCTTAGTGAATTCTACTTCACATTTTACTGAATTAGTGTTTTCTCAACTTAAAGATATTCTCTTGTAGTTTTTACAGCAGACTGTTCATAGAGAGTGATTCTTCTTTTTTTTAGATTTTTTTTTATTTATTCACTTGAGAGAGAGAGAGAGAGAGAGAGAGAGAGAGACATCAATGTGCAGTTGTTGGGGGTTATGGCCTGCAACCCAAGCGTGTACTTTGGCTGGGAATCGAACCTGCGACACTTTGGTTCGCAGCCCGTGCTCAATCCACTGAGCTACGCCAGCCAGGGCAAGAGTGATTCTTTAGTCACTGAAAACTCTTCTTTGACTCCTTACAGAAGTAGCTGGGTGTTATTAGTAACATATGTTGATTCATACAAAAACATTGGAAAACATTTACCTTTCTCTTTAGTTAATTTTTGATGCTGCTTTCAATTCTTCAGGCAATTGTTCCTGTGGAAAGGATAATTGTCTTTACAATATAATTGTGTAATAGCCATATATAGCTCTCTGGCAGTACAAAAAGAGGTGGCAAAGTAGATTTGGTACATTGGCTGAAATTTGTGGATTCTTGTACTAGGTGATGATGATTCTAAATAATGTGAAGTTCTTAGCACAGAGTGGAGGCTGCATAAAAGACTATTAATTAAGAATATAGATGTTCATATATATTTATATGTATCAGTATATGTCAATTTTGTTTTTCTTTTGTTTTTTTTTGTATTTGAATTCCAGTAAATGTAGATACAAATAGAAATATAAAACACGAGATCTCTCTTCTTGGGGATAGGTTTATGTGCTGCATATAGCTCAAACCAGCTAACTAGTGTCAATTGTTGAAATTGCTACAATTTTTGAGTCAAAGATTAAATTACATACATTTATGTTAAATAAGTTTTACCAGATAGGTAATGTATCAAATTCCATCTCTTCCTAATGATCATACTCCGTTTTGTAGTTATCTATGTTATTGAGGTTATTTATATTGTACCTTCATGGTGAAATAATATTCCAAGATGTGCAACTGTGAATTTCTTCCCAAGTTTATTTTCAGTAACTATGCAACATTCATGTTAAAATGAGCCATGATGGTACTTACATGTATAATAGGCAAATACTACAGATCAGGACTTTAATTGTATTTTTGTTGATTGTCTAGACTTAAGATATTTATGGAGTAGTTGCTAATAATGTAGATTAAATGTAAATGTGTGTCAGTTCTTTAGTCATTACACTGTGGATAACTCTCACATACACAAATAATATTTTAAAATTATTATCCAAATCAGCACACAGTTAGCTCAAGTCATAGAATGAAGTTCTGATGTACATCTTTGTTGTTTCATTTCCTCTGAGTAATTAATACGTTTTAAAATATCCATTTGGTGACCATTCCCCATTCACCAATGGTCCCTGAGGCCTCTTGCTAGGACACTGCCAGGCTTCTCCTAGATTAGTCATCAGGCCTTTGTAGTGTCCTCTAAAGTAGTGACTCTGGAGGAAGAAGGGGGAAACCACAAAGGAAGAGCCATCATAGAGCTGGCCCTCGTCTGAGTCACCCTCTGCGTAGCGCAGGTACAGTGCACGGCAGTAAGTAGACCCTCCATAAATATCAGCTTAACAGAAGTTGACATCTAAGAATTCAAACCCTCCAAGATTAAGAGGGATGCGCTGCAGGGCCTGGGCGGGGGAGGGGGTTGTGGCGGCGTGGAGCACGGGGCTTCCTGAAACACACTCCTGAGGCCCTTGGTGGAAAAAGTCTACGTCTCCCGGGAATGGCTGTCCTCTCGGTCACGTCCTGCTCTAAGACAGACTGAATGTCAAGCCCAGGTCCGAATTCTGGTTTTGACCCTGGGGGTGTTCCGGCAGGCCTGGAGCTTGGAGGGCATGGGTGAGCATGGAGAGTGAGGGGATAGAAGCAAGGGTCTGAGTCCCTGCAGGCCGCTGGCTCCCCAGCTCACATCCTCCCTTTACTTCACAAGCACGAACGCCAGACGGGTGGCACTCGTAGCTGCAAGTGGGAGCTACTGCATCCTAGGTGCCGGGCCTGCTTGACCCTGGCCCGGCAGTTCGCGAGAGCACGGCTATCTTCCTGCTGTTTGGTGCCCCTGAGCTGGAACACACACTGTTTCCCCTGTGAGGCAGCTCAGCCCTCTTTGACTAGCCCGGCTGGGACCAGGGGACACCTCCTCCTAGGCTGACCAGCTAGGACTCGGGGAGGCGATCTCGGAGGGACAGTCCCTTATGGACGCTGAGTGCGGGGCTTGTAGGTATTCCCCAAGCTGCTTGGGGTCAGCATCTCTCAGCACCTCCCTTTTGCCCGCCCAACAGGAAAATAACATGAGATCTCTCAGCTTGGTCCTCTGGAAGAGACCAGAGGCCAGGAACTCACAGGGACCTGCGTGGGGATCGGAGCCCAGCGACTTTCAGGGAACTCCTCCACACGGCAGCCACCTGTGGCTGCCCTCGTTTAGTCCTGAGTGGAACCAGCTGCCGAGGACTCTGAGGATTGCAAGGCCGTTGGTATATTCCCAGGGTGTGCGTCCCGAGGTGTGGAGGGTGAGGCCTGCAGCGACCTGCATTGTGACTTCCATTTCCCAGGTTGAGGTGCCATTTCCTCTTCTTTTCTCTCCACTCAGGCCCCCAAACCTTTTCCTACAGTTTCTCGGCAGAGCTGGCAACCTCTCTCACCTAGTCTATTTCCAAATATTTTTTGAATGTTTCTCCTTTAAAGAAATCAAATTTCAGAGTCCACTATGTATCCTTCTATGCATTAAAATGAGGTGACATATTCACCATTAAATTAGTTCAAAATATCTTCAATGCTAATATTTAGATGGAGGAAGCTGGATGGCTTGTGAAGGCTCTAGTGAATAAGGTAGTGAAAAGTGGGGTAAGTCTCTGGATAATAATTGTCAAAATATGTAAAGAATGTTAAAATATTCTTGGATTTAATCTACCCTTTTCTAGGATGTTTCCCAAAAAGATTATATGAAATCTTGATGAGTTACAAAGATCTTCATCACAATATTATCTCTAAAAGAAAAAAAAATGAAAATAGCCTACAACAAGGCTAAACAAGTTATGCTATGTTAGTTTTAAGTTGTTAGGGAAAAGGTAGACTAATGATGTCAAAATAATTATTGAATAAATCTTTATAAAGAAAACTTGTAAAATGTTAATTTGCATGTAATAAGAGAGCTACAGATTTTATTTTATTATTATTTTTTAGCCTCACCCAAGGATATGTTTATTGGTTTTAGAGAGAGGAAGAGAGAGAGAGGGAGACAGAGAATGGAGAGACAGAGAGACATCGATGTGAGACAAATATTGATCAGTTGCCTCCGGTATGTACCCAGACCAGGGATCCAATCTGCAGCATTTTGGTGCGTGGGACAATGCTCCAACCAAGAGAGCCACCCAACCTGGGCAAGAGTATCACAGATTTAAACAAACAAACAAAACAGAAAAGAAATAATAGAAATATTGTCAAAGAGGAATAAGGAATTCTCAAAAGAAATTTCAGTATGCACAAAGAAAAAAAATTCTCCCTCAAAAACTAGATATTTATTTATATAGATCAGATTATTAATATTAAAATGTACTTAAGCTGATGCCAACAGCATTATCAGCACTCACAAACATGTTCTAGAGGAAAATTTGTCAAGTTAATTTTACTAGTGAAATACTTATTTAGTCTTCATTGTCTTCTAGGCACTGAGGAGTTTCAGGTGAGCACAGAGAGAAAGGTTTCACGATCAGCACCCTAATGAAATGTGACCTGCATTTAGGGTTTTACCGTGGGCAGAACTGATGTTTTTGCTCTATTGACTTGGGCCCTCTCCCATGAGAAGTGGTTGATCTAATGCTTTTATCCTTGGCCCTGAGTGAGAAACTAAACTGATGATGGAGCAGACTTGAAACACAAGTTCAACCAAGTTCAGGGAAATGGTGCTGAGCAAAAGAACTGTAATCTGAAAAGTAAATCCTAGCTATTGTAAGGCCCTGAAATTTGAAGGTTGTTTTTCATATATAATTTTTACTGCAGCAAAACCAGCCTAATGTACACATACAAGAAAGAACTGTCCCCTCCGAATATCCTAAGCAACCTCCATGTCCTGTCCTAAAAACACTGGCAATGGTAAATGAAGAAAAATGCAGCTCATCTCTGGCTACACAGAGGTGTGTGTAGATACGCACATTTAACAAATAATCACATAATAGTTATATAATTGCACCCTGTCATAAGTGATTATAGGGAACCTATCCACATGGTATGGGGAATGTAGCCCAGCCCCTACTCAGAAAGGCCAGTGGGGAGCAAGGTCAGCACACAAGACTCCCGCCCATGGATAGGTTTGCCTGTGGAGAATCAGACCTGTATTTTACCTCGGCTGCTATGAGGCTTGTTTTTGCTAAAACTCCCTCACCCTGGATTGAGGCAGCAAATGTTTACTGTGTAGCTCTAAAGTCACTTCCTAAAGTCAGTGCTAAACCTCCCAAGTATGGAGTGTGACCAGTTCAACCACTTTTCCCCTTGATCTGTAACATCCTTCTCTTTGGAGTAATTAGCAACATTCTTTCCTTTGTTATCTAAAAAAGGTAATCACCTACAATGAACCTGTGCACAGTAAATGAGGACCATCCTCAATGTAATATACCCAGAAAAGCAATAAAAGACTGTCCAGACAGGAGTCAGGGCCCTCTTTCTCACTTAGAGAGTGGCCATGCTGTCCCTTTCTCTTGACAGGACTTCTGTAGTTCTTGTGAATTTGTTCATCGCAGCCACAACACGCAGACTCCACAGGCTGGGGTGCTCATCAAGTGATAGCCAAGAAATTTGGAAAAGCATAATGTGTGAAGATAAAGAGGTACAGGAGGAATTGCTTTTGAGAATTGCTATTTCAGTTGGGAAATAACGGGAAGCTTCTCTAGATACATCCCATTAAAAACATGAAAAAGTAAGAGATAGATAAAAAAATAATAATAATAATAGAAGAAAAAGCATATGAAGCCCTGGCTGGCTAGCTTAGTTGGTTAGAGTGTCATCTTGATAGGCCAAGGCTAGAGGTTCAATCCCCTGTCAGGGCATATACAAGGAGCAACCAATGAGTACATAAATAAATGAAACAACAAATTAATGTGTGTCTCTCTTTCTCTCTTTCTGATCCCCTCTTCTCAAAGAAAGAAAAATGAAAAAAAAAAAGAAACCATCTCAGACTAAAGGGAAAAAGTGAGCAAAATGTAAGAGGAGCTTGTGGCCCCTTGCACCAGGGAGCCCAGAACGCAGAAAACAGCAGACTGACTATAGGAGATTGGTAGGGTCAAGCTCATGCAGGGCTTTGCAGCTCATAGTGAGATGTTTAGTGGGTTTAACACAAAGCACTATGCAAGCCATGAACAAAAACTTATTTAGGTAAACATGTTAGTCTTTTTTTAAATATATAATTTATTGATTTTGCTATTACAGCTGTCCTAATTTCCCCCCTTTACCTAGTACCTCCACATTTTCTCTGGCAATCCTCCCCCTTAGTTTTCTTGTCCATGCATCATGCACATAAGTTCTTTGGCCACTCCATTTCCTATACTGTTTTTAATATCCTCTGTCTATTCTGTACCTACTAATTTGTACTTCTTTATCCCTGCACCTTTTCCCCCATTCTTCCCCTTCCCCCCTCTCAACTGATAACCTTCCAAATGATCTCCATATCTATCATTCTGTTTCTGTTCTGTGTGTTTGCTTAGTTTGATTTTTAGATTCAATTGTTATTAGTTGTGAATTTATTGCCATTTTAATTTCCATTGTTTCGATCTTATTTTTCTTAAATAAGTCCGTTTAACATTTCATATAGTAATGACTTGATGATGATGAACTCCTTTACTTTTACCTTGTCTGGGAAACACTTTATCTGCCCCTTGATTCTAAATGATAGCTTTGCTGGATAGAGTAATCTAGGTTGTAGGTCCTTGTTTTTCATCATTTTGAATACTTCTAGCCAGTCCCTTCTAGCCTGCAAAGTTTCTTTTGAGAAATCAGCTGACATTCTTATGGGAACTGCTTTGTAGGTAACTACCTGCTTTTCTTTCTCAGCTTTTAAGATTCTCTATCTTTAAAGTTTAGCATTTTAATTATGATGTGTACTGGTATGGTCCTCTTTGGATCCATCTTGTCCAGGACTGTCTGTGCCTCCTGGGCTTGTATGTCTGCTTCCTTCACCAGATTAGGAAAGCTTTCTTTCTTTCTTTTTTTTTTTCAGATAAGTTTTCAATTTCTTGCTCTTTCTCTTCTCCTTCTGGCACCCCTGTGATTTGAATGTTGATATTTTTTAAGTTGCCCCAGAGGCTCCTTACCCCATCCTTATTTTTTTGGCAAGGGGATTCTTTTTTCTTCCTTTGTTTGAATGTTTTTGAATGTTTTTTCTCCCTTATGGTCCAAATCATTGATTTGATTCTTGGTTTTACCCATTCTACTGTTGGTTCCCTGTAAATTTTTCTTTATTTCACTTAGTGTAACCTTCATTTCTGCGTGGGTATTTTTTACTTGCTGTTGAAGTACCCCATGAGTTTCTTGAGCATCCTAATAACTAGTGTTTTGAACTCTGCATCTGATAGGCTGCTTAATTCTATTTTGTTTAGTTCTTTTTCTAGAGTTTTGCTTTGTTCTTTAATTTAGGCCATATTTCTTTGTTTCCTCATTTTGGCAACCTTACTGTGTTTGTTTCTATTTATTAGATGTGATTTGACTCCCTGTCTTAGTAGCATGGCCTATTATAGAAAAGCTTACCTGTAAGTTGGATGAGATGGAGCCTTAAGTAATCACCAGGGTGGGGCAACCCTTGTGAACCAAGTTGATGGAGTCTCCAGTGTGGTGTTGCTACTCTGTAGCTCTGTGTGCAGGAGGGCTCAGAAAGGGAACAATGCTACTGCCTGGCCTCTGGAGTTTTGTCCAGGAGGAAGCTATCCCCCAGCACTTACCCTGATGCCAGACACTTAAGTTTTTCCCCTTGTGCCACTGGTGCACTTCCAGCTGCTGCCTTGGTGCTGGAGCCCAGAGGGGATGAGTCTGCATAATTCCTAAGTCTGTTGCGGACCCTTTAAGAGGAGACTCCTGAGAATCCAGCAGTTTCTTATGCCACCCTAACCCATACTGATTTTTGCAGCCAGAAGATATGAGAACTTATCTTCCTAGTGCTGGAACCCTGGGCTGGGTGGTCTGGTTTGAGGCTGGGATCCTGATATATCTCTCCCAATTTTTATCCATCGCATGCAGGCGTGGGATCATCCTTTCCATGTTTTCAGCTCTCCACATCTCCTCACACTTCTGCCCATTTCCGTGTTCCCCCTCCTAGCCGACTGTGTGAATGTGACTTCTTTAATTCCTTGGCTGTCGGACTTCCACCCAGCTCAGTTTCTGACAATTCTGGGTGATAGTTGTTTTGTAGTTTAGTCATAATTTTTGCTGTGGTTGTGTGAAGTAGCGAGCTGTGTTTACCTATGCCTCCATTTTGACCAGAAGTAAAAAACTTATTAGTCTTATAATTACAACAAATTCAGCCCTTGATATACATAGATGAACTTGAAATTTTGAATGTCTCCAAATGTGAGAATGTCTCTGTAAAACTTTTACCACAGCTCATGTCATGGGGAGCTTTATAACACCATCAATGAAAATACTATCCATTATCTATCTTGAAATTTAAAAAAGGAAATAATTAATTCATGGAATTTACTTTGAAATAAATGACAATTATGAAATACTATTAAAATTATAATTGTCACACTTCCACTTGAGAAATTACATAATCATATAACAGTGAAGCTAAATAAAAGAGAGAGATAAAAAAATTGCTGTTTTTAAGTCAACAGCAGAGTCTCAACAAATATCAACAACAAAACTATTAAATTACACTATCTAAAAATGAAGTAGAAATTTTTCTCATAAGACTTTCATTTATATAATATACATTTATAAAACATTATCCAAAGGATTATAATCAATGAAATTATCATTGGAGCTATTGGGTAATTGCTTAAAAATGGAACTGATTTCAAGATAGAAAAAGTTCAAAATTATTTTAGAAGGACAAAAAATACTTGCTGTATTTCTGTATTATTTTAGTGGACTTGTTGACAACGAAATATTATAATTATAGTACTTATAAATAAAGTAAAAAGAATCAGTTACTTATAAAAATCACCTTTAGATAATCTAAAGTTATAAATTATTCTCTTAAGACACTTCTATCAAACTTTCATTTCAGTCAATGTATAATCACTTCACTAATAACAATAAAACCAAGAGGAAAAAATCAAAATAACTTTATGAGAGAGAATACATTGTCCCATTGTGGTTCTGGATCTTCAGAAGTAAAAATATTGAAAGGTAAAATTACCCAGAAACTGAAATGCTTCTGTTTCAGGTAGAGTGGAGAGAAGACCGATTTTGGTGCTTGGTGTCAACAATTGTTGTCAATGGTGGAGGCCCAGAGTCATGGTGTCCCTTGAAGGAGGAGATTTCTGGGAAGGTTTTGTTCTTACTTTGTAGAAGAGTGAGCAAGCTAGCAATCCTCTGTTTAGAAAAATTTCCTTGGGTTTTCCTATGACATATGGCTTTTATTGGGAGGATGAGTTGGAACACCAGATTCCTCACTCAGAGGGGAGGGTTAGGTAAAAGGAAGGCCCTTAATATCTGTCATGCAAGAGCAGAGCACTAGGACAAGCTGTCTTTGTCTTGTGGAGGAGATACCATCTCTCCTTCCTTTGGGTTCCTGATCACATGGGGGTGGCATCTGGTCCCTGCAAGCCGTGGAACTTTGGATCCCTGCCCCAAGCCTGCATCGTGTACCTCCATCCTCAGGATCTGCTCATCCAGAGAGTTCCATGGTGGCTCTTGGGCTGCTGCCAAATGTACCATTTAGAACATCAGGACATAAAAATATTTTCAAAATGTTTTAATTAAATTCTAACTAAAAATTGTCTGAAGTTTCCATTTTTTCTTCCTTAAGTCATCAAAGTTACTTTTAACCATCACTATTCCCCACCTGTTATAAGCTTTTCTCTCATGAGAAATATTCTGACATTGATACTTGACAGTGGTTACTTTCAATTTTTATGAAAGATTTTGGCTTCTTTTTTATGTGTCCAGATTTTTACATGCATGGCTGAAGTTTTGAATTGCTTTGTAAAAATTATCCTGTTTTTTTGTGTATGTGATATTTGTTCTAAATTGAATACTTCATGAAAATGCTCCCCTTTTTTCACTGATGCCATTCAGGAGGACATGAAGTTTCAGCTGAAGCTTTTTCTTTTTACTTTCTAACTGTAGTTTCCTGCTTGCAGCAAAACTTTCTCAGTGTGTAGGCTCTTAATATGATCTTTAAGTACATTGATTTTTAATTTTTTAAGCTAATTTAATATAAATTTGGTTTCCTTTTACTTCAAGAATTTTGCTGAAGGGAATGACTCCCCTATGGCTTCTAGAACAAATTATCACAAGTTTGGTGGCTTAAAAACAACACAAAATTATTACCCTAGTGTCTAGACATCAGAATTCTGAGTCGGTTTCATGGGGCTAAAATCAAGGTGTCTGCAGGGTGTGTTTCCTCTACAGGGTCTCTGGGAGAGTGCATTCCTTGTCTTTTACAGCTTCTAGAAGTCACCTGCATGCCTAGGCTGACAGCCACATCTGTTTCCATCATATTATTTCCTTCTCTGACTCTGACCCTCCTGCCTCCTTCTTAGACTACATGAGGCCCTTCCCAATAACCCAGGATACCGTCTTCATTTCAAGATCCTTAACTTAATCAAACTACTAAGTCTTTTTTTGCTATGTAAGTTTCTGGAAATGAAGACACAAACGTCTTTGGAGGACCATTATTTACCTACCACAGAAAGTTTTATTTAACCAGGTCAATCTGTTTCTTCTAAATGTCTACTAAAAAGTGTCTGTTTTCTGATATATTTGTTTTATGTTTGTGAGTTCCCGCAATCCATGCTGTCTTCTCTAAGAACAGGACCACTCGGCTTTAGCAAATGTTCACCCAGAAATACGATTCTTCACATGCGGAACTTACTCCATGCCACTTTAGAGTTTTGTAGCATTACATTTTTTAATGTCCATTTCTCTTTTTCACCCTTCTACTTGTCAACACAACTTTATGTTTTCCTTAAGACTGGAATTTTCATTTAAAACATTTTTAATGTTGTCTGTAGTTGTGCTTTCTTTTTTCTGTGATGAAAGTAGTGTTTGTGGCAACTACTTGAAATTTTAAGTGTTGTTTGCATCATTTGTCATTGAAAGACTATTTGTTGTTATACTTGCCATCAGCCCAAATTGTTCTAAATATTTACATTACTTTCTTTCAGTCTTTTTCTGAGTCTCTTTTCTTAAACTCAAATAAAGAATTGGAGGTTTCAGGTCTTTATTAATAGCCTCCAGCTTTCATATTTCTATTAATGTGTTCTATTAAAGTCCAGTTGCCATTAAAATTAATAAATTCCTGAAAATTTCTTTGTGAGGCTAAGCACCTCAAAGATGAGCTATTTTTCCTCTGGAGGGCAAACACTTTAATGGTCAATTCTTTGTTCCTCTAACTGTGTAAATTATGGTTCTAGTAATGAAAAATCCTAATGTTACTAAAACTACTACACTCCCCTACAACAATCTGCAGAGATCTGGGGCTGGTCTGAGGTCTCTTGTCAACACTGTCCCTGTCTGCTTCAGTCTCTCCAGAACCAGGCTGATGCAGAGTGTCACAGCCATTGGCTGACTCATTCACATGGCCCCAGAAGCCACAGCTCAACCCCATTGTATTGCTAGGCCAGAGAATGCTGTATATTCTGTCTGAAACCACAGCAGTGCCCAACAGCCAGGTCAGGCCTTAGTGTAAGCGAGGAAGAAGAAGTAAGAACAGTAGAAGAGAACCTCTTAATCTTCCTATCATGGAATATAGACAGGGATAATATCACATTACTCCAGGAGAAACAAACTAGGTCTCTAGAGGCCAGTGAGGCTGCTCTGGGACTCTACACACTCTTTCTTTGCCCAGTGCCCCAAGCACTGGAAATTCATGTTTTGTCTCACATGTAAGCCATTCAAGGCCACTGGTTGTGTTGCTCCAATGGTTATGAAGTACTGGCTGGGTTTGCAGGTTGCCTACTCTGGCTGATATTTTATTTCTTAAATAATTTTTAAAAAAATTCTGTGGCCCTTTTAAGGTAGATTTAGTAAATGAAATTACAGTTTTTGGTTAAATTTTTATTTCCTAAATAATACATTATATTTTAGTACAAACATGCCCCATGCCATAATTGTTACATGTTCATAATAAAAAATTACTTGTGGGTTATCTTCAATTCAAGTGTAAGCTGGGCATCCTGTGCTTGCCTGGAACTCTTTGTCCTGGAGGCATCATTCTGCCCACAAGGGTAGCAGGGAACTCACTGCTCTCAGTGCCTCTCCTTGTTTTGTGCATCGGCAAGAATGTTATGGAGGGCTCAGCAAAGAGTGTCAGCCAGTTCTGTGCTGGAGCCAGACCCCACCAGCTGCTTAGAGCTGACTGTGAATATCGTTTTCTGACCCTGTGTTCAGCAATGTCTCAGTGATAGCTGGAAATGGACCACGGTTGGCATTTACACCAATGAAACAGACAGGCACTAGGGATAAAACTTGTGTCTATCTTCCAACCCTGCAATGCCTCGGACAGTTACTTGTTTTAATTTACATGCAACTCATTATGATTGATCTTCTTTAACCACAAACTCTGTCATTATTAGGATGTGGAAAAAATCACAGAAATCAAGGTTTTTGTTTTGTTTTGTTTTTTTCCTTTTCGAGTAAAGATGAATGAGAAATACCATTGCCACCAGAGGTCACTCTTAACCTCCTAAATCTAGAAGTGCTCAAGCTACAAAAGAAGTCTCTTGGTACCCAGAATCAAGAAAGACATTTTCTGTACCGTAAAGTAGAACCTAAACTTCACTCTACATTTTAACTAATCACTATAAAGTTCCCATGGAATGCAAACTAGTTTAAGCACCAGTGTTACAAATAGTAGTATCACTTCCATTGGTTGTCAGTCACAGAAATATATAATATTCATTATAGTCTCCTCCTTCCAGTGTTACAAAGAAAGAAAGAATATTAAGAGAAGAAATAAAGAATGTTAAAAGAAGGAAAAAACTTCTTCATCAAAGTTTAGGTTCAATACATAATCTTGGACACTGAATGAACACAGAGAGCTAAGAAAGCTTCAGTAGAGGTAAAACACCTTGATGTCCACTTGAGAAAGGAGAGGTAATGATTCATAGAATTTATCTTAAAACATAGCTCTGCTTAAAACTAGCTCTGTTTAACCTATATGCTCTTGAATATTTATTATTTAATACAAGTAAAAGTATTTATGGGGCACTATCAGTTGTTTGAAATGAATAAAATGTTACTGTTCCCTGAGGCCTGGGTCTAATGGAGAAATTATACATATATTTTCAATTAATAAATGGTATGGTAGATGTTTCCATAAAGTCTTATGAGAACTCAGACACAGGGTGAATCATTGGAACTCGTCTCTTTTCTCTTGAATTTGTTGGCTGATTTATGGCTTAGATGTCACATTGGTATGAATAAGAGACTTACATTTTTTTGGACGAAAGTATTAAAAACTAAACAAGGAAGTAAATTATAAGATAACTGTCCTAAGCACTACAAAGAAACTGACACAGGCTGACAAAGTTGGGGGGTACTCTGGTACAATGGGTGGGGCCAGGTAGGGCCTGTCCTGGGAGGAACCTGACCTGAGTCCTGAAAGAGGAGTGAAAATCTGAAGGAAGAATATTCTAGGCAGAAGATAAGAAATTTAAAAAGGTGGGGACTCAAGGATGCTCACAGAGGTAAGAATTAATGGAGTTAATGAAAAAGTTAAAATATAAGATTTGTTGGTAACCATGTCTGAAGGAAAGTCCTTGCAAATGAAATGCGTGGCCCTGTTTAGTTAACCCTCTGCCATGTGAACTGGTTGGATTACTTTGTCGCTAGATACAGTCAGACTCCTGCAGTCACTAGGGAGAGAACAAGCAGAGCACCCTTGGGGGAGAGCAGCTCACTCCACAGCACGCTGACCATCCTATCTTATGTCTGAAGACTTACTCCTCTTCAAATAACATAGCTTTAAAACCAGCAGCCTGTGCCTAGCCACTCTAGTGGCTAATCTAATGTGCTGAAATTAGGTCATTTTTTAAGTTAAAAAATAACTTTGTTAAGTTTTAGAAGCTATGAAAGATTTTTAATTTTTAAAATCATTCCAGGTATCACTATATAAATCTATGAAACTGATACAGGATTTTTAAAGTTGCTGAAAGGATGAACTTAAGCTTCACAATCAAGTGTAAGTAGCTTCTAAAATTATATTTAAAAGATTTTTTAAAATAAATTGTTTACCAGATTTAAAATGCTAAAGAAGAATTTTTCCTGAAAGGGGATGTATCATCATCATCATCATCATCATCATCATCATCATCTAGACCAGTTTCATGAATACTACCTTCTGGAAGCAAACCTGGTCCTCACTCATACTTTTACTCTGTGTGCTGTGCAAGACACTGATGTTGTCTCTCCAGGTCCTTGGTGCCTGGGACGTATGCACACCTGGAAGGCAGAGATGTGGGGCCATTGGAGGATCTGAGTGGGCATAACCTGACTGAATAACTCACCTGTTTTACTCATTCATTTATTCAGTTTTACAATCAAATTGATATAGACCCAAATTTTCTTTCCTTCACATATTTGCTATACAGCCCTATAAAAGCTATTTAACTCTCTAAAATTCATCAATATCAGCAATAAAATGATGTCACTACCTACATTATTTAATGATATTTGGGTTAAATAAGAACGCATGTCAAGTGTTCAACACAATGCTATGGCCCAGTGCTCTCAGTACATGGCAGAATTGTTGTTTTTAATTATTCATTTACTAATTCAAAAACTACTCATTAACAATATTTATGAATATGAAAATTGTGTTACATTCTGAGGATAAGGACAATATATCATATAGTTCATTCTTCTAATATTTTATATACATGTGTTATTACAGTGATTTTTAACCTTTTTTATCTCATGGCATACATAAACTAATTACTAAATTTCTATAACACACCAAAAATATATTTTGGTGATCTGACACACAAAAATAGTTATAATTTTGATTTATTCACATTGGATGTCTATTATTGTGTAGGCTGTTGTCATTTTTTTAAGGATTTTATTTGTGGAAGGGAGGGAGAAAGAGAAGAAGAGAAACACTGATATGTGAGGTCAGCTGCCTCTAGCACCTGGAGACTGGCCCACAAACCAAGCATGTGCCCTGACTGGGAATCAAACCAGCAACCTTTTGGTTTGCAGGCCCCATGCCAATCCACTGACTCACACCAGCCAGGTCTGTTTTTTTTTGTTTGTTGGTTTTGTGACAATCTAAGGGAAAAAAGGTCAGTGCTCCTGACTAAATAGTCAGGTGTTGTATTTAAAAAAAAATTCTTACAGCATATCCATGGAAAATCGCCTAATATATTGTCTAATTTATTGTATATACATCCAGATATTATTACGAATTAGATGCTGTGTAGAATATGTGTAGAGTAATAACTATAATCATGTTATCTGTCAGGAAGGAACTGAGACCCAGAGAGAGCAGTGACATTCCCAAGGTGGCAGAGCTCACAGCACCGCCAGGGTTTGGCAGCAGCTCTGTGCAGCCAGCCCCCTTCTCTCACGGATCCACACTGAGGTGCCTGGCTCCTCTGGCACAATAAAGAGTGGTTTGTTCCCCATGGATGGTGTGAGGCTTCAAAGATTAGTGTCCTGCTGTGTGCATTCTCTGCGAACACTACCACATAAAGTCAGTAAAAAAGGTATGCTTGAAAAAAAAATAAAAACAAAGAGTGATGTTCTTTAAGTTTGCTTTGAAAGAAACAGTATGTATTTGGCAGATGTGTAGTGAGAAGGGAAGAGTGGGAGGGCCGGGAAGTTAGCATGGTCTCCCATCAGAAGTGGTAAATAAAAAGCCTAGTTCTGGTACTAGCAACAGGAGACAAATTTGAATTAAAATATTTTTAGTTAAAAAAAGCAGAATACTGTTAGCCATTTAAAATCAGTTATAAAGTTATCCCCTACATGTTCATTAAGGCCTTCTAAGAAAGCACACAATAAATTTTTATTGGAAAAAAGAAAACTCATCATTTTTAGTAAAATAAGGAAAGAGGAGAATTTTTTAAAAATTAGAGTTTACTTAACTCCGTGGTTAATGAGACAAAAGAGTTTTTTTCCCCTTTTACACTGTGTCTTTTGTTTTAGTTGAACTTGCAAAATGAGGATTTGATGGCTGGTAGGTCAATGTGACATGTTACATACCTTTATATTCTGAATACTAACTCACAGGGAACCGATCCGCTTGGCGTGGTGAATGTAGCCTAGCCCTATCAGAAGACTGACAGGTGTGAGTCAGCACACAGGAAGCCAAACTCACAGATCAGCTTTCCCATAGGAAACCAGGCCAGCATTATACCTAGGCTGCTTTGAGGCTTGTTAAAATTCCCTCACCCTGGATTGAAACAGCAAATGTTTACTGGATAGCTGTAAAGTGACTTCCTAAAATCTGTGCTAAATCTCCCAAGTATGGAGTGTAACCAGTTCCACCACTTTTCCCCTTGATCTGTAACATCCTTCTCTTTGAAGTAATTAGCAACATTCTTTCATTTGTTATCTGTAAAAGGTAATCACCTACAGTGAACCTGTGCACAGTAAATGAAAACCATCCTCAATGTAATATACCCAGAAAAGCAATGAAAGCTTGTCCAGGCTGGGGTTGAGGCTCTCTCTCACTTAGACAGCGACCATGCTGTCTCTTTTCTGCACAGGGCTTCTGTAGTCCATGGGAATTGGTTCATCGCAGCCACAACACATGGACCCCAAGGGCCAGAGTTCACATCACTAACTGGTTATGTGAAAATCCATGGGGAAAAATGTGTTGGTGCTGCTGGTAAAGGTATTACATGGTTTGTTCAAAACAATAAATGTCAATGATTGTGGTACTGAAGCAAAACCAGTGTAAAATATTTTAGATCAGAAATGAAGTCATCAATTCTGTAACTCTCAGCCTATCACACACTTACTTGATTTTTACCCAGACGAACTACTTTGATGTTACTTATTTTTATATCCCTTTGATCTTTTTTTTTTTTCTGGAAAAATCTTGAAAATGCCAAGTCTTAAGTGCTGCTATCCTCTGTTTCTCACCTTTTGATAAGAAATATTACAAGAGCTTATTAATATGATCTCCCAAATGCACCCACTAGAATTTTCTATTCTCTAATATATCTAGGTTCTCACTGTTGTCAACAATTATTTACCTCTGCTTAATCCTAGTTTATTTTCAAAATGTGTTCTTGCCAAATTTGTCTATTGTAATCAAGCTGTCTATTGTAATCAAGCTGCTTGTTTCTCTTCCCAACTCTGCTCCTTGTTATGGTTCTTATTCTACCATTTTACTTACCAAAAACTTTCCTGAATATGGTTCACCATGAACCACTTCCTTTCTAATGACTTATAATTTGGTTTCACATACTTCCTAGTTAAATGAATATAGCATAATATAGAAATTGGACCTGGGTGTTAATTTGGTTTCACATACTTCCTAGTTAAATGAATACAGCATAATATAGAAATTGGACCTGGGTGTTAATTGCAGTTCCACTTTTCCTAGATCAGATTTGCCTCCTATATAGAAGGGCAATAGTGAAAATGCACTGCAGAGTTCTGTTGGGAGAGTGAAGTCAGATACAGCATATGGAGGATCTATCCTATGCCTGGTAGAAAAGTTCAGAATCTTACATCATTGTCTTCCTTCTCCTCTCACTCGTCTAACTGTTCCTTCTGTATCTCCCTCAGAGGTTCCTTCTCTCACTTCAGTGTTTCAATTATAACCTTCTCTCATTTCCAAAATAATTCTGCTCACAACTAAAATTGGAGCTTCATTCTCTGCATATTTGACCCAACTATATATCTTTGATTTTGCAAACCTTGGATTTGAAAATAACTTTATGTATTACCAGATTAAACTTCATTGTACCCAGAGACCCAAGTCCCAGAGTGATTGGTTTACTTTTCTAGAAACACAAGAATTAATATAACCACTGTCTGTTGACTTCTTGATAACTGATCTGCCAGTTCTGTTTTCAGTTTCAGTATCTCATTTTGAATAACCTGGTCATCTTGTATTTTTTTACAATAATCAAAATGTTTTACACTGTTCACCTCATTATCTCCTGCCTTCCATCGAGCTTACCGATGCTCAGTAAGTTTAAACACTTTCTTGGCTTATATAACTAGTTGTGACAGAGCAAGGATGAGACCCAAGTCTTGCCGTTTGTTTCCAAAAAACTCTAATACTTCATTTGTAAGAAGTTGTGATTGCCATGCCTTTTACATTCTTTAGTCACTGTTCTCAATGTTGATAAAGTGATTTCTGAATAGCATTGTATCCAGTTATAATTTAGAAGATTACACCCAAATCACATGCAAATGTATCATTAAAATATTTTAAGAAGCATAGGATTATAACCCATACTTACTACCTAAACACACACAAACAAACTTTAAGTCAAAGGAACCAAGACAGTCTTCCTCTCTCCCTCCCTCTCTCTTTTGTCAGGATTCCTTTGCAAACAATGCAAACAATGAGTTGCTATGTGGCAAATTATCTCAGCGGTAATTTAAATATCCAATTCCCAGACACTTTTATGTAGCTTTCAGATACATCTTAATGCAGAGCAATGACAAAGAAATCTCTACATGGGCTCTTATAGGCTGGTACTAATAAAAAATAGCTAACCATGGGAAGTACATTTGGATGTTTTATGACTAGGTGGTGTGATTGTATGAATTATAAGTAGTAGAACCTGGTTACATTGTGATCAGCTAACCAGCTTCAATAAAAATTGTTTTCCTATCTCTACATACAATGAAATATAATATTCATTAACATTATGTTCTCCAAGTATACCTGCTATTATTTTCAGGATGGAAGCTTAAAGTAATTTTCTCTGAAAACATCTTTATTCTCCACAAATTGAAGTTGCATATACTGTATTTCCATCACTTTTCAATAAACATAATAAAATATTATGTAACTTCAGATTATTTTATCAAGTGTATTACATATATCTGTATATGTGTAATATGAATATTATTAGTATAGTATCATTAATATAATTTACTTGTACATTGATAATATTTCATATATAATTTATTAATAATTACCAATATACTAATTTATATTAATGTATTAATAACGATCTAGGAACTAGTTTATATATAATAATTTTATAAAAATTAATATATAACTTATTAATAATGATAAACAAACTAATTAACATTAATCCATTTAAAATATATAATTTATTATTATATTAATCTATGAACTTATGAATTATGTAATCTGATTTATTACAACCAAAGCATTGACATCAGGGAAATTATTCTAGTGTATTATGAAATATGCCAGGAAAATAATGGTCTAAGTCCATTTGGTCTAAGTCCAAATATTAATTTACATAAGCACCTACACATTGCATTGCAAGGAAGCAAATGTGATATTAAACTGCATTAGTAAAATGCATCCCAAGTTTTAAATAAAGCAGACAGTAGTCCCACTGTATACAGCACATGGATCACATCTGGGAGGGCATTGGCTTCAGGTACCACATTTTAAAAGAAACATTGGCAAACTATAACAATTTAAGGGAAAGGCAATGAGAATGTAAGACATTTGCTCATGAGAAATGGTAGATGGAATGGCAGATAGTAAAGCTAAGGGAAAACTAACACTCAGGTGAGGGGGCAGTGAGGAGGCAGGACTGAGAGTCTGATGAATACAGAAAGCCTCAGAGATATGACAGGTGCAGCCTGAAAGAGAGTCAGCCTTATTTGCACAACACCAGAAGGCAGATTGAGATCATGGGACTTGAGGAGTCATTTTAAGGAGTTAGATTTCAGCTTGATCAAAGAAAGAATTTTCTGACAGTTAGTGATGCCTGCAAGTTGAATGGATTGCCATGAACTATTACATTTTTTATTGTTGACTATTAGACAGAGATAAGATGACATGGATTGAGGTGCTTGAGAGGATCAACATGCAGTAGATCCAAGTATAACAGACTTTCACATAAGGTGCCTAAATCATTTTATCATCCCAATGGAATATATTTAAAAGTGAAAGAAGATGCTAAAAATTATTTTGGGGCAACAGTCCTAAACAGTGACTACTAAAGATAAGCTGATGTTTCCATGATCTCTCAATGTTTCCATGAATCATGAAATCCATAATATTGTGGTTGATGATGATGATGATGATGATGATGATAGAAATCATTTAAATAGCATTTCCAAAAGACAAGGCCATGCCTTAAGTTATTTATATATGAAGTGGGGAACATATTTCCACATTTTGCAGAGAAGGATAACCACAGTCTAGTTTCCTAGATTGATGTGAGGCCTTAGATCTGGTAACAGATGAAACCAGCTGGTAAGAGGTAAAGCCAGGTTTTCAATTCAGTCTATTTCTAGAGTTCATGGACTTTAACTACTGTACCATACTACCTCAGTACATATATTTTTTAAACTTTATTTTTAAGCAAGTAGATTCACAGGAAGATACAAATAAACTACAGAGAGGTCTCATATTCACTTCTTTTAACGTTCCCCAGTGGTTATATCTTATGTAAGTACATTGATTACAGGAAATTGATATAGACACAGTACATGTGTATAGCTACTGTGCCATTTTATCACATGGATATGAATATAACTGTCACAGCCACCAAGATATAGATCTAGCCTATCACTACCAAGACTCACTCGTAGATACTACTTTACAGTCACGCCTCCCCTCTTTGCTTCCACTGTCCCTAACATCTGGAAGCTGCTAGACTGTTCTCCATTTCTGTAATTTTGTTATTTCAAGAATATTTTATAAAAGAAGTAATACCCTTGTGGACCTTTTTTAATGCTGAATGGATATGTATAATGGGTAAATTTAAACAACAATTGTACAATTTCTATGGACAACTCATCCATTAATTTTAAAATATTTATTGAAAACCTAGTATTTTTAAGTATATTCTAGATGCTGAGCATAGACTAAAACAGAAACTTGATATTATAAGAGGTTATTTTTACAGATTATTGTCAATAAGGAAATATTCCAATAAAAAGTAACATATAGTACAGAACACTTATGAGGCTTGATAACATCTTCAGGATAAATATGATAAGCACATTGGTTGAAAAATAAAGATTTAAATTGGATTAACTGTGTAAGATTTGGTATTTTGGTTGGACTTGTTTGATTACCTCATAATGATTAGCTGTTTATTTTGTATAACATCTTAAATGATCTGTTTTGTTGGCTATTAACAGAGAAACAGCTCGATGTACTGATGGGAAAAAATATAATTTAGCAATCAACATTCAGATTTATTTTAAATTACATTCCCAGACATATGGAAATATTAAAAAGGAATTAAGAATTTTTCCTCATTAGAGTTTTAGTTAGAACCACTTCATTAAATGACAGTTTCAAAGTAAATAGGCAGGCAGTTATGTATCTCTACTAATCACATTGGCTGGCAAAATTGCTTCCTTGCTTCTTATTTCCAGTTAGCTCTATGCAATAACGTTATCTATAAGATAATGCTTCTGACTGAAAAACACAGGAAGGCAAATAAACAAATCTAATTGCCAATAACACATCTAAAACATTCAATTACAAAACATCTTAAAAACAACAATTAACAAGATGAACACTGCATTCCAGTTTCATTTTACTTTTTATTTCATTTCATTATTTATTCATTTTTGGTAAAAGGAAATGCTAACCTACTCTAAGCTTTCGTGCACATGTATGTGAAAATCAATCAATCCCCTACAGAAAGACACTTGAGCAGATGCTGGAATATGAACATTATTCTATAGCATGGCATAGCTTGGTACCCATAACCATGCTCAGGAAATGTCTGGACAACAAGGAAATGTGTAATAAAGTCTTTAATTGATCTGTACCTTTTTATACTGTAAATGAAAAATCATCTCTTTCTCCACACAGAAGGTGGCCAGATATATGTATACATGGATTGTACAAATAACTATCAAGAATACAAAAATGTGTGTTCTTTTCAAAAACTTCATTGTAGGCAGCACTGTTGTCACGTTCACATGCATCAAATTCTCTCCCTCCCTTTCTGTCTCTGTCTCTCTCTCTCTTTCTCTCCTTTCCAAAATAGAATTAAGCTACTTCATACATACAAAATATATCTGGAACATCCATATAAATGCATTATGGAATAACAAAAAATTAAGCTTATGAAAAGCCAAATAAACACATTTTATACTCATATTTCAATATAAACAAACAAAAACCCAACCAAGAAACAAAAAAATGCACCCCTATTCACAAATGAACTCACTTTTGCCTTCACATGTGGATGTGTGTGTGTGTGTGTGTGTGTGTTTCACTTGCTAAAATAACATCTTTCTGGCTGAAGGAAAATATTTTTACTTGAATTGTACCAAACATTAATGCATCCTTTCACATTAGCCTGTTGATAAACACGAACCATTTTATTGTATGCAGTCTTAGATTATATGGCTAAACCATATGCATTTATTAATTTGTTAATCAATGAGTATTCATTAAACCCTGCTATATACAGGCATTGGATACATAAAAATAAATGTTTGGTTTGTCCTCCAGAATATAGCTAACAGGCATACACATGAAAATTAACCCTAATATATACAAGGTCTGTCCAGAAGGTATCCAGCCATATAATGTGAAAAATAGAGACATTTACTAAAAATTCAAGAAACATTGTACAGAGGACAATGACACTTCAGTCCCCGTCAAAGTAGTTACCTTGGGACCTCACACAGTCTTCCTATTCTCTATCAGCTGCCTTGTTGTATTCTCCTTAATCTCACAGTCTGAAATCTCTTCCCTTTCAAAGGTGATTTTAGTTTTGGGAAAAATTGGAAGTCACAGGGTGCCAAATCTGGGCTGCAGTGGGGCTGAGTCACCTGGATGAGATGATGTTTTTCTAAAAAACTCTGCAGGAGATGTGATATATGAGCAGGCACATTGTCGTGATGAAGCTGCCAATCACCAGTTGCCCATAGCTGTGGCCTCCTGAGTCATCTGAATAGTTTCCACAGAGGAATGTTCAAGCTTACACAAACTTTGAGGCAGATTTCTTGCTCTACTTGCTCAGTCATTTTAAAGGGGACAGCCACACAGTACACATGCTCACTCAATAACGCCTACATCCCCAGTGACTAATACAGTGGAGTCATCATCATTTACACATGCACATTCCAGTCCACTCTCCTTGCTGCCAAGTTACATCAATGTTGTGCAAACCATTCTTGCTATATTAACAGTGGCTGGACTTTTTCTAGACAGATGTCATATGATAAATGCTAAAAAGATAATTCTTTGATTTTTTTTATAAAGCCAGAGTAAAGTTATCATTACTGTCTGAGTGAGAAACAATGACAGAAAACTTAATATGGTGTCCGAAGAATAGGATCAAAAGTGGCCACCCTGATAATTAAGACCAAATGCCTCATTTTACAGGTGGAGAAACAGAGGTTCAGAAAGTTACCAGAGCCAGTGAGAACATATCTTGACTAGATGCCAAAATTTAAAATATACTGACTTCACAAGGTCGCTGTGAAAAAGAAATAAAGTATAATATGAAGTTTTTGTTATATAACAAGGTATCAATAAACATTTGGGAGGAAATCTGTTGCAGTGGGAACAGCATGAATTTGGAATAAAACATACTTGGGTTAAAGCTCTGTCTCTATTGTGGCATTTATTTTATCATTGCTTGGTCTTATATTACTCCTCTTTAATACAAGGACAGTCAATCAAATATCTCATGATCATTTAGCTATATGAAAATTGATCATTTTAATAAAATTATCACTTGATAAAGTTATATCATTAATCACTTAACATTTGATATACACTTTTTAAATATATCAGATTTCCTCTTTGTGGGGAGACAAAAACTTGATTAACATGTTGAATTAGAGATGATATTTCTAAAAATATAACTAAGAGAGAATTAATTTGTACAGCGTGGGAAACTTTCAGGATTTTGTTCAGATTTTCTAGTCTCAGTGTGGAAATTGACCAGAGAGAAGCCAAAGATGCATGAATTCAATGACCAGCACTGACATTAATAAAAATCTCATGAGATAGATTAGAGTGGGATTTGTTGACATTTCAATGTGATGCAACCCTTTTTTACAACCTTAAACTCTTGGTATCACATGTGATATACTCACATGTGAGTAATTTTTGTTTCTGTTTTTGTGGAAATTAAGTAAGTGATTAAGCTTTACATTTGGGTGAGAGTGGAATGGGGCAGAAATACATATATAAAAACAGGATCTTGGGGATGGAGTCCATAAGCCTCTTGGGAATTTAGTGACATCTTATGCAGGAAATTGAACCTTCACAGAGCTTGTAGATGAGAGTAAAGTCAACCATACTTATAAGTCAAAGGACAGGAAGCCCTCAGTTGTCATCTCAATTGCATTTGATGTAAGGACTTAATGAGATAATGAATGTGACCACCTGGGTATCATGGAACATTTTGGAATGTTTACATGGACATTGGTGACCTCTTTTTTTCTTAGGCCTCTGGCCTTGATCATGGGCTCCCTGGTCTCTACTAATCAGATGGAGGTAGAATCTGACCCCAGGAGGCACACTCAGATATGTTTCCCTAAAAATTTACAATAGTAACTAAGAGAGAGAAATTTAGTATTTATGTGTCACTTATATTAATCATTAGAAGTACAGACATAGCCTGATATATGGGCAAGAGAAGAAGGGAAAGGCAGGCAGCAGAAATAAAAAGAAGCATACTGACCAAAAAGAGCATTAATTTATTTCAATTATAACATTATTATATTTCCTGGTGAAAGCATTCTCTTGGTATTAAGTGCATTAAGGTTTCTGCATCCAAAGTTCTGGTGACAAGGAAAAAATTAATTGAATCGTTTATTATAGGCAATAGTGATGGAAGTCACCTCTGTCCTCTTCCACTCTTTGGTTCCCAGATTCACTTATTCTGACTTTGAAAGAAAGAGCTCTATTCATTATTTATAGGATGAAAAATATGTTCAAAACTTATTTTGCATCCTGTAGGACAGCACCCCAAACTCACAAGAGTTTTCCCAACTGGTCCCATAACCAGCTTAGTTAAGCGTTCATCAGGCTTTCTGACATTCTATAAGGCAAGCAATTTCAGGATGGTGGGATACATGGTAAAATTAGGAAGTCCATTTACTTTATTTTACAGAAAAATGAGTTCCTCATATTGAAACAATGTACAGAATATCATAATCATGCATATGACAATGGATGGTGGTACTGAAAGAAGCATTGTGAGCAAAGCAGATATATCCATATCCACAATAAGTGTGTATTACAGTGAAGACAAAATTTTATCCTCTTCATGGCATAGGGAGTCCAACACAATCACCCTGCCAGCAACTAGCTGCTCAGTTCATTAGAGAATAAGACCTTATTAGAAACTTAGCTTTGAACTCTGCTATTATAGATTAGGAATAGAAAAGGAGTAGTAGTGAGATAGGGCCTTTTAAGGAGCCTATCACATTGTTGAGCCTGTATATAACTTTAATAATGTTGCCACAGTGGGTACTTGTTTTTCTTATGAACTCTGGAAAAAGCTGAGTGATGCTCTCAGAATGGATTATATCATCTGCATGCTTATTAACCCTCTTCTTTGTAGTAAGTGCCTTTGGTGAGCATTGGTGAATATAGATAAAGCTTTTCACCAGGGAACCATCATAGGGAACTTACCAAGAGATCTGGATTGAGAGAAATGGGACAATAAAAGAGGAGCAGGTGATATCAGATCCCAAGTGAAATACTTCTGAATATTTCCTTGTGTTCTCAGACAATGCAAGACACCTAAACTCCACTTGTGAAAAATGTTACCTGCTAGCAAGCCCAAGAGCTCTTTTTTAAGTGTCACTAAGTTTTCTGATCTAAAAACAGATAGTTGCAATTAAAAAATCTAGGAGTCTGCATCTTGATTCTCTTACAAGGGATTCCTGGTGTTCCATGAGCATTCCTGTTTGCAAAACACAGTTGGAGCACTGTTAAAGCTGTGGGGATAATAAAGCCCAAACAAGAAAGCAGTTTATAGCATAACTATCAGTGTCAGAACTTTTTCTTGCTCTGGTTCTATATTTGCTTTCTATTTTTATTGTGGTAACAAATTACTGCAAACTTAGTGGCCTGAAACAATAGAAATTATGGTTTTATGGTTCTGTAAATCAGAAATTCAACCTCGATTGGCAGAGCTGCATTTATTTTTCTGGTGGTTCTAGGAGAGGATCTATTTTCTTGCATTTTTCAGCTACTACAGGCCATGCACATTCCCAGTCTTGTGACCCTGTTCCTCTATTTTCAAAACCAACAATGCTGCATCTTTTTATTTTTCCATTATTGCATCATCCCCTCATACAACAGCTGGAGAAGGTTCTCTGCTGTTAATAACCCATGGGATTAGATTGGGCACACTTGGGTAATCCAGACTACTCTCAACTCAAGGCCCTTACCTTGCCCAGTAGTGTAATATATTCACAGGTTCCAGAGGATATCACTATCTCTATGGAGGGCCATCATTGTGCCCAGTATCAAAATGCTTTTAAATGCTTTATAGTAGCATATTTTATGTATTGCACATTGCTTCCAAAATGTAAAACACACTAAGCATCATCTCTTTCTGAGTTGCAGATACAAGACAAAGTAACTTATCTTTCACTTTGGAGTTAACATATGGTCATTCTTCAGTTCCACTGGACTTCTAGAACCACATGAAAATGTCATATTTCTAAATTTTTATGAGGTTTATCTCTTCTGACATGCACACACCTTGTCGATGTATTTAAGGTACTTGCTGCTTCCTGCTTACCAGGTCTGATCAGGATGAAGTCATAAATGTAGTGGGCCAGTATGACGCCCTGTGGGATGGTGCTGTAATCAGCTGCCTGGAGTATTAGATTACGATAGATAATCAGGAATTTGGAATACTCCTGGAGTCAAAGAATAAAGTTTAACAAAGCTGCCTTTGTTAGGTGATGTTTAGCAATTACAACTGGGGTGAGAGGTACTTGCCAGATCAAAATTTACACACTTAATGATAATGGATATGTTCATTTGCTCTAGCAAAAAGATCACACTTGGAACATCAGTTGCAATTATGTCTCTATCAACTTTAATTTAAAGTAGTTTAATGCTATTTTCTGTGACCTAATTATTTTCTCACACTAAAGAAGCAAGTATATAAGAATGTTTTTTAAAACAATCTGGTATCTCCCCAGTTTAAAAGGAATAAAATTAGGACCATAGTAGAAGACAGGACCAAGGATATGGCTCTGAAATTATGTATTTCTCTCAAAATTATCAAACCAAATGTAATACTACATTTCTGGGTAAAACACAGATTAATGATATATTGAAAGACTTGGAGGAAATAGATACATAGCTCAACTGGGTCCAACTGATGCGTTTAAGCTAAATCTTTATCACATCACATCTGTAAATCCTTTTCCTACTGTTGGACCATAGAGGCATTTTGAATCCACAGGGAATGGTGTCAGCTCAGATTCCATGTCTTATATTTACTCCAAAGTGTGGGTATTTTCCACTCTTTCTGTGCTTAGTGACCCTGGCAAATGTCTACAGGTCCCTCTGGGAAAGGTTAGGAGGGTGATTTCTAATAAACATTTTTTAGCAGATTTTCAGTGTTGTTCATTCTAGGAGCTTTAGGTGTATGAACTGGCTGAGGTCTAGGATCTCAGTGGGAGGCTGAGAACTTCCATTTTAATAAAGGAGATCAGGCCCCTCTTTACAAGACTTAGAATTGTTTTTTTTTTTAATTGAATTCTTCAGTAGATTGTGCCATGATCATTTGACCACTGTCAGAGATCCTTGTAGATGAAAGCATTTTGACTACCATTACCATGCCAGCTCTACCACCCTTTTTTGTCATCTTGCCAACCTTATCCCAGGCATTTAAATGATGCCACTCTTGGACCTCATCCCTAATAGAATCAGGGGACCCATTCTGGTAACATAGAGCACAGCAAGTATGGAAGTTTTCCTAGATTCACTGTACCAGTGCTTTTCTCTTGCGACATACTGGTGAAATCAGTCCTCTGGGCCTTCTTCCTAGGAGCCACAGTTTGAGAATACACACACTCCCACATTCCCTTCTCCCAAAACCTTGAGATCCTTTCTTTTACATATACTAATACATTTTGGCATCTGAACTTACATGTAGCACATTACTGAGTTGAGATTAAAGTCAATTACCTGAATAATTGTTGGAGCCTCTTCTCCTTGAATTAATTCAATGAAACCAGGACAACCATATCTTTAAACTTAGCCCAAACCAATAATATAAATTTTCTTCTCTAGTCATTTCTAAGTGTATCCCCCACAATTTTGTCAATAAAAGTTAGTAAAATGTTGTGGTTATTTTGGAGTATAATGTTTTCCTATGGGAGACTGTATGTTTAATCTCGGGGATGGTTCTGGAGAAAACACAAGGTAAGCAGCAGACCTTGAAGAAATTGGCCACTCTTTGTAAGATAGCTGTTTTGGATGAGATAAGAATGAGTTTGTCCTCTCACTCAAGGAGAAAAAGGCTGTTTGGTCTATGAAGAACAATGGAACTTAGAGTCTCAAGATCTAAGATTCCTCTAAGTTACCAAAATTTTCCTTATTCAATTCTTTGGTTCTGATTGGATTTTTAAAGTACTAAAATTTTCAATTTAGAGTTCTATTAATGCTCTGAATTCAATTTACAGTATAATTTTTCAAGCCCATAGAATTAAAATGTCAAACCCTGGCTTTTGCCTGTATTAATCATCTTATTTCTTGTATATAAGAGATTATTTTAGGTTAATCATTGATATGCTCTGGTTCTTTGTTTCTAACTTGAACAGAGAATTTAAAGCCCTGAACTCATCATTTTCTTTTTATCATCATTTCAATGTAGCCAGAAGTAACTAGTCCACACAGAGTACTTGCAATCATCACTTATACTCCAAAAGCCACTTTCTCTAAATGGCGTATGTGACCAACATGGCATTTTCTCCTAGAGATGAGGTCATCACTACCTTCAAACAGAATCAAAACAGATACTAATTACTCCCAGATTCCCATCTTTGAGGGACTGTTTCTTGGAACTACTCCTGGGTAAGAAAACTAGTACACCAGTCAGAGATCGGTCAAGGAAACAGAAATCAACCTATATATATATTTCAAAGAGAAAGATTTAATGTAAGAACAACTGCTTATAGTATTTTTGGAGAGGATAGAGGAATAAATGCAAGCATTGCGGAGGTTGTCTAGAAATTATAAGACTTCAAAAACCTCATACTGAAATTGCACCTGTGAAACAGGACACTGACAGTGGACTTTAATAAGCTGAGTAAAACTGCTGCCATCACTTCATTAGTCTTGGCTGCCAACACCATACTGCAGGCAGAATGAATTCCAACTCTTTTCCTTCTTCAGAATCGTCTGTGAGTGCCTACTATAGGCTTAGGAAAATATAGTTCCTGGTATGCAGTTCCAATTGTAAAGGGGAAATGACGGAGGGAGATAGGGATAACATGGAGTACCAAAGATAATAATCAATACATGGCCTTGTCAGGGAACACCCTAGTCCAATCCTATCATCCCATTCTTATACACCTGCTATAGCTTCTGAGCAAAACTCTCTTGACCACCCATAATTCATTTCTACAAAGCCACCAGAACTCTACTTTTTCACTTTATTTTGAACTCTCTGATTACTTTTTACTTTAAAATCCAAATCCTTACATGGATGGGCTAGGAAGCCATATATATCTGATTCTTTCCTGTGTCTCTGACCTTGAGAATGACTACTTTTTGCCTCACTGGCTATACTTCTCATTCTCCAAAGACAGCTTCTTGGTGTTTCTCACCAGACCCTGTTCCTTCCTCTTGTTTGCACTTGTAGTTCTTTCAGCTTGGAATGATCTTTCCTCAAATATTTCCTCTTTCTCTCTCTTTTTGTTTTGAATTCTGTTCATCATTTAGATTTCAGATGCAAGATGCAGGAGAAAAAGGATGATGAGGAAGAGGAAGAAAAGACGGTGCTAGATAGAAAGATAATTTTTTAATTGTGAAATATAAATAATAGATGATCAGAACATACATATTTGCTGTTAGCAGCAAAGGGTTTTTAAACTCCAGAACTGTAGATTATTTGAAGGGGCTGTCATGTAGCCCAGTATTTCTTAAGTCTGAGTCCTCCATGCTTTTTCTAGAAAAAAAAAAAAAACTCTGCTTCTCAGTCCTTCCCTATTGCAGTTGGGACCCTAGCTTCTACAGATTTAATAAGCCACCAAGATGATCCTTACACAGGTTGACTACTTTTTGTATTTTGCTTATTTTGTGTATTTTATATTTTTGGAGTCACTGGACTAAAAATTATACTATTATTTCTATTAAAAAAACCTCTCTACATAATATAAATGCTAGCCTATCACCAAGAATATCCCATGAATGAAGTAAAATTAGCCATTAGTGAGAATTTAAGTGTATCTTATTTTAAAGGCTTAATGAAAAGTATAAAAATATATCATCTCAATACAAACTATTAGTAATTCAATAAAATGGACCTTGCTTTCAGACTTGGAAACTATTTAGAATTCTGTAACTGTCCTAATGTTGGACAATTTATAGCTTATTTTCTTCTTTTGATAGGATTTCCATCTCACACAAAAAAGGGACAACTAAACTTTGAATAAAAAAGCATTGTGACACCCCCACAGGACTTTTTACAAGGCACAAGGAAGTCATGATTTTAATCTAGAAATCAGGAGTTCCTTCAAGGTCTTAGCCCTTTAGCTGAGGGTACAGGCTGAGCTTTTATTCTCCATTACAAGATGAGAGCTGCAAGGATCCTGTCTGGAATTTGTGGTGTGATTACTCCAAATATTACTGGAGGCAAAACTGAAGCTGTCCTACTTTGAGTACATCCTAAGAAGGCAGGCTTTGTTTGAAAAAGACAATACTGCTGGAAAAAAACAGGTGATAGAAGGAAAAGAGAAAGACCAAATATGAGATGGAGTAATTCCATAAAAGAAGCCATAGGCATGAGTCTACAGGAGCAGAGCAGGGCTGCTGAGGACAAGACATCATGGATGTCACTCATTTATAAGGTCACCAGAAGTTGGAGCTAACTCAATAGCATGTAACACACACACACATACACAAACACACACATGCACACACACACAAGTGTGATAAGACTGATGAGAGAAATAAATAATTTGAGTGGAAAATTTTTCTTTAGTTCCTAAATGAAATAATTTGAATACTAATCATGCTTTAGACTCCAAGAATTTAATATTCTTCCCAATTATTTTTGAGAATTCCTGGAGATTGTGCTTATATGTCTTGGTGGTTCTCTGTTGATTTTTATGCCAGATCCCTGGTTTTGGTTGGCTTCTTCCCAATTTTTCTGGATGTCTCTTTCCACCTCCACGTATTCCTTTAGCCTTTATGATTGGCTGCCCTTCAAAATGTAAATGTAGACTTTATTCCCTAAAGCAGGGGGAAGAGATACAATTGCTAAGTTAGTAGTTAATAAATCTGTATTAAAGATTTGGGGAGGGTTGGGGTTACAAATATTAGCATGGAATAGAAAGTTGCACTTTCTACACTTATTAATCGCATGCAGTCTCAGGGAATGTTCAAATAATAGTCATTTTTTCTGGGGGGCTTAATTTGTATCTGTGTTGTGGCGACCTATCTTCTTTTTGCAAAGTCTCTTCTAGTTATTCTCTTCTCTATGTCCCTCACTATTCTATCTGTTCTCCATGTTCCACAACTTCTGCTACCCGCAAAATTGCAAAAGAGCCCAGCAACCAACCCTCATTCCCAACATATAATTATTTTCTCTAGGGTTACCTGTTTAAAGCTAAAAGTATTTTATATAGAAACAATTTTTATGTATCAGTAAGAACAAATATTAGCTTTATTATGCAAAACATTTAATTGTGTTTCTCTATGTTTTCTCCTTCAAAACCTGTCCTATGCCTTGCCTTTCATAATAAAAAATATTTATTTACTTGTTTTTCATTGACTTTATAGGGGTGATATTAATAAAATTATATAGGTTTCAGGTAAACAATTCTAGAGTGTTCCATCTGTATAATTTTTTTCTGTGTTTACCACCCCCAAGTCAAGTCTCCTTCCATCACTGTTTATTCCATCACTATTTATTCCCTCTTTACTCTCTTCTACCTCCTCTCTCCTTCCCTCTGGCAATCAACATACTGTTGTCTGTGATGAGTCTTTCTTTTTTTTTTCTTTGCTCAATTCCTTCACCATACTCACTCTGCTCCCATCCCACTCCCTTCTGATAACTACCAGTCTGTTCTCTGTATCTATGAGTCTGTCTCCACTTTGTTAGTTCATGTTGTTCATTAGATTCCATATAAAAGTGAAATCATCAGGTGCTTATCTTTCTCTGACTGGCTTATTTCACTTAGCATAATACTCTCCAGGTTCACCCATGCTGTCCCATAAGGTAAGATTTCCTGCCCCCCCCCCTTTTTTTTTACAGCTGAGTAGTATTCCGTTGTGTAAATACACCACAGGTCTTTTATCCACTCATCTACAGTTGGACATTTGGGCTGCTTTCAAATTTTGGCTATTGTAAATAATGCTGCGATGAATATAAGGTGCATAGATTCTTTTGAATTAGTGTTTTGAAATTTTTTAGATTTATAGCCAGAAGTGGAATCACTGGGTCATAAGGAAGTTTCATTTTTAATTTTTTTAGGAAACCCCATACTACTTTCCATAGTGGCTGCACCAATCTGCATTCCCACCAACAGTGTATAAGGTTTCCCTTTTCTCCACATCCTCTCCAACACTTGTTGGAGATTTATTTAAGATAGCCATTCTGACCAGTGTAAAAAAATAACATTTATTTTAAAGGAAAGAAGCTGTTTTCTACTTAAGAAGAATTATGAAGTCCCCCAAATATGAAACATCTTCAATCTTTTTTTCTTTTAAAATTTAATAATATTTCTTTATAGCCCCATATGAAGAGTGAATGCTTTCTTTCAACTCAGAGTACAGCAAGAGTGAGGCAGTGAGAGTGATATAGAAAGGTGGGCATGGCATTTTTAGAGATCTAGAATTTGGATTTCTTCAACACATTTTCATAACTCAGAGGAATTCTCAATATTGTCTGCTCATTAGAATTACCTGGGGAGTTAACAAAAAAATCCCAGTGCTTAGACCCCAATGAGGCCTATTAAATCAGAATCTCTGTGGGTAGAGCTCAGGTATCAGTAGTTTTAAAAGCTTTCCTGATGATAACAATGTGTGGCCAAAGTTCAGAATGATTGACCTAGAGAAAATGGAACTGCCTACAACCATGCACGGCTAGTTAGTAGCCAACGCCACCTTGTGAAGGGCACTTTACAAAAGTAATTGATGGGGGGAAGAGGAAGTCAGAGGCGTTTTGCCTATGAATATTATTTAGAAGGAGTAGAAATTATTTATCTATTTATCCATGGAGTTTATAATATAAATAAGTAAAAATTAAGCAAGCTCATATAGTTAACAATGGATGATAAAGGTATGGGATATGTGGGGTATAGGTAGTTGAACTACATCAACTTTATCAAAGCTTATGAATGAATATCCCACTGATTTTTAGTTTTTCTAAGGAGGAAGTCAAAACCATCTGATCTTAGGTATCAATTCAGAAAGAGGCCATTTACATCAACTCACCACTTCCTTTGTTTTATAAGAGCATGGAAATAGAATTTTAATATAGAAATGAGTCTCTAAGACACAGGTGGCAAACACAAGGCCCACGGGCCCAATCCAACCCTCTACTTTGTTTTATTGGCCCAGCACCTTGTTTCTAACTGGCAGCATTTCTGAGCTCCTTGCCCCTAGTTAAGGAGTAGTTACATTTATAGTCCTAAAATTACGTTTGGCCCTCTGAAGGCAACCTTGAGGCTGATGTAGCCCCCAGTGAAAATGAGTTTGATACCCCTGCAATAATATAATCGACATTCTTACTTAACAAATGAATAGAGTAACTTTGCTCACATCCATATAGCAAGTTAGAAATAGAGTTGGTAGTAGAATGAGGCTTGTTGTCTTAAGTATATAACTGTGCAGAAACTTCCTTTCTTTAGTAAGACTTTTCTCCTTTTTCTCTTTTATTCAAACTGACCTCATCCGGCACCCTGACTGACCCATCTCTCTCCCCCTTGCAAGTGCACTCCCTTAATCATTAAGCCCTCAGGACAATGAGGTCTTAGTCAGCATTAAGGACCTTAGGAAAAAAGCCTCAGGTTTGTTGACCACAGAGACACAGTTATAGTATAATTAGAGACAACATCTAAGTCTCAGTTGTGTTTTAGATCCAGACTCAGAAAAATGGAAGAACCCCACTGATCACACCCTTCTGAAACCAGACAGAGCAGATACCATGGCTGACATCAGGACAAGAAGCAATGATCAACTACTCCCTACCTTAGAACCAAGCAATCAACAAAGACCACAACCCTATCTCCACCATGATTAATGATTTGTCTCCTGTATAACCCATTCTCTAGAAGCTATGGGGAGCCAGGTTTTAGAACAATCTCACTTGTGAGTCTGGGTTTGGTACCATTTCCGTAAAAATAAACCTTCATTTTCTTGGCTGCAAATGCCTGTTTGTAGGTGACTGGGCTTTGATACATGGAGGCGAACAATGCCCTTTAGTTTGGTAAAAAGTATAATGTTCTATAGCACATTCCTTCACTTTGAAACATTTTTTCTCTTTTTAAGTATACTTCTTTCTCTTTCTAAAACTTAAAACTTTTATAGATATCTAGTGACTTCATATTGAAGTCATCTAAAATTATCTCTTTTAGCCTTGAGTTAATAATTTCTCACTATGATTATTGTGTAGAAATACAAAAAAGCTTTTTGCCTGACTACCTGATTGAAAAAGTATTAATTAAATCATTAGAAAGCAGAGTTATTCTGAGATTTTATTATAAATTTGAAATGAAAAATAATGTTAAAAAGGGAAAGGATGTGCTGAGGCAATTATTATTATATTCAATTTTCTTGTCAGTCTATATTTATTTCAGGACTAAGATGGTATCCAAAGAAGCTTTTGTTCAATATCCATAAATGGTAGAGTCACTAATACCTACAGGATTAAGCTTAGAATAAAGAAACATTTTTTTTTCTTTTTTCTTTTTGAGGGGTTTTGGGGGCAGATAGTAAACTGCATAAAAAGTGAATTTACCTGGCCTAACTGATAAAAGAAGAAATGGAATTGTAAGAGATGTTAATACAGAAAAGTAACTAACAGGAAGCTTGTGAAAATAGAGGATAGTGATTATTTTCTGTGACACAGCTTGGGCTCAGGAGTATTTGGATTTTAATAGGAAGTTTGCTGCTTACTAACTGTGAAACTTTGGACAAATCGCTTACCCTCTTTTTGGCTCAGTTTTCTCCTCCTCTATAAAGTGAGGATGAATTAATGCCTATTTTATGGGTTGATGTGATGTTTAAATGAGTTTATATCTTAAAATCTATTTATCTATTTTTATTTATCTATCTATTGGTTTATCTAATGTACTTACAAAAGTGTCCAGTAGAACCATGAATTTATGGTTGGATAGAATGATGCAGGCTAGTTAATAAGATGAAGTGATCTTTTCCATGGCAGTAAAAATTTCATAATATAGGTAATAAAATACAGTATGTATTGTATTTTTAAATTGTGATTAGACGAGACAAAGTGCTGCTATTCATCATTTTGGGGTAGCCTGGTGTTCAGGTTATGGCTTGGCATTTAAAGTGATACTTGAATCTCTCTGGTTTTTTTTCTCTCTCTCTTTCTATAAGATCTTTACTTTGAGAGTGAAGGATGTATATGTGGAAACAAGACTTATTGTCAAGAAGCTATGTATCCAAGGAATCATATAGAATTAGATGTTAGGACCACTGGAGGTTTGCAGTTTATAACAGAAAGTTAGGATGACTGGTAGAACTATGCTTCTCAATTGCATATCACCCTAAGTTATACGCCTCCAACAATAAAACAATAAAAATGCAAATACATAATATAGAATAAAAATAGATAGCTTTTTTCACAACCCTGGAACCAGAGAAGACAATGGCACAGTGTGTTCCAATTCTGAGGGACAAGTATTTTCTGTCTAGAATACTATAATCTACTACTGTCAATTGCTGGAGTAGAACAAAAAATACTGAGACTTTAAGCTGCAAAAACTCACCTCCTAGTTATATTTCACAGGAAACTACCATAAGAGATAGTTTACTAAACCAAGGGAACGAACCAAGAAATAGGAAGCCATGATACACAGAAAACAGGATATACAGAAGAAATTAAAAAGAATCTCCAGGAAGATTTTGCAAGGAGATGAAAACCTGGCATGGAAGCCAGTCATTCTCCAAGAAGCAGAAACTGAAAGAATATTTGATACATTGAACTCCAGGGAATATAAATGTTATGCAACAAATTAATGTTCCATTCCAAATTAGTAAGTAACTATATATTTATTTTGTAGACCTTTAGAGATAAATGCCAAAAAAATTGCTAATAGAATTGAAAATGGTTGGAGATAAAAAATGAAGAGGCAGATACCAGGATATCATGTATTTGTACATATGCCTGAGATACAAGTCTTGCTTGTAGAACTATTAGACTATTTAATCCATGTAAAATTTATGTGTGCATATACAACTTTGTTAAAATATAAATTAAAAAATAAGCAAGCAGATGAAAATAACAGATGGCTATTGAAACAATCCAGGCAAATCTTTTGGGAAGCTTAGACTAGGGTAGTGATAGCAGAGATGGTAGAGTTTAGGAGTTTAATAATGAAGATCATTATGAATGATATGGAAGATCAAGAATATTGACTTGTCAAGGATAACTTTTAGGTTTATTCATGAGCAACAGTGTGATAAACATCACTGGAAGAAAAATAGAAAAGAAACATACAAGTTGTCTTTCGTAAATAGTTACCTGGAGGTAACATGGATATGTAAGAAAGTATATTGCCCACATTTTCTTTTAAGAGTTTTATGGTTTCCAGTCTTACATTTAAGTCTTTAATTCATTTTGAGTTTATTCTTCTATATTGTGTAAAAATATAGTCTAGTTTCATTCTAGGATACAAAATAAATATTCAAAAATGGTATTTTTTAGACTGCAGTTTGTCTCTGATCTTTTATTTCCTTCCTTGTACTTATCTTGGGATTTGTTAGTTGCTTTTTTCTAGTTCCTTTTTGTGTAAAGTTTGAATGTTTATCTGAGGTTTTTATTTGTTTGCTTCTTGAGATAGGCCTATATTGCTATGAATTTTCGTCTTGGGACAGCTTTTGCTGTGTCTCATAGATCTGAAGTTACTGTGTTTTCATTTTCATTTGTCTTAAGGCTTACTTTGATTTCTTCCTTGAGCTCATTGTTTACACATTCATTGTTAAATCATATGCTATTTTGCTTCCATGTTTTTTGTGTTTTTTTTTCTTTCTGGTAATTGATTTCTAGTACTATACCACTGTGGTCAGAAAAAAAAATGCTTGATATGATTTCATCTTCTTAAATTTATTGGTACTTATTTTCTGACCTAACAAGGTGTCTATCCTGGAAAAATGTTCAGTGTGCACTTTAAAAGAATGTAATTGTTGTGTGTGATGTAAGAAAGTGGTTTATTTCATTTTTTGGCACATTTTTTCAACAGCATTTATTGAATAAACTATTTAGCCTTTTGTATGTGCTTACTTCTTTTGTCCAATATTAATTGGCTATGAAGGTGTGTGTTTATTTTTGGACTCTATATTTTGTTCTATTGATCTGTGTACCTGTTTTTATTCCAGTAACATGCTTTTTTGATTACTGTGGCCTAGCAGTATAGTTTTGATATTGGAATAATTGTTAATACAAGTATTGCTACCCCAACTTATTTTGTTTCCATTTGCATGAAATATCTTTTTCCATCTTTTTCAGTCTGTGTGTGCCTTTTGACCTGAAGTGTCTCTCGTAGACAACATATATATGGATCTTTTCTTATCCAATCAGCTTGCTTGTGTCTTTTCATTGTAACCTTAACCCATTTACATTCAAGTGATTATTGATAGGTATGCATTATTGCTATTTTATTATATGTGTTTTTGTTCCTTTTTTTGTTATTTCCTTTTTCTTCTTAAAGAAGATCCTTTAACATTTCTTGTAATTTTATTATGGTGGTGATAAACTCCTTTAGTTTTGTTTGTTTGTTTGTTTATCTGTTTTTCTGGGAAGCTATTTCCCCTTCAGTTTTAAATGATAGCCTTGATGAGTAGAGTAGTCTTGGTGTAGGTCCTTGCTTTCTATAACTTTGAATATTGTGCCATTCTCTTCTGTTCTGAAAAGTTTCTGTTAAGAAATCAGCTGACAGTTTCAAAGGAGGTTTTTCATAGGTAACTGTCTTTCTCTTGTGGCTTTTAAGATGTTCTCTTTGTCTTCAACCTTTGCCATTTTAATTATGATGCCTTGGCATGGGCCACTTTAGGTTCATCTTGTTTGGGACTCTCTACACTTCCTGGACATGTGTGTCTTTTTCCTTCACCAGGTTAGGGAAGTTTTCAATTATTATGTCTTCAAATAAGTTCTCAATATTTTGCCCTCTCTTCTCTTTCTGGTACAGTATAATACCTATATTGCTATGCTTGATATCCCAGAGATCCCTAAAACTATCATCATTTAAAAATATATTTTTGTTGCTCTGAAATGATGTTTTCTACTATGATTTTCAAATTATTTATCTGATCCTTGCTTCATCTAACTGTTAAAGATTCCTTCTATACTAGAAGGAATCAAATGTTGATTCCTTCTAGTATAGGCTTCATTTCAGATATTGTATTTTGCATTTCTGACTGCTTCTTTTTTATGGTTTCTATGTCCTTTTTTATGCTTTTGAAGTTCTCACTAAGTTCTTTGAGCATTGTAACTATTGTTTTGAAATCTCTACCTTGTAGCTTGCTTGCCACCATTTAATTTAATTCTTTCTCTGAAGATTTTTTTGGTTATTTTTTATTAGGAACATGTTTTTTTTCTCCCCATTTTAGCTGCTTCCCTGTTTTTGTTTCTATGTACTAGGTAGATCTGCTATGTCTCTCCCCATCTTGGTAGTGTGACTTTATGTAATAGGTATTATGTGGGGCTAAGTGGCACAGTCTCCCTGAAATACAGAGCTAGGGACATCAGGAATATTCCTTGTGTCGGTTATGTGTGCTTTTCTGCAGCAGTTGAGCCTTGATTCCTTTTGGGGCATCTGTGGGTCGCATTGACCTTCAAGCTGACTGTGACCCACCTGTGTGAAGACTGGCCATGGATGCAGTGTACAAACTGTTGTGCAATGGCTGGCCCCACACATTGGAATTTGGCCCAGCAGGGTCTGGTGCCTGCTGAGACCTTCCTTTGAAGGTGCTGCTTATAGAGCTAATCAGGTCTGTTGTATCTGAAGTCAGCCATTTTGTGTGTTGGTTCTGGGGCCTCTCAGAAGAGAGTCCAGTGCAGACCGATGTCAGACATTGCCTGTGTCCAGCCCTAGGCCACCTGTTACTAGCTATAAAACAATCAGTGTTTGGTAGCTGCCTATGCTGGTCCTGGGTGCATGTGGGAGGGAGGCAGTACATGAAAGCCAACTGGGCCTGGAGCAGGTCAGCAGAAGGTCTAAGGCACTTTGAGGCTTGCCATACATGCTGGCTGCCTATTATGCTCAGTTACTGAAAAGGCCTCATGGATTGTGTGAGGCAGGTTCTTAGGGAATCACCAGATAAGCGTAACTTGTATTCAGCAGGTTAATACAGATTCAAACTCAGCTGCGGTGCTGGGTCTGAGACCATTCAGCAAATGTCCCAGTGTACACTGAGGCCAGCTTCCACCCACCTGGGGCCTAGAGATCTTTATGGTGGGGAGGGGTCTTCTGGAGTCATCAGGGTGCAGCTAGTAGAGTTCATCGGGCTAAGAATATTAAGCTTTGGCTTGTGGAGAAAGGGCTTAACTCCAACTTCAGGGCTGCAGGAAAATTGTTCTTGCCTTAAACACGCATATCAGTTTTCTGCTTATGTGTCTGTGGCACCTGCAAACTTACCTGAACTACCTCAGGAGTGCTTTTGTTTGTTTGTTTGTTTGTTTTTAAGAAGGACTGCAAAATGGGACCAGGCTGGTTGCCTCTGGCAGAACTTACAGCCTTGATCAGTAGGGTAGAGTGGGGCCCTTGGGAGTTGCTAGGGTAGAGCTAGTGTAACTCACCAGGCTAATGCGTAGAAGGAGGAGTCCTGAAACCAGAAGAGATGGCATCATTGGCAGTGTAGCAGAGGGACTTAACACAGAGACATTGGCAGCTGTCCCTCCAGCCCTCTTCCCAAAACTACAACTCCAGTGTCTCTCTATATGTGTCCTGCATCCTCTGAGCTGCTGTCCCTCTGGCAAGGTTTGCAAGTCAGAGTCTGTGCATGGCCTTTTTTAAAAAATCCTGTGTTTCATGCAGCATTCTGCCTCACCTACATGGCTACACAGAATCCTGGCTGATTTTCAGAGCCAGATGCCTTCCTGGCACTGGTGCCCTGGGCATGGGGTTGAGACCTCTCATTCCTCAGGGGGGATCTCTGCAGCCATGACATCCCTGAAGATTCTCAACTACCATATTTAGGTGTGGGGCAATCCATTTTTATGTCTCCACCCTTTCTAACAGTCGCAATGTGGCTTCTCCTGTATACCTTAATTATAAAACTTCTGCTCTACTAACTGATGGCTAATTAGGTTGTTTTATAATTCACTGGTAATTTTGATGTGGTCATGGAAGGAGGTAAACCCAGCTTCCCCCTACTCCACCTTCTTGTACTGAATCTCTATGTGTAACTTTTGACTTGATGAAGTTGCTTTTAAAGTGAGTAACTGAGAAGGTCCATTAGATTTGACAAAATTGTGACTAACTGGTGATTTGCTAGTGTAAATTCAGGGCAGTGATAGAAAATGTTGGTGAGACTGAAGTGTTTAGATGGAAACTCTGACTTTTCAGTCCCTCTTCAGACATTTTAAAGTCTTAAATTATAATTAGTGAAAGCTTAGCATAAGCAGGAGTCATTGTAAGTATTTAGTTTAAAATAAAAAGCAATAAGATCCTTTCATTTGAATTTTTTTCCCTTTAGAAATTGAAGATACATCACTGATACTGTACCTTTGTTTCTAATATGCATGCTCACATCTGGAAACATGATGGCCAATATCTGAATGAAATTTGCAAAACACAAATAGCTGCATTTTCTTATATTTGACCAACTAAGTTTGCTTTGTTTACATTTTGCTAATGAAATGTTTACTTGGCTGTATGGCCTTGAATATAACATAGTAAATATAAATTTAAAAATATAGAGCCATATATTTTGGCATCATAAAAGTAGAATATTATTTAATTTCAGTATTTTACTATTTACTAGACCTCTAATTTGTGCAAGATTCTTTACCTTCAATTATGTCACTTTATTTGCATAATAATCCTATAAATATAAAATATAATTTGATAAGGAACATACTTCGAGGGAAATAAAGTGGAATTTAGTTTTTGAATTTGGAAATATCCTTGCATAAAAGTTTGCTTTGTAAGCGAAGAATGGCAAGCTCACTCTTCTTAGGGTCTGGATGCATTCAGGTCACGCTGCTTACAGGATCATTGAGATCCTTTTATTTGAATAGTCTTGGCCTCTGTTAAAAGTCTTTAGTCTTTCTCTGTGTACATTAGAAGTACTCTTAGCAACCTTGTGGTTGTAGTATTTCTGAAACTCTTGGGTCACTTTCAGTGAATATCAATTCAGACAACATGAAAAGGTTGATTTGCAGCTTTGCATTTAGAACACGACCGGAACATGTCTTCCTGGTTCAGGGAAGCCATTTTGATCCCTTTTCCTTACCCCATTTCCTTCTGGAATATCTATCTAGGATCTTGAGCAAGGGTAAGCAACCTCAAAGAGTCATCCTTATACACTCTACCCTCCTCAGTGGTTTGGAAGGACCTGGCATTTTATAGTATTTGGAGCATCCCTGGAGACATTTTTACCCAGTGGATTCAGAAGAGTCACAGATCCAGTATCTTATTTGGGGTTCCTATTTTTAAAAAGATTTTATTTATTTATTTATTTTAGACAGAGGGAAAGGGAGGGAGAAAGAGAGAGATAGAGACATCAATGTGTGGTTGCCTTTCGAGTGTCCCCTGTTGAGGACCTGGCCAGCAACCTAGGCGTATGCCTTGATTAGGAATTGAACCTATGACCCTTTGGGGGGGTTTGCAGGCAGGTGCTCAATCCACTGAGCCACACCAGCCAGAGCTTATTTGGTGTTCTTATTTGACCAACGTCATCTTGAATTTTAGAACTACAGACTTTGGATAAAGAACAGAGACACTGCCAAAATTTTGTTTGACTCAGTAAAAAAATTGAAGGATGGGTAATTTTTTACTTAAAGCATTATCAGAAGAAGAAAAAAATATAACAGGTTGAGACACACTAAAACTATTTCCCAGAACACTTTATTTAAACATTTGCTAAGGGAAGGAATGGAGGTACAGGAGCAGAAACAGCAAAGTGATAATGAAATGCCATATTAGCCATGACCTTTGTTTAACCTTGAACAAGTCACATCTCTGGTCTGAGTTTTCATATTCAATAAAATGAGAACATTCTACTAAAGACCCCAAGGCATCTATTTAATGTTTATATTAAAATATTCATTCCAACCCTCTGGACAAACCTTAGAGGTGAGCTCTGAATATCTCATTGGTAATAATATTACTCATGATAATTTCAATGGCTCATTGATGTCAGCCTAAAGAATAGATATTCAAAAACAGCTCCCTATGGTGTTTTAATAAACTCTTAACTTCAATATTACTTTATTTAATGTTTGCATAGGTATGCAATAAGATAGGGGAATCTGTTTTAACTTCTGTAATATAATAGTTTCAATTACTTTCAATTACATATCTAATATGTTTAAAAGGTGAAGGATATTTACCTCCCTCTCCCGAGTGTCATTTACTTTTCTATCAAATATCACTGCATTTTAATAGTAGAAAGTAAAATATATTAAACTTTTAGGGTTAGGGGAGTGATATCACCAGAGTTTTAAGATTAAACAGCAAATATATTAAGTAAAAATATGTTTTTAAAAATTGTGTTGTCTATGTGAAGCAAAGGAAACATTTTTACGAAACATAATATGTTAAGCAAGACAGTGGCTTGCATAATAAATTATTTTAAATAGTGCTGAGTAAAATTAGTATAATATGATTTTTGAAACAAAGTCTAAATTAACAAGATGCACAAAGTTGGTTTATGAACTCATTCAGATGTGTATGTATTTAGCCTACAATATTGCAGCATTCTTCTTCCTTTGGGCACTTTAAAAGATGATAGACTGTAACTATTAAAACATGTTACACTTGCTCCATAACAGTCTGCTGAAAAGCTGTTGTCTTGAGAGGTCTCCTGCTGTGTTGTTAATAACAGTAGGATCTTAAATGGAGCTATTACCCCCACTCTATAAATCACAATTGTTTTTAATCAAAGAATGTTAAAAAGAGCTAGTTGCCACTGAGGGATTATTCAGGTTAAAAAGGGCTACTTTATGCAGTCAGATTTAGTGTAGATGCATTTATTACTTTTTTTTCAGGCAAAGGTTTGGCTCATAAGTCATATTGGGGAAAATCCATTAACAAGGGTACAGCAGAATGATTCCACATGTGCAAAAGGAGGGGATACATAATCTTGAGCACAATGAAGGTCCCATCACAGCACTTCTACCAAGTGTATGTGTTTCACAAAGTTCTATTTTGTTGCCCAGGGTCTTAAAAGTACATGGGGAAAAAAAAGAAAGAAAGAAAAAGAGGGAGATACTGCCTATTGGTCAACTCTACCTTTGAAGACTTCCAGTAATTTTCAGTTACCTGTTTTTTTTTAAATTTCAAAATATTTCACACCTTCCTATGATAGTTATTGTATGATTAGTGTTCATGAATTATAAAAACACATAAGGCTAAAAATCTATCATAAATTCAGAGAAGCTTAAAAAGCTACTTTAAATAGAAGCAGAATTTATATAATAAAATACTGTGGGTATATGTGTGAGATATATGTGTGAAACAAAGCTTATTCCATCTCAAGGCAATTCCTGGTGTATTTATGGACTTGCAGATACCAGGGAGGCATCACATATTTAAAACTTTCTGCACTGTGATAGACTCAGTGGGTGATAATCCTATTTGTTTAATGCTGTGAAATATTAGGCATATCAAATAGTGCCATAATTGTTTTAGGTGAGTAATTCTAACAGCAGTTAATAATAATAATTATGTCAATTATGAAAGCAGCTATCTAAAGATGTCACCAATATTGTGGGTGATGCACACTTTTTGGCTCAGTAGCTATAGTGCCACCTTTTTTCTCTGGCTAAAGAAAATATCTAATAATGCAGCTTATAAAATGGATGCATTTCATTCTACTTTGAATCTGCTATAATTTTTAAGAGTTAATCACACATTTTGTGCTTTGCTATTTTTGAAATGTGACTCAGAATCTGTCTCACCATAGCTATATTCCACTTGAAAAGGACTATTGATTATAGGCTAGCTTTAGATTCTGTAGGTACCCACACACTGAGATGCATGGGACCTGGGCCAGGTTGCACCCAAAATACCCCACCACTCTGTGAATCTGATGAGATTCTGTTGAGTACATTATAGGTATGAGTCTTCTTGACTACATTAATAAAATTCTAATATTCAGCTAAAATCTAAAAGATTCAGTGACCTCTGGTGGACCTAAGTCAAACATGCTGGCATGAACTGCCAAGATATGCTCATTGATAAGGTCCTGCTTACAGTGTGTTCAGGGAGAAACATGCACATGTGGCAGCAGTTCCGTTCACAGTGTGCTGCCATAATTACATGCGTCAGTGTGTGTGCTGAATGACAAATGGAATGAAAGCCGGAACAGCCTCAGAGAACACAAGGCTACCGGTTCAAAGATCCACACTTTTCTAGGTCCTGAAGCTCGGATCATTTTCAGAAGATAGTATATTTCCAAAGGACGTTCTCATTAGTTGAATCTCTATTTCTTATCTTGGAGAATCTTTATTTACTGAAAATCCATGTTTACTTATTTTCAAGACATATTTCATTGGCTTATTTGGTTATATTTGCCTGTTTAATTGCTGGGACCAGAGATGTTAAGTTGACCCGGGACTGAATAACCTTGGTTTCTCCATGGCACCAACAATGAACAGATCATGGAAGGAAAGGGGTAAACATAAAACAGGATGATCGGTGCAGTTTGTTACAGAAAGCACTGCCCCCACCCCAATTCTCAATATTTTCTGCTCAACATATTAAGCTGAAAATCTCATTGCTCACAGAAACTCAATTTTTCTGAGCCCTGGTATCTTCCTTTGTTTCGAAAAATGCTTAGTAAAAAATCTGAGGCAATCCACTTTTGATTTCTGAAGTAAATTTACTGTCAAACTCACAGAGTTTAAGCTTAGGATCCCTTCTGGTGCACAGCTCCCCACCCAGTTCCTGTACTTAGTTTTTATCCATAATTGTGTATTATTTTTAAAGAGAATTTCAGATGTCACAAAACCTGAGCTAGCTCCCACTCATGCAGTGCAGTCTGGCAGATCTTCCACAGATCTGGTGTTTACACAGAGCCCAAAGGCTTAGAATAAACAGATGCACTTGCCACAACTGAATTTCAGGTATACGGTAATGGAGAACAAAATCATTACCAGAGTTTGAAACTGAATATATCAGCCTATTTACACTGATACCCCAGTGAACTGAATTTACATGGGGGTTCCTTGAGTTGTTCTGTCTTCTCTGTTGCATGGCTAGAGACTCTGCCTGCTGGCCGACTGTCAATCTAGACTAGTCACAAACCTGATTATTTCTGAGAGGGCCTCCCACAGATACTAGGGGCTGTGACACTTGGATCTCCCATGGCAGGTGCCTTTCAGACTTCAGGGAAGGTGGTGAGTTTGTTCTCCCTCCCCCGAGCCACTAGTCTGAGTCTGTCTGGAAATATTTCCCTATACTCTGCAGGGTGGTGCTCCTAGTGGGCTCCAAAGCCAAGATTTGGGGTCTGCTGGGTACCAGGAGGGTATTTCTGTGGCTCTCACTTGAGGTTGAAGTGCCAGTCTTTCCCAGAGGAGTGTGTGGATTGGCTGTGCCCTACTGTGAGTCTCTGACACCCCCTGAGTCTGATTATGTTGCTGTCTCCTCAGCAAGGGTCAAGATGCAGGGTGGGAGAAGAGAAAGGAAAATAAAAACATACAAAACAGAACACCAAGACTGAACAAAACTGAAAAAAGTACAAAAAAATTTGCTGAGTGGAGCAAATAGGATTTCAGAGGTTGTGGCAAGGGGAATGCCAGAGGGCCGGAGCAGTATCCCACAGGGTAAAGTAATTGATTTTCCCCTAAGAGGGGCTAGCTCTACTCTAGAAAGATATTTGCTGTGGAGCTCAGGTATATCCAGGCCCCAAATGCCCACAACCTCTCTCGAAAGACAAAACCTTTGCTTTGCCCCTTTAGGAAGAAAAAAAGAAAAAGAAAGAAAAGATGGTGTGATTGCCTTTAGCGGTTTTCATCTCTCCCCAGAGCAGAGAACCCCCACCCTGCAGACTCCTTGACCTGGATGCCCTAGGAATGTTCCTTGTTAGATTAAGTGGAATCTCTTGTTGTATTTGGGTCATAATTTTTATAGGCCATTCATTGGTGGGAACTTTTCCCTGTCTCACTGACTAAAGGGCTCAACCTCTAGCACACCTGCCTCTGCCTTGAGAGGTGGGTTGGATCCCTAGTTGGGCACATATAGACACCTCACACCAACACCTCTCCCCCTCTCTCCCTCTATCAATGTAATAATCAATTATATTGATTATAATCTATAGTCAATAGATTGTAACCTGTATACATCATCTTCTTTCAAGTCTTCTATCATCCTGATGGAGTGTGGAAAGGTAGGGAAGAGTCCAGCAGCAAAACTATAACACTGAATGGCGGCGGGGCACTCACGCCACTCTGGTCAGTGAGTCCTCAGCCTTGGGCGCTCACCGCTGTGCTCCCATTGTGGTCTCTGCATCCAGCGCCACCACCATTGCCACTGTCCGCCCCAGGAGATCCAGGTTCCTTACCCAAACCGCAGCCTCTTCAGTCAGATTCTGTCCCTTTAGCAGTTCCAGGAGCACCAGAGGCTGAGGAGGTGACAGCCCCCTCCCTGGAAAGTATTGCAACCCCAGACTCTGGCTCCCGGTGGCAGCAGGGTTGGCAGCCCTGCCCAAGGTGGAGGGCACAGAGATGAGTCCGGGTGTCAAGGCACAACCACTCCAGTGGCTTCTTCCTAAGGAAGATGTTGTAATTTCCTCAGACTGGCTCCGGATCCAAGTCTGTGTAGCCAGACGAGCCAGGCTGGGCAGCAGCAGTGGCAGTGGCAGTAGCAGAGGCTCTACCAGAAGAGCCTGGGTGGGCCTGCCTCCAAGGGCTCTCACAGGCAGGAAAGCACTTGCACACTCACATACACACTCACACACTCATTTGTGCACATGCTCACTCATGCCTGCTCTCACTCACACTCAGATAGATATTCCAGTTTATTGCTCTGTGGTTTAGCTGCAAGACCAGTCCAGACTGGGAGCAAGTAGGTGGAGCTTCCAGCTACCTGCAGTCATCTTGGAACCTATTTTATACCATTTTTGCTACCTGTGTATATCCATGTACCCAGGACCACAGTCAAGATAAGGGACAGATTTTTTTCTTTTATTCTTAAATCTTCTCATACTTTTGTTTATTCTCATGTGGCACAGTTTGAAACTTCTATCCATCTTTGCTGACTTTTGACAGTTTTGCAGTCTATTGATATTTTTATTAAAGTATCTATATCTACCTCAGTTCTGTTATGTACAGGTAGTTGCAATTTTCAAAAGAATCTAGAAAATATTACTGATAAAGGTTAAAACAAGATAGGAAATGTGTAACTTTGGTAACCTCAGACAGCATAGTCTTTAAGGGCAACTGTGATATGCAAAGTTGAAATGTAATACAATAGTTAAAATACAATAACCAAATTAACATCTACATCTAATGCAGTAAAATAACTGAAAAAATCTAATTCAGTAATAGAGAAAAGTTATAAAATAATACAGAATATCAACCCAGAGAGAGGGAGAAGAAGATGAAGGAAAGAAGGAGAAGGCAAAAAAAGGCAGAGAATGAGAGGAGGAGGAGGAGGAGGAGGAAGAAGAAGAAGAAGAAGAAGAAGGAGAAGGAGAAGGAGAAGGAAGAAGAAGAAGGAGGAGAAGGAGAAGGAAGAAGAAGAAGAAGAAGAAGAAGAAGAAGAAGAAGAAGAAAGAAAAGAAAAGAAGAAGAAGAAAGGACAGAAGAAAAGAAGAAGAAGAAGAAGAAGAAGAAGAAGAAGGAAAGAAGAAGAAGAAGAAGAAGAAGGAGGAGGAGGAAGAAGAAGAAGGAAGAAGAAGAAGAAGGACGAGGAGGAGGAGGAGGAGGAAGAAGAAGAAGAAGAAGAAGAAGGAGGAGGAGGAGGAGGAGGAGGAGGAGGAGGAGGAGGAGGAGGAGAAGAAGAAAGAGGAGGAGGAAGGAAAGGAGGAAAGAAGAAAAAGAGAGGGAAAGAGGAAAGGAGGGAGAGAAGGAAGGAAGAAATAAAAGAAAAAGAAAGAGAGGGAGGTACGGAAAGACAGAGGAAGGGTGGGAAGGACAGAGGAAAAGAGGGAGGGGAGGAAGCAAGAAAGAAAGAAAGGAAGGATTATGTATTACTAGATATGAAGGATAGACAATATGGATCCCAGATATAAATAATTGTTTTCAAAGAATAAACCAGAGCAATAAAACATAAGCAAACAAAGTACTGTATGGGATGGCACTTCCCTTTGTTGAATAAAAGTATATATCTGGAGATTAAACTGTCCATTATTAATATTATATAGCTAATAATAATATCAATAATAGGCCTACACTGATATATATTCCAGTAATATTTTTTAAATTTTTATGACAAAGATAGAAGTCTAAAAGTTTCTAAGTGAGGAATAATAAAATCAGTAACTACCAAGAATCTCACAAATTGAGGAGAATATATTTTGACCTGATAATTGTAAATTAATTCAACCATTTACTTACAAAAGTAAGAATAATTAATCTGTAGATAATCACAAGTTCAGAAATCATACTATTCGTGTGTATTTTCTGGAAAAATCAGCCATCTGTACTAATTGAACAATAATTCAAATTGAAATGGAAAAAGATCAAAATTAGAAAGTTATATGATAAAAAATTTTTGTGAAGCACATTCATATTACTTTATTTTCATCAATTAATTATTTTTGTTTTGTTGGATCAACTAACAGTTCTTAATCTTTACTAGGGTCATAACTTAATTTTTAAAATTATCATGTTCTTCATGATTTATAAAACATACTCTAAATATTTTCTAGCATCTTACTTATTGAGCCTTTTCTATTTTTCATTAACCATATTCTTAGTACTCTTGATAACTATTTTTCCTAATTTATTATTCACTTCAGCTCTGTAACATTGACTTTTAAAAATTTTAATTATTTTTAAAGATTTTACTTATTTAATTTATAGAGAGGGGAAAGGGAGGAGAAAGAGAAGGAGAGAAACACCAATGTGAGAGAGAAACACCTATCAGGTGCCTCTTGTATGTGCCTGACTAGGTACCAAACCTGCAACCCAGGCACACACCCTAACTGGGAATCAAACCAACAAGCTTTGCTTTTTGGGATGATGCCCAACCATCTGAGCTACGCTGGCCAGGGCCAAACTTTTGTTTATAAAAAGTTGTAGATTTACAAAAAAAATCCTGAAAAAATAGTAGGGTTTTTTAAAAATACATTCTTTACTCTACTTTCAATAATGATGACACCTTATGTAATATGGTACAATTATCAAAATCAGGAAATTAATATCCATATAATACTACTGACTAAAATCCAGACATTCAAATTTTACCAGTTGTTTCACTAACATATTTCTGTTCAGGATTGAGTCCAGGCTTGCACATTGCATATATTTGTTATTAAATTTATCCTTAATTGTAGTTAGAACAGTTAGAACAGCTCCTCAGTCTCATCTGTGACCTTGATAATTTGAACAGTACCTATTGGTTAGGTATCGTATTTAATTCAAGCAAATTCAAGTACATAGCTCCATGAGGTCTACCAGAATGAAGACAGAAAAATTGGTGTCTTATTTTGAAAAATATGAATGTGAGATCCATCTAGTGGACAAAATATTGTATCACACAATAGTTTCCTCTTGAATTTTCTCCTGAAAAAAATATAACAACTGATTTTATAATGTGATATTAACTATGAAACCAAGCACCCATCCAGAAAACACTAATCTCAACTCTTATGAAACTTTAGATCCAGCATTTACTTATCTATGTTTGTTCTTGGTGTATTCCAAGTAATGGACTTTCACAATCTTGGAAACTACACAGAGTGAGGGCCCTGGCATTTCATACACATTTTAATAACTCTGCATCACTATGTGGTAAATATAATCTCTCTGCCTGTTCACTGGTATCCAAAAATGAAGGAAAACAACCAGGAATAATTCAAGCTGTTTTTATTTCAGGTAACTAGTCTTCTGAATGAAATGGAATCTACTTATAATTTGTCTCATAAGAATGATTTGAATTTCTCTGTTAAAGGTGGCACGTAGAGCAAGTTAATAGTTTCCTTAAGTGTAAGAGCTGTATGAGAGCAAGAGTACATGCTCTTGTTTTGAATCAAGCACCTTCTAAGGTAGACAAGTGATGGAACAAACCTGAACAAAGGAGGCAAATGTAATTGGAAACCATTAAGTCAAATCAAATGAGGATAAAAATAAATTTGGTAAATAGATAAAGTGTACCTTATGGTTTCATTTATATTTATATTTACCAAATATAGTTTTCTGTCATGAAAGTTTTTTTTATCCTTTCAGTGAAATTTATAAAATGTGAATTGTAAGATATCTGTAGGCTCTTCTAAAATGCACAGCTGGAAAAACAAGGATATTTAAACATTCAAATGGTTTGGGTCTATTTCAAGGTTTTGTTCTTGGCCTTATGCATGAAGCAAAAAGTTGCCCTTGGCTTCTATATTTGGGAATGACAATAAAAACTTTCAGATTCATGTGTTTCACTGGTGTATATTATATATAGACTTTCTCCATTTAAAAATATTTAACATTTAGCAACTTTAATAAAGGACTAGAAATTATATATATATAAATTCATATATATATAAATGTTTGGTTTCTTCTCTGTGAAAGTAATATTTTTTTCCTAAGCCTACAGTCATATTTTAGGCATATTATTTTACTCCAAAATTGATAATTTTCAGTTTAATATTTCAAATGTAGTTAAAATTGTTTTGATATGTTTAATGTTTCATTGCCTTAAATAATATAAAAAAGAATCTTTACGCATAAACACTCAGATGGTAATAATAAAAAATGATATTATCTTTTGTATCTATGTAAATTGAGCCTGGCAGCGGGTTGTTCAGGCAGTTAGAAAAGACCCACAGAATTATCATTGCAAATTACAATAAGTAACTAAATCTGCAACAACCCTGGCACCAGTGGATAGTGAGTTAGTCAAAGAATTACTAGAAATTATGATTTCTGATTGCCTATGAGCAGACAACAAAATTTGTGGTTGGTGTAGTATCATGAATGTCTGTTTTCTTAACTAGCTTCTTGGACTGCCCCTTTGAAGTACCATGGACACAAGGAAAAGGTTTTATTTTTCCCTTCAGAATTAAGGTATATGTTTTGCAATAAATAACTCCCTGCCTCTGCCTCATGTTAGCCTATGACCATGACTTTCTGCAAAGGAGATTCATGTGCAAAAATCAACTGTTGTGAATTTACTATTAAAATTTTTATATTTAATGGTAAATAACTGGTAGATGAGCCTTTCCTGAAAGCATATATTAGTGGATTCAGGAGGAAATGGGGAAAGGAAAATAAGAGAGTGCTGTTGAGATGATAGGAGAGATGGGTTGTCTGAAGACAAGTTCTTGCTCTTCACAATTTGACCTATAGCAGCGTTAGAAGAAATGAGCAGTTTTGGACCCTGCTTTAGGTGTTATTTTCAATGCGGGTCATAATAATATTATGAAGATACTAATAATATTGCCCTTGCCCACCTGGATTTGTTCTCTCTCTTCCTCCTGACTCTAGCAGATACTTTTTGTGTTCATCATTCACAGGATAGAAGTGTCAGAACAGAAACACGATGACCACAGCAACAACCAAAACATCGATCGCTTTCAAAAAGGGAAAATGTTTGAGTTTGTTGATGAGTTTGATTTTCAGATATTCAATGCCTTAAGGAAATAAAGAGGGTTTGAGACGTAAAGATACATAAATGAAAAATGATTCCCTTTCCCAACAACTTTCCCAACAGGAGGCAAGAGTGATGGAAAAGACATTATAAGAAAAAAAGTTGGGAGGGACATGAGAACTGGACAGAGAGGTCAAATGTGTACTTCATGCCTATGGTTAGAGTCCTGGAAGGTTGGTTGACCTCTAAATCCAGAAACCATTAAAACCACTGAAGCAATTTCTGTGATTCTAACCTGTCATAGGAACATCATAATAATAGCAAATAACACCTATGCACTTGAAGGGGACACAGGAGTAGCGATGTCAGTACCGAGCTGCATAGCCTCATTACTAAAAACCACATGGATCACTGCATGGATGGAATAAAGATGGGATTTCCACACCCTGTAAATATTTGTAATTATTAAACTCTACCAAAACTTAGACCCAACCCTGGGGAAGGAGCAGTAAGTCTAAACTGACTTAAGCAAATTTCTGCTTTACTGATAAAATGAATTTGTATTACAAAAAAAAGTTGTTTCACTAATTTGAAAGACCATAAGCACCTCTATGATCATCGTAGCATTATTTACAATCACCAAATTATGGAAACAGCCCAGGTATCCATCAGTATATGAGTGGATAAAACAACTATGGGACATTTACATGATGGAAAACTACTTGGTTGTAAAAAAAAAAAAGAAAGAAAGAAAGAAAATTTTACCCTTTGCAGCAGTATGGATAGGCCTGGAGAATATTATGCTAAGTAAAATAAGCCAGTCAGAGAAAGACAAATACCATATGATTTCACTTATATGTGGAATCTAATGAACAAACTGAACTAACAAACAAAATATAAACAGATGAATAGATATAGAGAACAGACTGACAGATCTCAGAGGGGAGGGAATTTGAGGGTTGAGTGAAAAACATGAAGCAATTAAGCAAAAACAAAAACAAAAAAACCCAAAATCAAACAATAATAAAAACAGCAAAACACGTCACAGACACAGAAAACAGTATGGTGATTAAGAGAGGGGAAGAGGGCAGGGGGTAGGTAGAGGAGGGTAAATGGGGGATAAATAGTGACAGAATGAGACTTGGGGTAGTGAACACACAATGCAATATACAGGTGATGTATTGTAGAAATGTACTCTTGAAAAGTATATAATTTTATCAACCAAAGTAACCCCAATACATTTTTAAAAGTTATGTTTTTTTCACACTGAATTCTTGTACACTTACTGACATTTGTACTTGCTATTAATACACACCACACAAACACAAGCAAACATTTGCAGGGTTAGCAAAGGTGGCAACATTTGAGCAAAGCTGCAAAGATGAATAAGAATGTGCTTGATGAATAATGAATGAGGAACATTTAGAGAAAGTGAGAGTAAATGCAAAACTATGAAAGGATGAGAGGGAATACTGTGTCTGAGTAAGATCAAGAGGTAATTTATAGAGTACATTCATCGAGGAATTAGCAAACAGAGAGATGTGAGGGTGGAAAAGGAGACAGAGCTGGGACATTGAAGACCTTGCTAAGAAGTGTTGCTAAGGATCTATTAAATATTTTTAACAGAGAAATGGCATAAACAAATAAACTTTTATAAAGAAAACTTAGGCAGAATGTGTAGGATTCTTTGAAAGGTGGTGAGAATAGAGGCAGACAGACCATTTAGAAAGATCATGGGAAATTATTACTGTTGAAACCATGGGAGAAGAGATAGAAGACAGTTCAGATTTACTTGGCATGTAGAATTTATGGGACTTGGCAAATTAGACATTAGTTATGAGGGAGAGGTTGATGATAGCTCCCAGTTTCTGAGTGGAATGTTGGTATAATTAATCAAGCAAGATAAGGAATATGGAGAGGAGATATGGAGAGATGGCTAGCTGACTATTGGAAAGAGATTCTTGGATCTCTGGAAGATTTCTGGACTAAAGGCAGATTAGGGAAATTCCATGACCACAAAACACGGTTTGGGTAAATTTGTTCAGACTTTCCGGTACTTGCAATCTCTACCATGCCTTCCCTACTTCTTTGTCAAACTGCCTTATTCAATCTTGAATCTGGCAACAAAACCCAGTATTTTCAATGCTGCTCAATTTTGACATCTCTCTCTCTTGTCACTCTGACTTTATATGTTTTATATGTTGTTCCAATTTGCCTTTTATTGTACTTTCCCCTCTATTGACTTTATTTTGGAATCTTGAACAGTTGCCTCAGGATAATTTGAGATGAACTTGTCCTGCTTTATGGCAGGAAATAGGCCATGAACTATCCCAACAAAACAGGAAAATAATAGACTAGGAGGACACATGTTTCCATTGGTTTCTGTGGACAGAAAATCACCTTGCCAATAGACCAAGCTGATATTCATTTGATGACTGAGCTGCTTGCTGGCTGTTTCATAAAATCAATAAGCTGCAAGATATACCAATTGCTCCTATAAATAAATAATGAATTTTTTATTGTTGTTCAAATATAGTTGACTTTATTCCAGGATCATGTTTTAAGTGCTTTACATATACAATTTATTTAGTCCATTGCCTCATTCCTCAAAGTACTATTATTATTCCCATTTTACAGATGAAGACACCAAGATACAAAGAAATTAAATTTGAATTTCACACAGGAATGTGGATTCAAACACAAAAAGTGTAGCTCCAGAGACTTCACTCTCATTTAATATAAAATACGCATTTGCATTAGTTTCCCACCACTGCTGTGACAAATTACGAAGGACAAATCCAATGGCTTAAAACAACACAAATGTATCATCTTCCAGTTCTGGAAGTCAGCACTCCAAAAGGATTTTAGGGAATTACAATGAAACACTGTACTTTTTCTGAAGGTTCTAGAGAAGAATCTGCCCCTTACCTTTCCCAGTCTCTAGAGGCCACCTGCGTTCTTTGCTTGTAGTCCTTTCCTTCATGTTTGAGATGTCTTTCTAACTCTGCTCCTATTGTTATTTCTCCTCTTCTTGGGGACCTCCCTGACTGGTCTTAGAAAGCTGTAACCCACCATGACTTAAGCTGAGTGAGAGACCTCCGGACTAGGAGCCACTAAGGAGACAAAAACTTATTTTCCTGGCATGAATGCTGCCTGTTCTATGCCTGACCTGACCTTCTATGCTTGATCAGCTAGCCAATGCCGGGTAAGATTTCCCATGGAGGAAATCATCTAAGACAGGCATGATCATGTGGAGGCTTCTGGGAAGAGACTCGGGGCTGTGGAAATGAAGGGGTGATGGACATCAACCCCTGCCCCCTCGGCTTTGTCAAAGCCTGAGTTCTTGTTCTTAGATGTGAGAAATCCAAGTCTCCTGGCTGCCTTTGTCTTCTCTGTTAACTCAGGCCTGTGGAAATAGCAGGGGTGGTGTAGCCCAGACCGGAAATGGCGGGCCCCTGGGGTAATCAGGCCTGGGATATATAATATGCAAGATCCTGTGAGATCTGGTGGAAGATGTTATTAGATTAGAATTTGTAGGCACAGACAGGAAACCAAAACTAGCCCTTTGAGCTCCATTAGACCTTTCAAATGATAAAATTCCAAGCTCTGCCCAGAATCACAGAGAGGGTTCTGTCTGCACCTTTGTAAGTCACCTACTTTTTTAATCTTTTCTGCCAGACTATGAATCCACAAACTAAGTCTGTATTCTCAATAAAAATCTGCTTGGGAATGGATACGGTACACTCTCCACTAGAGAGAGTGGACCTTCTGTCCCTATTTCCCCACAGGACCTGGTTGTCTCTGTGTATGTTCTTCTCGTGTTTCGATGAGCATCCGCAGCAGAGATGGATACTGCCGGCTGGTATCCCCAGCATTCTCTGATGCTGATTCCCCTGAATCCCTTTTGTAAGGACACTTGTGATTAAATTGGCCCCACCCAGGTAATTTCAAATAATCTCTCCACCTAGAGAGCTTTAATTTAACCATGTCTACAATATCTTCTTTGACACATAGGGCAGCATATATATGGGTTTCAGAGGTTAATATGTAGACATACTTGGGATAACACTATTAGATCTGTCACACCATTCTTAGTATTTCCATATTAGCCTTGTACTTTTATGGAATTATTTAATCTAAAAATAGCATCCCGTTCCCTCATACACACACACACACACACACACTTGCTCACTCACATTACACAATTTTTCAACACAGTAAAGTAAATTTGTATTAATGACACACAACAACATTATGGATGAAACCTGGTACCCCATAAAGGCCAAGATCTATACTCTTGCCTCAACTCAGTGAGCACCAAAAAATTCAGTCAGAAACCAGTTTGGAAGAAATAACTTCTTTACTGTTTATTTGCAGGTATTTATTATATCAGAGCCCTGTAGATGCTTTAGTTCACTTATTTCACACTATTTTATTTTCCAAAGGATTTAGAATGACAAATTCCAGTTGAAGCTGGATCAAGATTATAATGTTCAAGTTTTGTGGTACTGATATATTTTCATCAAACATGTAGGAAGAAGCTAAATATGTCTTTACTTCTTTCCAGAATCACTATACTTGAGTTAAGAGTGAAAAAAATGTTAAGAATCAGGTTCTCATCCTTTCAGGTGGCATAAAGTGATAGTCTCTGGTGAGAGAATGTTGATAGGAGAATGAGGTCTGGATTACTTGGTCTTTTGTTTTTAAATAGACAAAGCACTTAACTACTGTTTGCTTTAATAAGTTCTTCACAGTCTTACTACCGTCCCAGAGGTACCACAAAATAGGATTATACATTTAAATAACATTATGTGAACTCAGGCATTTTAAAAAACATTTTGCCTCTAGTTTGGGAATATTTATAGAAGATTTAAGTACTAATTATTTTTATCTTTTTCACCTAGAGATGGTGAATCTACATTTGAGCCATTGTTCTGGTTAGAGATAGCCCTGGGTTATCACTGGCTTTGAATGGTGTTCAGTCCTGAGCCTTCCATTTGTGAGTCTGTAGGGTTTTCATTCCTCCCACAGACATATTACCTGTCGTCTCCAGAAACAAGTAGAAACAGTCCCGTTTTCCTTTTTTGCCCTTTCTGCTGTTAGAATAAAAATAGGGAGTTTTTGTATGTGAACTTTATTTTGTTCCTATCTATTAAACAGGCAAATTGGTATAAATTCCATGTTATTTTTAAATTCTTTCCCTAGAATCTACTTGTCTATTTTGAAATATTCAGAAAATTATTCTTTTCGATGCAATATGATTCTTGCACATATTCATTTCCTAAATACCAGAAAAAACAAAATGTCAAACTTAGAACTTTTGTATTGTTGTGGCACAGCCAGTTTTCCATAGTCCTGAGTAAAACAGGTAATGACTATTAACTAAAAAAAGACTAAATTTTTAAATTGCCACTTGATGTAAAACACTTGGGAAATAGGCAAAACATCTTTTCTCCTTTTTTTCCCAAACTGCTTAGATTTAAAGCTACATCGTAAATCCAGCTTTAAAAAATCTTTTATGTAACTTTCTTTTGAACACAATTAACTCTTTAAATTCTGGATTTAGAGAAAAAAGTGAGTTAACTACTAATATTGGGAGAAATGACTCTCAAATTCTGGCTTTTCTTCTAAGAGGTCACAAAACCGATTCTAGGAATACAGCATGTTTGTTTTAGCTCAAAGGGTGGCCTAAGGGCCCCTGGCCTTTTATAAAGTTCCTCACCCAACTTGCCCAAACTCAGATGTGTGGACAGGAAGGATTGTGAGCACTGCAAATTAGTGCCCATGTGACCAGATTCTCATTAAAGTCTTGTTGACTGGGTTGCTAGCTGGAGGAAGAACTGCAGTGAAAATGTGGTCTGGGAAAGGACTGGGGGAGGGTGGTTAGGGAGGAAACACAAGGAGCTATTGGAAAGTATGCGGCTCGTATGCGGCTCGGAGCAGAAGGAAACCTCAGACCGATTCTGGATTTATGGAGTGGGAGGAAGAGCAGGAGAGAGTTGTGAGATACATATACATTTTTTCTTAGAAGAAGAAGAATTTCTCATTGCAAAACTGGACCACAATGTCACTGAAAGGAAAGCACTGGACTTGAGCATCAAGAGAACTGGATTTTAACAAATCTGAGACTTGCTGTGATGTAACCTGGAGTAAAATTCTTCACCAGTGCTGTGTCTGGCTCTTCTTTTTAAAAGTCTGCACGTAGGTCAGTTTCTCCAGAAGATTGTTCCCAAGCTCTCGGGACCGTGTGGATGCCTGCCTCTTTGAGAATAAGGGGCTGTCACGGCAAATCTCTGGGCATCAATTTCTCTATCATTAATATGAAAAGGTTGGAGCCAAAATGATCAAGAGTTTTCACAAACTGTTTGTTGGGGAAATGAATAAATTTCATGAATCCTAATATATCAGAGAATGTGTCATTCACTCCACAAATACTCGTTAAGCAACTATTATGCACCTTTCAGTGGGGAGTGGAGAAATACTGATGAGACAAAAACAAAGAGCTTGGCTCATTTATTATAAAAATCAAAATCTTATATTGACCTGTTTTGTGGGACTCCTGGGAAAAGACCTTGAGCAAACATATGTGTGTAACATCCCTGTTCTCCCCATTCATGCAGTCAGACTCCAGACACTGTTCCTCATCTGAAGAGCTACTTTATTGCTTCTGGGATAGGTAACCAAGAACAATAAAATTTGTAATAATTTAGAAGTATAGACCTGTTAAAACAATTTATATACTTTTTCCCTAAAGAAATTCTGGACTAGAATGCATTCGGATCCTTCATTCTCCTTACCTGGCTTTCTCCAGTATGTTGCTGCAGAATTTTGCTAGTTTATTTACAGGAAAAGAAAATGTGTTTGTTTTCATGCCTTGGGAAAATTTTCATAGAATTAGTTACAAAGTAGCTAAGGCATCCTAGTTGCCACTTAGCTCTATTTTAAAAGGAAAGAAGAGTTTATTCTGTTCAGCAGTGAAACAAAGATATCCAGGTACTGCCACACCAGCAAATACTCCTGGAATAGCATAAAATGATAAATAGCCCACAAACGTGAATTATTTGATGAGATATGTGTGGTGACAACAAATGCCCATGCTGTCTGGTTCTTTTGTCTCTTCTTTCGAGATTTGTAAACATAGTTTCACTAATCATTTTGGGGTTAGGAAGAATTTTACTCTAGCCTCAGGTTTCCAGATTTGTCTTGCATCTCAAAGAGTTTCCTTCACTGAGCTCTCCGCATTTAGCATGACTCAGGAAGAATTTCAAAGTTCTGCTCGTTACCTTCTGGCTCATTGCAGAACTTCAATTCCTTCACCATGAAGTCCAGCCTACAGAAAAGGTCAGCTCCTGGAGGGGTGTTTGTTCAGTGTTTCAGTCTTTATGGTCCACATGACATTGCCAATGCTGTGAGGCAAAGCAGTGTAATTCTATGCCTGCTGATGCCTTTCATGGAGTGATCTTGTCAAACTCTCTACTGGTCTCTAGAAAGATGCTTTAAAGAGGTGACAAAGAGAGAGACGGTCTCTGTGCTCCTGGACTGAATGAGTGGGGAACATTTAGTAAAGTGTGACTGAAAAAAAATCTGAAGAATATGTGTCTAAAAACATCATACACAAAATAAATGCTAATAAATAATCTTTACATTTTCATTAAAATCAATGAATAAACACATCTCATGTAAATTAAATCTTAAAAGCAAAAATTATTGCAATCTTTATGGACTGATATAGAATACCAAAAAGAATAAATGGATTTTCAGGAAAGCCATATAAGGACTTGCTTTATATTAGTCAAAGATCTTATACTATAGCAGTTTGATTTACAAAATTTATAAAAATTGATCAAAATATTTTAAAAGAGACCATAAAATCTTGGGTGGATTTTTGGGATAAAAGTAAATAGTGTAGTACAAAATAGTACTAATAGCAATAATGATAACTCTCATTTGTAGAACTCATGCAATATGTTGCATATTTTGTAAAGGTCTTTACCAATTATTGATCCATTTTGTTTATGAAATATTTGTTCAAGTATTGACTCAACATGCATTATACAGGTCTCCTCTGTGTAAGGCATGGTGAGCACTGGGGCTACAGAATGAGCAACACAAAATGTCTATATGCACCTTTAGCTCTGGGATTCAATGTCATATCCAATTTGTCTCCCATAACAAATGTAAGAGGCAGATACCTATCATCACCTACATTTATAAACATGGAACTAGAGGCTTCAAGAAGCTAAGTCATTCTCCAAGGATACCCAACTGGCTGTCTGACTGCCAGGAGTTTGAACTCAGTTTGTCAAATCACAAATTGGTTCTTATGGTCTCAGGCTCCTTAAATTTTAGTGTGTGAAGAAGCAGTATGATTCAGATTTGTTATGAGATGAGTACTACTTTACTACTAGTTAGCATGAATAAAAGTGGACAGCTGAAGTGTTCTGAGTGAATATTGAACTAACGGTAACTTCATTCTCTGGCTAAAGAGTGTCTAGTCAGAAAAAGCAAATTTTATAATTAATGGCAAGTGAGGATGTGATTTATTGATAAGTCACTAAACTATTTTCCCTTAGGAAAGTGTACTTTTAAAATTAAATTTAAAATAAATTGCAAATAAATTCAGTATTAAAAAATTTTCTGAATAAAATTGAAAAATATTAGTCATCTTTTGATTGTTCAATGACCAATCTCAAAAATTAAAAACATACGATGCTTAATTTTTAAAAATATTTATTTGGAGTGTTTTAACATTGGTATAACTTTTGGGTAATAGCTTTAAAGTTGGAGAAAATATATTTTAAAAAATTTCTCTAATATTGAAAAACATTACACATAGCTTATAAAATTGTGAAAATGTATTATGGCATAAAAAGGAAAAATTAGCCATATTTCATGGAAAAAAAGAATGACTTGGAAAATAATATACAAAACAGTGCATTTTTAGTAAAATTGAGTCCATGTGCAATGCTGTTTTCCAAAATATAGAAACTAAACCATCTTTTCTGAATATAAATTAAATGCAGAACAGGAAAATAGTTCATATTCTACCCCATTTCTCTTTATGGTTTATGTAAAACTAATTTTGAAGTATTTTGATTTTATTGTAGTTGCTTACTGACATTAAATAGAAGCATGTTCTAATGCTTCAAGTGTCACTGACAGTTTTAAAATAACTCTTATATAGTACATATTAATGTAAAAGATTTTTGGAAACTATAAATTTTATGGCCTGACATTAGACTTGTAATCAAAGTGTGTATCTTCTCCAATAAAAAAATAATTACAAAATGTAAGGGTTGGACTTAGCAAAATCTATGCTAAACTATAGCAACAAATCCCAAATCTGTGAAACAACCAAAGTTTTTCACTCATGATACTTATCTGAAACAGGCTGCCATGGTTCTACATCAGCCCCTGCTTCTAGTCACTACAAGGGAGGAAGGGACTAGGGGGAGTGGACACTGCAGGGCCTTACACTGACAACGCCCGTGTGTCGTTTCCACTGAGGACTCCTGACCCTGCCACAGGTCAGCCTAACATGACAAATGAAGAAAGAGAATATTTATGAACAGCCCTAATGAATATAATGACTACAATAGAAAGAATCTTCCAGATCATCTATTCTATACCCACTTTACAAATGTGCAAACTAGCAAAAGGAAGAAGTTTGCTCAAAATCAGAACTTAATTAAAAACAATGGTTATAATCAAGGATTTTTTAATCTTTCTAAAGTTATACATTAAGTGACTTCTATGTGTCAGCTGTGATCTAGGACCTTGGCACTAAGATAATAAAGATGAATTATTAAAACAATTTTCAAAGTGACCTCAGAATAACATCTAGGAAGAAAAGTGAAAGAAGAAAAACAAGAGAAAGAAAGAACCTTCCCGTGAACAGAAGAGAATGAGAAGAGAGGCACGAAATGGCAGTGTGTTTCCACTGACCCACAAAAGAGGTTAGTGTGGATGGGTAAAAATGAGGGTCTGGTCCACCAGAAAATGAGAAGGAGCTTGAAATGAGAGAAACACTAAGGAATGTGAATGTATGGGGTGATCTGCTGGAGGAGAGGAGGTCTTCTGACTTCAAATCCAACATTAGTTTACAACTACATTTTAATACCAAATACAGTATGTAAGTGAATGACCCTGTTCTTCTGAAGAGAGAAGAAGGCTGTTTGAGGGTCTGTGTTCTATGTTTATTTGTGTGTCTTTGAGACAAAAGAGTTGGGTCCTGAATCCTATCTTCCATGATTAGATTTTCTAGTGTTGCAGAGCCTGGAAGAATTACTTAGTTTTTAAACAGGATTCAACAGAATGAGGATGGACACCCCTGAGGTTATTCTACACACTTTGCAGGCATGACTGCATTCCTGATGAAAGCCAGGCATGCGCTTCACATGTGCTTAGGGGCTTCTGCACCCAGGTGCAGCACCCAGGTGCAGTCAGTGCTGGGTGACTAACAGGGAGAGGGCTCGATTTTCCTCAGCTGAATCTGAACCCAGCTGGATTAGAGAATTTAGATGCACAGGGCAAGAGGACGCTTTCATTTCACCTTGTACTCCACCCAACGCCTGTGCCTGGGAAGGTATCACTGATTTTCTTGACCAACAGGGAAAATAAGTACACAGAAAATTGTTGAAGTCAGAGAAGCAGGGAGCTTGGTTCAAAGTGTAGTCTTGGGAATCTGACTCTCTGTACAAATCAACATTCAGAAAAGCATTGCTTATGGCTTTATTTTCGACCTGTAACTTTCCATATGGTGGGCACTTTCACACATCTTATGATATACTACTAATAAGCATGATAGAAATTTTTTTAAAAATCAAAAAGACAGCTCTTTGCCGCAGCCCAGATGCCCTAGACTACAACAAACTAACTCTGACCACATGCAGAGCAGTTGCCTAGAAACCCGAAGCAGAGAGTTTGCCCAGCAACTTCGGATCTCACCGGCCGCTGTGAGTAAGCTGGCATCGCTGACCACAGCGTTACAAAATGTAATACGAGTCATCTGTAGAGGATAAGAAAGGGGATATATACAGATCAAAACATTTTTGCTTTTGTTTTATGTTCAGGAAACTGTAAAATCTGAAGCCCTGACTTTCATTGTTTGTGTGTAAGATAGCACTCCTGCTACTTAGGAGGGCTATGCCCCATGTGCTATGGTTTTCTGCCTCTCTGAGTAGACACTGTTAACCCATGATGTTAAGTTTCTGTAGTCAAATTGATGCTACGCTTAAATATGTTTCATTGGTCTGAAAGATAATCTCACACTCCTATATGTGCAAAACTTCCGTATGGTTTCACACTAGGAATAACTGTATCACAGACGTAGCAATTTCAGACTATGGATTTTATAGGGTGAAGTCATTTCTTAGCCTGATTATTGTTGTGCCATATCCTCAGATTACACATAGTTAACGATAACAGTAGAGAAAAAAAATCTTTCTAGAAAGCAAATCTGATCTTGTTATTGTGCTAATTGGAAATTGCTGTTGGTTCACCATTGGAAACATAGTAAAACCTGAACTCTTCAGTATGGCATACAAAATGCCATTATTTCTTCCCAGCTATCTCTTCTATTTTCAGCATCCTCTGAACATGCAACATCCTTTCAAACCTCCAAGGGTCAGTCCAAGCCTTTCCATAGGCCTGCAGTGTTCACCTCCTCCCTCCTAACTGAAGCACATCTACTCACATTAAAAAAAAAAAAAACAGTAAAAATATCATTCTTTTCGGTGTCACATGTTTAGAGGTTACTGATAATACTGAAAGCCTTTCTGATTTCTCTCAAAAAGAGGTGGTTATTATTACTAAACACTCGAAGTCTGAATCTGGCACAAAGGAGAAGCTTAATAAAAGTTAACTTATGATCTAAAGTTGTTTTCCATTATACATTTGGCTTACTAATTTTCCAGGCACAGTTGTAACTTTGTTACATGTGAGTTATAGTTCTAAAGCAGCTGTAGTAAAAAAACTTAACATGGTATCACTATATAAAATTGTATCTGTTCATTAACTTATATTTAAGTTTTAGAGCTATGATTTCCCTAAAACAGTCTTATCCTAAACTGATGAAAACAACAGACTTTAGAATACAACTTTTCCCCTCAAGGGGCATCCTAACTTAACCCATGTTTAATCAGTGGTCCTCAACCTGTTTGGCACCAGGGACTGGTTTCATAGAAGACAATTTTTCCAAAGACTGAGGTGGTGGAGGAAGGAAGCTTTTGGGGTGATTCAAGCACATTATATTCAGGGTCACTTCCTGCTATGTGGCCTGGTTCCTAACAGGCCCAGATTGATACCAGTCCATGGTCTGGAGGTTGGGGACTCCTGAATAGATAACTCCAATGATATACATGGCCTTTCAAGAAAGTATCCGTCCATGTAATATGAAAAATAGAGACATTTATTAAAGAAGATATAAGATAAAACAAACATTGTACATAGGACAATGATGCCTCAGTCCCCTTCAAAGTAGGCATCTTGGGACCTCACACAGTTCTCCCAGTCGCCATCAGCTGCCCTATTGTATTTTCATGAATCTCATCAATGCCCTGAGATCTCTTCCTTTTCAAAGGTGATTTTAGTTTTGGGAAAAGCCAGAAGTTGCAGGGCACCAAATCAGGGCTGTAGGGTGGCTGAGACCTGGGTAACTTGACGTTTTGCAAAAAATCTTTGCACAAGACACAGTGAAGCTACCAGTCACCAGTTGCCTATAACTGTGACCTTCTGAATCATTTAAATAGTTTCCACAGAGAAATGTTAAAGCTTAACATAAAATTTGATGCAGATTCTTTGCTCTACTGGCGCAGTCATTTTGAATGTGACGGCCACACAGTGCACATGCTCTCTCAACGGCATCTACCTGCCCCACTGACTAGTACCGTGAAGTCAACATTGTTTATACATGCGCACTCCAGTCCACTCTCCTTGGCTGCCAGGTTACATTGATGTCATACAAACTGTTCTTGGAATATCAACAATGGCTGGACTTTTTCCAGACAGACTTCATACAAATAATATGTATTTTATATATATATATATATATATATGTATATACACTTAATATATATATTACATATATTAGCTTAATAAGCACACGTGAGATATTTAATTTTTATTTAAAAAGAATAATAGACTGTATGATTCTTTGGTAACTTATTTTATATGAAGTGAGAACTCTCAGTCTTCACCCCCATTTCCCAACAGTTTCCTTAGACAGTTTTATAGAATCAATCAAGACTACTTTTCAGAGTTAAATAAATGAAAAGATTAGGTACTTACTTGATATGTGTCTTATATGGAATGAAAACTGCATAGAAATAGGTACTTGGATATGGTTTCTCACTCAGCACTCCAGCCTTGGTGGTTTGCTAAAAGTTTGAAATGGTAATGTCTAAAGGGGTATTTATGGAAACACTTAATGTAAGAATTGAGTGCTTAATATACATATTATTTTTTCTAGTTTTACAAATATTTAGTTTTATTTTTAGCCTAAAAGGCCTCAAGGATGCTTATTTTAATAAAAACGATAAAAGTTAACAGTAGGTGTGCTACTCTCCCAAATACTATATTCCCACAAAAAAGGACTTCAAATACTTACTGTTTGTTAAGAACAGTTACAGAAAATCCTGGACCAATGTGGAGATATGGTTGCAATAACCATAAGCAACTGCCTATGGATCTACAATCAGTTCTTGCAGACCACGAAGATTCCCGAAGATGATTTTGTTGCAAAATATCTGCTACAAAAAGCACTGGCACAATTTTTAAGAGACAAACACATGAAATCTTACCTAATAAGTATGCAAATATGGATCTTTACATTGTCCTTGTTTTGGGAATATACAAATGTGTAAGTATACAAAAATAAATAAATAAATAACCCTTACACATACAGTGTTAAGAAGAGAATATTAAGTTTTTGTGTGAATCCAGAGAAAGAAAGCAAGATGGGGGGCAGGGGGGAAGACTGTTCTGATCTAAGTAATTATATCCCAGACCTGATGGGGTTTCTGTTGAGGTATGGATGAATTTATTTCCATCAGGTTGAAGAAATATATAGCAGGAGTGGTAGAGTGGCATTCAGTGTGAAAGAAAAATCATTAAAGATCTTATTAGAGCGAGGAAATAAAGATCATTTCTTATCAGAGGGGACTGGGCTTCTACATGTTTGGCAGTACCCTATGTCAAAGAAATAAGAAAAGAAATAAAGAATATCTTATTCTTTAACAGAATAAGAAATATTTGCTCCAATTCTGTCTTTTAAATCAGGGAAGAGTTTTATTCTAGACTAGTGTGTACTCTTTGATAATTTTATGGAGATGAATACATTTGAAAATTGTGCTCAAGTGCAAACCCAGTCTAGTGGGGCAGTAACACTTTGGGGCTCTGTGGAAGTGAACAAAGTCAGCAATATATGCTGCTCTGTGCTTTTCACTGAAACTATCACATTTAGTAGTTTCCCTGACTTTTTTTTTTTTTTTACCTGAAATGGTAATAATGATTGGTTAACATTTTGGCCGCTTAACTTTCTATGATCCTCATGCATTATCCATTTAATATTCATCACAACCCTAAGGATTTGATGCTGTTATTATTGTAAGTTGTCAAGTTAAGAGATTGAGAGAGAGAATACTCAGTCCTAGGTCACACAACTAATAAATAGATCTGGGATTTGAATTCAAGTCTCTCTGACTCAAGAGCCTGAACTGCTGACTTTGTATTTTTGCCACCTCATCAGTGAATGGGGGCAGCTTATCTGTGGTGTGTTCAGTGAGGAGCTCTCAGGAGAGTGGTGTGAGGAGGATGAATAAGTGTGAGGGAGCTAAGTTCAGTGATCCAGGGAGAGAAATGTATGGGTAAAGTCTGGGCTATAAACATTTTAAAGCTGTGTCTAAGACCCACTGCTTGGTGAAAGTTATCTCAGGATGAAGGAGCAGAAGCTTTCTTTGCATGAAAATTTTGGAGTCTTATTTTCCTTAAAATAAGTAGTTGGAGAATGATTGAATACAAAACACCTCAAAGGCCTGACATTCTTGACATTTGATATACCTTAAAATTTATTTCTTAACATCTTTGAAGCTGATATTTAATCTGCCCCACAATAATCACTTAATCCATCACTGTGCCCAAACTGCCTCCTGGATAACACTTAGGAACTATTTTAATTCACCTAACAATTCAGTTTAAAGAGAGGGAAAATAGAATTAATACTTACAAAGAGATTCAAAAGTAATAACATTTCATGAAAAAATGTACCCAATTCACATAATATTTTCATGGTTACAGTGGAAAGCATTGGGTGGTCTGTTAATATTGAGAGTTACCACTGAAATAAAATGATGAATATAGTGCAAATCTTTGTAAATCCTCAAAGAAAACTTGATCTTGGAGACGTTTCTTTCTCCAGGGGAGTTATCCATTACATTGAATGAAGGACATCAAAACTATATCTAGTTTTTTTCTATGCTACAGAAAGTTTTTAAATAAATAGTTAACCCATAGGTTATAACAGGCCCAATGTTATAATTTACAATGATGGTGATACATTCATGTAAATTCAGAATCCATGAAGTAGCTAGAACCTCTGAATTGGGAGTACCAGAAATTCATTTGCTATTTCAAAAATGCAATGCTGGGTTTTACATTGGCATCTCTGGATGCCACAACTGGCAATAACTGGATTGCCACAGTTAAAAGATCCTCAGAGCACTTGAGGATAAAAGTCCTCAGTTGCTTGATGTACCATCACAGCTTAGATACTGTTTGATGAGGTGGCATGCTATAATGGTCAGAAATGCTGTCTTATATACCTTGAGACCTGTCAGACTTGCCACATCTTAGTCGTGTGACTCTTACCAAATTCTTTTATTCTGTGTCTTAGTTTCCCCATGTGTTCAAAGAGAATGTTTCTAAGACCTACTCATTTGGTTGTAAGAATGAAATATAATAATCCATAGACAGAACTTGGTGCTGTGTTTGGCTAGCAGTCAGCACTCAGTGGAGAGCAGCCATTGTCATTGCAAAACGTGTCATAGTTAGCATGGCCAGCTAAGGAAATGAAAATAAGGGATCCCCAGTTAAACTTACATTTCAAATAAACCACAAATAAATTTTAATATAAGTCTGCCAAATACAATGTTGGGAACATATACTAAAAAATTACTCACGGCTGAAATTTTATCTGGCGATCTTAATCCTAGTGCTGATAATAGTAGGCATGCAATTATTTCATTTAATCAGTTTTGTTTGAATATGCAAATGAAACTACAGGTTTAAAATTTTTGAATGGCTGCATATTGATATCTTTAAATATGTTCATTTTGCTATTTCCACTAACCTTCAATCTGCGAGTATTCACAATTGAGAATAACTAGAAGTCACTCATTTATCCAAGTAATAGAACATACTTAGGTGTCTGTGTTTGTTAGTATAGTAATGAGACAGACAATAGGAAGAAATGCCACTATAGAGTGAGAGAGATCTAAATTATAAATAAATACAAGACTACAAATCAGTACAGTACAAATACACAGAGAAGGGTCCTGGTACAATTGGCTGTAGGTCTTTGAAATGTCCAGCCTATAATGTGCCAGACATAGTTTCATAGATGAAATAGGTCTACAATGCTGAAGCCCAATGTGGATAATGTAATTATCATACAAATAAGTGTAACATTACACTTGCAGTAAGAATACTGAAAGAGGGGTAGATAAATGGTGTTATAAAAACATATGTTAAGAAGTTTGAAGCTGCTCACTTCAAGGGAAGCGTTTGTTCTCTGAGGCAATAATGAGAGATAAGATCTTAAGGGTAAGCAAGAGTTAACTAGGAAAAAGAGAACTAAAGGAATCCCATTCTAGGCAGAGAGAATAGCAAGCACAAAGGTCCCAGTGGGAAGGAACATGATGTGTAATGGAACAAAAGGAGGACCACTACAGCCAGAATGTTGGATAGAATGGAAGAGGCTGCAAAGCTACAGAGAGGCCAACTCATCTAGGCCTCAAGATTCTGCTATTAATCTTAATTGCCCAGTGACAAAATTTAAGTAGAGTACAGAGAAGGGATGATGGAAATGTGTTTGTAAAGGTCATTTTTGGTCCTTTATCGATAATGGCTTAGAGGTATCAATGGTAACTGAATGGAAGCAGTAGGAAGGTTTTCTTAAAAAAATGGACTTTAAGATGTGCCTCAGAGGGTTTAAAACAATGGGAAAAAAATGGAGTGTGAGGGAAATTGAAATATCTGTGGTGATCCTGAAGCAAAGAGTATGCCTGTGTGACTAAGGAGAGATTTATTCAAATGAATAACAAGATGTTACTAGTGGTGGAAACGGAACAGGGAGAATTCAGGAGCCAGCTGAAAGTAACTTGTGAACAAGAGGGAGACTAACCCTATAAACAATGAGGGGTTACTGAAGGCTTTTAGAAGAAACAATATAAGAAGAGGTTTTTTTTTTTTAAGTTTTATACAGTATCAGGAATACATTATTAGGCTAGGGGATTTAAGGTTCAAAACCATGAGACCAGTTAAACATCTACTGTAGCTTAATTAGTGTGAAGAGGTAAAGGTATGATTTAAGGACTTAGGTTTAGAAAGAATGGCAGCAGAAGAATGAACCAATGAAAATAGTAATGAGGAAACAAAGAAGTTGGAAAAGAAAGCAGTCTTATATCAAGTTTGTGGGAATAGAGAAAGAAGTTCAAGGAAGTAAATTTCAAATGTTACATGAAATTAACTAGGGTAGAAAGAAGCAGTTTCTAAGGTTTATCAACCAGCTTTTGCTAGGTTATGCTGAGGTAACAAACTCAAAATCCCCATTCCACGTACAACAGCAAATACTCGTTTTTCATTGAGGGCATATGCAGACTGTGGGCTGGGAGAGCCTCTGCTCCCTATGTCTTCTTTCTGACATCCAGGCTGAAGCAACAGCCACATTGGGGACATGCAGTTTTTGTGGTTGGGGGAAAACATGAGCAAAAGTCATGCACTATTATTGGCTAAAGCCAATACGAGGAGAGCCCTAATATCAAAGGGAGAAGAGTGTAACCTTCTTATAGGAGTGGGCAGTAAATTTATGTTTAAATAAAACTAAACATTGATTAGCATTTTGACTCAACAGTGTCATTTCTAAGTATTTACCCAAAAGAAATGAAGATACAGAGCTATACAAAATCTTTATGCTAATGTTTATAGAAGCTTTATTCAAAATCACCAAGAATGGAAGCAATCAGAATGTGTATCAACTAGTTTTAGAAAAACAAATTGTGGTACATCCATACAATGAAATAATACTCAATAACAAAAAAGCAGTAGACTACCAATGAGACATGTGATAAACATGGATGAATATCAAAGGCATGACACTAACTGAAAGAAGCTAGATTTAAACGGCTTCTATTTTATGACATTGTGGAGAGGATAAGACTGTAGAAAAAGAAAACAGACCAGTGGTTGGCAGAGGTTGAGGATGGCAGGGGGCCAGGGGGCAACTACAAGGGGGAACAAGGGAATTTTGGAGGGATGATGAGAGTAATCTATACTTTAACTGTGATGGTGGTTACACAACTGTATACATTTGTCAAAACTCATAAAACTATAACCCTAAAAGGAGAAATTTTATTGTAGGCCAATTATGCCTCCACATGATTTAATAGTAAATCATAGTTATTTCCATAAATTATTACCTCATACTTGAATTACTTAATAATACACAGTTTAAAAACTCATAGATACCTAAAATTTGTAACCAAACAAATACAGACAAAGCAAAGTATTTATTTATGTATAGCTTTGGGTTTTTATTGAGGGGATGAATATTTATCAGTTTAGCTCTAGCCTTTTATTAACTCAAACTTAAATATTAAACTTTACAATTGAGAAATTTAATATTTTTTTCCATTTAAGGAAACAACTCTATGCATGTAATGCCTCTCATGGATTTTATGGCCTGTGTGTTTTACAAGAAAAGTAGGCCTCAGTAAATAATTAGAAAATGCTTTTGAGTCACTCACATTCCCTAACAAATATTGCACAATATAAATAAGGAACACTATATTTAATGAGCATAATACTTTAATCTTGTAGTTGCACAAAACTGTACTGGAAGTTTGTAAGTTATATGAACATTTGCAAATTCAGCTGACATACATTATTCAAGAATAAATAATTGCCCAGAAAGATTAGTGGAGAAAAAGATAATGAAGTATAATCTCTCTTTTCTCTTCTCTCTCTCATTTCAAGATAACATAGTTAATACAGAAAAAAAAAACCTGATTACTTTATCTACTAATATTCCATTAAATAGTAAAATATAAACTATATTAGTATAGGGAAAATATGGATCAAATATTTGTTTCTGTCCCACGTATCTTAATATGTGAGTAATTCTACTGAAGAACTGATGAATTAAAATAAATATCCAGGTTAGTTTTAACTAAGCATTTTAATTCAGAACAAAAATAAATCACATTGATTGCTTCTTTTGGTATTTTGGGGAGGGCAAGGGAGGACTTAATTTATCAAGAACTATTATGCATTAGGAACTTGTACTATGATGTATTAGAACTCTCAAGATATGGTCTGATCTAATCAGAATTTTTTTACATAAAGAGATTATTGCTCATCACAATTCTTAGTCTTTCTTTGTGAATGCTGAGAGTAGAATGCCACTGCAGCTGTGGGTCTCTTGATTTTTAAGGACTGTACAAAGAGAGATTGCATTTTATGCTCTGGTTTCCTTGTCTTGATTCTATAATTTTATGTAGGATTTTGGTGAGAAGAGTTTGGAATGTGAATCTAAAATTAATTTCCTATTGATGTAGTGTTGTAACCCTTCCTGTCTAGCCATTAAACATTCTCCAGGCAACTTTAATAAGGAGCATTGCCAGCCACTTCTTGCCTAATAGTGTATGCATTGCAAGGGGATGATGGCCTTTTATTTCTCTTTTTTTGCTTCCTAAATCACAAGGCTTTTGAAGACTAGCAGAGTTGATAAAATGTGTAGAATCATTGAAAATCAACTTTCATCTAAGGATTCATCTATACTCTAGGAAAATCAATAGCAAGAAAAGATTAGCAAAATATGAATAGTGAGATATAGTTAAATGTACTCAGCTCCTTTATCTGAACATGCAATAACTGTATGAGATATTTCAATCTATGAACCTATCCCATTTCCAGATTTTTCTTCCACTTAAGCATTATAACAGTCTGACAATATATAAAAATCACTCCTATGTATTGACTCTAGGCAACTAAAATGTAATGAGATTCACACCTGCTCTCTTTACTCAGCCAACTATACAGATGCTTACACAGGACAGAATCCTTTCATGTCAGATAATCCTATACTAGATATTTCATAGTCATGATAAAACACTACCAAAAAAACCCTCATGAATATACTTGCCTGTACTTTCTAGTGTATAATGGACGCCACTGGCCTTCAGCTTTTTTCTTATACCCAATGAAGCCCACTTTCTTATCTGTTCTTATAACAATATGGAAAATTGTAGGCATGCAAGGTACTAGTATTGTGGTGGTGCATCCATTTTAGAAGAGAAGAGAGATAGAACTCTAACCTTGAGATTTCATGTAACAACTATGGTAGCTGAGATTTGAGGAGCATCTCTCTTAAGTCTCTCTGAAATAATCCCATCGTTCTGCTGGCAGAAAATTCAATGTCTTAAATGTGACTCTTGCACAAAACAAGAGAAGAAGAGTGTCCAAAGGCTGCATGCACAAGTGCAGGGTAAAAACAAACTGAAAGATTATACTCGTATAACATGTGAAGGAAAAACTGATCTGTCAAGATGTTCATTAAAGTAATTTGTTAAAAAATAAAATACAGCAACCACAGAAAAGCTATTTAAATCATAAGCTATTCAGGTAAGATAATTTAATTCAGACCTTAAAATGATGGATATAAAAACTAAAAAGTAGCATGGAAAAATGTTCATAATATGTTTCTAATGCAGTTTTTGAAATTTGACATATGCTACATAAAAAGCCATTTCTAGAATGCACAGCAGGGATATTTGTTTCACTTTCTACACTCATGTAGCCCCAGCTTCTTAAACTGGGGCACATAATAGGTGCTCAATAAATTTGTGTTGTGTGAGTTTATTGATGAATCATTTAAAATAAATGTTGGAATGAAACATACAAATTAATGTGATGATGGGTCTATGTTATTTTTTCTGGATTTCTGAAATTTCTTTCCCCTTTTCCACCTTCCTATATGTTCTATACATAATGTAAGAATGCATATTTCTCAGTCTCCTTCTACTCCAGTGCATGTTTATTTTTTATAACTTGGGCAAATGAGGAGGGTGACTATACACAAATAAACAGATTGCATTTTTTTTTAAACAAAGACAGAGTGTGGTATGTACTTTGTGCAGCTCCAGTCCTGTCTACATGTAGGGACAGTTACATAGCACAGAAATGACTTCTTTCTGTTTCAGTCATGAGCCAATTTTTCCATTGTACATGTATTCCACAGCTAATAAAACAGAGCAATTCTTGTTTTTAATGTGCTGCCAATGAACATACTGCTAAGAGCAATAAGTATGAAATAAATTCTCTTATTTTTTTTTCAGAGAGAATTCGTTTTTTACCATGAAGTTTGACCAACTTTACCATGAAGTTGAGCAACATAAACATGGGCAGTAAGGCTTTGATTAGACATGTTACAACACAGACTTCCATGCAGAGTCCCTGAGCAGGTTGCAGTTATGGAAATAAACGGGCAATATAAAAATCTGCATTAGCCTCTGACTGTTGTCTGGTTTTAGTAGTATGTGAGGTCTGGAACAGAACTGCCCTGTGTTCAAACCCAAAAATGCAACCCACTACACAGCTTGATGCATATAATTGCAGATACTTCTTTTCTGTTTCAAAGTTCTTCATTCATCCATTCACTCAATTCACTTCAAGAAATGTATACTCAAGTTCCACCACTTATTTGTTATATGATCTTGGCTGAGTTGCTGAATTCTTTTGGCTTCAGTTTCCTCATACATAAAGTGCAGATACTATTTGTGACTATCTTATGGTAATCCTGGGATTCAGTAAGTTAACACATGCAGTGTTTGAAAAGTCTTGGCATATGATAAGACCTCAGTAAGTGTGAAATCTTTTTTACTGTGCCCCAGGCACATGCTAGGAATTGAAGGTATGGTAAAAGATAGCCTATGTAAAAGATAGGCTTAGTTCTGGTTCAAGCTAGCTTGTGATCTAGGGGGTGACATTATTGTTAAGACCATTCTCTATGGATCTCTAATATTTCAGTGTATCTCCTGAGCAGAAGCACTGACAGCCTTAGTTCTGATTCTCTTCTCAGGGATGTTTAATAGAGAACAACATTTGAAGACAGAGGCAGCAATAGTGTTGCCATCCAGAGCAGAGAGAAAGTTTATTGTCCACTATAATAAAAATAATGCTCCTCTCCATGGCAAAGTGTGGGCAGGCTTGCTTGCAGTCAGTCCTGAGAGAAAGACATCTCCTAAACTGGAGATTCCTTTTCTGCAGTGCAACCCATTGCATGCATTTGTGTCACTTGGACTTCGTCATTCCTCCTTGTAGACAATGGGTCTCAGGCAACCATTGCAAATGTTAATATTTTGGCTACAGATATTGCTGTGAATAATAAACTGTGCTTTGTTTCTGATCCAGGAGTCTTTTGCCTTCTGCTAGCATCCAAGCAAACTTGTTAACTTCCAAGCTCAAAAAAAATCTCAGATTCTTCACAATTTCTGGCAATCATTATGTGAATTATCAGAAATATAAAACATGTCTGTATAAATACAAAAATGTGTATAAACACATACACACATGTTCTTATGTATATAACAAATGAGTATTGCTAAATGTTATAGGACCATTGTCTAGTGGGACATGATAGTAGCAATCTTCTCTTAATTTATTGAATTAACACTAAAAACCTTAGAACTGGAAGAAAACATGACAATTACCTAATCAAAACCACTGGTTAGTGCTGAGAGGTCCTGCTGACCTTACATACCACTTTTTCTCCAATGCATAATAGAAAACTGGAAAATACTTTGTACTCGTTTAATACACGGTTTAACAAATGTATAAATAATTTATGAATACATTATAATGTATTAAATGTATTCTCTTTACTGTTTGACAATTTCCATAACAGTAATGTGGGTGGGAAAAAAACCCAAAAATGGGATTCTATGGACCGTAAGCTCACCAGGTGATCTGATCATAAATTTCTAACTAGGCAAGTCCTGGTGGGTAGTCATGCTTCAGGCATATAACTCTTTGAGTGAAAGGTATTAAGCCACCCCTGCCCATCATTCTTGTGCATCTAGGTTAACAGACCTTTGAAATACCAGAAGTAATACTCCTCTAGGGGGCATTAACACTCAAGAGGGCATGTAGTCTTGTTAACTATACTGTAATCCACAGGTGGCAAACACAAGACCCACGGGGCCAAATCTGCCCAGCACCTTGTTTCTATCCAGTGGCAGCGCTGAGCTCTGTGCCCCTAGTTAAGGAGTAGTTACATTTATACAGTCTTAAAATTACATTCAGCCCTTTGAAAGCAACCATGAGGCTGATGTAGCCTCTGGTGAAAATGAGTTTGACACCACTGCAATCCCTACCTTGCTTTTCCTAATCTTTCTACATCCTTAAATTCACATTCATAAAAGAAGCTGCAAAACTATTATTTTTTGGAGCATTTAAATCTTGCTTTCTCAGATATGTCATCAGCTTGGGTCAAATAAAATCCTATAAAAATTATCTACACACTTGGACATCTCTTACACTGATAGTAGGGACTTCGTGGAAAATCTGGCCCATTGCTAAACTGCTTTCATTGGGAGTTCTTCCTCACTGTATTGTTACCAAATAGCAAGTAGGCTCCTGAAGCCTGCCACCACCATCTAGTCAAAATTCTGGAGGCAAGGAGTCTATTCAAAAGCTACAGATTTTTGGAACAACAGCTTTCCAACTTGCATGAGTCACTTAAGCCTATCAATTAAGGCTAAAATCTTTAACTCCTGAATTCCCTTATCATTCCCTGTTAGGTTTTAATTTTCTTATTTCTATAGGATTAGTTTATAAACTAAACAGCTTAAGATACAAAAGCTACACAATTTTGGAAGAATGGAAGGCTTCTGTCTCAGAGCCCATCCCCTCTAGAACACCCAAAGAAGAATAACCCTATCACCCTTTGCCAGGCCAGCCTAGTCCTAGGCTGCACCTGGAGTTTCTTCTCCCATCCAAAACACTGTGCTTTGGGAAATGCAGGCATCTGCAGCATGGCCATCCAGGCAGCCTTGAGGAAGAAGAGAGCCAGAGAGCCAGAGAGCCCCTTCCTGCCCTCCTTTTACTTTAAATCGTCTAGCCGGTAATTCTGTGTACTTGAGAAGCATTCAGCTTCTCAGCCAGTCCTGTCATAGGCCATTTACCATCGCCTAGGGGACATCCTCCTACAGCCCCTCCCTAATCCTTTCCAGTGATCTGATCATATCTCTCTGTATAAGTATTAATTATGCTAGGAGGAAATATGCTCTGTTAATACAAAAATCACAAAATATTAGTGAATGACCTTACATAACAAAAAGTTTATTTCTCTCTCACATTAGCATTAAATAGGGGTTAGGAAGCTCATCTTCTTAATGGCTTTTCATTTCAAGTGCTTCTGTAATGTTGTTCTTTCCAGGAGTAAAACAAAAATGGCATTTTTGTTTCTACCATACTGAATTTGAATTAAAATTTGATTTTTAAACTTAAGTCATTGATTCTAATTCTTTCTTTGATCCAAACACAACAAAAACAGCAACTAAAGTTTACTCTTTTCCACATGATGTGATAGACATTCCAATATTTATTTCCTCTTAGTCTTGTCAATGTTAAGAATGTCCAAGCATGTAGAGAATTTTTATAACAATGTATTTGAGCCATCAGAAGATATACCTGGAAGTAAGATTGCAACAGACTGAAACAAATGCTTCTGAGAAATAACCGGTTGCAGCTTCTTTTATTCATTTGGAATTTAGGAAGATTCCAGGAAGGTGGGAAGAAACAAGGCCAGGATCAGATTACCAGGTAGTTAAGATTATGTGCTCTCTTAAGAGTGGTTACTTTGAAAAAGGCATTTCCCCTCTGGTCACTGTCAGTCTATCCTCTATTTCAGGGTCTTTGGTTATATTTTGCTTGTTTTTTGTTTTGTTTTGTTGTTTAGGTGACCAGAGGGGAGAGAAGAGGGAATTTCAGGGGACATTGGGAAGGGTTTACAGGAACAAATTTAAAGGACACGTGGACAAAAACTGGGGGGTGGGGGGCAGTAATGGGAGGGAAGTGGGGAGGGTTGGGTGGGTGGGCTGGATTGGGAGTAAAAGGGAGACAACTGTACTTGAACAATGATTAAAATTTAAAAAGATAATTAAAAAAGAAAAAGAAAAAGAGGCATTTCAAAGATATGTTCATCTGGATGCAGAGAAGCAATGGCTAGGGCTTGCTGAAGTAAAGACAAGCCTTTTTAAAAGGAAGTTACATACCTGGGATGCCACTACCCACCCTAACCTTTCAAATTAGAAATTTATGATTAGATTACCCTGCGATGTCACTTTGTACAGGACACCTTTTTTTTCCTCTATTATCTCTATTTGCCTAGGCTAACTAAACACAATCTGTCTAATCAGGCCTCACTTGCAGTCATTCTCAGATACCTTACCATTTTGATTGTTTTCCTATGGCCATCCCTTAGGTTGTCAATAACATTTAAAGAGTATCATTGAGAAGTGAATGTAGCACTTCAGATATTGTCAGCAAAACAAATCAGAGTGAGCCTAAGTTCCCATGATTTAAACTCTAGAGAGCCCAAGGCCTCTAGTCTGCACTGTCATCTTACGAGAATTCTAGGACACCAGGAAGGACAGTATTTTTAGGTATTAAATGGTACTTGTTGTATCTTATTCCTTTTCACCCTGTGGCCTCTCCTCCATTTGGGCCACTAGACTCAAGCAGGCGTGGCCACAAGGAGGAGTGGCAACTATGGAAACTGGAGAATAAAAATGCCAAATCCTTGACTTAAAGCTTTAAAAAAAGCCACACAAGAATACTTGAAGGGCAAGGTTTCTTGCCTTTGAAGAGCTAAGAACTCTGTGGACTAGAAGAAATAGGGAAGACTTGTGGAATCTAGAGTTAGACACTCATGAGGGCATCTGAGATCATGTGTCTGTGTCCTGTCCAGCCCTCCCCACCCTCACCTTTGAAATCAGGGCCTGGGAAAGCAGGATAAACAACATCAGTCAGGCATGAGTAGAATTTCAAAGGGTGCAGTACTTGTGCCTCTGGCGTGTGAAGGCAGCCACCTCACAAGAATGTCATGGTAGAATAGGAGATGAGTAGAAATGACTATGTGAGCTATCAGGACTGAGAACATGAGGCCACAGCAGCATAGAGACATGCATACACTGCCCAGTAGCCTAATATTATTTCAGGTAGGAGAATAAGGGACAATTCTGAAATGTCCAGTTTGATATAAAATCATTGCATATACCCAGGAAAAGTCGAAACAATCTTGAAGTAACTAAGTTTACTTGTATTTGACCAAGATAATGGTCTCTTCTTCCAAGAGGACTGAATGCTATAATAGGGAATACATTTTGTCATAGAAAAATATGTCAACTCTTTTTGCATTTCCAAGGACACAGCTTAAAAATTCTCACAATTGCAGATGGTTTGCCTGTGAATGGAAAAGGTACTAGACATGGATTCAGAAGATCAAGTTTTAAATTACCTCCCCATAGCCCCAGGATGGTTTCCTTTTCAGCAACAGTTTTATCATGAGAAACATGCACATGTTTTCACTTTTTCATAGGCAGAATGAAGATATTATGAGGTAACAGTTTTGTAATATTTACAAATATTAAAAGAACATTTTGTGATGTTTAAATTGCCATAAATGTATCAGACTAAATATATTAGTCTATTTCTACCAGGTAGGTGTCTGTGGTCTTAGAATTAGGCTCAATTTAAGGTAAGTCATTTGATATTACATTTTGAGGATGTGTCTAGACAGATCCTAGTTCATTGCTTCTCAAATTTTACTGTGCATAGGAATCACCCGGAAAATCTTATCAAAATTGAGATTCAGGGTCAGCAGGTATGGGCTGTGGACTGAGATTTCCCACTTCCACTAAGCCCCCAGGTGATAATCCTGCTGAACCATAGACCACACTTGGAGGACAATGCTGTTGTTAATGACTAGTTTCTGCACATTTTATGATCTTAAAATATCAATTAATATTATACATTCCATTTCACAATGCCCAGAACAGCTCCCATATTTCTTTATCTCTCCCATCTGTCGATATAAAGTTCCTCATATTCTTAGCATATCTGAAAGTGATAATGTCATGTCCTGATTATCAAATGCTCTCATTACTTTTAGGGTTTTTTTTTAATGTTTGTTACTATCCATAAAAATCATGATGTGCTTTCAGTGAAAGTATAAACAGTTCAGTCCTTGAGAATTTATGAGTCTTAACCCCACAAAGTTGGCAGCAGACTTGCCATCATTACTGCGATTCACCTTTTAAAAAGAACAACAATTATATTTCGATATTATAAGAAAGGAAACTGGACAAGTATTAAGGCGGTGGAGGTACTGTTTTATTTTAGCTGGTTTGTTTGCTTTTTGTTGTCTCTATCTCCTTGAGATTCCAGGAGGGTGGTGCATGTCGAGGACAGGTTGTTATCTCTCATGCTTTTGTCCCTCAGGTGAAGACCACTGTCATCTGGAGTAGGGAACATCATGGCAGACATTAGAGATGACACTGCCTGTTAGCTGCTAAGAAAATGTTATAGACAAAAGACAGGGCTTCCTATGATTCAATAGGTAAAATTATCCAGAACTGTCAATCTTACTGATCTACTTCCTTTTTTAACTTTTAATTTTATATTGTTCAATTACAGTGGCCCAGTATTCCCCCTGTTTTTCTCCCCTACCCTGCACCCCTCTCTCCGTTCCCTCAGACCCATCCCCTTTCTTTAATACCCCCTTGAGACACAGTATGTATACTGGTTAAAGGTTGGTCTGTGGAAACAGATTGCCTGGGCGAAAAATGTTGAGCAGATCACTTCACCACCTGATGACTTGATTTCCTAATCTATGTAATAGAAGTAATTATTACACATACCTTGTGTGGCTTTTGTAAGAATTCAATGAGCTAGTATATGTAAAGTGCTTAAGACCTGCCAGGAACATAGCAGGCACTATCCTTTGTAAAGGTTAACAATTATTGTTATGATTCTTATTACTATTATTACTGTTACTTTGTTTCCTTATTCTAATCAAGTTTCTCTTATGGTTAGATAATTTTCAGGAAGTCTGTCCCTAACTATATCACCATGGATTTTATTTTACTATCTCTTTAGACATTAGCATATGAAAGATGAGCTGCTATAATTTATAGTTACTGGAGATGATATGTATCTTTTGAAATTTTAATAGACTTTATATTTTTCAATTGTACTATAGTTGTACTAAACAGACTGCCTGCTCATATTAAAATCTTTATAAAATAAAAAAGTATTTTCAAAAATATTATTCACATCCAACATTTTGACATTATGTTAGAGATCACATGAAAGGAGATCTGTATCAGAAGACATAATTTACTCATCAAAGAAGGAACTGAAAATTATGCTAAAAATTATGAAGGTATATATTTTGTGTAAAGTTTACAAAAAATTTTTTTGCATCCCTGTTCTTCTTATTCTGTGTTCAAAGAAACCAAAGCAAGAACATTTATAGATTAACAATCTTACAACATTCACTGATCACAGAGACAGTTCAATTCAAATTAACTTCCACAGGTTTACACTGTATCTCCCATTGCTGCTGAGTCACTGAAAAAATCTCCAACTCTGCCTTTCTCCTCGTGGAATTTATAATTTTACTTTCTCATAAGAGAGGCAATTATGGCAATTAAAAATAATCAGAGCAACATAGAAATCAACAATCATAATCCAGACAGTCCCTGATTTGTGAAGTTTTGACTTGATGGTATTTTGAGTTTATGATGGTGTGAAGACAATATGCATGCAGTAGAGACTGAACTTCAAATTTGAAATTTTGAACTTTTAGGGGGCTAGTAATATCCTGTACAATACTTTCTCCTGATGCTGGGCAGAAGCAGCTGAATGATTCTGCCCAACTGTGGGTTATTTATAAGTGGTCTGAGCAGGTGTAAGGTAGGCCAGGCTAAGGTGTGATGGTTAGGAGGCTAGGTGTATTGAATACATTTTTTTTACTTACAGTAGTTTCAATTTATGATGGGTTTATCTGGGTGTAACCCAACTGTAAGTCAAGGAGAGCATCTGTAATTGTGTACAAGCAAGCCATCCACTATTATATAAGGTGTGGGCAATACAAATGATAATGGTGTGAAGGAGGTCAATTTTTCAATGTTAAGGTATGCCTCCTAGCAGAGGTGCTACTTGTAATGGGCCTTGGATGTAGGTGGTGTTTTGAATATATTCCAGGCATCTAAAGCCACAGGGACGATAATGTTAAAACATTCTCTCCAGTGACCTATTTACACAATAGAAATAAAGTGGCAGCTGGGATGCAACTAAATTACTTTCAGAATTTAAAGATACATGCATACCTCATTTTTGGAAAAAACACAATGCATGGAAACCTGGCAAACACACACAACAAAACAGTAGTAATTTTTTTCTGTTTTATGAAAGTTAGTGGTCTTTAAAGTGGTCCAACATGTTTTTCTTAAATGCAAAGCTTCTTTTGTGCTTATTAAATATAAATCACTTGTAACCATCGTGATTTGCGTTAATCTTCCCCCCACCCTGGCTGACACCTTTTGCAGAGAGTGAGCGCATAGCCCTTCGAGTCACTCTGTGCTCTGGTCACAGTGGGAAGTTGTGTGAGAGAACTCTTCTGCTCTGCTTTCCTTCTTCTGAATGACAGCAACATGAGCCTTTGGCTTCATTTATCCTAAAATATTTAAATCAAATTATAAAACTAATATGTATTAAAAATGAGAAATAAATTCAAACCAGACTGTTCTGGCTGCTGTGATTTATTAGTCCAATTGGTCTTTGTCTGTGGCTAGTTAGCCGGGTGGGTTAGAACACAGTGCTAATGATGCCAAGATCAAGGGCTTAATCCCCCCTGGCCTACTTCACTTTGTTCCATTCCATGGAGAGAACTGTACCCATACTTAGGCCAGACTATGTGAATGCATTCCACTTGCCAGAATTGTCAGAGAGAATGCAGTTAAATTAGCCCAGATCTGCCATTACTACCAGGAAAACTAGCAAAGAAACAAACAAACTCAAGGTACACATTTAACTAATGGTCTGTCATTATCTTCCACAGGGACAAATGAACTTATTTCATGGGTAAGTACATGCTCTGCAGATTTTTTTTTTAAATACAGGCTAAGAAGTGTCTTGACATCTCCATCTCATTTTTCCCACTTGGCTCCTTCTGTTATGAAATCTCTGCAAAGTATATTAGGTGAGGAGTACTATGAAACCCTATTATTCCAGCCAAAATTACTAAAGGAAACAAGAGGACAAAATAAGCTGCAGTGAGCATGCTGACTCTTTCAGGAATACATTCTAGTGGTAAGCAGAGGTACTGAGAGAGGGCCGTGGCAAACACCACCTGTGTGAGAAACTAGTGGAGAAGGCGTTGCTGTTTGCTGTACATCTCTGCTGGTTCAACAGGGATATTGAAAGTCTCATTTTTTTTTTTATTGAACAAATCAAACTATGAGGATTCAAAATAGCCTCATTATTAATTATAAATAAATGAAATCTCCTCCTCAAAGTCTTTAAATGAGGTCTTCAACTTCTAGCTAGCACTGTGTGCTCTAATTTAAAATCATTGCAAGAGGGATGAATATGTCAGATGTTGAAAATTATCAGAAAAAATAATACAAATGATAAAAGTACAAGTACTATCTCCTTAAGAAGCACTGCTCAAGAAATTCTTACATAAATATTTTTAAAACACTCTACAAAGAGAACATGCTAATGGGTACAAGCTTAACTTTTAAATCTTAGTAGGCTGATGATAATAGAACAATGCAAACCATAATAGGCATGTGCCATGCACAACTCTCACATGGCCTATACCCCAGACTGTCCTTGAATTCACAGGACTGATGGTTGGCTTGTGCATTTAGAAAGATCCCCCAAACTGTATTTTTAAGAAAGTTTTTGGTTGTTCAATGATAAATCTTATTCCAGATTGTTGTCTATTCCACAATTTACCTAGGGAGGTTTGTGATAGGCAAACACCAATATTTTAAAGTTCAGCATGGGTCAGGTTCTTCCCTATGAACTTAATGTGTATGATTTATTAATCCTCATGGAAGTCCTATGAATATAACTATCTCCCTTGAGTATGAAGATCGGAGTTTTGCCTGAGGCCAATGTTTGTGCTCTTTTCATTCTTTATGCAAGTACCTGAGGGCCCAGCTGTGACCCTGATTTTACTAGTCACCCCACAGCGTGGCCAGCCTGTGCCCCCCTGGTGAGGAGGTCTGCCCTCATCTACACAGCGGGCTGTCCTGTCCCACTGCCTGGTCTGGCCACTCTTCCCTATTCTACTCAAAGTCTCTGTTTCCTGAAGCTAAGGGCCTGTTCTTGGTAATATAAAATGTTTTTCTATTTTAACAGATTATGAAAGAAACTAAAAAAGAAGAGAAAAAATAAATAGAAAGTTCCTTTAAGATTAAAGTAGTCAATTCTGCCTAGAGACAATTTTGAAGCTGCTCTTATAATCCCTTGCAATGAACTTTTCCATTGAACTTGGGATTTTCAAGAGGCCCCTATTTACTCTCACCAAACCAGTTCTTAGAGCTAGAAACTCAGGCTCCACAGGAATTTAGGTAAATTGACCCATTAGACTAATCATTGACTAGGAAGTTTTCTCTGAGGCTTGTCAATTCTTTGATGAATCTATTTTCTTAACCTCCTTCGCACAAATATGTGAAGGTAAATACATATATAGACCATTTATTAGAATTAGTGACAATTTTACTATTAGATAACTAGTATAATTATGAAATTTTTAAAAAACAAACATGTTTGGGAATCAGATCTGGAGTCAAATCCTGGCTGAGCCACTCACCTAATCCCAAATTTTAATTGTTTTGACCTTCAGCTTGTTCATATGTAAAATGGTGGTAATAACTATTTCAAAGGATTGTTGCAATAATTAACTAAATGGGAGAAAGCAATTTTAACATAAATGCCCAGTCCATTACAGAGCCTTATAAAATGTGAGTTCTCTTTATCATCATCTTCCCCATGAAAGCACGAAAAATCATAAACACCTGATCTTTATAAACCCCCTTTATTATTCTTCATCCTCTCATAAAAGCACATGCTTTAAATTATCTAACAAGTCTATAACCTACATTTTGGGTAGTAAAAATCTACTTTTAAACACACCCTATCCTTACAGCTGTGACTGTTGAATTCCAAAGGAAATTATTCCTTAATAAAGCAAAAAATCATTACCTCATTCAATAAATATTTAATGAATACCAATTAGGTGCTATGATAGTATAGTAAATAAAACATATATGTTTTATGACTTTATGGATATAATGGAGAGACAAAAAATGGTTGAGAAACAGTCTGCATTTCTAATATGGTACACACTAGAAGGGGAGGGGTGAACAGGTTGTTATTCGAGAGAATCGTGGGGCAGGGTATACTTTAAGTTGGGAAATGTATTTGAGGAAGCCTGTTGAAGCTAAGACCTAATGGTCTTAGGGAGTGGAGGAGGGTAATTATCCAAGTAAATAATGCATGCAAAGACTGAGGGAGAGAGGTCATTGTACTTGTCAACACAAAAAATGTCCAAACTTGTGGGGAATTTTTATAAGAGTTAATTTGAGCAAAACTGATGACATTTGCCAGGAGCAAGATCTCAAATGCTCCAGAGAAGAACAGTTTTGCAGCTTCTTTTATGCATTTGAAGTTAAAGAAGAGATGTAAAGACTGGAGAGAGCAAAATAGGGATTGGATTACAGGGTAGTTAACAAGAATATGTGCTCTCTTGAGGAGTTATACCCCCTTAAAGGGGGATATTTCTGATATTCCAAAGGTGTGTTAACTTAGATGCATGTGAACAATGGACAGAGATAGCTTAAAACCTTTCACTTAAGAAGTTATGGGCCTGGGGTGTGACTACCCACAGGACCTGCCCAGTTAGAAATTTATGACCATAGAAGCCAATCCCCCACTTTTTTCATACTGAAGGGAAAAATGGATGACCTATTCTAGAAAAAAAACTTGCACAGTGGACAAGGGGAGAGGGAAAGTTTGTGAAGGTAAGCTGTCAGAGAGAGAATTTATGATAAACAAGCACTATATTCCTACATTCACCATTCTACTCCCTCAAGTCAGTGGACACTGAGCTAGCTCAGAGTAAGTGTGAGATCAAAGACATGAATTTATTATTCCTTGAGTTGGTCTAAATTCCTGTATGCTTCTCTCACATTATGTATACAGCTTGCTAATTTGAGTATGATATTAGCGTTTAAAGATTAATGTTTTTTTAAAAGACATGGTTCCTAAACATGAACCAATATTTCATCTGGTGGGCAACCTAACAGAAAGAAGACTTTTCAATGCTGGAGACCAAATTGTGTCAAACTTACTGAGGGGGCACCCCAAAACTCAGAATTTATTTATAGAAAAATGTGTGTTTATTCTTATATACTTAAACTTCAGTCACCTTCAGAGTACTCTCCATTTGATGCAATGCAGCTATTGAGACATATTTTGTTCACTGCTCAGAACAGTTTTTGAACTTGTTGATTCTGATGACTTTTAGTGTCTCTGCTGTTTTTGTTTCACTTCTTCCTTGGCAAAATGTTTCCCTTTGAGCACTTTTTTCATCTGTGGAAGCAAAAAAAGTTGTTCAGGAAAAGATTGGGTAAATAAGGAGGGTGGGGCACAGGGGTCCTGCCCATTTGGGCCAAGAACTGCTGAACACTCAGTGTGGTGTGGGCAGGTGCACTCGTAAATAACCCATCATAAAATGGGCAAATGTGTTAAAAGAATCTTCAAAAAAATTCACTGAGGCCACAGGCAGCCTCTCACAACAACACCAACTGGTACACGGATACAGATGGGTTCCTGGAACATTTACCTAGCAGGGAAACCTTGTACTACAAGGGGCCCATCATCCAGAAGATAATTCCAGAGATAGGTAGCTAGATATAGATAGATATAGATATAGATGATATAGAACCTCCAATTTATTGCGAGGCATTTAAAAAATGTTCAACAGTAATTGGGACTTTATATGGTTTCATTTGCTTTATTTATTAATTTCAGAATTCCATACAAGATAAATCTCCATTCTTGTATGGAAATCATGGGCCAGTTTTTGTACGTTATTTGGATGTAGAGATGATTTGAGGATAGGTGGGATTTCCTTTTTTAATCATTTTTCATATTCAATTACAGCTGACATACATTATTATATTAGTTTCAGGTATACACCCCAGTGACTAGACATTACATAACTTGCTAAATGATCATCTTTATAAATCTCACACCCATCTGACACCATACATAGTTATTAGAATATTATTGACTAGACTCCCTGTGCTGTACCTTGTATCCTCATGACTATTTCGTAACAACTAATTTTTACTTGTTAATTCTCTCATATTTTTCACCCATTTCCCCAATACCCCAAAGAATAAAAAAATACAAACGATAAAATGGCATTAAATACATATCTATCAACAACTGAATCTAAAAAACAAAATAAATGAATAAGTAGAAGAGAAGCAGACTCACAGATACAGATAAAGTTTTGATGGTTGCCAGCTGGGAGAGAGTTTGGGGAGATGAGATTTCTTTCTTAGGGTGAGAGGATAGAGTAAGATGAGAAAAGGGCCCAGTACTAAGCAACTAAATAACTCAGTATGTAGAGCTTAAGTAGAGAAGGATTTGGCAAAGGAAACTGAGAAAGAATAGCCAAAGTGTAAAGAAACTGATTAAGACAGGGGGATGTCATGAATGGAAGAGAAGAGGGAATTTTAAGGAGGGACTAATCCATATTGTCAAAACATATGAAGAATCAATTAAGATGAAGTTTAAAAAACAAGCTTCAAATGTGTTCGTATTTTCTTTACTGGTGACCTTAATAAATGTTGGTGGGTGATGGGGCAGAAATCTGATTGCAAGTGGCCCAAATGGTAAATGGGAGGAAAGACAAATGTGGTGAAAGTGAATTTGAGGGATTTGGAAATAGCGAAGAAGACATAAGGCAATAGTTGCAACAGGACATGAGCAAGTGCACTAGAGAGACACAATTTAAAGCAAGTAATTAGGAAAGATAAGTGAATAAGCAGGTTTTACTGATTTACATATCAATTTTGACCTCCTATTTTCATATCTATTCAATTAGTATTATTGGCACCATCCTTAGATTCAGGCAACCATAGTCCATCCCTGGCCTCTAAGCACTGGAGTACTCTTCACTGGTCCTTGTCCTATAGTGCCGCTCCTCATGCGAATCTGTAGGGCAAGGGGACACCCTCACCCAAATCCCTTCGTTGTAGCACCTGACCCCATTAAACTATTGTGTTAGTTTCCTATTGCTGCTGCAATGAAGAACCAAAACTCAGTGTCTTAAACAATGCTAATTTATGACCTGCAAATTCTGGAAGTCCGAAGTGCAAAGTGGCATTGGTAGTGCTGTGTCACTCTAAGGGAGCTCCCACTTTCTTGCCCTTTCCAGCTACTTAAGGCTGCCATATTTCTTAGCTCGTGGCTGCTTTCCATCTTCAGTCATCCATGGACTGCAGAGTTGCTTTTGTTTTATATCAGTATGACACTGACTCTTCTGCTTTCTACCTCCCTCTTAAAAGGACCCTTGTGGTTACACTGGGCCCACCCAGGTAATTGAAGTTAATTTTATCGTAAAATCCACTCATTAGTAGCTTTAATTCCACCTGCAATCTGAACTCTCTTTTGCTATGTAAAATAAACATATTCATAGGCCCTGGCCAGGTGGTTCAGTTGGTTAGAGCATCGTCCCAATACACTAAGGTTGTGGGCTTGATCCCTGGTCAGGGAACATATAAGAACTAACCAATGAATGCATAAATAAATGATAAAACAAACTGGTGTTTCTCTGTCATCTATCTATCTATCTATCTAATAGCAAAAAATTAAATTTCAAAAAAGAATATAAACATATTCATAGGTTCCAGAGATTGGAGTGCAACATCTTTTTTAGGGGCAGGTGTGGTGGCAGCAATTTTCTGCCCAGAGCAACCATGCCTTTGTACTTAAGACCAGAAAATTTCCTGCTCAGATGACCCAAGCCCACTTTCTTAGAGCCATGATTTCTGTCTCGAGCAGGCTGAGTTATCAGTAGGTTCAGCTTAGGCCAGAGGGCTGGCCAAGAATCAGCTGATTGGTGGCTGGGAAGGAGGGTTTGGGTACACAGGTGAAGGCATCCATCCATGTGCACTGCAGGTCCCATGTGATCTCTTGCACTGATACGCACATTAAAAAGAAGATTGGTTGGTCAAAAAAATTCTCAAAACAGACAAACAAACAAACAAACAATCTCCCTCTTTCCCCCCATCTTATTCCAAGAGATATTGGAAAATCCACTTCAAGTTACCCCTGTAAATAAAACTGGTTTGAGGGGTTCATGTCATTAAATTCCAGCTAAAAAACTTAGGAGCATTCTGGGAAACTTGGTGAGTGGGGCCAAAAATGCAGTGACTGTAAACCTCTGACTCAGAAGAGTTGGAAACATTTAAGGACATTTTGGTAGTCTGTTAAAATTGCAGTGGTTTGGATGGACACAAGTAGGAGGATAACGACAGATGGGTAGGATCAGGTTCCACACCAGGGCTGAGCCAGAAGAGGCAGAAAGTGCAAGAGGAGGAGAAAAGATAAAGGAGTATATTTTGAGAAACTTAAGCTCAAAAGCACAAATAATCAAGCTTCATCGCATTACCATTTTATTCTAAGTAATTGCGACAACTCTACATAATAGACATGACAATGAGTACAGCAGTGGTCAGATTGCATTCCCTGATCTGGGTGACTCACTGTTGTTCAATACAATTGGCCTACATTTCTCCCCATCACTCCACTCCTTTTTCTGTAACTTCAAGTTGACTAAAAGATGATATAATCTAAAAACCTCTTCTTTTATGTACGTCTATATGTACATGCTGAAATGAATATGTTGACTATGTACATATGTGCTCATATACATGCACATAATGTGCATGTGTTTATTGGTATGACCTTATCATGGGGCAATAGAGAAAGAACTGAACCAAGAGTCAAGAGACCTGGGGCTTTGGTTTTAATTCTGCCTCTTGTTCTCCAGAATTTAATCAGACTATACGTTTGCTTATTTTTAAAAGAAGTTGTTTAAAACTAGATAATCATTTTGACTCTTTTCCATTCTAAAATCCATTCTAAAAATCTGTTCTCCTACCAGAAGTCCAACTTTGCTCTCCTCAACATGAATTATCCTATATTTTATTAATGAGCAAACAAAGACTCTAGCTCTGACATATTATTTTCTCTCTCTACTTTGTATATTCTTCTTGTAGATTTTAATTCTGGGTAGAATTTATCATTATTTCCTCATTTTCTTCCATCAGCACCATGTAGAAATGAGAGAAGTATCAAAACAATGATATTGTGTTATAGGAAGATTTTGCCAAATACCTCCAGACTTCTGAGTCCATGAGTTACAGTATCCAAGAACTACATCTTGGTCATACAGTATAAAAATTGGCAGCATACTGGAGGCCATGTAGGTTGCAAGGAAGATGTAGAAATTGGGGGTATGGGCATGTTGGATCCAGTTCTGGCTTATTTTCTAAGTCAACAAATACATGTGGAATATCTTCTATATGTTAGCTACACAGATAGAAATGGTCTCTGCAATAGTCTAGTGGAGGAAAGAGACATTGAACACATTATACCAAAAATAATCAACTACAAATATATTAACCTATTTAAAGATAAGAAAGTATTAAGTACTTAAAACAGGAGGTCTGGTATTTGAGGAAGGACTATCTTACAAACTAGCTTTGTGGCCTAATTCAATCACATTAAAATTTAGGTCCTAACTTCTCTCATATCACAAGGTTCCTCTCATTCTCACCTACAGTACAAAGCCTGGAAGAGAGTTCGAAACCATGTTCCAGGTTTTAGCCTTCACTGATTTCAGATATGTTTGGATCCTCCACAAAGTTTTAAGTTTCCCTAAGGGTTTTTTCTCTCCTCTTTACGCTTTATTTATTCAATGAATGTTTGCTAAGCCAGGTATTATATGACAGAGATTCAGAGATAAAAATCAGTCCCTGCTCTCAAGCAGTCACAGTCACGTTGAGGAAACAAGCAAAAACAATTTCAAATCCGATAGATGGTTGTTAGCATGGTGGGAGCAGTATTCATGGAGTGCTGGAGTTGCTGAGAGTTAGGACATCAAAGCTGGTCTTCAGAGGATGTTTTGGAAGATAACTTCTTGAAGAACTAGAAGTTAGCAAGTGAAAATGGTAGGGTACAGAGTATTGGTGCAGATGTTCTGGGCATGTGTATAGAGACGTGGTAGAAGCAGAGACCATGCTCCTGACTAGGAAGGGAGGTCTCAGCTCAGGTGGTGGCATGGACAACTGCGGGAGATGGTGACATAATCAGGGCCAGAATCTGAAGGTTGGGACTGCAGAGAGTGAGGAGCTACTGAGAAAATTTTTAAAAGAGTGATGAAACATGATTATTTTGTTGGATTTGCAGTGGCTAGGACAGACGAAAGTGGGGAGATGAACGGTGAAGGATGGATCAGAGAAGGGTTTAAAGCGGGATCTGGAAATTGGGGAGAAGCCTCTTGCGGGGCTCTCGTGAGAGATACTGAGTTAACTAAGGATTATGGCTGCAGAGATAAAGAAATGAAGGGAGAGAATCAGCAGAAATGGAAAAGGTGGAATCAAGTGGACTCTAAAATTTCATGTAGGGAATGTGAGAAGGAAAGAGTGTTGGGTAATTCCCAGGATTCTAGCTCAGCAGCTGGTGAGTTGGGGATTTAGTACGTGAGATGCAGATTGGAAGAAGAGGATCAGTTTGGGGGATGTGGGGGACATATTAGTGCTCTTACCACTGGGTTGCCTATGGACTGTCTCTCTGGAGCCATTCGGACAGAAGCTGAACAGACGAATCTGGAACACAGGAAAGGGGTGTAATCAGGGGATGTCAATTTGGGAAATGTAAGTAATAAACATTTTAAAGAAATTCTTATATATCTTATTGGTAGGAATACTGCTCCACTACAAAGTACACAACTAAAGTCTAGCCTGTTTAATCCCTCATAAATATTTTTTAAATATTCAATGGGTGAAAGAATGGGTGAGTGAATAAGAGCTGTTATGAGTAGCAAAGATTTCCTATACAATTCTTAGTTTGTGTGTTTAAGTATGAGTTTGTATGTATGTGAGTGTATATGTATTTATGTCTCTATGTATCTGTGTTGTTATATATACACATTTATATAAAATTAATGCTATGTATGGGTTCTGTGTACAAGTGTTAGTCTGACAGGACTGTTATAACAAATACCAAGACGGGGTGGTTTAAACAACAGAAACATATATTCCCACAGTTTTGGAGGCTAAAAGTCCAAGGTCAAGGTGTTCTCAGGATTTCTTTCTGGTGACACCTCCATTCCTGGCTGGCAATCCTGCCTTCTCACTGGGTCCTCACAAGACCCTTCCTCTGTGCCAGAACTGACAGAGGCCACTGGTGTCTTTTTGTCACAAGGACACCAGTCCTGTATGAGGACCCAATCCTTTGATCTCATTTAACCTTAATTTTCTCCCTACCCATCTTGTTTCTAAATAGTCACATGGGCAGTTAGGACTTCAACATGTTGATGACTTGGGGGCGGCATGGGGGGAAACACAATTCAGTTCACAACCACGTCAGTCCCTTTGATGTCCAGATTGAGTTTTCCTCTGACAAAAGATAGACTCTGAAAAGAGTCTGTCTTAAGAGAATATACTTATATAAAAGGGGGGAAATATATTGGTTAAATGTCAGAGCTAGAGTTTACTTATAAAATAAGCATAATTCTTTTCTGTTTTACCTGATGGTACAGCAATTCCTACAACAGATTTTCTTTTACCTTTTGGAGGTTATAAACCACTGCAAATAGATAAATCTGTAAATAGTAGCTGGATGGATTTCATGGATTGTTACTGTTTATTGCTGTATGGAAACCAGGCTGAAAAAGCCAGACAAGATTGACGTCCCACTAGAATGTCATACCACGAAGGCGTTGACTTCAAGCAAAGATTACTTGTTGAAAACTATGTTGCATTCCTGGCATGCGCGCACTTGTAATAAAGTTAACTTTCGCTTGTGGTTATAGTTAATGTAGAGCGTATCCCAGTTTATTTTGAACCTGCTCTGTTTCACCTCTTTGGACTCTGCGTGTTGTGCCCTGTGAAAGAAATCTCCTTGGGGTTGGGAAGCCGTCGCCCTGGCGGGCAGGTGACAGAGACAGGGTGGAAACCCTCGGAGCTCTGAGGGCGCGGAGCCTGTCGCATACCATTCCCCTCCCACCACCATCCCACGGCCGGGAGGCGGAGAGGGCTTCAAACTTCGCTCCAATCCGCAGCCGGTCCCCCTGCTGGGTGACCCGCCCGCCGCAGACAGAGTTGGAGGAACTCCGCGGCTCTTCGCGTCAGAGCTTAAGGAGGCAAACCGCTCCCGCCTCCCCCTCGGACCCCTCCCTCTACCCCTGCGTCCCGGCCCTCGCCCAGCCGGGAGCGCTGATGATAGGACGGGCCCCAGGCGTGCATTGTGTGGATGCAAAGCAGAGCTGCCCGACCCTAGCCAGGGCAGCGGCTGCGGCTGCCCTCGCCAGACCGGGCACTGTCATGCCCCCGCTGCGCGGCGGGCCGCTGCGTTCCCAAGCCGCTCCATGAGCGCGGACCAGGAGACCTCCGGAGGGGCTGAAGATGAAGGTGCCCGCGCCTGGGCTCCCGCTGATTGCCAACCCCTCACAAGCCCGCGCCCCGCAAAGAGCCCGCGGCCTCCGAGGACCCGCCTTCGCCGCCGCAGCAGCTGGAGCAGCGACAGAGGCGGCTGCGGCGGCGCCGGTCGCGCGAGCGCGTAGACCGGCGGCGGCAGCTCTGGGGCCGCTGCTGCCCCGGCTGCCATGAGTTGTGCGGAGGTGATGTATCACCCCCAGCCGTATGGAGCGCCCCAGTATCTGCCCAACCCTGTGGCAGCTGCAACCTGCCCTACAGCCTGCTACCACCCGGCGCCCCAACCTGGCCAGCAGGTGAGTCACCGACCGGGCAGCCTGCCGGGGGCGGGGGCGGGGGCGAGGGGCGCCGAGAGTATCGCTCTGGGGCTCCGGCGACGTCGGGCCGGGACCTGTGGCGCGGAGGATGCTCTGGGAGCTGCGGGAGCGCCTTGGAGCAGAGAGCCCTCGGGAGAGAGGAGGAGAGGCTTCAAGAAGGGACGAGCCCCCTGGGGGGACGGGTGGGGATTCGAAGTGAGGCATCACCGACTGGGGGCTTCTTTCAGTGTTGTCACCGGAGCCCAGAGACTACCCTCGTAGCAGCCACCCTAGCTCTTAGGGCTCAGTTCTCTGAAGCTCACCAAGGGCATCTGTCTTAGGAGTATGTGAGTAAACTTCCCTTATGCCAAACGTTTTGTTTCCTTTGGAAAGGTAGAGTGTGTCAGGGTTTTCTTGACTCTAGGGATGAAAATATGACACTGGGGAAGGTGGGGGGGCTACCTGAATAAGGAGGTCAGGAAATGGCCTTTGGGGGATTTTTATGGTGAATCATGGGTTTTGTATAACGTCTAGCGAACGGTACTAGAACTTCTTTGCTCTTAGTGTCTTTTTATGATTGTGAATTAGGGGACAGGGATTGATCCCCAAGTTCCACATTCACTTTTCAAAATTAAATTTGGGGGTGGGTAATATTGGTTAATAACATTAAATGGTTCAGGTGTACAATTCTGTAACACATCATCTGTGTATTGCATTGTGTGTTCACCACCCAAAGCCTAGTCTCCTTCGGTCACTATATATTTGACTCCCTTTACCCTCTTCACCCTCTCCCCACCCTCATTCACCTTTAGTTCCACCAAAGCAGAAAGGTGTTATGGTTCAGTTTGTTGGAAGTGTGTTGTGTGTCTCCTTCTGGCCAAGAGGTAACCTTGGATCACTGGTTCTCCACCATGTCAAGAGTGACTGGGAATGCTTTTGATAAACGAGGTTTGGGAACCAGGGAGATGATATAATATAGTTCTTTCAGAACAGAGAGTAAGGTTCTGGGGAATTTGTCACTAGGTACCCCTGGGCATTCTTCTCTGGATACCAACAGAATGTGTATCAAGGCTTAATAAAACACATGTGAGTGTGTGGCACTAGGTTATACCAAAATTGGGTCTTCAGGCCCCAAGAATTAGACTGGGTTGGTTCTGTGAGACTTACAAAAATTACAGTTATAAAGACACTTATCAGGAAGCTAGATATGGTTAGAAAACTACAGTTCATTGAATTTATGGATTTTTTTAAGTTTCTTAGGAACCATGTGTTTTATGTTGATCTTACGGGTGTGGCTCTTTAATTAATCTGGCCTTTTAACTTCTATATTTTCTTTCCTTCTGTCTCTTTGCTAGATTTGTAGTGCTATTCTTTGGAAAGAAATCATAACTTCTGTTTAGAATTTAGGGGCTGTGAAGTTTATCTGATTCAAAAAGGATACATGCTACAGATTTATCTGCCACACAATATGAATTAACAAGGACCAATTAGGCAAATGAGGAAGAAACCCCACTTTCTTGCTATCATTATTATTATTTAATACTTAGCAGGTTCAGCCTTTCAGAGATTACTTTTGGGGAGGAGAATGGGAAGACATTTTGTAATTTGTGGTCAAGGGTGATAGACTCAAACATTTTGGTTATACTGTTTGTTTTTCATTAGCTTTAATTATAAAAGATATAAATAATGGAGAAAATCATTTAGTACAATTTAGGCAAGTAAGGCAAGCAGGTGATGGGAATCAGTTTACGTGTTTTATAAACACACTGTCCCCAATGAACCACCCTTTCCTCCTTCCTTCCATCTCAGAGACTGTAAAGGCCTTCAATTATCAGCTGGAATGTGGACCTGCAACAGACTCAAACTTTACTAGACATTCAGGAAGGTATTTTTTTTCCATAAAAATAACTTGAACTAGTAAGCATTGTGAATAAGGCTTTATCTTGTAGAGTTGTAAAAAAATACTATTTAAAATATGAATGATGTGATGAGGCTAGTTTTGTAATAATTGTTTGAGGTAGAAAATAAAAGTATCAGAAAAATTATAAATTACAAATCATAACATTTAGCTTTCAGTAAGAAACAACTCCAGTCCTCTAGTTAACCTTTTTAATAGCCCTGAGACTCAGTCCCCAAATTTCCTTCTTTTGCTGAGCCCATCCACAAACTGAAGAAGCAACTGTCTTTGTTACCTGATTTATCAGCATTGACCAATTCATAAATGCTGATCAACTTCCACTATACTTTCAAATTCTGGAGACCTTGTATGAATAGATGTGAGGCTGAGTGACCTAACTAACTTAATTGAGACATATGCTTGGAACTTTTTATGTGTGTTTTATCAAAATGGCTTGTTTGAGATTAATTTTTTAATCAACTAAAAAAACTATTTGCCTCTAACTGGCTAACAGATTGAAAAGAGGCTTGGTATTATAATTACTGTTCTTTTACTGTCAGGAGTTTATTTTGATGACCTATATTTTCTATTGGAAAAAAATGAATCAGGAAATTCTTATCAGGCTGACAGCATTTTTAGACTGTGTGGTGCGTGGGTGAAGTGGGACTAATATTGACTTGGCCCTAAAGTAGTCATCTGAGAATACATATTTTGGTTGTTTTTACATTCCATAAGGTTTTATCATTATTATCCATGAAGATTATTTTCTCCGTACATGGGAAGTGACCTCTAATAGCATCTTGCCTGGGAGACAAAAATAAGGGCTACAACTTCTACTACATTTGCAAATTAATTTGTTGAGGAGTAAAAAGGAAAAGAAGCAGAAAAAAATGATAGTTATAAAGAAAGTTTAATGGTCATTTATAAAATGTTAGGAAATAGAGCATTAAAGTTTTATGTTATTTCTGTATTCAATTGTAGTAGTGTATCTTTGAACTTATTTTTTTCTTCAAATCCGTGTAGCTTTGAAGTCTTTATAAATTGGTATATATTTTATTTATTTTTTTTAATTTTTAAAAATATTTTTAAAAGGTTTTATTTATTTATTTTTAGAGAAGGAAGGGAGGGAGAAAGAGAGGGAGAGAAACATCAATGTGCGGTTGCTGAGGGCCGTGGCCTGCAACCCAGGCATGTGCCCTGGCTGGGAATCGAACCTGTGATGCTTTGGTTCGCAGCCCGCACTCAATCCACTGAGCTACGCTAGCCAGGCTAAGTTGGTATATATTTTAAAATGCTTCATTATAATGGATTTTAAACATAGATATATGTTTCCTCTTAATGTATGATCATATAGCTGAAAATTCTTTTTGAAACAATAGAACTTCATACTCTAGGCATGTGTCCTTTCAGCTTTTTCCTAGCAGCACAAATATAAGCTACTTTTTAAATTGAATGTATACATTGTAGGTGGGTAATAGGTCAATATCATCAAGCCATGGCTAATTGTATGGAAATCAGGCTACACTGCAATGTGTTAGGCAGAGGGTAGGGGAAATGAATCAAAGTGACATTTAAGTATGTCTGAAAGGTAAATTTTTAGGACCTAGTGTCCTAAAATTCCTAGAAATTGCATGGATGTGCATAAATCTTACAGTGTGCTCTACAAAGTCAGGATTTGCTTAGGGATGCTAAGCTCCCTGGTCCCTGTACCTACCATCCTTTTACAGCTGTAATACCTCCCTGGCATCTCAGGAGAACTCTTGACTCTCAGCACATGCTCTGAAGGAATGATGACACTGCAGAACATGAATGGAAAGGAATAAACTTGTGTTCTAACAGTGACAATAGGAACGAAGAAGAAAACTTCAAAATATATGTCAGGAAAAATTGAGGGAGATGATATGAAATCATAGATTTTCTTCATACCCACTGGATTTTTTTCATCTTAAATGCAGACAGCCTGTTGTTCTCTAACACTTCCCTGCTCCCTATATGTATAATGTTAACATCAGGAATATGCTTAAAGCAAAGCCGTGAGGATTGTATAATTTATAGATGGGGTAGTGGAAGTAGAGAACAATTGCTAGTTTTCTAATCAGGCATAGGGATGTTGAACAACCATACTTTGGGCTTTATATAAATTAGAACATTTAAAGAGAACATTGACTCTCTTTTCTTCAAGAGTGACAGTTGCTGTGTGCATGCTTTCACTTAAAAGAATTAAACACCCTTGGGAGGCAAACTCCCAGTTATACATTTGTAAGGACTTTTTTTCAAACTCTTTCTCTGGACTTTGCCACCTTGATTTAGTCATAAAATCTCTCTTGGATTCTGTTTGTCAGGGGAAAAACTGTAAAAACGTGCTTCAAGCCCTCCTTTTATAAATGGGAATATGGATATTCATAGGACTGAGATGCCTGACTAAATTTCTCAAAGCTAATTGGCGACAAAATTAGAATCATCAAAATTCCCTGTTCTCCAATGTAGCATCTTTCCGCCATACCATGCAGTCTCTCAAGATTTTTATTTTTTTTTTTGCTCTTGCACAATAAGCTTATTCTTGTCTTTTGTGCTCCAAATCAACTCTCTGATAAAGAAGATTAATATGCAGTAGATTTTTTTGGCCTTGGAGCTTGAAATTCTTTCCAAGTCCTTGGTAGTGTACTTTTTTAGTTTAGGCATTCCAAAGTCCTTTTGCAAGCATTTGTATTATGCTAATGACTTTTGCTATCCATGTTGCATCCTTTGTTGATGAGGTAGAATATCCACTTAGCAAATGAACATTTATTTATTTAAAATAGTATGCAGGAAGTGGTATTAACAGTCAGCTTTAAGTGCCTCATATATCATTGCTATTTCAACATAAGTGTAGATTCATTAGGAAGAAGGAATACAATTATATCTTAGGTAGTTTCAATGCACAGTCAACTTATTTAAGGTGGAGTATCTAAGTTTCTTGCAACCATTAACAAGGACTTAAGTGGGTTTATAAGAATTCATACACGACTTCTTTGAGAAAGACCAGCCCCTATAATTCTACACTATACAAATTAACTTGACTGCAGAGACTTAGAAGCTTCCAGTGCCCCACAGTTTTATGCTCCCAATAACTTTCCAGCCAGAAAATTCAAAGCTAGGGAAGAAATTTGAACTTTAAATAACTTAACTGAGCTGTTGTGTCTGGCAGTCAACTAGAGTGGAGATTACAATAATGATAGTAAAGACAGGCTTAAGATCTATAAAATCATGCATAGTGAGGATATGTTCACTATGCACAAATGCCAGCACAAAGTAACACTACTTGGAAATTTAAGTGAAGGGTATTTTGCAGAAACACAAGGAACTCCTACTTCACCTAGCACTTATTAAGTCTCAAATATAAAGTCGGGAGTGGCAGGGACATGTCCTATACCAAAGGAAATGAGTGAGGGTGTTTAGAAGGTAGAACCATACCATGCATTGACTCTTTGGGCTGTTGTGGAAGATATATTGAACTGACTTTGTTCATATATATACATGTCTTATATCTTTCTCTGCAAAGGGGATTTTCAGTGAGACTGAAAATATTAAGTTCAGAATGCTTAGGGGCGATCCTAAAGCAAATTTGTGAGTTAGATAAATGTTGTTCTAAAATTTTGGTGCTTCATTTGGATCCCATTATGCCCACAGCCCTGTTTCCAGTTAGCTTTGAAAAAATTCCAAAGTAGTACATCTAGTAATAGGTAATAACTTAAAGTATTATTTCCAGAAAAACATTGTCTTATGATTCAGTGATTCCATTTCTGGGAATATATCTGAAGAAATGCAAAACACTAATTTGAAGGAATATAAACACCCCTATTTTCATTGCAGAGTTATTTACAATAGCCAAGGTTGGGAAGCACCCAAGTGGTCATCAGGAGATGAGTGGGTAAAAAAGCTGTGGTACATTTACACAATGGAATACTACTCAACTGTAAAAAAGTAAGGGAATCTTACTTTTTGCAACAGCATGGATGGACTTAGAGGATATCCTGCTAAGTGAAATAAGCCAGCCAGAGAAAGACAAATACTATGTGATTTCACTTATGTGTGGAATCTGATGAACAGAAGAAACAAAATGCAGACAGATTCAAAGATACAGAGAGTTATCAGAGGAGAAGGGCCTGGGGGCTGAGTTAAGAGCGGAAGGGTTTTGGCAGTACACATTAGTAGGTGCAGAACAGCCACAGAGATGCAGATAACAGCATGGAAAACACAGTCGACACGATTGGGATAACTGGCTTTGGGTCCAGGGGGTGCTTGGGGCAGCAGGGGCACCACTCTGTAGAGTGCCCGGTTTCCTGGACGCTTTACTGTGCATCTGAAATTGGTACAGAATGATATATGGAAGTTATGGCTGAAAAATAATAGTAAAAATTACCTTAAAGAAAAAAAAAGACAGAAACACAAGCTCTCTAATATTTAAATATTAGTCTCTGGCAGAGACAAGTGAAGGAAATAATTTGGGGCAAAACTGTGCCCTGAATCTTTCAAAAAGCATATCGTGAAGCAGCTGGTTTTCTGTTTTAACTATTATTTAGGAAGACCCTAAGAAGGCCTTGAACCATTAGACCCAAACATCTGCTGCTAGAAACAAGTCATAAATGCCATATTTATAGATATTTATAGATATTTTGGTGGATACCAGATTTATGCCAGCAATTTACACGTGTGGTCTCAACTGGGGTAACTGAACTATTTTTCACTTATCTCGTACTTTATTATATGGAAAAAAAGAATGACTTAAAGTCATTAAGTAAACAGGTGTCTTTTGCTCTTAAAAGTGTATTATTTTCATATGCCAAAACATTTGTCCATGTGGGATTTAGTAGGGGGACTCAAAGGATGCATTCTTTCTTGTTACTGTGAAGGCAGATAAAAGAAGTACCGAGACTAATTCGTAGGAATTGGGCTAGATGACCGTGTCTGAAAATGAATTAGTCTTCAATGGTCTGTAGGGTTTTTTTGGCTAGTGTCCAGCAAAATCAGATGAAGCAGCCAATGGAAGAAACAAAATTAAGTGTGAATTTTTCTAGAGCTCCAGCATGCTGCTTATTAGGATATAGAATTGGACCAGACTTCTAATATAATTAAGTCAAAATTTCCCATTTTCAGAAGAGGAAGCTGGGGGCCAGAAGGTTACTCAAACTCATGGACTGGTTTTGGTTACTTTCTCTCATTCCAGTCCTTTCTATTGTGGTCCCGTTCCATATACGTTTCCTTTGAAGCAAGGAAAGAGTAACTTACTTCATGTTACCTTCTTACTCTTCTTATTTTTAAATTTTTGAATATTAGCTACTTGGAGAAATAACACAATTACTATATGGATAAACCACAAGATTCCCTTCATTTTCTTTTGCCCTTATAATGTTTTCCTAACTACGATTTTAAAAACAGGCTAGACTTCCTTCTTTGTGTCTCCAAGTCCTTGTACAATTATTGACATGAAATAAGAATTAATTGAAAGTTCAATGAATAACAGATAATTTTTTTAAAATGCAGTCATATCCTAAGTCTTGTAATAGGCTTATGTAAGAAATTTATACATTGGAACTGTCTTTTTATTCTATAGTCTCCAGTTTGAGAGAGAACATATACCCTTATTTTATGATCATTGCTTAAAACATTGTGGGAATGAAAATTTTGAAATTCTTTCTAAGTATCTGGCATAGTTTTCTTGAACATCCTCAAAACTGGAAAATTTTCATCCTTGGAGGAGATGGGTTTGATTTTTGATAATGACCAGAATCATTGAGAAGCAAGTGTGAGAAAAAGTAGCTGATCGTGTTAATATTATTTTTGATTTGCTCCTGCCAATGTTAAGAACAAAACAATGTGACTATGCCTCACAAACTGGCTCTGCTCACTCCCCCAAAATAAGATTTCCAGAAAAATGGTCAGCAGTTCCCCTATGTATCTGACTTGTCAGGGGGACAATACATTTTTAGATACAGGAGTTCAGTTTCATCAAGATATACAGATGTTTTGCCTTTCTTAATAGTCATACTTCTGATATATGTTTACTAATTTTTTAAATGCTATCGATAACTTCAGACTTTCTTTAATGAGCTTGTGATGTCTCTGTTTATCTATTCAGTTAGAATAAATATCATACAGAGTCATTTCCTTCAGTCTGTTTTCTTGGTATATGCTTTGTAGTCAGTCAGAAATAGGTTCTAATTCCATCTCTGCCACTTACCAGTTAGATGAACCTAGTAAATTAAGTCAGTTTTTGCATATGTCAGTTATGAATAATTATTCGTACAAAATGTATATGAGAGAGAGTTAATAAAAATATATGAAAAAAATTTGGCATATTCTCCTTCTCTTGACCCACCCTCCCATAACCTGATTCTTTCTCTTCCAAATAGGCTAAGGATGAAAATTTCAAGTGTCTCTGAGACATTTTTAAAAATCTATTATTCAAGTGAATTCAGAAAAATATGATCAAAGAGCAATGTGCTGCTTTTGTGGACTTTGCAATTTTGAGACAGTTACTCCTAGCTAGTATTATAGGCTACTCTTATAGACTTTGAGCATGTTTTGAAAATTAAAAAAAAACAAACTGCATTTAGAGAAGACAGCCAGTAGAGAGAGAGAAAAAAAGCAAAGAGCTGTTTTCAAATATCCAATGATTCATTAAAATACTTTTGTTTCCTTAGGAAAAAAGTTTCCACATATGCACAGTAATCATTTGGCATTTTGTAGGCTTAAGCCTTAGGGAGTTAGTGGTATTTGGCTCCTGACATGGAAGTCTTTCTCTTGTCAGACAAACCCTTTCCCCTGCACATTCCTGTGCAAGTTTGTTTCTGTTGCGCCTGATGGCAGGCTGCGAGGTGGTGGGTACGGTTTGCACTGTCTAGGCCGCCTACTTCACACCGCTCCTTTAACCTCTTCCTGAGTCAATTTTAACTTAGTGGCTATTAACTCATTCATTGTTTCTCTTAACTGGAGTGTCATTTTACCTGGATAATAATCATTACTCTAAGATAGAGATGGGCCAGTTAATGTGCCTTAAGTAAACAAACTTGTAGTTTTTGAAGTCTCTTTGAATGGCTTCTTTATTTTTGTTAACAAATCTTCAGGGTCTCATGAGAAAAGCACATACATTTCTGAGGCATGTAAGCGGTTGTACATTTTGAGAAAATGTGAACTAGACTTTCTGTCAGTGTTGATTTGGGGTATCTAGGTTTTGATGATCTGAGATTTATTCTCGGCATTTGAAATTTTCTGTAGTTTTCTGAAGAAAGTGAGTAACACTAGGGAAGTTTTATTCTGGGGAGCAAACACCAAGGCAATCCAGAAAAGTGCAGATGAGTAACATAGTTTTAAGAAGGCAAAGAATTGATTTATAGTCCTCAAACCACAGGTCACGGAAAGTAGCTGAGGCTTGAGTCTATGGAGAAGAATATTAGGATGTTGTCAATGTCAGCATATGAATTGATGGCTGTTTAAATCCTGTGGTCTGTTTTCTTCATGCTCACATTCAATTTTTGAAAAACTGTACAAATTAAATTTTACTTAGGTATCAGGCCATTTGGATACTTTGGAATTCTCTCTTTAAACACTGATGTTGATGGTGAGGCTATAAATGTGTGTGTGGTGTGCGTATGTGTTGTAAACGTAAATATTTAAATTGGCCCACTGTAGTTTGTGAAAATTGACTCAATTTTATCTGAAAAAATTACAAGAAAGAATGGATGATAGGTATGCCTTTTTTCCTGACTATTGGTAAATATATCACAGGCTCCCTATTGATTTTATTTGCTTGATAGTCTCTAAGAAAATTGATTTAATTGGTAGACCTGCCTTAAAGAGTTGCAAGAGAAAGTATATTTTATAATATTTCCAAAAATTTTTACTTAAAGGAGACAATACAGATATTTTTTATAGAATCACAAGTGTTTGCATATCAAAAGAAATAATATATTATTATGTATTTACATAAATGCATATGTGCATATACAAACATAAAACATACATATGAAATATAAAGAGTACAGGGAACCAATCAATGCATCCATCAACAAAAGAAAGATTTTTAAAAAATAAAGAGGGTATTATGATACAATAGCAGATTTTGCTCAATTTCCCCCCATTTTATATTGAAAAATATGTCATTTTTAGATTAATTTATTTGTACCTAGCCATTCAACAATGGTTTAAAAAGATTAACAAAAATTATTTCACATTTAGAAAATTCTATAATCTTAAATAGATAGAAAATCTGTAGATTAAATTCAACCACCATTAATTAAAAATTAAAATATTTAAAGTATAGGTCATAATATTATGCTACCTTTATATCAGGATTTGCAGTGTACACATTTTTCATATATAAAACTTCAATTAATTTTATTTAATCTAAAAGTTGATTGCTAATTGTGGTAAAATAAAATGTTGTCTTTCTTTGGACAATTAACACAGCAAGGACTTAAGCTAAAGAATAAATATTAATATTAAACAAATGAAACAATAGCCGCAAAACTCGCTTCTCATAAACTGATTTTAGCTGAACATTAACAGAAAAAATTAAATCAATTTCATAGGCAAAAATGAACTCTTGTGGACAGTGAAGCTACTCCGTAGATTGCTTTTAATTTCCTTCCCAAATGAAAACAGCGTGTCTTTCTCAAATGCCAGAGTGTTCGGTGGAGAGTGTGAATATAAGATAAACACCGTGTGACTTCCAGTGAATATGCATGTGCCCAGAGAAACAGTATTGTGATTTGACTAATAAATCGTAACATTCATTTAATTTTATAAGGGAATTTAAATCGAGGAGTAACTTTAGAGGTCATTTAGATTAATCCCCTCATTTTATACATAACTTCTGTACTGTGGTGTTTTGACCATTGAAGTTAAATATGAACATGTTCAAATCTGTTCAAAAAAGACTGTAAGAAATGTAACTACTCAGTCATTACAATCACCTATTCATCAGTAAGACATGTACACTTACAAGGAATGGATTAAATATTTATCAACAAGTGATAATTGGCATATACTTCAAATAAAAAAATCAAGGCACATATTTATAAATAGCAGCCCATAAATAATAACCACAGCTCACAATATACCTAAACATTTCAGGACTTATCTCACACAGAAAGAACATACTCATTGCTAGGGGGAAGGGTTTAACTTATTGAATGATGCTTTCATAATTTCTGCTATAGATTTCATACCTAGTAATTACCTAGAAACAGAAGAGTCTGGATTGTGTTTTGATAGCATTTTGATAGGCAAATTATGTGTTTACTGTGTATTCTAGAATGATTTTTTTCAACTCACATTCACTTTCCAGTGTGCATTTTTTTCTGAAATTAAAAACATGACATGGTAAAGGATCAGCATTACAGACAATACAAAACTCATTTTGTCATTAGGATAATGAATTTTATAATCTTTAGCATTACCTTCTTACATCTATTTCACATTGAAATTGTTGACAATAAAAGTAATATGTGTTAAATAAAAAATGTTTGGAAAATATTGAAAAGGGAAAATAAAAATATAGCAACTAAAAACTTACCAGCCAGAAAAACAGTATAAAATGTAACATTTTGGCAATTTTTATTCCCACATTAGATACCCCCTCTGCTCCCCTCCATCACATACATGCACATACATGGGCACACCAGCATATTTTTATTACACATTCCGGCTGCACCACTTACATGCTCTGTGAGCTCAGACACGTTATTTCACTTTTCTATGCCTTAGTTTCTTCATCTCTAAAATGTGGGTAGTAACAATAACCAAGTTATATCGTAGAATTGTGAGCATTAAGTTGGGTAATTAATAAATACAAAGTTTTATAAGCACCTGGCATAATATATGAGCTGTTATTATTGCTATAATGATATACATATTTTAAAATATTTTAAAATCATTACCTTTCTCATTTTAATTGAAAGCCATACCAGCCATTGCTAGAATCTTATATTATTTTCTTTAAGCCACAACAATACCTTTTTTCCCTTCTATGATAATGGTGGTATGTGAAACATCTGAAAAGTATGTTCCATGCAAAATGAATCTTCACACAGACTTACTTTGTCGCTATTGTTTGATTTTTGAGAAATGAGTTGGGCACATCTGCCAGATCCTTTTAGAAGATGTTACATTTTTGTTTTTATTTTAGTTTAGTTTATTTATGAAAAGCTCTCTTCTTCTCCACCCCACCCCGAGACAATTAGTCCTTCTTTCCCCCCTTTCTCTCTGTTACGTACTATAATGTTGTTGTGCATTAAATGTTTGAAATAAATAAATGTAAGATGGAAAATGAAAAATGAATCTGTCACATTTTTGTTAAAGTCATCCTTGTTTTGGTATATCTAGAGTAACAAAAATCTTTCATACTCTGAAAATACACAATGTGATAAAGGAGTTTAATTTTTTTTCTAAATTTGAGATAGATCTTTTTTTAAGGGTGGGAAAGAAAAAGCTGGTGGGGGAGGGGAAAGGCTGAGTAAAACAGATGAAGAAGAATCAATTTGAGAACATATGCTAATATTTAGATTTTTAAAGAATTGAAATGTTAACAGTTAATGCTTTTTTACAAACTGTCTGTGATACTGTGTTTTGTTTATTCCATCCCAGAAGAAGTTAGCGGTATACAGCAAGATGCAGGACTCTCTGGAAGTCACCCTTCCCAGCAAACAAGAGGAGGAGGAGGAGGAGGATGAGGAGGAGGAGGAGGAGAAAGACCAGCCTGCCGAGATGGAGTACCTTAACTCTCGCTGTGTCCTTTTCACTTATTTCCAGGGAGACATTGGGTCAGTAGTGGATGAACACTTCTCAAGAGCTTTGGGCCAAGTCAGCACCCTCCATCCAGAATCTGCCATTTCAAAAAGCAAGATGGGGCTAACCCCCCTATGGAGAGGTAAGAATTTAAAAGCAGATGCTCTCCAGGGCCCTGTCTCTGTTTTGCAACCGCCTGTACCAGGTTCCAGCTGGAGACTTGCCCCTGAAGACGGATATCCACTTGCTTTTTAATTTTTAAGGACAGCAAGGAATTTCTTTCAGACAAACAGCTGGATCAGTTTTGTCACATGTGGAATGCAGGGTTGGAAAAGATGTAGTCACACCCCTTAAATTCCTCATGGAAAGTAGTGATGCAACTGACCAGGGTTTATAGTGGCAGGATCTAGCTGCGAGGCACCATTCCTTAAGCCCCGATGGCCCAATTTGGATGTTAAATAAGAGGCGTGTCTGGATCAGCTTTTGAAAATTAGCTCTTGCTCATTCCACTAGGTGCTACGTGGTGACATAGCAGAGATCTGAGTCTGACCCAAGAATACAAACTTTGAAAGCCTTCTGTGTTTTCTTAATAACTTTCTCTGTCCTGCTTTGTTGTGGTATTAACTCTTTGTTGTGTACACTCCAGATATGACTGAGTCTATCTACATGGCTTAGACTACTGTTTTTACCTCGGTAAAGTAAAACAGCAGATGGGGCATCCTCTTCTTTATTTCCCTCTGTATAGAGGTCACAGATGTATTTGAATTTGATCGCTAGCTCACTGAAGATTATTGGTTGACATCTTCAATAGGGTATTTACAAGGTTAGAGAAAAAATAATACATTATTCCAATGAGAGTTTTAGAGAAATGTGTTATGGACTTTTTCCCCCTGAATTTACCAGGTTATTCAAAGCATGTAGTAAAATGGATCTCAAAGTGTGGTTTGCAGGACTAGGAACATTGGCATCACATAGATGCTTATTAGAAATGTAGGTTCTTGGGCCACACCTTAGGCCTACTGAACCAGAAACTTGGGGTAGAGTCATCTGTATTCTAACCAGCCCTCCCAGTGATTCAGGTGCAGGTTTAACTTTGATAATCATTTATTTTGTGCTGTTAGAAAAACAGATTGCAGGCCACCTAACTCAGACCTACTGAATCAGCGTCTTTAAGGGAAGATTCTGGGAATTACACTTTCACAAGTGTTCCAAGTGATCTTATGATGAGGAAAGACTGGTCACCTGTGGTAGACTACCTGTGATTGGGCACAGGTGAGAGGTGATGGGTGGTCAGTTGCCTCTCAGCATCAGAGGAATGGTTCTGCTCCATCATGGGAGAGGTCCTGGCCATATGGAATTGCTGGGCCTTATCTGTAGATATGATGCTTTTCCTTCCTTCCTTCCTTCCTTCCTTCCTTCCTTCCTTCCTTCCTTCCTTCCTTCCTTCCTTCCTCCCTTCCTCCCTCCCTCCCTCCCTCCCTCCCTCCCTTCCTCCCTTCCTCCCTTCCTCCCTTCCTCCCTTCCTCCCCTCCATCTTTTTAGTAAATATGAAGAACACCAAGATAAGCAGTGACTGTAAGGGAGGGTAGAATACAAACTCAAGTGACTGGGACCTTGACAGTGGTGAACGGGGAATCATAGCTGCTTATTTGATTAGTGCATATTACAGACTTCTCATAGCACTGAGAATTTAATCCTTGGAAACCTAAGATATTATGTAATCAACCAATATCCTATTTGATAGCACATGGTGAATACATTTAATAACTCGTAGAGGGTAAAGATAAGAAAATTTCAATGAGTTAGCTGACTTTAATATTTTGGTGTATAAAATAATAAATCCTATCAGGATAATTCATGCCAGGAGGGTAATAAATACAATACCTACTTCTTTTAGAATGCTGGCCTAGGTAACACTAGTAATCATTTAACCTGGAACATAGGAATGAGAGCCCAAAATTATAATGAAGTATGAGAGTGATTTGTCTGTAGCATCATAACCAGAAAAGTTCTAAGTGAGGTGTTGTATATATGCAAAAATTCTACAGTTCACTGTTTTCCCTACAATATGGATGACTGAACACAGAAGACCTTTGGACAGATGTCAAATTTTGGTATAGAAAGGGTAGATAATGGTAATGTTTTAGTAATTATTATTACAATTTTCTTGGCATTATCCTAAAATTGGCCTTCAAATCTGTCTCCTCTCTTACTCATTGACTTGCACAGCACATATTAAGTAAGGTCTTACTATGTTCTAGGAAGTAGGAATGCATCAGTGGACAAGGGAATCTAAGGCTCTACCTTCATGAGCCTTTTTAGTGAAAGATACAGGTAATAAATAGATAGTGAAACACAAGGTAAACTGATATACTCAACATTTTTTAGGGTAATAATAAACAGTCTCTCTGAGGCCATTACATTTGAGCACAGACCTGAAGAAAGAGTGCTCCTCTGTGAGTATATAGGGGAAGATTATTTGAGGCAGAGGGAATAGCCAGTGCAAAGACCCTGAGTGGAGACTGAGTTTAGAACGTTTCATGCGAAGTAAAAATGCTGGCATGTATGGAGTGACATGAAGATTGATAAGTAGGAACAAGAATTTTTAGAATTTTTTATGTCAGTTTAGTTTATTAGAGTAGCCCAGACAAACACAGTATGCTCTTCAATGTCCATCTTTCTATCTCCCACTAATTATTTTTTTCTAATACTCAGGATAATGCATTTCTATATGGAAAATCTGGAATAAGTATGAATTGAATGGTTAAGTGACTGACTTAGATAAACCAAGTTCATTCTATGTACCCCAGGTTAGAAAACAAAAAAGTCTTCATTGGAGAATTTATTAGCAATAAGTTGTATGAAATTATTGAGTACAGTTTTTATTTAATTTGCAAAAAAAGTAAAGTTCTGTGAGTTCAAATGTGTTATATACTTTCCATTTGTGAATAGAACTTTGCTGTAGTTGTTTCTAGTTGTGAATCAGTCAGTTTTAGATAATTATACATAAGTTGGATATGACTGAGATTCCCATGTCTAGCAAAGAGAGTTTTTGGGAATTTTATATTAATTGCCAAAGCAACACAGGTTTGGAGAATGCAGTCTTTGGATTGTTTTGGGTTCAAGTTTGGGCCTTATTACTATCTGATTGCAATGAGATTTGGAGTTAATTACTTAAAAATCTCTCTGGGCATAACTTCAAGTATATAATATGTTTATTGAGACCCACTTCCTAGGGATATAATAAAGATTTTTAAATAAAGTATATGAAGAATTTGGCATAAGGATTGATGCAAGTTGCTAAATGATGGTCAGATGCCTTTTGTTTTTTTCTTAAGTAAGTCTCCACTCATTTTGCACACAGAGCACCAACCTGGGGTCTTTGTACAGAAACATGGCTTTTTGGGAGTTTGCATTTCTGGCAAAAACACAGTGTCTTGGACCTAGTAGGTACTTCAGGCTATTGACAGTGTTAATGGCCATGGCGGTAAGACTTTATGCAGGAGCTGCTGACCAGCTGCATTAAATTAAAAGGTCTAATTTATGGCATGAAATTTTTACAGCACTACACAAGTGCTACAGTGCTACAGAGGAATTTAAAACTGAATTATGGTTGAATGCAGAATATATTTACACAGTAAATCTTTAGACAAGAATAGAGCGTCAGCTAATAATGGAATAATGGTCATACTTTGAGTGTGTATCTTGATGGTGTGAGTAAAGTCCTCTTTAGGCATTTTGCAGCTGTTAGACAAACAGTTGACAAGAAATATTTGTACTTTGGCACAATATCAATGTCAATTCCCTCTTATTTCACTGTACATTTTAGCAGGGATTAAATAGGGATTCTCAGTTAAGAGAACCTAATGAATCTGATTGTTCCCTTATCTCCATCCAAGTAGAAACATCAGCTCCAAATATGTCTACTCATTGATCTCAGTGCCCAAAACCTAGTGAATCTGAATGTCATCTTATCCCCATCCAAACAGAAACATTGGCTCCAAATATGTCCATGCCTTGACCTCAGTGCCCCAGTACTCTTACAGAAAGTAGTGTGTGTGTCTATCACTGACTTAAAAACCATGCTGAATAGTAAACTTACTATTTTTTTTCTTATTGTAGTGGCAAAGTTATTGTCACTTCATTGACCTAGCAGTGTGTGCTTGGAAAAACTAGTTCTGGTAGGAAAGACCTCTCAAAATGAGTACTAACCTAAAACAGCAGAAGGCAGAAAGGGAAGGAGGTCTACCTTTTAGAGCTGGCAGAGACTGGGAAGGAGATAGCTGAGCTACTTGCTCCAGGGGGCACTACTGAGACCATCGCTGCTGGGAAGCTTAGAACAGGCATGCGGAAGGAAAGTGAGGTCTGAAGTACTGCATCATCTTGCCTCCAAGGAGTGTGCCTTGAGTCTCTCATTCTAAAGTCACAAGGCCCATTTGAGTGACTCTAGAACACAATTACTAGAGGGCAATCTTTGGACATAATGGTAGTGCCGAATTCCTAAGTGACAGAACATATTGGAACACATATCCTTTCAGCTCTGACCCCAAAATTTATTTTCATGGGAAGCAGAGTGGGAATTAAATTATAGTGTGGATCCTTTAGGTTATAAATGCAGTAGCAATTTTTTCCACTGCAATTAATAAAAAGGTAAATGTTATCTTTTGACATTGATGTTTTAAATCAATAGTTATTCAAAGACTGTTTTCTACAGATTTTTAAAAATAAGAGAGTGGTTCTATATTATTTTATCAACCCATTTTCCCTTTTAATATAGTTTTTTTCAAAATTAATTAATATAATGTTTTTTTAAATAAACATTGAATTTTCTCTTGCTTATATTGTTTGCCCTTTTCAGAGACATTTAGAGTTCATGTAAAAAGTATCCCAGCTACTGTGAATTGAAAGAACCACTCTTCTGTATCTCTAAGGTATTTCTGGTATAATCACAGTGAAATTACTGGATATGCTTTGGGTGAGTTGTATTAGACATGTATCAACGTCATCATTTTGTTGTTGGTTAGGAATAGGTTGCGTGTGTATGACATTTTTAATCCCAAATGCAAACTGGGCCAAAGTAGACCCAGTACATTGTCAGTTTGTCTGTACGTGTCAGACTGTCAGTGTTCACATTCCACTATGATCCAGCAACACCGACCCTTCAGTCACCGCGGGGTGTTAACGCCATCCAGTTCTCAATTGCCCCCACTAACCTGAAAAGTAATATTGCATGGAAATAGTTCGTGCACAGTTTCTCATATGCTTTTTCATCCAACAAATGTGGCTGTGATTAAGTTCTCTTAAGCAAAGAGTCATGTAATGAAAAAAATTTACATACATATGAAATAAGTACACTGATTCCCAGGCATGAAAAAAAAAAACATATCATCTGTTTCTTTGTATCAGTGTTTTTTCTTAAAAATGAAGTTACCAAATAGTGGTTTTGAAGTTTAGACTTTTCCATAAATATATTGTCTATTCCATACCATTTCATTTACTTGTAAAATGCAATATGGTTTTTGAAAGGGCTGTATAGATCTCTGCGAAATCGACATTAACCTCAGGAGATATACCAATTGGGAAAATACTAAATTGCTTCTAATTTTACTTTCCCCTGGGGCATTTTAAAGCTTTGTTCAGACTTTATGAAGTGCATTTAAAAAATAGAGCTCTACTTTCAATGATAATGTGTTCACTAATCACAATACAATACTTCATAAATAGGACATGATTTTTGGTAAAGAATTTGGTCATTATTTACATTTGTACATGCATATCCAAAATGCTAAAGCATCTATAAAATAAAATTGGGCCCAAGTACATTTAAATGAAAAGAAGTAAAAGGAAAGCACCCAGAAAAATGACATATACAGTCTGTGTACTTTCGATATTTTAATGGCGAGTTTCAATAAGGGGAGCTCTGTATTTCTGGCACACACCTGTGGGTAGGGTTCAGCAGTTTTTATGGTGGGATTCTGGTCCTACCAGGAAATGAAAGTTATGAGCAGAATGAAGGACTCGGTACCAAAGACTGGATCTGTGAGAGCAAAGTGGCAGATCAGTGGTGGCAACGCTGCACTGCATGATGCAAGGAGCCTCTGTAAACTCCTTGTATGGGCTTTGAACTTTGCACCTTGACAGCTTCCACTGTGGGTATGACAGAAGTATTCTATAATAGCCATCATTTAAGGCAAATTAAATTTTCTTCTCACAGCTCACATAATTTTCTTTCTTGTCATTAGCAGCCATTTTTCATGTGTCACAGAAAGACCTTTCTTAAATAAAACATATTTGCTCCAGTACCAGTAAGTTTGATTTGAGGCATTATTTTCTGATGGATTGGATTGTAACAAAACAAATTCATTCAATGAAAAGTTTTCCAGGACTGTTTGAAGATTTGAATAACGATTTCCACTTCCATCCTTTGCCTTTTGAAGGTGATCATTTCTTAGATTTCCCCCAAAAGTTTTTGAGATCCAGGGAGGTTCTTTGGGGGAGAGACTGGAATGTGAGACTTGAAGAGCTGTCTGTCCATAGAATGAATGGCAACTCTGGGTTTTCCGGGAGAGAATGGGAGGGCTTGCAGTACTGGCGCCGCAGCTGCTGGAGAAGCTTGAGAAAGGAATATTTGAACACCACAGCGATATCCTAGTTATGTTAGTCAAGTTACATGTGTGGTGGCTTGATTCACATTATACAAGCTTTCCCTGGAGATAAAACAAACAAACAAACAAACAAACAAACAAACTGTCTTGGAAATTTATGAAATGAGAATATGATACATCAAACTTCTGAATACTTTTATTTCAGAGTACTTCTTAGAATATCCTTTATTCAATTGAAAGGTCTAGCAAGGTTGTGTGTGTGTGTGTGTGTGTGTGTGTGTGTGTGTGTAACCCAGTATAAAAATTCCATCTTACTTTACAAGTGTGACTAATGTGCTAAAGCAACCTTATCTTTATCTATAGATAGAAATAATTTATCAGCCACTTTATAGAGTGATAGGAGTGTGGAGACAAGATACTTGGAATTTTCATTCCAGTGGTTAGTATTTTAGTGGAAGAAACTGAGCCACAGAGAAGTCAACAGATCTACTTGGGGCCATAAAATGATACAGGGCAAGAGCTGGGCACCAGCTCTCTGGCTGAGCCTCTAGGCTCGCTCAGTGCTCGCTCAATCACACCATGCCACAGTCACAGGCTGTTGCTGGCAGTATTGATCTTCCTGAACAGATCTGCCTCATCAGTCTCTAGATGACAGCTCTTCAAGGCTCACTGAGACCTTCTCAGGGCAGCCCCCATATTCAGTACGTGGTTGTCAAGGCCACACCTACCCGTATCCTTCTAGGACCCTACTCTGAATTTTGCCACCTTTTGTCAACTGAACTCTTTTTTATTCCTTCAAATGCTACTTTGTGTGTAAGTGTATGTATGTGTGAATTTTGGCCTTTTTTCACATAATTTTTCATTTGCCTAGAACACTCTTCACTACTTCTAAACAAGGCTAACCTTACTCTCCCTTTCAATTTAGCTATAACTCCGTTAGGCTATTTCTGAAACTTCTCTGTGCGCTTCCCCTTGGGAGAGCACCTACCAGGTCACATTGCACACGTTGATTTACGTATCTGTCCCCCATCAGACTGTGATTAAAAGTGACACCTATCTGATCATCTGTGACCTCCCTATGTTTGGTGCAGAGTAGGTCACCTATAAATATAAGGATTGAGTGGAGAAATTGAATTTAAGCAGAGGTGGGGAGGGTTATTCCTCTTTCTGATTTATCTCTAAGTGCTATTCTTTGATATTTTTTCCCCTTCCCAAACACCTTCTCAAACTCTTTACTTCTATTTGGATCTCTTGATTTCCTCAGAACCTTCACCAAAGTCCAAGGTCGAGGTTAGAGTACAATTGTGCCCTCTTGTGGCACAGCTTCGAAGAATGTTGGCCATCGAGGTGGCAGACTACCACCTGTCTTTGAATCTCTCCTACTTGCCAGCTGTGAAGTCTTGTGCTTCTTCCTGCCTAAATTTCCACACGGCTAAAATGGGAATAACAATAGCAATAAAAAAGCAACAACTACCTCATAGAATTGAAGTGAGGCTCCATTAAGATCATCCATGAAAAACTCCTGGCCTAGTGTTGGGTATTTGGTCACTATAATTAAACATTAACTATTATTATTCTTAGTGCAGAGACTCCCAGACCTCTAAAGAAAAAATCAGCTTAGAATACACTCTTTCTGATAGAAAATTAGTGTTGGTGAGCATAATTAAATGCAACCTTACTTCCATTTGTTCTTTTCAGCATTAAAATGTTTAGTTTGAATAAAAATATTTGCATCTAAAAGAAATTAGTAAACATCATCATTTTGAACCTACCTGGATTATGTCTATGGTATAAGCTTTCTTTACCTGCGAGGTAGGGACCTATCACCTTTGCTCAGACTTGATGACAGCAAGATGCTCAGGAGGAAATGGAGCTTTTCATTCTGACTTGCACAACTCAGTATGGATTGTAACTGCATAAACCAAACAAACTCGGGTTGGGGGGGTACTCAGTCAGCACCTTGAACCCTGCGTGTTGACTTGGCATGGGAGCTCAGAGGCTTCACTAGTCTCAGCTCACCTCTGTGTGTGGAGAAGTGCATACTGATTAGCCTGCTGTAAAATATTGAACATGTACAGGCAAGTCTGTCCCAGAACTGAATCTTATGTAAATAATTTATTTTTCTGTCTTCTCAGACAGCACAGCTCTCTCAAGTCAGAGGAATAGTTTCCCGACTTCCTTTTGGACCAGCTCTTACCAGCCCCCACCTGCACCCTGTTTGGGGGGAGTTCATCCTGACTTTCAGGTCACTGCACCCCCTGGCACCTTTACAGCAGCTGACCCCAGTTCCTGGCCAGGACATGGCCTGCACCAGACTGGCCCAGCCCCTCCCCCTCCCGTGTCTGAGTCCTGGCACTACCCATTGGCATCTCAGGTGAGCCCATCCTACAGCCACATGCATGATGTGTACCTGCGACACCACCATCCCCACGCTCACATGCACCACCGACACCACCACCACCACCACCCCCCTCACCCTTCTGCTGCATCTGCCCTGGATTCGTCCTACGGGCCCCTGTTGATGCCATCAGTGCGTGCAGCCAGGATTCCTGCTCCTCAGTGTGACGTCACAAAGACAGACCTGACGACAGTCACCACTGCTACCTCAGCGTGGGCCGGAGCCTTCCATGGAACTGTGGACATAGTGCCAAGTGTGGGGTTTGATACAGGTGAGCTGGGGGAATTCCTCCTTTCCATTAAGAGAAGAAAAAGTTAAGAAATAAATATTTTTAAATGGAGGATATTCTAAGTACCTTGAAATATTTTTTTCTTTTATATGTAAAGTTAAGCTTTGCCAATATGTTTATAGAACCTAACCATTTTTGCAATAATTCCTGCATTCCTGAGGAAACTGGTATGACTCGTTCATGGAGTATAGCCTGAGAAAGATCTCAGAACTTGTCTTCATTTCTTAATCTAGTAATCTGTTCCTTTGGACTGGAATCTCTGGTTTATAAAATATTGAGCATATTCTTTAAATCTCCCCTGTCTATGTGCTCTATACTGCATATAATGCCGAATAGCATTCATAAATAGTGTGTTTCAGTAATTTTCCCTTCTCTTCTTTCTTGTTAGGTCTCATTTGTTATTTTTAAAAAAACTGCTTTTCAGATTGTAGTCCATGGCCTACTGTTTAAAAAAGATTAGAGAATGTATTTTTTAAAAAACAGAATTTCCCTCTCCTTTCCTTCCTCTTCTCTTTTTTCCCTCACCCTCTCCTCCTCCTTCCTTTTTTTTCTCCTCTTTTCTCTCCCTCTCTCTGACTTTATAAAACTACTATTAAGTTTATATTCAACAGATTTATAAAAAGTGATAAGGGAAATATTTATTTACAGAGCATTTAGCTCCTCTCTGGAATTCACTAGTTCTGAATGTCATGGTGTTAAATGTTTGAACTTGGTTTTTGGAGCAGACTTGTCATATTAATAGTATCAATAGTTCTGCCTAACAAGACCAATCTGGGCAGAGTCTACATTCCAAAGTCACCCACCTTCACCTCCAGTCCCAGGCTCTTCTCCTTGGAAAACTTTGTGACATATTAGAACTTTCTCTCCAGAAGTTTAAAGAAACCCACTCTTTTCTTAATTTAACTGTAGTGTGCAAGATCTTTAAAGTGAGTGCTGGTTCACAGTACAGAATGCCTTGAATTAATAAATGCCCAGCATCAAGTGGCACTCATTCTGACATGACTGGAACAGCTTTCCTCAGGCTACTGGTTCTGCACTGAGCTTTCCAACTTTGGTTATCACTTGGCCTCACCCATTTCAGCTTCCTCTTGGGTCTCTGGGTTCAAACTTCTTTTATAAACAAAGTATCAGAGGACTTGGTTCTCTCTGTCTAGAAGAAGAGAATGTGATGGGACAAACCGCCACAGGCTTGCATTCTTTCTTAGCCACATACTAGCAGAATGATGGCAAATCTTGAGTTGTTGGATGCCTGGGGCCAGATCTGACTAGAGACCCAATTTGGTAGCTGCCATCATGGGTAGCCAATTTCTGGAGGCTCTTTCTTATCTCCTTCCCATGGTACCTATGTGATCAGAAGTAACAGTGTCCTTAGTAAGCAAAGGGGATGTTCTCTCCTTTTCTAGTCACTTTGGGCTGCTATAACGGAATACCATACACTGGGTGGCTTAAACTCCATTTAATTTTCACAGATTTGGAAGGTGGGAAGTCCAAGATCAAGGCTCTGGGACTTTCGTGTCTGGTGAGGATCCATTTTCTGGTTCCTAGACACTGTCTTCTCAGTGTTTCCCTGCATGGCATAAGGGACAAGGGAGCTCTCTGGCATCTCTTATAAAGACATTAATTCCATTCATGAGGGTTCTACCCTTAGGACCAAATTACTTATCAAAGTTTCCACCTCCTAATACTATCACACTGGGCATTAGGATTTAACCTATGAATTTTAAGAGGACAAAAATATTAAATCCAAAGTATTTCCTATGTGCATTCTATAACATAAAGATGGAAAATGGATGTGATTGCTTGTTGCTCTCTGTTTCTAATTCTCTGTTCACTTGTAGGTGTCAACTTTGGTGTAAGCCTGATTCACCAACTCATTGTTCAGAATTTTAGCTTTAAATAGTTTTTGGGGGGATGAAAGTCACCCTGTTACCTTTTGGAAGTAGAGGAAAGAGTGGCTTTGTTCCCTTTGAATTATGAATTAACATTATTGAGTACCCACTACATAAGGTACTGCCAGAGGTAGTTTATACATATTATCACTCCTAATTCTTAAACTAATTCTGAAATAGGTCTTCTTTGATTCATTTAAAAATAAAGAAACAGATTAGTTTTCCTGTTTGAAAATTTTCTAAATTGTAAATACCCAATTCCTCTCCAAGGAATTGCTACAGCAGCATCTCCCTGTATATGTATGTATACTAGACTACTATTAGTTTAGACTGTTAGACTATTAATGGTTAATAATGACAAATGAAGATTTACCTGTTGGATGTATGCAATGCTACTCTTTGTTAGTGTGAGTTTAGGAGGATGATCGTAATTCATCCTTGTCCCATAGTTTTGACCTAAATAAGAAAACCAAAGCAAGGGAATCAGTGAGATAAAGATAAAATCATTAGTATGATCATTGATCATGTTAAATTGGAGATCCTAGATTAGGTTTACTGTTACAACTTGACATTGTAGTATCTTGGGCTAAATTTAGATTCTGGGAGATCCATGTCTAGGGAAAATCTTGGAGTTCAGAGAAGATTCCTATAGACATCTTCCATCTACCTGCTTTGTATAGACATCATACAATCTGGAGCACCATTGCTGTGAAAAAGAACTCTGAGAAGCATAATCTGAAGTATGATCCTGGTGTGCTTACCATGCAGTTGGCAGTAACAGGTAGAGTGTGCACTCCTTCATATGGGGGCTGGCCTAGAAAGAGAGAGGAAGGGGCTGAGCCATGAAAGCTCATTTTCCTCTCCCAACTCAGAGATCATATCAAATATCACATCTCTCTTCTTTGAGAAGAGTTAGAGAGAAGTGTTTTAGGTCAGTTTTCTGAAGAAATAGACTCTAAGTTGCAGATTTGATTGTACACAATTCATGGGGTAATGTTATCGGGATAACAACTTTGGGATGACAGAACTGGGTAGGAGATGTTTCACTATGATTATGTTTAGCTGAGCCTTAGTTGATTTGACAGGGAGCTCTGGAGCTCAAATGGCTCCTTATAATTATTGTGCCTTAAGTCAAAGTGGATTCCTGCATTGACTGGTTACTGGATATATTTGCCTATGGAAAAGGGGCATTACAATAAGCAGGATGGCTTTACTCAGATGAAGGCAATTCCCGAAGAGAGAAACAACTGAAAGTCACGAGCTGCCAACAGGAGGGAAATGAATGTGTTAGCGCAGTGGAGAGGTAACAGTGGTGCATGACAGTATCCACTATAGTGGGACAAAAAGAGTAGTAGCTCCTCTTCCACTTATCTACTTATTGTATAACAGAAGTTTTTGTAAAACAGGCAAAGCTAGGAAGGTAGGATAGTTCAGATGAATGAGAGATGGGTTCCTCTACTCGATCTATGCAACCTTGACCTGACTATGCAGCCAAAATCAGTGGCTCAGCTTAGGACTCAGCATCAGGACTCAGCATCAATGTCGAGTGGTAGCTGGGCAGCAGAGGGAAGAGCCTGCATTCCAGTGAGACAGACATAAAACTTCTCAAAATCCAGGCACATTCCATTAGGAGATAAACTAATGCAACCATTTTGAGAGCAATTTGATAAAAGATATGACATTTTCATCAGCAGAGGAAAGGTTTAATAATTTTGGGTGCATTTTTATTTTTCAGCCATCTGTAGGAAATCTGACCAAAGAAAGTTTTAGAGTATCATGTATGATGAAATCTAAGGGTCAAACAATTTTTCTGTAAAGGCCCTGATAGAAATGTTTAATACTTTACAGGGTCATACTTTCTGTCACCATGACCCAGCTTTGCTTTTGTAGTGTAGAAGCAGCCACAGTGCAAACTTAAATAAATGAGGATGGCTGTGTCCCAATAAAATTTTATTGATGGACACTGAAATTTGGGTTCTACATACTTTTTATGTGTCATGGAAGGCTACTTTTTTATTCCATTTTCTCCATCATTTAAAAATATAATTATAACCCATTTTTTCATACTGAGCTCATGAGCAGTATCTATAAACAGACAAGGGGCCCAGTATGGCCTATGGACTGCAGTTTTCTGACCCCTGTCTAGTCCCATGTATGTAATTTTTATCCATCTGTACAAGCACACACGCGTGTGCACCTGAACTCCCTCAATGAAAATTATCTGGAAGTACGTACCTCCTCTTTTAATGATTATTGCTCATTAGTAATTAGTGAGCACCAAGCTTTAAAGAAAGACTGATTTTACAAGCCCACCTCTGTCACTGACTAGCTACAGGATTTGGGCAAACTACTTAACCCCCTGGATGCCTCAACTTACCTTTAAAAGATGCCTCTGGGTTGTTTTGAGGATTAAATGAGTTAAAGAAGTGAAACTATTAGAAATGTGCTCCACACTTAATAGACATTCTGTAAATGCAATCTACAAATGCTAGCTACAAAAAAGGAAAGGTGGACAAACCCTTATCCCTTTTAGCTTTTAAATTATTCTTATTGAGATATATATCTTATGTCATATACTACATCGTTTTAAAATGTACAATCCAGTGGATTTAAGTATGTTCACAATGTTGTATAAATCCACACTTTCTCATTCCAGAACATTTCTATCACCTCAACAAGAGATGTCATATCTCTCAGGAGTCACTCCCAGCTTCCCTCCAGCCACCCCATATGCCCCGGCAGCCATTAATCTGCTTTCTGTCTGTATGCCTTTTCTTTCTTTGGACAGTTCATATAAATAGTCTTACAATATGTGGCTTTTGCATCTTCTTTCTTTCACTTAGCCTATGTTTTTAGGATTCATGCATGTAGCATGTGTCAGAACTTTACTCCTTTTTAGGGTGGATACTATGCCATTGTATGAATATACATACCACATTTTGTTTAATAATTAATTGCTTTGTTTCTGTTTTTTGGCCAATAATAATAGTACTACAATGAACCCTCATGTACAAATTCTGTTTTCAATTCTCTTAGGTACATAGCTAAGAGTAGAATTGTGGGGTTGAGAGAACTTCACTTTTATTTTATATATTTCTATGTTTCTTGATTTTTTTAAAGGATGTTTATTATATCTGTAATTAATTTAAAAATATCACACAATATATAATAATAGAGCTCTGAGGTTTTGCAGGTAGAATTATTCCACGACAATTAAGTGAAATGGTCTATCTTTTCTGAAGGCTCCGAGGTGGGGCAAGAAGAATGTGGTGGCTTAGGCATAAACTGAAGAAATATTCATTCTCGGAGCCCTGCCTCTACATGCCTCCTTCAATTTTGCACCAGGGTTCCTCACTTGCCTCACCCATGTCCTGGCTCTATTTTGGGTCAGGCCTGATTTGCTTTCACATATTGCTCCCTTTTTTGAATGGATGTTACATTTCTGTTGATTGGATTGCAGGGCATCTGCATCTGCCCTCCTCATGAAAATCTCCACCTTTACCAAAACACTGCTATCCCAAATCCCACATTAGGCTTTTCCCATTCCTTTTAAAAATCTTAAAGCTGGATTTCCTGAGAACGGTAGGTTCAGCATGCGAAAATAAGACCTTAATTTTTTTTAAAAAAAGTTCCATGCTGAAATTAACTAGTTAACATTGCCTGCTACATACCTCTCTTTGAGGTCATAGTTCACTTTAGTATGGAAAAGGTTATTATCCATTCTTTAGCAAAGAAATATATTAAATTTTAATAGGAGATATTTTCACCCTGATGTTTTCATGTGCACATTTTGTTTTTGACATACTAACTTCTCATGGAATGGTCTTTGGGAAATGCTATTTAGCTTGTTTTTCCCCATAATAAAAGCCAGAGTTTTCAACTTGTATCAGAGACTTTCACCTTAAATTAAGCTGCTGTAGAAAAGTAGGTGAAGAAGGGTAGGTGGGGCCAAAGATGAATACCGAGAAGGGTAAGGTAAAGAAAGAGAGGGTCCAGGATATGGAGTGCTAACTTGAGTCAGCTCAGAGTATTGTACAAGGCCGCTCTGTGTGTCAGGAAGAAGAGACTTAAAGGTGGACAGACTTGTGATTGGAATACAACATATTATTAATATGCATGTGTGAACACAAGAATATGTCTCTTCCTATCTTGCTCAGATTTTGTTTTTGTGATGACATTAAGTACATTCTGACCTACTACTCATCTTTCAGTGGCCATAACTATTTTACTGACATGCTGACATTCCTATTCCCTGTTATTTCCAATAATTTACCTAAAATAAGACATAAAATGTCCCATCTCCCAGCCAGTTTGAATTAATTTTTTTCAAGTAAAGATTTGTTAATGAGGGTTTTTTTTTACTGAAATAAAAAGTTGCTTTGTTTATAACTTCTACTTCATACACTGAATTTAAATTTACCAAAAGGAAAAGCAGTCATGCTTTGTGGTACAACTTCTTCTTTGTAAACACAAGCTGCTCATAGCTTGAGATTGTTTTCACCTCTAGATCCACAGATTTATTTTTCTTAGGATCCCTCATGTTATTTTAGCTACAGTTTTGTTATAATTTTTTAAATTTTGATGAATGTCACAATTCCTCCATATGAAATGCACATAAACAGGAGTTGAGATACACATATTCTTTTTGTTAACATACATTTAGATAGGCTAAAATTAGCACTTGTTCCCCACCCCCACACAAATAACATTCTGTGTTATAACCCAGGTTCAGGAAATATCGAGGTAAAAGGGAATTAGCGTGATGATAATGTACCTCTGGCTTTTCAAAATATTTATCATTAGACATTAGCTATAGATTTGCAGAAATAGTAGATTTGATGACCGAATGATTCTGCCCCATGAGATTATTAGAGCCAGATATTAAACACTGTCTGGTTCATTTCTCACAAACAACCATAATTTCAGCTATGGAGTAAAATCAAGATTATGTATCATAGAATGGGACATTTATTCTTGCTAAACAGAGAAAAACAAAACTACAGTAGCTACTAGATCTGCAAATTACTAAATGCAGGCCATGAAAATTTCAGTTAAGTACAGGAAGCTATGTTTTTAGTATTCTCTCAGGTGTTGAGCCATAAATTGAATTATTTCTGAAGAGACTTTCATACCAATGTGCTTGATAAACCGGTGAATAGGATTTTTCTAATAAGAAACTGGAAAAGTTTTTGTGGACTAAAGTCGGACTATAGCAGGAAGCTCTAGACACCAGCAGAGAGGTTTGAAGCACCTGTGTCCTTCTTATTGGTGCCTTTTGTAGACACGTTGTGTCTGCTAACAGCATACAGGTCTAGTTGCCTTGCATGGTTTTCTGAATTCTTTATGATACAAGGCCGGTAAAATACATTAAAAAATTCTGGCTTATTCTGAATCTTGTAATCTGATGTTTTGTTCAAAGGCCATCATTTACAAATAATAAAATTGTATTTTAATGAACCTGAAGTCATAATTATTATTGCCCCAAATTGTTATATAGTATTCACTTTAAAACAGATGAATTAAGCTATCTCAATATTTAAGATATTATGATCAGTTTTGCTCAATACTATACAGATGCTTTACATTGCTCTTTGTTCATAGAAACATATATAACTTTGTTTTATCAAATACAAGAAATAAAAAAGCAGGGAGAAATTAGCTATGCACTACAGTGGCAAATGGAAAGAAAGTTTCCTTCCAGGAAGGAGGGTTGGACATCAAGTTACAACTTGCTTTTCCATCCAACCGCTACATTTGCCATCTCCCTAGATCACATATCAAGACCCATGCCTTCTGGTAGGTGGTCTGATGCTGACAAGCCTGGGCAAAAAAAGATTGTGATTGTTTTTAAGTTCTTGGAATAACCATGCCGAACTAGTTTAACACCCCCTTTTAAAACATCACTGGTTTTAAATGTCATTGAGGATAGTAAGGGAATTAAAATCATGGAGTTTTAGATCTAATAACCTCTTGGAAATTAATTCCCTCTCTGAACATATACATTGGCAAAAAAAAAAAAAAAACAACTAAAAGAAACCAAGAGTTAACAACCTAATATATTTGAATATTTACTTCATATCATAGCACTCCCATTCCAGACTTTAAAATGTGGGGGGAGGGGAGGGAGAGAGATGTGGTAAATTTGAAGAGAAGTCATTGGAGAGTCACAGTAATAATTAACAGGATAGTACGATTTATATAGAATGTAAAGTACTAAGTATTTTTCACCCTGGAGAAGAGAAGACATCAAAGTAGCATGCTGGAGGTGGCCAAGTACAAAGTTTCCCTCCCTTCCATACCACCTCTTCCCATTGAGCATATATATTTATTGTTGCAATACTGAAGGTTCTGGGGTTCATTGAAGTCTATCCTGACATTAGTAGTGATTTTTATAAATGAGGAAGTGAGGAAATTTTCTTTAGTGGTGTTATAAGATAGACGAGGCATAAAAGTTTACTTCTAATCATCTGATTTTAGCAGGTAGACACATTAAATAACATTGGATAGAAGTCGGCCCTAAGACGCTGGTTTCTCCATGACAGTTTTGCTGTTCAGTAAAGGTTTATGGATTTCTGGATACTTAGCTGGAGGGCATTATCTGACTTTTGATAGTTAAAATGTTACAAGGCAGTAGTTGCTGATTAAAAAATACTAGGCAGAAGGTTTATGAACTAACACTTTCTCTGGACTTCTAAAAAGCTTATGATTCAGTAGCAGTAAAGACTCTAGTAATTAACAGCCAATTTTTTCACACTTTCTGCAAAACTTTTTCTTTTTCATTGCCTTAATGTCATAAATCTATTTTTTACTGAGAGAAAATAATCACCAAGGATGTGTTAAAATATTTATGCACTCTTGAATGGCATTAGTTGTACAGGGCACATGTTCAGAATGACAATTTCGTGATCAGAAGGGTAATGGGAACCATCTTTGAGATGCATGTGAAAGGCCAGGAGATCCCAGCCAGAGAGTGAGATCTGCATGAAAAGGACCTGGATGGTGAATCAGAGCGAGAGATGCATTCCAGAGCGCTGCTGTCAGTGTTGAGTATCCGTGGCTGGATTCTGCAGGACCTTAATGAAATTCCACGGCTGTCCCGGAGCCCTGCGGATCTTATCCAGGCTCTCTTCTGGGCCTTCATCCACAGAATGGTGCCATATGTCACAATGCCCAAAGCATGGGATTTTCTCACACAGATCTTCTTCCTACCTAACAGGAGGACTGCAGGAGCTTTCTGAGAGGAATCTTCATGTTGTGGGATGCATTTGCTTAGTAATATAAATAACTACATGTGTACGTGTGTGTATCAGTTTGAATCCCTGTAAAGTACATCTTGCTTTAGGGAAAATGCAGTTTCTCATACATTGCTGATAGAAAAATAAGTTATAAGGTTTTTAAGTAAGTAAACCAGAAATGTATTGCAATTTAAAATACTCATAAACTTCGGCCCCGTGAGTTTGTGTCACATAAATATGTGCAGCTGCATATGAAGATATATGCATAAAATTGTTTATTGTGACAATGTCCACAGTAGCAAGAGGCTGGAATTAAGTGACTGCCATGAAGAAGCGGATTTATGAGTGAATTACGTTCTTTGTGGTATTGCTAACTAAAAAAAAACTAAAAAATACAGAAGCATGTGTATGTACCTCTTGTCAAAAATGGATGACAAGATATTCTTTATGTGTGTTTGTGTGGTGTGTGTGTGTGTGTACACATAGTTTAATAAAAGCAGAGAAAACTAGTTTGTCAACATGTGTTTCCTTTTAAGGCTGCAGATACTGGGGTCACTGATTGGAGTTTAAAGAGAAGAGAAGAGTTTAGAACAAAAAATCATGTACAAGGTCTGTCCAGAAGGTATCCAGCAACATAATATGAAAAACAGAGACATTTACTGAGGAAGATACAAGATACAAGAAACATTGTACATAGGACAATGATGCCTCAATCCCCTTAAAGTAGGCACCTTGGGACCTCACACAGTTCTCCCAGTTGCCATCAGTTGTCCTGCTGTATTTTTCTGAATCTCTTCTATGGCCTGAAATCTCTTCCTTTTCAAAGGCGTTTTTAGTTTTGTGAAAAGCCAGAATTCACAGGGTGCCAAATGTAGGCTATGGGGGGCTGAGTCACCTGAGTGATTTAATGTTTCACCAAAAAACTGCACGAGATGTGATGCATGAATGGGTTGTTGTGATGAAGCTGCTAATCACCAGTTGCCCATAGCTGCAGCCTTCCATAGCTGAATCATCCAAAAAGTTTCTGTGGAGGAATGTTCAAGCTTTATACAAAATTTGATGCAGATTCGTTGGTCTACTAATTTAGTCATTTTGAATCTGATGGCTACACAGTACACATGCTCACTCAACGTCACCTGCTGCCTCCACTGACTAATAGTACGAAGTCCTCATTTTTCATGCATGCACATTCCAGTCCACCCTCCTTGGGGGTCAGGTTAAATTGGTGTCCAAACCCTTCTCGTTATAAAAACAATGGTTGGACATTTCCTGGACAGACCTAATATATGTATGCTTTTATGTATGTATGTATGTATATGCATATGTATGTGTGTGAAACAGAAATAAGTGGGGAAAAGGAGGAAAGAGTTAATTTTATTAATTTATTTTTATCCTCAAATCACTTAGGGACTCATACAAATGATAGCCAATATAGACAACTTTACAGAGATGTAGACATGCATGTGTAGAGGTGTTAATGGGCAAAGCAGAGGGACAAAAAATAGATCTGGGACCCATATTGCCACTTAGTTGTATTATGTTGAATAAGTCTCATAACCTCTTCCTTAGATGCAGAATGAAAATAATATGCCCCACTTCGACACAACTGGGAGATTTCATGAACTAACACTCATATTTGTGTTTTCTAGATGGTGACACATGATGCAGAACTAAAGCTCTCATTATTCTTAGTAAATATGGTGCATTTCACACAGAAAAAGAAATTTGCACTGTAGATCATCATGCCATCATTTTGAGATGCTTGCTTTAAATGCCTCTGCTACTTCCTGATTGTATGTAACTTAATTCATATCTGTCCTTGAAGAATAGCTGTGATATTTGTTGTAGTTAAATTTCCTGGTAGTGGTGTTTGCTGGTATTGGCCATACATTGAAAACTGGGTGCTTTTTCTTGGTTGGGCAGAGGTGAGGTAAAGCATAACGTAAGGCTTTGAAGAGTTATCAGGATGTACATCTTCAAGACATTTTAAAACATGGTTTTCTCTATCTAGAACAAACACTGCCCGGCGTGGAATGAGGAGCCACTAAAACTTCTCCCATGAGCTTATGCCTTGCCAAGATGTTTGTTCTTGTCATTCCTGAAGATCCAACTAAAATTTTATGTGCAGATCAAGGGAGTTAGACTAAGTAGATAACTATTCACCCAAACTCTATTGATATTTGCTAATTTTTAAAAACTGTGAACTACAAATGGACTCATTCTCCATTTGAGTGTTCTATAAACCAGTTTTTATGGATAGCTCTCTGATTTTTTTTAATTATAAACAAATTAGGCAATGCCTTGATTGTTTTTTAACAGAGTTGTCATCAGTTAGCTATGTTTGATGTTTGAGACTGGGGACTTTTTCAAACTATCATGTCTTTCCAAGAGAAACTTATATGCTCACCTGAGAGAAGAGTTATAGAGGTTAAAACAAACAAACAAACAAACAAACAACAAAAGAAAAATCCTCCTGGGTAATTCTAGCATGACTCCAAATGGGGAATCATTCAAAGTGTTAAAAGGCCTGTTTTGGGGGTCAGTGCCTTTTGTATCACGGAATTATCTTTTCAGGAATGCTTTACTATTTCTCATATCATATATAAGGGTACATCTAAAAGAAACAACTCAAAAGAAGAAATCTGTTTTAGAACTTGTCCCCAGATAATTTTACATTAGCTTTCAACAGGCTGCAAAGATTATATACAAAAATTCTACATGCCCTGTGGAATTTATAGATTCTCTTTATTCTCTTTCAGGCTGCCTAGCTCTTCTCTTATTGTTCTATTTATCAATAATATAAGGTTTCACAAACAGTTGTCTGTGACCAACATGTTCTGAATTCCTTGGCAAAAAGATGACCAAAAAAAAGTCTTGCAAGAAATTGTTGAGGGGCAAAATACACTGATTTTCATTTGAATGCAGCCTGATATACTGGAGATTTAACTTCATAATTTGTGTCAACCACAAGCATGTGTTATAATACTTATTTTCATGGCTGCTTTGTTTGAATGGTATCAGATGATGCTTAGCATCCTCACAATCATGAAAGTTCTATTTATGTTTTCTTGGATTAGGCAGACTTTTCTGGATAATGTCAGAGAGCAAGCTCATGAAAAATGACTGATGTCAATGTAGAATTGATGTATATGCAACATATCTCATTCTTACTAAATATTTTCCAATGTGTTTTGATTTAATGGAGAGCTTGATTACTTAAACCAAGCAAGCATAAAATAGATTTGTATTTCTGTAGTTCTGAAGTAATTTTTTTAAAATTTCCTATCTTTAAACCACTTGTACTCCCGGATAAAGTGTTTCCTGTGCTAGTATTGTGTCCCTAATTATGTTTTTGTGGATAGCAATGGATCCAGATTAGCTCTTCCTCTGGTTGGATTATCTATTTTCTGGATCATAAAGCTGTCACTGCATAACCTAGAAACCTCTTTAAAGATGCATGTTTGGCTGTATTCGTTTTCCAACAGATGTCTGGATAGTTAGAATCTCTTGAGAGTACTATAACTTGTGGTTTCAGTTACAATAAGTGATCCAAGCATTTTTTGGATTTTCTCCTTTCCAGTTCTGGGAGAAAATCTGTAGAAGAAATTACAGAGGGTTTTCCATTTCACTCTTCTACACTCTCCTTTTTTTCTTTGTTCTTTGTCTCTGTCTTCAAAGTTTCTTTGTATCTGCTTTTTGAGATTGAGGTCACTGAGTTGGTGAGCAGTGTCTACACTCCACATGGCACCTCCTGATCCCAGCCTTCTTTTACCCAAGAGGCTATCACACTGACATTCAAATTTTGAGCATGGCAAATTGCCACCATGATCAAGAACAACCTAACTCTGTGATTTGCATTTTATATGGTCTAAGAAGTCAATATTAAAATGACATTCAGATTTGTAACTCCATATCCTGATTCTTAAAGTACTTGCCAATTTCCCTTCCAGCAGGGCATTTGAGCATGCACAAGTGTGAGGAAATGGATGTTGCTAAAGGCACAGGCTGCAGATGATGTGCACGAGAGTGTCGTGGTTGTGCAGGGAATGAAGTTCTGTAGGGCAGACAGACTTCGGTGACTTGCTGTCTAGTCTGGAAAAACAGGAGCAGCGGGAAACACCTGGGCACTGCCCTGCTTGTCACCTGTGCTGTTCGCCTCAGGTGTGCAGGTGCTGTGCTTCTTACAATAACTTAGTAATTTATGGTCTACTAGTAACATCAGGTTCGGCGGGTTTTATGTTTCTACTCCACTTCTGAATGTGAATTTAAAGATACTTTGACAAGTTCAGACAGTTTTCACCTCATTGTTTCTGACAGTACTACTACATGAAGATTGTAAGTCCATCTAAATGTGCCTTGAGGAAACATCTTCATACACAAAGAAACTTCCCTCTGCTAATAAATTATTAGACTGTCAGAGTTAGGAGCTTTTATTATTGTTTAGTGTGTAAGCGCTGTAACGATAAGAGAGTAGCTGTAATTCAACTGTCATAATAAATTTAATCTTTTTTCTGTTCAAGAATGCATCTTATTTGGAACAACTTTAAAAAGGAATTATTGTTCACTATTTAAATATTAAGTATGGAGGTACTTAGTACTCATCAAACTGGCACAAAGTATTTGTAATATATGAGAAAAAAGTTAATATATCTAATATACAAAAACACTTAGAAATCAAGGAGGAAATTAGTTTCTAGGAAGTATAGAAAACTGGCCAAAGATAAAACAGAAAGAAGTGCCATAATCACATAATGTTCATCTTCAGTAATGCTGGAAGAAATACAAATTGAAACAATTAGGTACCTTTATTCTGTAATAATAATAAATAATAAAGAAATTATGATTATTGTTACAGACTTCCTGAAACATCTAGGATCCACGATGAAATATGTAATATACATAAGTGTTTGTGCTCAGCAAGCATATTTTCAGGAATTTATCTCATCTACTACAATATTCACATAAGTAACATTCACACATTTGTACATGTATGTGTATTCAAGTCATGTAGATTTATAATAATGTAATTTACAGTATGGAATATGATGGATATTGTGAAGCTCTTCCAAAGGGTTTATCTGCATATCCTAGTGTGGAATGGTTTTCCAAGATAATATTTCTGGTGAAGTAAGCATGTTGTAAGCACAGTATAAATAGTGATGTGAGTGTGTGTGCACATCCAAAGAGTACTGAGCAAGTTGTTTGATGACAATATTGTATAGAACATTTACTTTCTAACTACTCCATAACTTGATTTTTAAACAAGAAATTTACGATATTTTGAAATGCTTTTTTAAAAAGATGTTTTAGAAAAGAATAGATCAGGGTCTCCATGGTGATTAAACATGATCTATGTTGATATGCATTTGAAATGAAATCATCGCTCTTCAATTGGGTCACTCTTACTCTTATTTTTTCCCTCTATGTTAGTGTTAAAGTACTACCCCCACCTAGATCTTATTTAGAAATTCTTAACTAGCCTTTAAATGGATTGTCCCAGGGCTCAGACAAACAAACATAGTTGTATGATCATTACCAGTGATAATTTTATAAAGTAAGAGAAGATGATATGACTGTCTCTAGTATCACTTCATTTGTGAACATTTCTCATTGTGTCAGTGTTAGAGGTTGAGTTATTTATTGGTGAGGGTCAGATACTTTGATATACCATCCAGTACAATGTTGTATAGATTTATATTTCTAATGAATATGACATGTCTTTACTAAAGCAGAAATGAAGCAGAGATTCATTTTTTTAAAGTGTAGAAATCATCTACCAGCTCATTATCTAATAGTAAGCATACTGATTCAAAGGGGTTTCTAGAGTCTTATTAATTATGAAATTAAAAATTATATTTATTCATTTAAGTACTTTCTGTACTTTTAGATCATAAAATAGCCTACTCACACTTTCTGGTTTTGTTTCTATTTTTCTTCTCTTTATATCAACAGCATGTTCTTCAGTGTATGTTTACCACATTACCTTTTTTATCACCAGCAATAAAATTAATTGGAAACACATTCAACTTACATAAGAGCTATAGTCAAGGGTGTTGTGGAGCGATTATGCTTCCTTAGAATTTGGATGTGATTTTTCTAGTGGATGTGACTGACAATTAAACAATCTCTAAAACTCAGATGTGCCAGAGTGTAGCTTTTTCAGCAACTCAGTTTATTTTTACTCAGCAGCAGAAAACCTAACCTCATCAATCCAGAGTATTCTTACCTTAACCCAATGATATCTTTATTGAGTTTAGTTTAAAACAATTTCCCATTGAGTGATAAAACTTCTCAGATTCTTCCCTCACTTTCTCCCTGGGGATTGTCTTTCTACTCCTAGAGTTAGTCACATAACAGAAGTTGTCAAGTAAGAGGCTGCTGTGTGACTGTGGGCTTGTCATTTCAATACTATTCTGGCCTTTGTTTACAAGCATATTCCCTCCTGCTACTCTGCCTCTCTATGCATTCTCTGTACCAAGTTCCTGCTATTTAACTTGAGTTCAGCTTCTTAGTGTTTGTGATCCTCTAAGATACCCAGACCATTTCTTCTACCATGGGGGTATCCACATCATAGCTATGGAACATACTAACAAGCTCACCAGAACTGTTTCCAAGCTAACATTTGTACCCTTCTGGGACAGCCCATGGAAAATTTAGGATCCAGGGAGGGGGAATCCTCCAGGCTTTTCATGCTTAGATACATCGTGTTGCTCTCTCTCCTTCCTGTTCCTAGAATCACTTGCAAAAGTTGAATCTGTGAGGCTATTGCCTCCCTAAAATCTCAGTGAGAATACGAGGAAATGGGTTACAGTGCCTTGTTAAACAGGCAGGTTCTTCACATTTTAAAGGGAGATCATATTATGATCTTCCTTAACCAAGATTTCTCTTCTACTTCTAATTATCCTTAATTTCTTTTTCATGTTCTTACTTCCTTTACACTCTTTCTGGGTCCAGATTTTTTTTTGTTTTGGTCAGGTGGTAGCAGTGATGGAAATGAAGTGAGGAACTGGGTCTGTGGGCTGACATTTCCTTGTAGGTTTTTCTCCCAACGGAGTGCAAGACTCTGGACCTCTGAAGCCAGCAGTGTGATGTCTTTGTTTTCAGGTCCATTTCTCACAGCCACCTACCTCACAGGCCACATGGCCAGCTCACGTCTTCAGTGTTCACACGGGGGAAGTTTGGGGGCATGGATATCAAAAAAAACATTTCAGTTAATATGACATACTCTGTTGCATGATTAAAGTATGTAGTCTTCATCTGAAGTATAACAAACGACTGTGTAAACATTTACTAAGTCTTAGGAAAACCATTGCGGATATACAGTTTAAAAAATCACCAAGACAGCTATTTTGTTAATCCTGATACCAGTTCTCTTAAATAAGAAGTGTTTCAAAACAGTGCAAAAGGAATATAAAAATGCATTCACATTTCCTTGAATTGATTTTATGAAAAAATTTTGACTTGGGGACTTAGGGAAGTATAGGCTAGTGTCACAGCCCACAACCTATATAGTCCAGATGGAAGGCGTCACATAAGCCGAGGTTAAGACTATGGACTCTGACATCAGATCACTTGATTTTCAATGCTAGCTCTATTTTCTGATAGTTGTATAACTTTCCATAGTTTCAGTTTTCTTACTTGTAAAATGGATATTATTATGGCATGGTGAGTGTCATTAAATGATATATATCACATAAATCACTTAGCACAGTGCCTGGCATGTTCAGCCTAAAGAAAATGTTCATTAATATAATTTTTATGATGTTTATTTTCCTTTCTACTGAAAATCTCATTGACTAAATGATAAAGCCAATTTGGGTTACAAATATCAAGAAGATAAATGTAAGTGATTTTAGACAGCCAGTGGGGAGATTTCAGGATATGTTATGAACTCATTTTACATAGGTTTAAACTAGGAAAATAAGAAAGCAAAAAAGCCCAAATAGGAAGAAAAGCATGGCAGTGGATTTTTGTTCTGGTACGAAAATCTAGGGAAATCCTAAATATATGTACATCACATAAGGATCATGGGTTAATGATATATGCAGACCACATAAAATTCATGGACTAATGATTTCTGTCCTCTTTAACCCTTACTGGAAACACTAAATGTACTGGGTAGCTTTTTAATATCCTGATCTACACTCATCAACTAACAAAAAAATTATAGTCCTGCTTCTATGTTGTGACCCAGTAGTAGTAGAGTGTGTTGCTTCTGGTTCATTTTCTTGTGCTTATACCTATTTTTAAATTTACAGGTATGAATACCTAGTAATTAAGTAAAGGTTTTATTAATGTGTCTTCACCAGGAAGGAGCTAAAACACAAGACCACATTAGATAAGTAAGGCATTTCAGGTCATAGATTAATTGCATTGATTTTTTTGTGCCTTATTTTATTCTGGTTGGAAAACTTAGGGCTATGTTAAGCAATTCAATTCTTGTCCACAGAGAAAAGGCTAACATGGTTTTGAGAGTCATATGTCTTTGCAAAGGAAACTAGGGACTGCCTTTATTTAAGGGCTGGGGGGAATACACTGAAACCGCTTGATGATTCCAACACTATTCATGACTTGCAGTGCTGACATTCTATAGATTGATGGAGTCTTCCAGTGTGGAAATACTGAGTCATAGAGAAGATGAGACATTTTAATAATGAAAAAAATATTTATGCAGTCAGCAGATTGTCAGTTAAGGTGGTTTAGATTATAAGTCACCCAACAAAGACTATGATAGGTTGTAAATTTTTCTAACCACTCAATCATTTGAAAACGCATAAAGCAAGCTTAGAGAGAATTAGTATACCCCAAATACTTTAATTTCTTCTTTCTTCCCCTCTTTCTCCATTTTCTCCTTATCCTTTCTTTTGAAATGGGGGGGGGGAACTATAGATTCTGTATCTAAATGTGATACTAGTACACATGAGAAAAAAATTAAGATGGGACTAATCTTTCTTCAGAAGTGTTGCTTTTTCCTAATATACAAGAGCCACAGAATGAAGACAGTGATGTGGTTCTATGAGTTGCTTCTTTGTCTTTGATTTGTTTTCTCTCCCTTTGCGGAGTCTGTTTTGTAGATTGTCTTAATGTCTCCCATCAATGACTAACTAATCGTGTCTGTTTTGTAATAATATCCATTGTTTTATAAAATTCTTTGACAAGTTGGAGAGACAGGAAATTAAATCACTGCAGCTGTTTTAGTAACAATTGCAGTTGAAAACCATACTGGCTCATTTAACAATTTTATTTCTGACATCCAGCCCAGATTTAAACAGTTTTAGATCAAGGATCAAGAAGACAGACTGTGATACTAACACCCACACAACAGCAATCAGGCGGCATTTTGGTCACTTATTTAATAGCCTAACCTTCACGTTTTGGTATTTGGTTTGAAACAAATTAAGGGCACCTTGACTGGTGTGGCTCAGTGAGTTGGGCATCTTCCTGCAAAGGGAAAAGTCACCAGTTTGATTCCTAGTTATGGCACATGCCTGGGTTGCAGGCCAGTCTCCAGCTGGGGGTGTGGGAGAGGCAACCGACAGATGTTTCTTTCCCTCTCTTTTCACCCTTTCTCTCTAAAAATAAATAAATAAAATCTCTTAAAAAATAAAAAAATTAAGAGCAACCATTATTCTGAATCTTTACTCTTTGAAATAATTATGCCCCAGGACAAAAATAAAGGAAACTGAAGAAAGTGACCTTCAAGGGGATGCAAACTGAAGGAGCTATGCTAATTGCTCATAATGGAAATGGTCAGTTCACTCATGAGTGCCCCGTCAGAGTCACATTTTTTGTTTGGTTCCCTCTTCGATAAACTTCTTCCTAATTGATTTAGCTATGAGTTGGAATTCCTACTTGTGCACATATTTTCCTTTTGTCAATATTATTTCAAATTTACCTATAAATTTTATTTTCTTGTTATGAAGTTTGGATTTTGGTAAGCCATCTTAAATATTTCCTGGAGGAAGATGTGATAAAAATATTAAATTTATAAATAGAATGTAAGTTTGTGCTATTAGCTGCAAGCCAACTATATCTACTTTGCTGACAATACTAGAGTCAGTTTTTAACCATATCTAATTGTTCATCATGATTTATAACAATCCCATAATGAAATACATTTCAAAATAACATAAGAATTTTTTCACTACTTTAGACCAAAACATATAATTTTTGTTCTGAAATATATTAACTGAAGTATTGCTTAAATGCCCCAAAGATTGGTTACACAATTTTTCTCCAATATCAGCTCCTTTTGAGATTATAAATAAAATGGTGTATTTTATTTTATTTTATTTTATTTTATTTTATTTTATTTTATTTTATTTTATTTTATTTTATTTTATTTTATTTTATTTTATTTTATTTTATTTTATTTTATTTTATTTTTATTCACTAATATTCCAAAGAAGTAAAAACCACAGTAAAGAATTTGTGTTGTACAAATAGCATTATTCTAGTCTAGAGTTTTTTCACCTGTTGGTTGACATTTTGCAAATTTTGAGCTCAAGCACAGAAGTTCCTTGGAGATCAGGTGTTCCTTAGGTCATACCTCATAGTTGCCTAGATTTTCTTTTCAGTTTCTGCACTCAATGCATTGTAGATTGTGTCCAATTTTTGAATGTTATATATATTAATGCTTTCACTTTCCTCATTGTCACTTTTTTTTAGGTCTACAGCACCAAGACAAGAGCAAGGAATCGCCATGGTACTGAAACACACAATTTTAGTAAGTCAGATTGGAACCCACTGGGAAAAGATGCTGCCAGGATGTTCCCTTCTGCAGTGGGACACAATGGACATGGAATAAGAAGAGGAAGTGTCAGCCAGCTGACTTTGGTTTAGAGCCTTTTCTTGAGAAAGCAGAGTGGGTCGTAGACATTGAAGAAAAGCATTTTTGTTTTTGTTTTTCCCCTCATCTGAGCCTTTGCCAACTGTGCAACTCTCTCACTTTCTCTCTTTCTTTTTGTCTTGCTTTTATCAGTAGATGGTTTAATTTTTGTTTCATTTTGATTTTTTGAACCTACCACCTTGTCAGGAAAAGATGAACCACAAAATGAAGATGCTCATTCTTTCAGGAATACAATTTTATAGCTCTATGTGCATCTATTTTTGTAGAAATACAGAAAGTTTGATTTAGCATTGATGGGCTATTTTTGAGGGATGTATTTTTTTTAATATTGTAAAAAGTTAAGTTCTGTTTAAAGAACTTGCTCTCAGAGAAGCACTGGCAACAATGTGTAAAATGCTTGTCTTTAAGATGTCTGTGATATGCTCTGTGCTTTCTAGGTTACCTCAAGTGTTTGATAGTTTATCCCTTTTAACAAAAGTAGCACCATAGCCAAACCAACATAGTATTGTATTACATTAAATCTCAGTGAAGATTTAATTCCTTACTAGCTTACTTAGCATTGAATTATCTGTATAGCTTGAAAAGGAACTTTTCAAATGACCACACTGAAGAAAATTATTTCTTTACATTATTTTTATTTCTCCCAAAGAGTACATGTAGGTTGATTTAAAAAGTTTTGCATAACTTGCAATCAGATGAAGAGTTTGCATAGAGTAGGTAATTCTCTTTCTAGTCCATTTGAGCTTGATAAATGGAACCAGGCTTTATACCCAACTATTCGAAAAAATGCATTTAACCATGCTACCTTTGAGTGCCAGTGACTTATTTTTCTTGTTCCTAATTATTAATTCATGGCAATTTTTAAGGTCATATTTTAAGTAGTTTTTTTTTCCCTGGAGATAGTTTGAAGGGGTAATATTTAGGAAGGTACTAGCACATTACAAAGCCTTTAATTCAATGACTATTTCTGAAAATATTACCTATCATTGTGAATTGAAAACTAACATAATTACATATGTAATATTTTAAACATAGGTTTTTGCAAAGTTTTTTTCTTGCTTTAAATCTGATTTTAGATTATTTAATTCTTTATAACAAAATAATTTAGGCCCAAATGAAATTTAGATTTATACCACAATTACTGAAATTAGGTTAGTAACTTGACAATTTGTTTTTTGAAATTTATTATTGAAAACCCCAGATTCAAGTTGACATGCCTTCAAAATCTAAATAAAGTGAAGCTGGAGTTGTCATTAAGACTCTGCCAGGAGAAGATTATGACAGTAGCAGTTAATATTTTAAGGACTTTTAATGCAAAGTCCCTTATTTTTTTTCAGCTCTTTTCAAAGATGGATCATATTAAAAAGTTAATGTTTTAAAGATATTTTTTGGTAAAAAAAAGTTTTTCAGATTTCCCCCATCCCTGTCCTGACCCATATGAAATACAATGTTTAGTGAAATACCACTTTTCATCTTAAATGTGTGTGTCGTGTATGTGAACATTTTAGATATAAGAACAATACAACCCCTGCTTAACTAGACAGAGTTCCCTCAGAAAATTTTCAAAGATTTCTCTTAGCAGTATTTTATGGACTAGTTTTCTTTCCTGGTGCATCTCATGAGTTATAAATTGATACAAGGTCTTCTTGTATTCTTATCACTCCATTCATTGTGTCTTCTTCATCAGACTCTGCTTAGCACACTGCACATTTTTACCTAATGTGAGGTCCACATTTAAGGTATCTTCCACTCATTAATGACATAAATATAGATTTCTAGAGCCTGGCTTGGTTAAATGATCTATGTTTTGATTTAAAATTTGATATTATTGCAGTTGTTTGTGATTTGCCTAAATTAGTGGAGCACAGAATTGAATGAATCTGTGAAATTGGTTTGATCTTGTGTCCTCCTGCGTTCTCAGAGACAAGTATTTGGTAGTTCCCATGGGTTAACTCAACAGGAATTATTTTTCTCTTCTTCCCTTGGAACTTACTAACTTTCTGTGCAGCTTCTCTGAGAACAGTGTTGTATTCCCACTCATTTAGGTAATTCAATTGGATTTTTCCCAATTAAGAGAAGAAAAGTATGAACTCTCTGCTCTTTTCCTTATTCTCCATTGAACTGAATGGAAGGAGAGAGAGCACACAACGAGATAACCTCATCCTTAATCCAGACTAGGTTTTGTGTTACTCCTGGCAAACTTAGAATAAAATATTCCTTGGCTCTGAGGCCCAAGAAAAGCTGGGGACCTAAATTCTGCTGTACACAGGAAAGATTTGTGAGAACACACCTAGGTGGTGTTGGCATAAAACACCACCTAGGTGTTGGATTAGATCCTTGCATATACAAGGTGTGGGCCAAATCTAAGTAAAAAGAATGAGTGCTTGTCTATAATACTCTGGCATCCCCTTGATATGATCATATTATTACCACCAGAAGGTGTGCAAGATGATGAGTTGTAATTTAGCATGATATTCTGAGTTTGTTTTAAGTTTAAAATGCTATCATGCTGTAGGTCTTGTTTCCTCACATCAAAATGACGCCATTGAACTTAAGAGTTTTCCAAACTGCCTTAATGAGGGCTACCACTTCCTTCCTTAATTTCCTATAGAACTACTCTAACTTTGACAATTTCATAAATTATTCAAGCTTTCTGAAGACCTGTGAGCTAGACCTTAGAAAATTATCTGATTTATTTGACATCTAATCTATGCTTTCACCTAAACTATCATGAGTTAAAGAACAACATAATAGTGACAAGTTCAATCCTAAAGGGTTATTGTTCCCTCAGTGTTTATTTTAAAAGGGTTCTAAACTTTTTAAAAATCAATGTTCCTTCTTAAGAAGGTTAACCATCCACTCCTAACTTCCTCCTCTATTTTTTCTTCTCATTCTTATTAAAATTATTTACAATATTATTTTAAGCAAAAATGTCTAGGATTGCTTTGAATTTTGCAAATGAGAATTAGCGGATGACAAATAATTGAGGAATTAATTTTTTTAACATTATAAGAAACTTAAAAAAAAACAAATTCTAGACACTGACATAAAACCTGCCATTGAGAACCCATATTCCTGATGCAAGTAGCATTTGTCCATTCTTACTCTAAGACCTGTAGAATATATAACAGACTCTATCTGACTTTAACATTTACTGCCTGGTTTAATGTTGTATTTGTAATTTAAAGGAGCCATCAGAAACCATATTTCAAGAAGCTGAATTCTATTTCTTACTGAGTGTCCCTTTGTTAGGTAATATTTGCTGAATGGAGTCAATGGGGCAGTGGCATTAAGTGGTGGAAAAAGAAAGTATTTGTGTTAGAGGTCTGACATGGGGATGAATGGAGAAGTAGAATGAATTAATGGAAAAAAGTATTTGGTTGAATGTTAGGTCATTCTTTGAATTTTGGCTTAGCCACAATTAGATAGGTGTAATCTGGGGTTTCATTTATTTATCTCATGAATAAAGTGGGATAGCAATACTGGTGGGCTGTGACGGTTGGAAATTATATGTATATATATAATCAATCATCCACTCATAGTAGATGCTCAATAAATGACAGCTACCACAAATGTCTGTCAGTTGAGTAAATAGATCATAAATCTGAGCTTACCAATGTCCCCCCTCTTTACTTTCCATATCCATTTCTGCAGAAGTAGAACTATGACTATGCTTTTCTGAAACAAATTAATGCAAGAGAATTTTTGCCTTCTGCTAGGTGTTGAAGATAAAATGTAAATTTCTTAATTATCTCTAATATTTGAGCATGCCATTTATGAAGGTAAATAAGTTTTAAGTGGTATGGAGGTTCAACTCTGAGTTTTATTACATATTCTAAAATTTTATTTATCTAGGACCCTATGAATTATTTTCTCCAAAATCCCGACAACAGGTTCAATAAATCACCTAAGTTTATATTTTTCAGTTATATTTTGGGCTTCTTAGCACCTGGAATAAAAACATCTTTTTTGAAGTTATTCAATTTTTTTTCTACTTGCCTTGGAGGAAAAATTGCAAAATATGGTGGAAAAAAGTCGTCCACATGTAAAGGAGAAAAAAAAAAACAGAACCATTTACGATCTCAGTCAGCAGATTTACTCTGCTTGAGAAAGAGAAACAACTTTAACAACTTTATTGGAAGCAGATGTTGACACTGTGTCAGTTATTGAAGATGGAAAGTGTTCAGTTGAACCATTGCGGTTACAAAGGGGTATTGATGGCAGTTAGAATTTCTGTGATTGATCACCTTCACAACAGGCAGGATGGCAGAAAGCAGGAACTGCTGAGACCAAGGCTGCAATCAGCCTGCCAATTTTAATATGCAGGACCCTATGGATGTAGTTTTGTTTTATTCTTTCATCCAGGATAAAAGGCACATCTTTTAGAAAATTTAAGGCTTTTGAGAAAAATATTACAATTTATTTCCTAAAATCATGGCCCAAGAGTCCTTTAAATCTAGTATTAAAACATTAAAACTATTATTAAACTTGTTTTGGAAAAATTAGATTAAAGTTTTAATTCAGCAATGTATGTTGAGGATGCTGAGTATATAAACTTCACAGAAGTCAATGAGTCTGGAGATTGGGGTATTGGTGGAGCCTGCAAGAAAACCTCAGTCTCAATAGCTTCGAAATGTTAATTACCTTAGTAACTTGGTCATGGATATTGGTCACAGAGCAAACTTTGTAGGTTTTTTCCCTTTAGTGCTTTCTGGAAATATTACCTTATATTCTTTCCCAAAGTATAGAAATAGTCATTATCATTAAAATATCTTAATTTTTTAAATTTGTATTGTCCATTGTGTTCTTTTGTGAAAAATATTTTCATAGTTTTAAATAATTGATCCAAACCAGTTCTTTTGAAATTGCAAATGAATTTAATCCAACAAATTTATCTGAACGCTCTTTTAAAATTCCAAGGAATAATAAGTGTAACTTGTCAATTCCATCGTGTAAGTAAACAATGACTCTCTAGAAAAGGGCAGGTCACCATCAATTAGCTTCCTTTTGAACAGTTTTTGGACTACTAAATTTTGACCTAAGATTAATTCTTTTAGTATACAAGATTCTTTAATTAGCTGTTTTGGTATATGCATAAGATGTGAACCTTTTAAATGATATCCCTTTATACTAATTAGGTGTACATATTTTCTTATGTAGTGGCTAGCACAAAAATTAATGATTAACTTGATTTAATTTCTTAGGATATTTACAATTTTGGATATTATATCTGATTAAAAAATATTATCCCATGCATTTTTCTGGATATACAATATAGGGAAGGGTTTTCATGTGAATTCTTTGTATCATTTTAAAGTGCATATATTGAAAGGAAAACACAGGTTCAATTTGTTTTCATCATTTAAATCTAAGTAAGATAATATGCTTTTATAAAAATTATGTAGTATGGTAAACTTATATTTGTCACTTGATTAAGTGAACTGAAAGGTAATGATAGAAATATCTTACAACCTTGAAATACAGTGAAATTACAGATTTGTTAGAATCATGAGCAATTTTATGCTAACTTAATTTTACATTTCCAGAAAGACAAATCAACTAATCTTAGCCATGTTGTCATTCTTGGTTTACAAAAGGATATGAAATTCATAAAACTCTTGGCTTTAAAACGACTTATAGAATCATATTTTGTTTTTCTGTTTTTCTTGGTTTTGGGGAGAGAGACATGTTTGTATTTCTATTCACTCTTCAAATGCAGGTGGTGTGACTGTGGGTTGATGATATAAGATAATGGAGGACTTTGTAATAAAAACAGATGTCATCTTCAATTTGTCCAATAAATAACTTAATGTGAACTTAATGTTTATATTTAATGTAGCATTGGTTTGAATGCATTTCTTGACAGTAACTAAAGATCTCTTTTTCTTTTCATTTAATTAAGCAACTTATAAATGCCTTTGGAAATTAAAACATCATACTTTTTACATGAGTTTAAGTTAATTTATAGAGTCAATGAATGTACAAAGGAGGGACCCCAGAAGAACCAGAATTATCTTTGGGAAGGCAGGCCCCTTGTAGCACAGGCCACCTGCACTAGGTGAGTGTTCTATGAACCCATCTGTATCAGTGTACCTGCTGGCATTATTAAGAAGAGCTGCATTGGCTTCAGTGAATTTTTACTGAAGACTCTTTCATCGCATTTGACCATTTCATGAGGGTGATTTACAAGCACACCTGCCCATGTCACGATAAGTGTTCAGCAGTTTTTGACCAAAAATGGCATGACCCCCATGCACCACCCTCCCTATACACTCGGTCTCACCCCAAGTGATTTTTTTTGTTTGTTTCTCCAGATGAAAAAAGTCCTCAAAGGTAAACGTTTTGCCCATATGAAAGAGGTGAAACAAACAAAAAAGTAGCAGAAGCACTAAAAGACATCGCAACTGACAAATTCAAAAACTGTTTTGAGCACTGGAAAAAATATCTAGATAGGTGTATGTATTGCATCAAATTGACAGTACTTTGAGGTGACTGAAGTTTAAACACGTAAGAATGAATGCACAATGTTTTGTAAATACTGGTTGTGTTGGGTTCTCCAGTATATGTTACAGTGAGGAATGGGTTATAAAACAAGTATTAACTGGAGAACAAGTGAAATGGGCTGTATTACATAACAGCAGGAAGCTTATGAATCTTTTAAAACAATGTTTCTAAATTTACCAGTTGACTCTTTGGGAGAGGTATGTGTGTGTGTGTGCACCGTGCACGCACACACATATATATACACATAGTTTTTACATGTATTGGTACAGGATTTGCTATAAGTAGTATGGAAAAAGAAAGGAAACTTTCCTAACAATACATTGACAATTGAAGAAATGTACCTTATAAAGAAGACCAAGACCTTATATTTTTAAAGGAAGCCAGAGTTTCCTGACATGGGTCTTCTATTTTCTTACTAAATGAGTCTTTAATGTGAAAGCAAAATAGTCTGAAAATCAGTATTTAAATCAGCAGACCCTCCAGCATTACAGATGAAATAATTTGGCACTGGCTTTTGAACAGTCTGCCATCTATTTAGACTAGACTAGTATTACAAGTTTTCCATGGATGCTGTCAAAATTAGCACAAATTCAATGGCTTAAAACAATATAAATATGTTATATTATGGCTCTGTAGGTCAGACATTTGGCCCTGGTCTCAGTGCGTTAAAATCAAAGTGTCAGCTGCCTTCCTTCTGTTTACTCCAAGGGAGAATCTGTTTCCTTGCTCTTTTCAGGATCTAAAGTCTTTGGCTAATGCCCGCCCTTCTCCATCTCCAAAACTGGCAACTCTGGTCAAGTCCTTCTTACAAGGCATCACTCTGACCCTCTTTTGTTTCCCTCTTACATGTTTAAGGCCTTTTGTGATTTTATTGGCTTGACCTGGATAATCCATGATAATCTCTCAATCTCAAAGTCCTTAATTTAATTACATCCACAAAGTCTCCAACTGTTAGGCAACATATTCACAGGTTCTGGGGATTGAGATGTGAACATTTTGGGGGAGCCATTCTACATACCACCATTACTATTAGATTTCAATCATTTTTTACCAGCCTTATAATCTGGAGGAATTTACATTGAAAGTAGCAGGACATGTTCTATTATTTGCAATGGTCATTTGTGTAAGATTCATATTCACTTAAATAACTGCATATGAAGGAAAGTCCTGTTGCTCTATTAAACATTTCATGGGATTATTATAGTGCCTTGGGATCCAAAGGGTTATGTGGTATTTATTTCAGACAGGCGCTCAGAGGGGTGGAGAGTGGGACATCTGGTGCAGATTCTTCCTAGCTGAAGTGTGTTTTCTTTGGGGACAATCACTACCATTTAATTGTTTTGCTTCCTTTTTTGGGAACATATGCCCATGCTGTGATGTTCTAAGTCTCCAAGCATCTCATTTGACTTGCTTATACACATTTGACTAAATGTCTATGTATATGACCACACTGACGTGGTAAAGCTTTCTACATTTCTGTCTAGATTGAATCATGGCATCTGCTATCAGTTAAGCAGTGGAAAAACTGTTATGGAAAGCAAACATGTTTTGATACATTTAATGTGTAAAGTAGGTACCTCTACTTGAAAATGCAGTTGATCAATAAATGAGCTAGACACTCTCTTAAAAACAACACTCAAGCACAACTGTTTTACTTTCCATACCAAGTTTGGCTGTGGCTGAATGAAGAACACCAGCATTGATCTTTGTTTTGCACTTGTGCAAGAGGCTATTTGCAGGGAGCCAAATATAGCAACAGAGGATTTAATATCCTGCCAAAAAATACAAAATCTGTTCCCCTTTAAGCACGATACTCTATCCTTTTCTTGTGGATCTTGCTAAAATAAAAATATAGCTTTAAGCAGCCCCATTCCTCCTGCTGGAAGTTTCCTAATCTTTTACAAATGGGCTATGTATGGTTTTGTGGTGTTTTATGTTTCCAAAAGAAAATGGCTATATGAGAAATCTATCCAGTGCTATGATTTTTCTTACCCAAAAAAGTAAAAAAAACAAAACAAAACAAAACCTTACAAATCAAAGATAAGAGCCAACAGTAACACTTTGATGGTGTCGGGACCAACCAATGATCACTGGGTGTTTATCTCTGTTTCATTTTGTGTTGAACCCCCCCAAAATAATTTTAAAAATCAGCTCCTACAACCAGTACCTTCTTTATCTTAAAAGACATTTATTGTGCTCTGAATTTTGTCTGATGGGTTGATGAACTAATCCAGATTTCTCTAAAATGTGGGTAATAACTGATTCTTCTGCTCTACCTACAATATATATACAAAATTTTAAAGCAGTTTTGCACATATCACCAAGAAAATAAGCTTTCCACTGTAACAGCTTTACCAGACATGTCTGTGTGGGATTTTAAAACAAACACAAGGCTATTTGGAAATACTTGGTATATGTAAATATGCAAAATATGCTGAACAGTGCTAACAGCTGTAGGGTGTACTCTCTCATCCTTGAGCAGAATATTTTGGTGACAGTGCTGGCTATTTTTTCCATCTTTGCTTGTCATCCCCCTTCCCATCTCCACCCACTCTCCCATCCACAATATCCTTCAAAAGTATGTACTTCACACCCTTCCCCCCTGCTTACACGCTGCCTCCAAGAAGATCATTTTAGTAGATTCCCACTGGAAAAAGTGGGCGGTGCCTTGCAGGAATGTTTGAGTTACACAATGTTGTAAGAGCTGAGCTTTGGGGGACTTGCTTGCACTTGCTCTGATGGCAGCCAGCACACAGCCTCGGCTCTCTGCAGCCCAGATTCCACTGAGGTTTGTCATTGCAAGGAAGCAAAAAGTCTAGCTGAGTGGCCTTCTGCCACAATGAACCCAAAGATCATGCAGTAATCATTTTAAGTGTGTGTTATCAGGTTCTGTAACATCAAGATGCTTATCCATTTATGAAAATAAGCATATGCCTTTCTGCCTGGAACCAAAAATGAGAAGAAGACCCAAGAGAAAAATAAATCTCTTGTGGGATGTTGACAGGTTTGTAGAGGAGAAGGTAGCAAATGTGAAGCCAGAAACCCTGGTCCCATGGACCAGTCCTCTCAAAACTTGTTGGTATCATTCAGTCCCATATTTCCTCAGTTCCCATATCTGTCAGAAAAATAAATAAAATAATAAATGTAAACTATTTCGAGAATACTAAAAGTACTACATAGATACAAAGAGATAGGAGCTGGCATTTATTCAAAGTCTCCTATGTACCGTGAACATTAAAGGAACTTAAAGAATTCTTACAAATAGCAATATATAGATAGAATTATTTGGGAGCTGTTAGCAAAATAAAAATAAAAAGATTTGCATTTCAGTGATGCTTCTTAAAAGCTGTACAGCCTTGGACAAGTTCCTTAGTCTTTTAACATCTCAGTGTGTTCACCTGTAAAATGAAGATATTAAAAGTAATTACTTCACATAGTTGTTATGGGAATTAAAATATATAAAACATTTACCGCTAAGTAAATATTGTCATTTTTTATTAATCTTTTTTTTAGTAATTTAGGGAATTGGGGAGATCATCAGTTAAACACTTGCCCATGGGCATTAGTCTACAAGTCACAGTGAAGATTCACACTCAGATTTAAACAAAAAAAAGAATCTTAGAACACCATACTGCCCCCCACGGGGTTCTTGCTACTGTCCATCTGAATGTATTTTCTGTGAACATATTTTCATACTCTTAGCCAACTGGAATAAAAGAGTCAGTAGGAGAAACTGACAATGGCCAGAAAGGGGAGGTAATTTAGAAGAGTGAGCACGAGTAGTGTGCCAGATAGAGCTATGACAGATTTGAAATTGCAGACATTCTTTGTAACTTGTGGATACAAAATCAATTCATTCAACATATTCTTCTGGTCAGAAGGATCATGGTTATTTTTCTACTTGAGTCAATTTCAAATCTCATTAAAATAATGAATTATGGCTTGAAGTATTATAACTTTTTTGTTTTGACATCTTATGTTTTTATATAAAAATGTCAACTCCCTAATATCTTTAAGTGATGGGTTCTTGCTTTGTCTGCTAAAAAACATCAAAATTACATTTTAATTCTGATATATTTTTATAATCAAAGTAATGTTTCTAAAGCATCCTTACTTCACACACCTTGACTGTGAATTGAGGCAGGATTGACGGCAATAGAATTAATCATTTAGAAACACACAATATCTTACACAGCTTCTCTGTCAGAAAGCTAAGATGGTGCAAGAAGATTAGGTTGTAGTCTTTTCACCTCCTACTTGTCAGCTGTTTAATGTGGATAAAATTACTGTTCCCTACTGGTAAAAATATACGGTAATACCTATGTTATAGTATAGATATGTGGGTCAGATGATATTATGTGCAAAAGCCTGTTAAATGCTGGACTTCCTAGGAAGTTGAGGATTTTATGTATCGATTACCAATGGTTCCAGTTTATTAAGCACCCATGAAAAGAAATTTTCAAAAATCACTTCATTGAATCTTCAGCACAGCTTTCCAAAGTGAGTTTTCTTTTTTCTTCACTAACACTTTAATTTGAAATCACTGATTATATTATATTGATAAACATTTTGAAAAACAAAGAATATGCTTTTTTTGCTTATTTGTTTGATATTCCCTTCAACTTTTTCACCCCCCACCTCCTTCTCCTCTGACAGCTGTAAGTATGTTCTCTGTATCTATGAGTCTATTTCTCTTTTGTTTGTTCAGTTTGTTCATTAGATCCCACATATAAGTGAGATCTTGTGGTATTTGTCTTTCTCTGACTGCCTTATCAAGATGGGTTTTCTTATTCCCACATTACAGATGACAAAACTGAGTTATAGAGATTTTACATAACTTGCCCAAATCAGAATCAGGAATGAATACTTGGTCTGTATAACTTTAAAGCTCTTGTTTTCTTCTATAGCACCAAGTTGCATCTCAATCTACTAAGTGATTAATATTGAGTACCAACTGTTTTCTCGCATTCCCATATAAAATGTAAGTAAGTGAGAGTATAAAGACACTACTCTGGGAGATTGGACACCTGGCATCTAAACTTCTTATATCACAAATGAGCTGTGCCTCTGAACTAAATTACTGGTCAGCTAATTTTATGACTGAGATATCATGATGAGTAGGAAAATTCAGTCAATTTCTGCATCAGAAATCAGATTATCATAAATTTGTGGAAGAGAGAAACCCCATTATGGTCTCCCCTCAAATTCCATGAAAACAAAGCAGGAAAAAATCCCCCTTCTTCTGGGACCCCAGAACTTAATGTGTGTGTTTGTAAAATCTATTTTTTTTCCTGCTCCATTTAGTTTCCCTAAAGGGTCAATTATATATCCTAACAGCACTAATGTAAATAAAATAAAGTAGTGATTTTGATCCCTAGAGGCTGTAGTCTTGAAGTCATATGAATGTTAAAACCTATCCCTCGACAATTGACAGCGGTTATAGTGCCCATGCTGACTAGTTGAAATAAGCCAAACTATCTCCCTATTAGGCTGTGGGCGTTCATAAAAACAAGTCCTAGAAATGCCAACTTTTTCATAGGAACATTCTTAGGTGCAACCACTTGCTCTGTTGTGTGTTTGAGCCTGTGAGGCTTCTGAACTTGTCTTTTTTCTGGACCCATGATGATCCATTTAAACTTGTCAACAGAATTCAAGTTTTCCTATGTTGATCTTTTTATTGAACTTTCCAGAAGAGGTGTTTTTTTTTGTTTGTTTGTTTTGTTTGTTTGTTTTTGCCTGTTTTGACTTCTTAGTTGCTCATAATAGGTCTTTTCTGCACCAATCCTGCTGAGTTCAGTCTCCCAGAATGAACCAGGATCAGGCTGTCCTGAAGCCTGAAAGGATTAACTTTGGAAAGTTAATCACCCAAGGAATGATCTAGGGTTTGTTTGGGACTAAAACTTACAAAAGTTTGGGGGAGGGGAGCTTTTAAGAAACAAAGAATACAAAAATAAATCCTCAATTATGTATGACACCAACTCTTTATTTAGAATGAGAAATCAGAAATAACAATTTGGAAAAGCTGGTGGGTACTATAAACACGAAATTCAAAAAGTCATGTTAATTTGTATTGACTACCTGCTTAAGACATATATAACATATTACTCTTTCAACAACTATCTTTTATACAAATATTAAGGAGGTGTGTGCTGGCATGGGAGTAAAAGACAGAAAACTGTACTTGAACAACAATTAAAATAAAATAAAATAAAATAAAATAAAATAAAATAAAATAAAATAAAATAAAATAAAAACTGTTTCTTTTTCACTGTCCTCTTACATGTGGTGGTAGATGGCTCATAGGACCTATTCAGAGAGTAAAATGTTCTCGGCCCCTTTTGAATTCGTGCAGTGAAGGGTTGAAACATTACTAGATGCTAGTCATGCACTAGGATATGATTATTTAATTATACCTGGAAGTCTTTGAGAATGTTGTATCAAACTAGATGTATCTACCAACTCAGCTTCCCTTAGCTTGATCCCCACCACTGCACAAGGGGCAAGCGTGATGGAGAGGGCATCTGAGTGAAATAGAGAATGTTCTTGCATGATTAGAGTTAAAATAGGTTATTTTTGAAAAATCTGCTGAAACGTATGAATGCTAGGGTTCGTCTGAAGGCTTTGGTAGGAGCCTGTGCAAATAAGGGACCCTGAAGCTTTAGTCTCCTTAGCTCAGTGCAGGCCTGCCTATGTGCATGGCACATAAACATGTCCCCCATGGAAGGCCTACCTACCATTGGTGTGCAGCAATTTTTTAAAAATCCTTACTGGAGGACATGCTCATTGATTTTAGAGTGAGAGGAAGGGAGGGAGAGAGAGAAGGAGAGAAACATCAATGTGAGAGAGAAACACCAATTGGTTGCCTCTCATGCAACCCCTGTGGACCAAACTTGCAACCAAGGCATGTGCCCTGACTGGGAATCTAACCCACAACCTTTCAGCTTACAGGATGATGCTTCAGCCAACTGAGTCACACTGGCCAGGGTGGGACTTGCATTTTGGTTTTCTGGTTCCTATCTGTTGCAGTCCATAAAACTACAAATTAAAAGATAATAATAGAGTTCCACATTGAATAGCCAAGATTTAAAAAGTCTTCAGGCCGAGAGAGGAAGACAGAAGGGAAGCCTGAAAAAAGTTGGAAAAAATTCTTTATAGACAAACAAGGAAAAACCAGTTTGTAAAATGACTCTGAACAGAAGAATTTATATGCAAATAACCTGAAACTGAGAACAGTGAAGAATGCTACAGAGCCAAGAAACAAGGCAGTCATTTCTTTTAGGAATAAAAAAGACTATGATATTTGCAACTGTTTATGACCATGTACCAGAACTATATATATATATATATATATATATATATATATATATATCACATGAATGAAGTTTTACTTATAACTGAAGCATTTCTGAAAGAATGCTTTTGTAGATTACCTGAAAAAAAAAATGGATTCCTGTCCTAGTCTGTCACTAATGACCTATGTGCTTCTGGAAAAAAAAATTACTGAATTTCCTTGGTGTGTTTCCTCATCTATAAACTTGGGAAAATAAAACTAGACAATCACCAAGGCTTCTTCTAGTTTTATTTTTTAACTATTAACTATTTTAATTATTTTTATATGTTATTGATTATGCTATTAGAATTGCCCTGATTTTCCCTCTTGACCCCCCTCCATGCAGCAACTCCCTACTCCCTCAGGCAACCCCCACACTGTTGTTCATACATGGATCATGCATATAAGTTCTTCAGCAACTCCACTCCATATACTGTACTTTACATCCCCATGGCTATTCTGTAACTACCTATTCGTACTTCTTAATACCCTCACATCTTCACCCATTCCCCCACACTTCCTCTCATCTGGTAACCATCAGAACACTCTCTGTATCATTGATTTTGTCTCTGTTCTTCTTGTTTGCTCAGTTGGTTTTTTAGATTCAATTCTTAATAGACTTGTATTATTTGCCATTTTATTGTTCATAGTTTTGATCTTCTTTTTCTTAAATAAGTCCCTTTAACTTTTCATATCGTAATGGTTTGGTGATGAAGAATTCCTTTAGTTTTATTCTTGCCTGAGAAGCTCTTTATCTACTTTTCAATTTTAAGTGATAGCTTTGCTGGGTAGAGAAATCTTGGCTGTACGTCCTCTGCTTTTCATGACTTTGAATATTTCTTCCCAATACCTTTTAGCCTGCAAAGGTTTTTTTTTTTTTTTTGAGAAACTAGCTGACAGTCTTATGGGAACTCCTTGTACATAACTAATTGCTTTTCTCTTGCTGCTTATAATATTCTCTCTTTATTTTTAACCTTTGGCATTTTAACTATGGTGTGTTTTGGAGTGGGCCTCTTTGCATACATCTTGTCTGGGACTCTCTGTACTTCCTAGACTTGCATGTCTATTTCCTTCACCAAATTAGGGAAGTTTTCTTTCATAATTTTTTCAGAAAGATTTCCAATTTCTTGCTCTTTTTTCTTCTCCTTCTGGCACCCCTATGATATGAATATTGGATTTCTTGAAGTTGTCCCAGAGGATGCTTATGCCATTCTCATTTTTTTTTGGATTCTTTTCTTTTTCTTGTTCTGATTGGTTGTTTTTGCCTTCCTTATGTTCTATATAATTAATTTGATTCTCAGCTTTATCCACTCTACTATTGTTTCCCTGTAAATTGTTCTTTATTTCAATTAGTGTATCCTTCATTTCTGACTGGATATTTTTATGCTGTTGAAGTCCTCCCTAAGTTCCTTGAGCATCATTGTAATCAGTGTTTTGAACTCTGTGTCTGATAGATTGCTTATCTCCATTTGGTTTAGTTCTTTTTCTGGAGTTTTGATCTGTTCTTTCATTTGGGCCATGTCTCTTTGTCTCCTCATTTTGGCAGCCTCCCTGTGTTTGTTTCTATGTACTAGGTAGAGCTGCTATGACTCCCCATCTTGCTAGTGTAGCCTAATATAGTAGGTGTCCTGTAGGGTCCAGTGGAACAGATAGCTTCCCCTATCACCCAAACTGGGTACTTGAGGTACACCCTTTGTGTGGGCTGAATACATCCTCTTCTTGTAGTTGAGCCTTGTTTGCTGTTTGCAGATCAGTAGGAGAGATTTACCCAGGCCAAACAGCTGCAAGGACTGGCTGTGACCACTGATCACCAACTCCTGCCCTCCGTGGAGGATTAACTGTGCAGGGGCAGAGCGATGGTGCTCCAGCATGGTCTGTAGCTATCCATTGAGTGTGCTGGAGGTGGGGTTTCCTGGGTGGTGCAGGCCAAGGTCAGCCCCCAGCTGTGTTTTACCCAGGGCCACCCTGCCTGAGCTATAAAGCAATCTGAGATGGCTGCTACTTATGTTTGGAGATTCCCAGGCGAAGCCAAGCTGTGAATCTAGGCTAGCTACTGTTAGTACTGAGCCTGGGGCTCACTGAGGCAAGCTCTTGCTTCTTTGAGGGATTTTGGAAGTAATGAAGCATGAGCAAAGACGAACCATTTGTATGGAAAAGCATCTTAGGTGGGCCCATAAATTGGGTGGGGTGGAGTCTCTGGGGATCTTCAAGGTGAGACGAAAAGTGTTAGCTAGGTTGATGGAGTCTCAGATATAGCACCAGCCTGCCAGATTTGTTGGGGGAGGCTTTCAAAAAGAGACAATGGCCTCTGCTCACCTTGATGCCAGACACTTCAGTTTCTCCTTGTATACCACTGGTGCTTTTCAAGCTGCTACCTTGCAGCTGGAGCTCAGTGGGAGTGAATTGGAATAAGTGAGTCCATGTGCGGGCCTGTAAGAGGAACTGTTTAGGATTCCAGAAGTTTCTTCCACTGTCTCAATCCCTGCTGGGTTTTTCAACCAGAAGTTGTGGGGAATTATCTTTGTGGCACTGGAATCCTATGTTGTGGGGCCTGGTGTGGGGCTTGGAGTCCTTGCTTATAAGATATCCCTCCCAAATTTTTATCCACCAAACATGGGTGAGGTAGCAGCCTGTTCTGCATCTGTGGCCCTCCTACCAGTCTGGATGGATGTGGTTTCTCTAATTCCATAGTTGTCAGATTTCCATTCAACCTGATTTCTGACCATTATGAGTGATGGTGGTTCTATATTTTAGTTGTAATTTTGATGTGGTTGTGTGAAGAGGTATGCCATGTCTGCTTATGCTGCCATCTTGACCAAAAGTCTTCTTAGAGTTTTAAATGTTTTGTGATTCTACATATATTCTCTTTAAATATAATACTGTAAGTTATTTAGATATCAAAATTAATATTTTCCTGGAGCTAAAACACTTTGGAAAGACTAACAGAATTGGTAAGGATTATTTGATAACTTCTGATGTCAATAGAAGTCCTAGCTATAAAAATTTGGTAATGTAATGTAATGTGCAGAGTGGAACAAAGAAAAATTCCAAATAATCTCTTTGCAACAAATGCCATGGCATTTATGCAATCTTAAGGGGGGGAAAAAGAGTCACACAATTCCCTTAGGAATTTGAATCCCTGGAATTGTATTTTTAACACAGTTTATCCCTCAAAGAGCCAATATTCAAACCTGTATATAATTTAGACTTTTTGCTCATCCCATGTTTTCCATGTGCTGGTTTGAATTACTCACTGGTAGAAAATAGAAATGTAGAAAAAAAATACACAGCATTCCTATTACTAATTATGTCAAACACTGTAGACAAAGTAACAGACATGTATCATTAAAGACATAACAGCCTTGTACCCTACTCACTTGACAGTACATGGTTTTAAAATCAAAATCCTTGTGATTTTTCTTATTAATAAATATTTTATTTATTTTTAGAGAAAGCAGAAGAGAGGGAGACTGAGGAGGAGAGAAACATCAATATGTGGTTGGCTCTCATGCATCCCCAACTGGTGACCTGGCCTGCAACCCAGGCATGTGCCCTGACTAGGAATCAAACCAGTGACCCTTTGGTTCACAGGCCAGCACCCAATCCACTGAGCCACCCTAGCCAGGGGTATCTTTTTTAAGTTTAACAATCCATGTTGGCTTCTATGGCTTCTACTGGAAAACTGAATAAATTTCAACATCAGTGAACAGTTGTTGATATTTAATTTCTGTGTGGCTAAATTTCATGTAATTGCCTATAGTCCTTCACACTTTCATTGGGAATAACAATTTATCATGATAATCTGAGAATATTTGCCACCTATTCATGATGCCATCTCACATGATAAATAAAACAAGTTAAATAGAGTCTCTATGCTCTAAAAAGCATCCTCAACCTCCTTGGTCTGGCAGTATCATATGTTTGGACTTCTGTCATGTTGCCTTCTGTCAAAAATTTTGCCAAATTAATCTGATTTCTTTCATTTCTCACAAATCATTATCTGTTTTACCTCAATTTCTTCCTCCTAGTAAATATCCTAATGTATTCTTTGTCAGTTTTCACTCTCCTAATAGCTTTATTATAGGTCAATTGCCACATGGAGTCTGATGCCTTTCTCACTGGCCAGTGGAAGTTGCTTAATGAAACTAGAGCAGTCTACCCCAAGGTGGAGGGAGGAATAGTTTATCCTCCTGAGTAAACCTACCTGTACTGAAAAGGCTAACCACATTTGGCAACTCTGGGGACTATTGGCTATCAGATCTCTTCCTGCACCTTCCAATGTTAAAGTCTGTGTCATAGGAAGATTGACCTCTGCCACTGGCAGGAGATTGGTATGTAAGACCAGGAAGTAGGAAGAAACCAAGATATTTCTCCTACTCTCTATTTTGGACAACATTTCTGGTAATAGCAATGACCATGGTCCCTCTGTGGCCTCAGCTCCTGCCACACTCCCAGATTCTTCCAGGCACTCTTAGCCTCTGGTCCACTTAATATAGTTCCTCACTTTTGCTTCTATGAATGGAAGTGACTCCCTGATGTTGCTAATCTCAGGTTTGTTTCGCCATCTCCTTGGCTCTTCCACCACTGTGTAACCAATTTCAGTTGCAGAACTTGCCATTATAGGTATTCAGAGTGGTTTCCATTTACCTGGTTGGAATGTGGCACATATGCTTTTTTTTGCCTATAAGGAAACAAATCCTCAAGAGTGGATTGTGGCATAGAGTTCTTCACATGTTAGAGCTTGAGGATCGGAATGACCCCCTTGCAGGCAAAAAGGAGAATTTTAGTAATCTGTGGTATGCAGTGGCATCAACAGCCACCTGAAGTATCAGGGCTCTAAGGAACTAGGTAATCTGCTGAACTTGGCCACTATGACAGTGGCAATGGTTACAAGTATTGCAGAGGCTAGGAAGTATTTGGGATAGCACTGAAGGGTTTACCAAAAACAAAACAAAACAAACAAAAACACTCAACTCAAAGTTTTGAATTCTTAGCTCAAAGTACAGGTTGATAAAAGAATTTCATGAAACATTTAAATGAAAAAATTCATTATAGACAGTTGATACAGTTGAAAATCAGCACTAAAATCTTATGGTACAGTTTGGAGAATTATGAAGCAGATTAGTCAGAAAACTTTGCCAGGTTTCTTAGTGAAGAAGGAATGGTTCCTTAGACATGGACAGAAACATCTGGGTGTTTTTTGATTATGCTGGAAAACCTGATCCCCATAATTAAATAAATCCCCAAATTCATTTGAAACACCTCCCTTCTTCTTTCTGAGAAAACTGGTCTTCTTTCATGATCTACTCATTTAACATTGCCTCTAGATACAAAACTAGTGTCAGATTCCACTAAAACTCATGTGAGAATCACTAGTTATTTTGGGAGAAGAGAACCTACACATTACATAGGCTGCAAGACCTTGCTCATCTTTATAACTTGGAACTTGAGAAGCATGTACATGTTAGACTAAGGAGATGAAATAATTTTGGTTGGGTGTATGCTGGATATAGGGTTTAACAGGCTATGTCGATCAGCTAGAAATGGCTCTAACAGTGCTTGGTTGACTGACTACAGCACGGATTCTACAAAGGTCCATGTTTAATATGGTCAAGAGGCCAGAACTTTCCGGTAATTGTTTAGAGGAAGGAATCAACAGACCTACTAATCTGGTAATGTTAGACTAAAATTATTATGTGCAACTTGTTTTCCCTTCCTATGACAATGCTGCCTGAAAGTCTCAGAAAATTCTCCCATCCCTGGGGCCTTGGGAAATGCGTCATGAGGGCAATAGCAGAATGCTTGAAAACTTGGTGTTGGCTGTGATCACAGAATGGGGATGATGGTGTGAGCTGCCACCCCTGACATAGTATACATGATTGTAATGGAAACATGTGGGATTCCAGAGAGACAGAGGCCAAATGTCAGCACTTAACCATCAGTGGTAAGGAGGCTCATTTACCATAACTGGCTGTAAGGATGAACTGCTATTCAGAGTGTTTTAGCCTCTAGGGCTCTGGGGCATGGCTAATTGGTTACAGGGTCCTAGGAACAAAATAAACATTCATAAAATATTATTTTCCCAGTTCCTGATTATATAGTTTGGGTAAGAAATTGACAGAATCCCCAATAGTATTGGCTATTATGATAAAAAAGCGCACTATGTTAGCTATTGGTAAATAGTAAACCAAAAGCAAAACCTCAACTCTGGAGGAACTGAATACAATTGCAGCTTACCTGAAAAGGTTTAAGGATGCAAATAGCTCTCTCTAGGTCCTCCACATTTAACTCACCTGTGAAAATCAGGAAGGCTCTTGGAGAATGACTAGACCATTTTAAATTTAATCAGGTAATGACTCCCATTGTAACTACTCTTCCATATGTATTCCGAGTATAAGAAATCAAAGCAGCCTTTGGAACTTAGCACACAGTTACTGATCTGGCTGTCAAATTGCCCTTTTTTTACTTCATATAAATTTGAGAGAATAAAAAACAAAACAGCTCATTTTCACTTGTCAGGGACATTGGTATATTGTATGCATATTGTACAAATTATGAACACTGCCATATTTTAGGGCTATTTCAGCTTTTCTGTTTTCTGTCATAATAGAATCTACAGAACTTTGATCAAGATATTCCTAAGAACATCCCACTGGTCCACGACATTGATGCTGATTGAATCTTGTGGGGAGGGGGTAGCAAGAATGTCCTAAATGCCTAGGAAGTTATTTGTGTGTTAGGAGTAGGAGATAAAACAAATAAAATTCCCAGCATCTGCCCTGTCAGTGAGATTTCTAAAGGTTATTTTGGAATAGTCTCTCTAGTATGAAGGCTAAGTTGCTGCAACTTGTCTCTCAGAAGGAGAAACAACTCTTGGGGAACCAAATTTATCTTTGTAGAAATTGATACACATTTCAGAATTGGATTTGCTTTACCTGTTCACCTTGTTTCTTTCTCTAGCATCACCACCCTTGCAATGATAGTGTGCCTTACTCATCATTATGGTATCCCACATCTCATTCTTTCTAGCTGAGAAACTCATTTCACGGCCAGAGAAGAGGGCAACGAATCCATCAAATTTACTTAACTCATGCACAGCTGAGCTGGAGGAATAGTGGAATGAGTGAAAATTCAGTTTTGAGGCCACTTGGGAGAAAACACTCTCCAAAGTTGGTTTTGCAGTTTACAAATTTTGCTCAACTTGCTTTGAAACAGTGACAAATGTATGGTGCTCTTTTTCCTCATCAGAATCCACTACTCTGGGAACAAAGTCAGGGAAGTGGGAGTGAACCTTCTCATTATTGTATCTACAAACCTAATAATGACAAGTCTGGAGATTTATTTTTTTCTTCCCCTTTTGGTGTCTTAGCAGACAGATGACTCAATTGTACTAAGGTCTTATGGAAAGACAAAAAGGCCTTCAATGTCTGCATTCCTGGCATGAAGACATTTCAAGGATGCGCAGACCTGGGTGACTATTCTATGCATCCTCTGTAATGGTACCTGGGCTGAGAGACACCTTGATATATTTCTAAACTTTTACTAAAAGTAGGTGTTTCCTATCCATTCTCAGGCTAAATAATAAATCTGTAATGCAGTGTGGGCTTGGGTTTATTCAGGGTCTTGGCGTGCCCTCAGTCACTCTTCTGTTTGTTCAGTCCTGGCATGGTTGTTTTGGTGGAACAGTGGCCAGGGTGCATTCAGACCGTCTCTAACCTGCCTACGCTGTGGAATAATGAGAGTCAGGAGACAGTGTGTGCTGTACTACTTCTCTATTGTGAGGTATTCACCAATAAATGCTACATGTGTATGTTTCTTTAACTGACCCTCTACATACCTCATAAGCATGTGTTGCTCATGGTGTGTGTTTGGGACTCACTTCCAACAAACAACCCACTTTGCAAGTTTTTGCTTTACCTTCCTGCAAATTTGATTATTGCTTTGTTGTTGTTTTTTCTAGAGAGAGATTTTAGTTCCTAATGAAGAAATGGTTTAACCAGGGAATGCAATTATCTTATTAAATAAGGAGTAAGATTTAATGCCTGGCTATTTTGAGCTCCTCCTATCCCTGAACCATCAAGGATGGAGGGAGACTACAAAATCAAGGGGAAATAGATTGCTAATAATATGTGACAAAAAGAAGTATGTGTGGAATTTAAGGGATTCTTAGTGGGCATCTTATTACTTCCATATTTCATAGTAAAGATCAATGGAAACTAATATAAAACCTATAAAGTCAAGGCCTTGGAATTTAGACTTTTCAAAAATGAAGGTTTAATCACCCAGTAGGTAATGAACCTGACCATCTGAGCTATATACTGAGGGCAAGAGTAACACAGTTTATAAGGGATAATTAACATAGCTCTTGAGTACCTAAGACATGGTACCATCAACACATATTATATGTTGAGTGTGTGGAGTTTCAGCTACTCCTGCTGTTTGTTTGATCTTAAAGTCAGTTCTCAGAAGAGGAAAATAATTCAGACATGGGTTTATTTCACAGGGGCTCCATAACATAGGAAAGTATATCTAATTTTCTGTTGTAAGGTCAGTGTGTTTTAATCACCGTAATCCCTGTTTTACTCCGTACTGTGTAAGAGGCCTCAAGATCTCACTACTTTTATTAAGACCATCCTAAATGAATGACCCCTCATGGAAAGCATACTTCTGCTCTTGATTTTCTAAACACCAAACTAATCTTAATGTAGACTTTTATTCTGACTTCATGTTATGATTTTGACTTAGCACACATAAACTTTCCCCAACACTAACTTGATGTTTTGTTTTGTTCTGTTACACTAGGATTTGTCCTCCTCATTTAGCAAAACATCCATTCCTCTCTGGACAGGATTCCTTATCAACACTTGTTTCATGGGCAGGACTAGAACATAAATGAAATTCTCATTTTATTCCCTCAAATAATTTAACATTTTAATGCAGCATCCATTTTGGATCAAAGGTTATTAGATCATAGCTCTTTAGTATATAAGTACCCTTTTAAAGTAGATTTTGTCATTTCCATATTTTTATCTTAACATTTTACTGTTAGTTTTTAAAGGAGAGCATAGATTTAATTAATCTTTAAAATTCTTTTTGCATTGAACACTATGCCTACATGACTTATTGGTAGTGCATGCTCAATATATTTCTCCCAGTTAATTCATGTTGGAGATTCTAAGTTCTATGCAAATGTAAAATGTTATTATTTCTTCAGGTAGAATCTTTAAATTGTCACCCAAATAATAATGAGGGCACTATAAGTAACCACATCCATTGCCTATACAAATCATACTGTCTTTTGATTTTTGTCTTTGAAATCTGACTTTTGCTTGTTCTTTCCTAATTTATAGGACCTAACTTAGAGTCACAGATATTTTATTCATGAAATCTTTTTATAGGTATTAATTGAAAACAATTTTGATATTGCTTTGTCTCAAAGGATATTTTTTCACACTTGTATTTGCTATTTAGTTTGGAAACTCCATTACATTTGTAAACATAGTTAAGAATGTATTTGTATAAAACATTTTATGAAAGGAACATTTCAGCATTTAATTGAACATGTCTTGATTACAAATCTTGATTTAGAGTCTCATTCCCAGTTTATTATTAATATAGGTATTTTTTGTTGAAAATAACTGGCTGTGACCAGCTGAATTATCGCAAACCAAAGTTAATACATTATATCGTATATGCTTTTTACAATGTATCAAGAATGGCTATTATTAAAACTATATATCAGAATTATAATTTCTAGAAAACATAAGAAATTAATGTATTTTTCTTTTTTGAATTTAATTATTTATTTATTTTAATTGTTGTTCAATTACAGTTGTCCCCGTTTCCCCACCCTTCCCCCACATTACTCAGCCCTGTCCTACCCATCTCCACCTTCCACATTCAATCCTCTACTCTCCCTGTTTTTTTTTTTTTTGTCCATGTTTCCTTTATACATGTTCCTTGATGACCCTTCCCCTTCTATGCCCAATTATTCCCCCTCTCTCCTCCTCTTTGGTTACTGTCAGTTTGTTCTTTATGTCCATGTCTCTGGTTATATTTAGCTCGCTCATTTGTTTTGTTGATTAAGTTCCACTTATAGGTGAGATCATATGGTATTTGTCTTTCACCACCTGGTTAATTTTACTTAGCATAATGCTCTCCAGTTCCATCCATGCTGTCCTGAATGGTAGGAGCTCCTTCTTCCTTTCTGCTGCATAGTATCCAATTGTGTAAATGTACCACAGATTTTTGATCCACTCATTTACTAATGGGCACCTAGGCTGCTTCCAGCACATGGCTATTGTAAATTGCACTGCTATGAACATTGGGGTGCATAGGTTCTTTTGTATTGATGTTTCAGGATTCTTAGCACATAATCTCGGCAGTGGAATTGCCAGGTCAAAAAGCAGTTCCATTTTTACATTTTTGAGGAAATTCCATAGTGTTTTCCACAGTGGATGCACCAGTCTGCATTTCCACCAGCAGTGTACTTGGGTTCCCTTTCGCTACAGGTTAATGTTTGATTTGTTTATGATTGCCACTCTGACCAGTATGAGATTTTATCTCATTATGGTTTTAATTTGCATCCCTCTGATGGCTAGTGATGCTGAATATCCTTTCATATGTCTCTGGGCCCTCTGTATGTCCTCCTTGGAGTACTCTCTGTTCAGGTCCTTTGCCAATTTTTTAATTGGATTGTCTGTCTTCCTGGTGTGGAGTGATATGAGTTCTTTATATATTTTGGAGATTAAACTCTCGTCTGAGATATCATTGGCAAAGTATATTTTCCTATATGGTTGGTTTTCTTTTCACTGGTGTTTTTTTTGTTCTTTTTGCTGATGTTTTCTTTAACCACACAGAAGCTTTTTAATTAGATTAAGTCCCATTTATTAATTTTTTCCTTTTTGTCCCTTGCTCTAGAGGACATATTGATAAAATTATTGCTGCATGGAATATCTGAGATTTTCCTGCCTATGTTTTCCTCTAGGACTTTTATGGTGTTGTGACTTATATTTAAGTTTATTTTTGTATATGGTGTAAGTTGGTGATCTAGTTTCATTTTTGTGCATGTAGCTGTCCAGATCTCCCAACATCATTTGTTGAAGAAGCTATTTTTACTCCATTTTATGCTCCTGCCCACTTTGTTGAATATGAATTGACTATAGAGACACAGGTTTAATTCAGGACTCTCCATTCTGTTCCATTGGTCTATGTGTCTGTTCTTATGCCAGTACCAGACTGTTTTGATTTCAGTGGCCTTGTAATACAGTTTGATATCAGGTATTGTGATCCCTCCTACTTTGTTCTTTCTCAAAATTGCTGTGGCTATTTGGGGTCATTTATGGTTCCATATAAATTTTTGAAATGTTTGTTCTATATCTGTGAAATATGTCATTGGTATTTCAATAGGGATTGCATTGAATCTATAAATTCCTTTGGGTAATATGGATATTTTGATGATGTTAATGCTTCCAAACTATGAACATGGTGTATGCTTCCATTTGTTTGTGTCTTCCTTAATTTCTTTCTTCAGTGTTGTGTAGTTTTCTGATTAAAGTCTTTTACCTCCTTGGTTAGGTTTATTTCTAGGTACTATATTTTTCTTGTTATAGCAAATGAGATTTTTTCCTTGATTTCTGTTTCTAATATTTCATTGTTGGTGTACAAAATGCTTTCGATTTCTGAATATTGACTTTGTATCCTGATACTTTGCCAAATTCACTTATTAGGTCAAGTAGTTTTTTGGTGGAGTTTGTAGGGTTTTCTATGAACACTATTATGTCTTCTGCAAACAATGACAGTTTTAGTTCCTCCTTTCCAATTTGGATGCCTTTTATTTCTTCTTCTTGTCTGATCACTGTGGCTAGGACTTCCAATACTATGTTGGATGGAAGTGGTGAAAAAAGACATACTTGTATTGCTCCTGATCATAGAGGGAAAACTTTTAGTTTTTGCCTATTAAGTATGATGTTGGCAATAAGTTTCTCATATATGGCCTCTATTATGTTGAGGCATGCTCCCTCCTACTTTCCTGAGTGTTTGTGTCATGAATGGGTGCTGTACTTTATCAAATGCTTTTATTGCATCTATTGATGTGATCATGTGATTTTTGTCTTTCCTTTTGTTTATGTGATATATTATGTTTATTGATTTGTGAATATTGTACCATCCTTGCATCCCTGGGATGAACCCCACTTTGTTGATCTTTTTAACATGTTGCTGAATGCAGTTTGCCAATATTTTGTTGAGGATTTTAGTGTCTCTATTCATCAGTAATATTGGCCTCCAGTTTTCTTTCTTTGTTGTATCCTTATCTGGTTTTGGGATTAGGGTGATGTTGTATTAATAAAAAGAGTTTGGGAGTCCCCCCCTTCTTGTATTTTTTGGAATAATCTGAGAAAGATAGTGGTTAGCTCTTCCTTAACTGTTTTATAAAATTATCCCATGAAATCACCTTGTCCAGAGCATTTGTGTGCTGGGAGTTTTGTGATTACTGCTTCATTTTCACCTGCTGTCATGGGTCTGTTGAGGCTTTCTGCTTCTTCTTCATTCAGTTTTGGGAGATTATATTTTTCTAGAAATGTTTCCATTTCACCCAGGTTTTCAAAGTTCTTGGCATATAGTTGTTCATAGTAATTTCTTACAATCCTTTGTATTTCTGTGATGTCAGTTGTAATCTCTCTTTCATTTCTGATTTTATTTATTTGGGTCTTCTCTTTTTTTTCTTGAGTCTGGTGAAAGGCTTGTTGATTTTTATTTACCTTTAAAAAAAGCAGCTCCTAGATTTACTGGTCTTTTGAATTGTTCTTTTAGTCTCTATGTCATTTAATTCTGCTCTGATCTTGATTATTTCATTTCTTCCACTCACTCTGGGCTTTGTTTGTTGTTGTTCCTCTAGTTCTTGTAAATGTAGTGTTAGGTTGTTTACTTGAAATGTTTTTATCTTTTTTATGTAGGCCTGTATTGCTTTGAAGTTTCCTCTAAGGACTGCCTTCTCTGTGTCTCAGAGGTTTCAGACTGTTGTATGTTCATTTTCATTTGCTTCCAGAAACTTTTTGATTTCTTCCTTGATCTCATTATTGATCTATTTATTGTTCAATAGCATGATATTTAGTATCCATGAGTTTGAGTGTTTTGGGTTTTTTTCGTTGAGATTGGTTTCTAGTTTCAGTCCCTTATAGTCAGAGAAAATGCTTTATATAATTTTAATTGTCTTGTATTTGTTGAGGCTTGTTTTGTGTCCTATCATGTGACCTATCTTTGAAAGTGTTTCATGTGCATTTGCAAAGAGTGTGTATTTTGCTTCTTTGTTATGAAAGGCTCTTTATATATCAGTTAAGTCCTTTTGATCTACAACATTGTTCAGTGCCACAATATCCTTGCTGATATTTTGTTTGGAAGATCTACCCATTTTTGACAGTGGCATGTTAAAACCCCCTAGTATAAGTGTGTTGCTGTCTATATCTTCCTTGAATTTCTCCAAAATTTTTCTTATAGGAATTAGGATGCCCTGATAGGTGCTTCTATATTGGGTGCATATATGTTTACAATGTTTATGTCTTCTTGATGGACTCTTCCTTTGAATATTATGAAGTATCCTTCTGTATCTCTTTTCATGGCCTTTGTTTTGAAGTCTATTTTGTCTGATATGAGGTATTGCTACCCCAGCTTTTTTATCCTGTCCATTTGCTTGGAATATTTTTTTCCAAACCTTCACTTTCTTGTTCTGAGGTAGGTATCTTGTAGGTAGCATGTGTATGGGTAATATTTTCTTATCCATCCATTCCGCAACCCTATGTCTTCTGATTGGAGCATTTAATATATTTATATTTAAGGTTATTATTAATAGGTACTTATTCATTTTTTACCTTTATACCTATGTTCTTCTCTCTGTCACTCTTTTTTTCATCTTCTCAAAGCAGTCCCTTTAGCATCTCTTGCAATTCTTGCTTGGTGGAGATGTATTCTTTGAGCCTTCTTTTGTCTGGGAAACTCCTTATTTCACTTTCCATTTTAATTGCGAGTCTTGCTGAATAGAGTAGTCTTGCCTACAGGCCTCTGGTTTTCATTACTTGGAATATTTCTTGCCATTCCTTCTGGCCTGTAGTGTTTCTGTTGAAAAATCAACTGCTAGTCTTATTGGAGCTCCCTTGTATGTTACTTCCTGTTTCTCCCTTGCTGCCTTTAAGATTCTCTTTTTGTCTTTAAAATTTGTCATTTTAACTGTGAAGTGTCTTGGAGTAGGACTTTTTAGGTTCATCTTGATTGTGACTCTCTGTGTTTCCTGAACTTGCATGCCTTTTCCCTTTTCCAGGTTAGGGAAGTTTTCTGTCATTATTTTTTAAAACAGGTTTTCTATTCCTTTTTTCTTTTCTTCTCTTTCTCTTATTCATATGACTTGAAGGTGTTGCATTTCATGTTGTCCTGCAGTTCTCTTAAGCTATCTTCATATTTTGGGGGTTTTTTTTAGTGCTGCTCCTCTACATGGGTATTTCTTTCTACCTTGTCTTCCAGCTCACTAGTTTGGTCCTCTGCTTCATCCAGTCTGTTTATAATTCCTTCTAGTGTGTTTTTATTTCAGATATTGTATTCTTCATTTCTTCCTGGTTCTTGTTTATAGTTTCTGTTTCCTTTTTCATATTGTTGTAGTTCCCACTCAGTTCCTTGTAGTTGTCACTGAGTTCCTTGTGTATCCTTATTATCATTCTTTTGAATTCTATATCTGATAGTTTGTTTGCCTCCATTTCATTTAGCTTTTTAAATAGGGAGTCTTCCATTCCTTTTGATTGCAGGTTTTTTCTTTGTCTCCCCATTTTAGGTGATTCTTTTTGTTTGTTTCTGAGCTTCCTGATGCTCTGCTTTTGTAGATGTCTTTGTAGGGTGAACTTCTATGGTAGGAATTCTATGAAATTCAGTGGTGTGGTCTCTTTGATCTCCTTATCTGGATGTTCTAGGGTTATTCTTTTGTTCATGTGGGTTCTCTTGTTGTACTTGGATTTTACCTGTTGGTGGTTCCAATGTTGGTGGGTTCTTTCCTCCAGTGGGCTTACTGGTGTTCACAACTCCCACCTGATCTTATATGTGATCAGTGGCAGGGCAAAGGCAAAATGGATTAAGAGAGTAGGTATTCTATGAGATTTAAAGTACTAACAAGTAGGGAAAAGATAGGAGAAGCACAGTGATAACTATGATATTTCACTCAACTAGCCACTTTTTATAAAGGCAAAAAAGAGATAAGGCTTTTATTAGAGGGGAGAAGGAATGTGAGCTGAATCCAGAAAACAGAGCACTTGTGCGAGGTTAGATCATGAGATATAGTTGGAATAAAGAATAGAAACTAGGCATAGTGTGCGAGAGAATAGAGTTAACCACAACGGTAATATGCTTGGGAAGATAGTGAAATGGGCCAAGATCAGGGAGGGGTGCTGTGTAGTATTTACAATAATATTGAACAACAATTATTTACAATAATACTGGGACAACAATACTATGACAAAAAATGTATGATCAGAATAAAAAGAATGGAAGATAAAAGACCAAGAGTAGTGTGTTATTGGAACATGAGCAAAGTGAAAGAAGAAAAATTAAAAATGCAATATGAAAGAGAGAACAAGGAAAACCAGTCAAACAATGCAATTAAACAAACAACGAACACTAAACAGAGGTGAAACAAAAATTATAATAAAATAAAAGACCTAAAATATTGAAAAAATAATAAAAATAAACAATAAAATGCAAGTTCTATAGGATAGCAAAGTGAAATTTATCTCAGTTTCTAGTTGTTGCTGTTAACCTTGTGTTCCCTCTCTGGATCTGTTTTTGGTTCTTTCACAGCTCCAGGGCTTATTGTCTCACACTTGGGAAAAGAAAAAAAAAAGCCTCCTGCTGACTTTAAACTTGATAAGTGATAAGCGAGTTCTGCTGGTCTTCCTGGATGCTTCAGGCACAGGGAGGCTGGGCTTCACTTTTTTCCTTCCCTGTGGATCTGCGAGGATGGGGGTGAGGTCTGGGCTACAATAACCACAGGTGTCCAGCCTCCAGCCCAGGCCTTCAGAGTGCTGCTGGGCCCCCACTGTCCATCTGTGCCAGGCCAGCACCTTTAATCCACCACGTTATGCCTCTGGTCAGGTGCCCTGATTAGGAGCATCTTTCACCCCACCTCTTCTCTCTTTGCTGGCTGGGTGCTGCACACTCTCAAAGTCCCTTCAGGGTAGTTTAGTTCCCATATTAAATTAAGTCTCTCTGGGGACTGCTACCCCTCTGAACCCCTGCTGCCTCACTTTGGTCAGTCTGTGAGTCACCCTGATTTGGAGCAAATAGCCCCCCTCCTCTTCCCTCTTCACTGTGAGCCTGTGTGTGTGTGTGTGTGTGTGTGTGTGTGAGTAAATTCCTCTTGTTCGTGCCTGCCATTCTTTATAAGTGTCTTGGTTTTTCCCACAGCCCAGTTCTCTGACCAGTTTGGAGACTATCCGGGTCAGGGTCTGTCATGGCCCAAATCTTCTCCCTTTACCAGGTGTCACCCGGCTCTCCAATTTCTCTGATAGTGTCCTAGCTAGCAACCTCAGTCCCAGGAGGGGAACACTGTCTCTATGCATCTCCTGAGTCTTTTTTCCCCCAGTGACTTTAAAGACCTGGAAAGACCAGGGAAGGCTGCCTTCCCTGATCTGGTAGGGAAGGGAACTGTGTAGTCACAACAGCTGATCCAGCTCTCCTCCAAAGTCCTGTGGCAGCAGCTGACCCTGGCGTCAGGTGCCCGTCCAGGGACCATAGCAACCTTGGTCCTCCTGCCAGTCCCTGGGACCTTACTCTCCCAACTCAATCTCCTTACCATCTGTTTTTCAATGTCCTCTACGATTTTGGCTACCAAACTTCATACAAGCTGGAATTATGTTGGCCGTTCACTCTGTTCTTCAGAAGATAGGCTAGGTGTTCCAGATGGGTGTACTGGTAAGTGGGTTCAGCTCCCGCCTACCCTGCCACCATCTTCCAACCTAAATAAAATCTTTAAAAAAATAACTGATGATCACATTGTATCACTGTTTTAGATAAAATGGGATGTTAGGTTGAGATTACAATAATTGAACATCGGGGCTTAAAACAAGATCCATTTTTTCACACTCATACTACAGAGGTTGACTGGGCCATCTACTCTTCTTAGCCACTCTACAGCTCAGAACAAGGAAGGCTTTGCATCTTGAAGTTACAGCATGAACAATTAGTATTTTTACTTTCTACTTTTTTTTTTACACATTCAATTTGACAAATGTGTTTCTTCTCTTTATATTTAATTGGTTCAAACTATTCACATGTCCTGCCCAGCTGCAAGAACATAAAGAAAAGTGGGCAATAAATGTTTGGTAAACATTTTCTCTGCCTTAGCAACCAACAATAACAAATATTTATGGAGTGCCTTTACATATGTAAATCACTGAGCAAAAAGCTAACAGAGAGTAAGATAAACTCTTCTTTGCCCCCTGAAAGCCTATAGCTAACCACAAACTTATTTCTTCAATAATAGTCATCCAATTGAAATGATATAATAACTTTTTCAAAGAATTCCAAAACCAAATATCTATTCACATTTGAAAGAAAAAGAAAAGAAAAGATGGCCAGCACCACTAGTCATCAGAGAGATGCAAGTTAAAACCATAGTAAACTATCACCTTATACCTGCCAAACTGCCTATCATGAATAAATCAACAAACAAGTCCTGGCAAGCAAGAGTGTACCCTCATGAAAAAAAGAAAGAGAATATGTTCAATAGAGTAATTACATTACCTTAGTATTATTTAATATTATTATCATATGTATACATAATTTATAATTTTAAAATTACTTACAATTTAATCATGATGAGCCTGTGCCTTACTCCAAACATACAGTCAATAAATATAGAGGAAAGGTGAAATTTATGAGTCTAGAGCACAGGCTACCCTGCCTCTTACAATAGTAGTTAGCAGTTCTCTACCTCCAAGAGAATATTCCAATCATCACAGTTGCAGGCAGCAGTCAAATGCTCACAGTGATAATTCTCTGTTGATCTTCATGTCACTCATGTGCTTCCTGTCAAAGCACTGAGATGGATCTGTTTTTTTGGCAGCCCATGTTTATGGTACTTTATTAGATTTGTAGGTTGATGGAGTATTAGTGTTCACCAGAGAAACAGTGACAATGGGATTCGTGTATATGTTTCATGTATGTATGTGTATGCATTCATTCAAGTCCAAAAACAGTAGTGTAGGCTGGCAAGTAGAGGTCCAGAAAAGAGCTGATGTTGTAGCTCAGGTTTGATGGTAGTCTGCAGGTAGAACTTCCTCTTTCTAGAGGAATGAAAGCCTTTTTTCTCTTAAGGCCTTTTTAAGATAGGATAGAAGAGTTAGGCTGAGATTATAGTCTCAGAAACTGAATGCAAAAAACATTTATTGCAACTGATTGTATGAGGCCTACCCACATCATGAAGGTAATCTGCTTTGTTTATAGTCTACTGATTTGAATGTTAATCTCATCTAAGAAATATTTTCACAGCAACATCTAGACTAGGGTTTGACCACATTCTGGATACTGTAGTCTAGCTAAGTAGATGCATAAAGTTCACAATCACAGATCAGAAAGTTCTGGTAAAAATACTTAGAAAAAAGTAGCCCGGCTGGTGTAGCTCAGTGGATTGAGTGCTGGCCTGTGAACCAAAGGGTCACAGGTGTGATTCCCAGTCAGGGCACATGCTTAGGTTGTGGGCCAGGTCCCCAGTAGGGAGTGCGCAAGAGGCACTTTGATATTTCTCTCCCTCTCTTTCTCCCTCTCTTCTCCTGCCTAAAAATAGTAAATATAATCTCTCTTAAAATACTTAGAAAATTATTTTTCTCACATATCAAAATTTGTACTTCTAATGTAAAGTTTATTAGAATAAATACATTCACACCAAATGTGTTTCTGGAGTCATTTTACATTTAAATAGGTTTCTGAAATATCCACAATTAAGCTCAAGTCAACAGAACTCTTGCTGAAGATGAGCAGGTGACATTAATTTACTCCCCTCCTCTTCCCAGAGAGGAGCTGCCCTCCTGGTGGTAACAGTTCAATGCACCTCACAAGCATTCCTGGAGACCTGAAGAAAGATGACAAAAAGCCTTGTATTCTCTTACATCTATTGCATCATTCAATTTTCATTATATATATTTCCTTATAGTCTTACTTATATTCTCACGTAGTGCATAGGCCTTGATTCCCCAAAATAATTTCCCTAGGGAATGATATACTTCTTAACATAATGGACTGTGTCTTTTACTGGCAGGCTCTATGACACTGTGCATAGAGTAAGTGCTCAAAAATATTGCTTTGATGTGTTAAAAATGAAATCCTTTCTGTTTCACATATTTTTATCTAGAGAGGAATAAAATCCTTACAAAAATGACTTAAGAATGATTTCTGTGTGATCCAGGTGTCAAAATGACATCTTAGGAAAAGTTATGTGGAAGGAGTACGGAATTCAGCATCAGGAGAACTGGCATCTTCTTCTAGCTCAGTGGCAAAGAAAAGGCATGACTTAGGACATGTCAACCCTCCTGGCACCTGAGCTCACCACCTAGCAAGGGAGAGACTAAGGCTGTAAAGTTTCCAAGATTCTGTAATTCTTTGAAATACTAAGACTCTGTTTACATTTTTATTTCTCCTAAATTATCTTGGCCATGTTATTCATACTGAGATAATCTTCTTTAAATATAATGAACATTTAATTCCATTTAATGCTCTATTAGTTAAGCTGCAGCCCAATTTCTGACACTCAGAAACTGTCATATAATAAATGGTACTGTTTAAGGAATTAAAATAGTGTAATGAATATTGAAATAATACCTTTAAATTATTTTGCAATTCTCAGAAGAAAAACCTTGTAGAAAGAAGAATTATATAATTAATAAAGGGAATCCAGATGGCACATAATAAACAGAAACATTCTGGTGTTGTATCATCCTGTTGTAGTTGAAAGATATTTTGAAAAAAAAATAAAAGCAGTACTAATAGCTTTGAAAGAACCAAGTTCCTTCAGCATTATCAGCATTATGGCTGACATTTCTGACTATTTTCTATGTCATTATGATTGACAGTTGGAATAAATCTAAATGAAATACTAGCAATCCAACCCAAAATAATGTCAAAACCTCCACATCCAAAATGAGTGTCAAACTCCCAACATAATCCACAATCACAAGACTTCTGCAAATCACAACCCTGTCATTTTTTTAATGGGAACCATAGTAATTGCTTCTTGGTAGGATACTTTTTGTTGTTGTTGAGGAGTCAAATTTAAACCATCTGCAGACAGATGGAGGGAAAGTGAAATGAGGGCTGTTACCCAAATCTTCTGCAGCTGTCAGGGTACATTTGAAGAAGTCCAAACGGTTCATTAGCAGTAGGCAATACTACATCCTGGGACAAAGAAACAGGACCTGGGAGAGAGGGGCCTGCTTCTCACGGCCGGATGTTTTGGCAAACGTAAGTAAGTGATGACTGGTGTGGCCCAACACTGCTCCCCTGGGCCCAGGCTGCGAATTCCATTCAAAATCTCTGGTGTCCTGTTCAGTCATCAGGCCATATTGTAACTTCCAGTCATTCAAAGGAGAACCAACTAAGGCTGCAGGTACCGATACTGACACATCTTCCTTCTCTGATTATCACTCAATTTTTCCTGCTTTGTTTTAACCATTGAAGAGAAGAAGAAAAAGAATAGAGTCCAGTATACCACAGGCATGGCCATTTCATGAAATACAACAAAACTAGCTGTCCAGTAGAAGCACTTCTGGAAACACTGGCACCCATTTCATGTTCGGTACATTACCAGGTTCTTTTCAGTTTGGAGGCTCTTCAGACGACAATCATTCTAGATTTTTTTTCCATGTCTTTGTTTCATGTAAGCTAATTAGGGACATTCTTGATCGGTGTTCACACAACTTACCAAGGGTCAAATGAATTGTTAGAACATTAGGTCCCCACTAAAAAGGAAGGGGAAAGGAGAAAAGATATACAAAAAATATTGTTTACAGCAAGAAGACTATTCACTTAATAGTCATCATGCAGATTGTATTTTTGTTATGTATGGATCTTTTTGTATGATTATGAACTTTTGTAGCTTTTACTAGACAGAAGAAAATAATCCCATATTAAAATTTCTCATAGAGGCCAAACAGTCCTGTGAGGAGTGACCCCAAAATAAACTGGAATTTATTTATAAAAAGTTTTGTATTTATTCTTACATGTTTAAACTTCAGTCATCTGCAAAACATTTTCCATTTGATGCAATATACCTATCAGGAATTTTTTTCTCCACAGCTCAAAACAGTTTTTGAACTCATTGAATTTGATGCCTTTTAGTACTTCTACTGTTTTTTGTTTCACCTCTTCCACACCAGCGAAATGTTTCTTTTTGAGGACTTTTGTCATCTGGGGTAACAAAAAAAAGTCACTTCAGTTGAGATAAGGTGAATAGGGAGGATGGGGGTCAACTTTTCCCATTTTTGGTCAAAAATTGCTGAATACTCAGTGCTGTTTGGCCAGGTGTGCTCATAAATCACCCATCATGAAATAGGTAAATGTGTTAAAAGAGTCTTCAAAAATATATATATATTCACTGAAGCTGAAGGCAGCTTCTCACAATAACATCCGCCGATACACTGATACAGATGGGTTCCTAGAAAACTCACCTAGCATGGGAAACTTGTACTGCAAGGAGCCTGCCCTCCAGATGATAATTCTGGGGTTAGGGGGTTTGGTCCCCTCTCATATTATATCTGAGACATATCACATGCCTTCCAGACTCTATAATATTTGCTCACTATAAACCTATTGAGGACTCTCTGTCATACTCAAGTCCCTTGTCTCAATCTTATTCATCTTGTAAGACCCTTTAAAGCCATTTTCTACTCTTTATGTAGCATTTATTACCAGCTACAATTATAAATCGCATGGCTAATCTTGCCTGGGAACATAATCTTTCTGTATCCCAAGTAGACTCTTTACCTCTGTGAACAAGATCCTGTGATCCACTTCTCAGTATTTAAAATATCTTTAAAGCACTTTACACAGAGTAAGAGTTTCTAGGATGATGATGATGGTAATAATTAGAAGTCTCATTTGGATGGAAAAACAGTTTTAAAAAAATACTTGTGGAGATTATTGCATCATATAATATTTTCAAGATGTTAGGGTAAAAATATGTTCAAAGATAAAATCCTGTGGGCTTAAGTTTCAACATTTATCATGACTCAGTAGTATTCATGTTCACCTCTCAGTTAAGGGCAGAGCCCCTTTCCAAGAAGGGAATGGAATGCAGTGCAGTTCTCAGAGCAAGAATGAGAAAGTGGTTTAACCCTTACAATGTTGAGAGTAAGAACAAAGGTCATCACTGAAAGTGTAGGCAGAAAGAAGGTGAAAACCTAAACATAAAAGAGAGATTGTAAGTAAAAACATGTGGTTGGCTTCATATATGCTTTTGGGGTATGGGGTCCAGATCTATTTCTACACTAAAGAAGCTATAGCAGAATGGGATGAACAGGGCCTGACTTTTTTCATTGGATCATCGGAGTTGGGAATGAGTTGGCAATGTTGTTGGCTGCCCAAGAACATCATAGAAGTACTTTGTGTCAATCATCTTTATGATATTAAAACAAAAAGCAAAGTAATTATTAATGTATAGCTATTTGTATTAAAAATTGGACACATTATTTGTTGGTTCTTTTGTTATTCATAGAAGGGAGACAAGAAACTGCAGGTAACAACATTTACATTCTTTTAATAGTGGCTCATCTTGCCAGTTCTCTGAGGGCTTAACATGGATCAGCCCTCTTAATTCTCAAAATACCCATAAGAGATATATGCTGTTATTATCCTGGTTGTTCAGGAGAACACAGGCATAGTGAGGTTAAGCAACACGATCTCACACAGGGCTAGTAAATGGAGGAAATGGAGCTCAAGGGCAGGCATTCTGGATCCAAGGGGCACACCCATAACCACCATGCTAAACCACCTCACACCATTAGATATTCCAAATATGTAGTTATGTGGCAAGGACTGGGAAAAGATGAGACAGATTCTAAATTTATAGTTGGTAACCTGATTGGAATGACTGGACTTTGAGAGCAGTTGAAAAATACAGGAAATCAGTACATTTATTACCCAATGCTTACTCTCTGGTCCTGAATGAGGGCACTTGTGTGCAGAATAATTTTGATACATCCCTGGAGCCTTTGCTTGGAACTATGTTATGTTCTTGGTCATCAGTGTGCTGGGTGCTGGCACTCACACTTGCCCAAAAACAATTCAGGAAGTCACAGGTTCTTCCACACCTTTGGTTTTTAGCACAGTTGTCATTCTGATGGCTGACAGGAGGTCCTGTTCTATAGTGATTCCCTCTTCAAGCTGGAGTTCCACATGCTGTCAATAAAGATGCCCTAGATTTTATCTCCAGTGACTGACTCTTACAGAGTGGAAAAGAGCACTGAGTGAAGGTCGAGTCACACCCCCAGCCTAACAAATTCTATGCCTACAATGTAGAAACACCACACTACATATACTTATTAAATGACAAAAATGTCATTATATTCATGCATCACGTCTTGGTAATTTGTTGAATGCTTAATACAGATTGTTAACTATTACATAACTTAAACCAATTTCTTTAGATTAAAATTTATATCCTTAAATATTTTTCAGCACTTCAAAAAAGTAAAAGCCTAAATATTGACCATTACAGTTCCCATTTACACTCATGCTCTAAATTTATTTCCTCACTTGGCAGTTAGATTAAGAGTGTCTCTATTCCTTAATGTGCTGGATTAGGTTAGCTTTCATCTCAAACACAATTTTTTTCAAATATCCCAGATTTTTGTCCACTTACACCTAGAATGACTCAGTTTTTAATTTTGTTGTGCATACTCATCTGCCTATTTAATTGCCTCTATTTTTCTCCTTAAAGGTGCTTTTCTTTAGGCTTTTTTATAATTTCCTTCATCCATCACAGAAGATCTTTTACTGTTTGTAAATCAATGTTAAAATAAAATTTTGGCTTATAGAACTTCCAGTTAATCAAGCTATGACACAGAGCACAAATATTTATTTCACTTCCTTCCTAAAGCTTCAGTGAGATGTCAATACAGAAATACAAATGACAATGAAAGTGTTGCATGAAGGGAGGCTATCATCAGGAAAAATATTTAGTTAACTTCTGAATAATAAAATTCAGGTGAAATTATTCAAAAGATAAATCAGATGAATGCTACCCAAGTTTAGAGCCAATACAGAAGAAAACGTCATAAAATAAATATAAGCTGCTATGTATTAAAAAACTCAATGACCAATATAAAATGTTAAAAAAGGATTTGAAGAAAAACTCTAGAAAATTATTAGAACATACACAAAAAGAGAAAGAGACAGAAGTGTAAGAAAACAGTGTTAGAGATATGGATGATCATTCTGGGAAGGTCAACATCTGTGAAACAGAGATTCCAGGAAGGCAGAATGAAAAAAACTGGAATGTGTGATAGACAGAACAGGGACTCTCACAGATGTCTATGCCTTAATTTTCAGAATTTGTGAATATTTTTTATTTTATATGGTTAAAAAGAATTTACAAATGTAATTAAATTAAGGATTTTAAAGATGGGGCATTACCATGAATTATCTAGGTGGGCCCAATGTAGTCAACAATGATCTTCATAGAGGAAGGTATATCGGAGGCTGTGATGACAGAAGCCGAAGTCTGGCAGATTCAAAGAAGGAGTCATGAACCTCGGAAGGTATGCAGCCTCCAGAAGTTGGGAACGACAAGGAAATGGATTCTTCTTTATGATACACAGAACAAATACTTCATTGTGTACACCTTGATTTTAAGACTTCTAATTTCCAGAAATAATAAGATAGTAACTTTGCGTTGGTTTAAGCCACTATGTAAGTGTTAATTTGTTACAGCATTAGTGGGAAATTAATAAAAAGAGAATGAAATAATCAAAGCGGAAATAGAGGAAAATTTCCTAAAGGAAAAAAAAAGGAAAGAAAGAAAAGAAAAGAAAAAAGAAAAACAAAAACAGTGCTTTTAAGATTAAATGAATTCCTTAAGTACAAAACAATATTTAATGAAAAAAAAACAACACAACTAGAAACATCACAGTTTAGAAAGGGAGTTTAAAAGATGTTAGGAGGAGGATTCAAAACCAAAGTTGAGGCTAAATTGAACAGCTACTGACAAAGGATCCATTTTAAGACGTGCATCATTTTTCTCATAACCATCATTGGATATTAGAAAGTGATGGAACATGCCTGTCTAGGATAATGGTTTTAAAATCTTAGGCAAACTATTAATCAAGGTGAGGAATAAAGACAATTTTGAAATGTAAGAACTCAGATAGTTTACTCCCTGTAAATCCTTCTTTGAAGAAGTACATAAAAGTGTACTCTGACAAATAAAGCATGAATCTGAGAAAAAAAATAAGGAATCCATGAATCATATTCAGGAAACTAAAGAATAGAAATTTCTGGGTAACAGATAAATATTAGTGTAGAAACCAAACAAGTCAAATTAAAATAAGAAGTCAATGAGTTTTGAGAAAAACTTATTCAAGAAATGAACAACGTGAGGCCAATAATATACTAAAAATCTGAATGGTCTTGGATATAAGATAAATGCATATTAAAATGAAAGATCTTGCCCTGCTTGGTGTGTCTCAGTGGACTGACTGCCAGCCTGTGAACCAAAGGGTCGCAGGTTCAATTCCCAGACAGGGCACATGACTGGGTTGCAGGCCAGGTCCTTGGTGGAGAGCACACAAGAGGCAACCACACCTTGATGTTTCTCTCCCTCTTTCTCTCTCCCTTCCCCTATCTCTAAATACTAAGTAAATAAAAAATAAAACAAGAGATCTTGTAAAAAGTATACTACACCCTCACAATTATACTGGTCTTTAATATTTCTTTGTTATTTGATCTTTTCTCCTCTTATATATTTGAAGAGTTCATAAAAAATACAGGTTTGGTTTTATCAGGAAGCATAGATTAGTTGGAAAGTGGAGTTTCATTCTGATTTTCTTCTGCAAGGCAGAAGTGGGTTTGAATCCAGGCTCTGATTTTTAGTGAATATCGAATCTGGTACTGTGCTTACTGAGCTTTATTTTTATGCTCTCTAAGCTGAATTATAGGTTCCAGTTCCTACACACAGCTTAAAGAATTACTTTCAGTGAGGTATCATGTAAAAGCCCCTATCATAATGCATACATTTATTATGTGATTTTTGTCTTCCTATCGTAACCTTGGAGGTATCAATTTGAGCTCTTTTTACTATTCACTATCCTCAATAAGATCTTGGGGTCTCACAGTTTACAAGGTCATACTCACTTCAGTTCAGGGTTAAGATTCTTTGTAAAGTGTCTTGAGAAGTAGCTCCTTTTGCAAGATTCTGCTTAATAGCCAAAGTCTCAATTTTAAAAGCCGGCACTGACGAGAAGATTCCTCACATTTTCAAATAAATTATTTTTTCCTTTTTGCAGTTAACTGAATGCTTGCTTAGGAAACAGGAAGGAAAATCCTAAATTCTTTCACAGCTTGTTCCTTTTTACACCCACTCCTACCACTTACCGCCCTGGGAGTTTGAAAGAACATCCCAGGACTTCTGACAGCATAGTTGCAAAACCTGTAGCAGTTGAAATGGTCCAGCCATTATTATGAACTTTTGGCTCAGTGGAGGCTTTTGGAAGTTTCATCATTATTTGCAGTTTCTGGAAATATTTTTCAGAACAAAAGGAAGAAATATGAATTTACACTAACTGCAGCCTACTCTTGTTTAGCCATCTGTAGCCTCCCATTATCTGACCCCTTAAGAAATAAACACATTCTGTTGGTGCATTCTCCATCTGAAGTGCCCAATGTAGATTTTGTAAGATGGTTCTTCCATAGAAGGTGTATCTAACATGACATACCTTTGAGTTATAACCATATTAAAGAAATTTTTTATTTATATTTATATCAGAATTAATGAGCTATATGTACTTCAAATAGACATTTCTCTCCAGAAAAACACAGTTTGTTTGTTTGTTTTCCCTGTACAGTCAGCACTTCGATCTAGCACTGAGCCTGCGAGAGCTTTGGAATAGGTGGTGAGGGCAGCATCAACTCAACTGCTGATCTCTGGGGGTCATGCCCTGGGTTCCTTCCTCTTCTCACTGATGGATGGCCAGACATCTACTGCAGCAGGGAAGGGAGTGTCCTCTCCTGCTCCTCCCTGACAATTCTCAGCAAGAGGGCCCCCTCTTACATTCAAAAATATTTTCAAATTACTTCCTAATTCGTAAGAGCCTTAATAATGCTTTGCAGTTGTGACTTCCCCCCTTTTATCCACAACCATGCATACACAAATATAATGACCCCTCTCCAAGTCCTGATGACACAGTGAAAAAGAGCATGGATGGAATTTTGGTTTCTGGCTCTGCACGTCTGGAAATCAGAAATCACCGCTCTTTCCTGTTTCCGGTTCTGCACGTAAGGAGGCGAGATGTTGCCTCTTTCATCCTAACAAGTAAAAGCCAAACAGACTGAAAAATCAGCCACTCCTCTTACATCTGTAAAAGAGGAAAGACCACAGGGAAAGCTGTCCCCCACCCCAAGATTGGAGAAACAGGCAAATGTAGGGAGTCTTGATTTACAGGAGCAGAAACTCACAAATGGAAACCTCTAATGGAACCACACTGTGATAGGAAAACCTGTACTGTAATTGAAAAGTTTCTGGAGACTCAGTGAGGACAAATCTGAGAGCAAAGACCCCAGGGGAACTGTCATGGGGGAGGAGGGGCAAATATTGTGAGATTTACCCCGAGGGCTTGACCAGAGTCCCACAGTCAATATCTGGAAAAATTCCCTTAGCATTTCCATGGGGGGATGAGAAATAGAACTATTTTGGAATACCTCAAGGCCAGCCTCAGAGGAAACTAGTTAACAAGAACCTAATGTGCTGGGGTTTTAATGGAGCCTAAGTGACAGGAGGAAAGGGAATACCAACTTCAGCACAGTTAGCCATTCTGTTCCACCAAAGGGGAGAAAAAAGTACTGGGAAACACTTGTGAAATTTACAGTCCAGAGGCACACTTTTACTAAAACACTGAGATCTAATCATAGGAGTATAGAAGATTTCCCCTCTCTCTCTCATGGCCACAAAACTGAAGGCCTATTGACAGCAATTTCTTTTACTTCAGTGTGTCATGCTCAACTCTCAAGATAAATTACAAGGTATACCAAAGGCAAAAAAAAAAGGTGGGGGGGGGGGGAACACCAGAATTTGAAGAGACAGAGCAAGTATCAGATTCAGTGCAAGCAAGAAGTGGAATGAAATATTTAAAATGTTGAGAGAGTACAAAAAACCCCACTAAGCTAGAACTATATGTCCTGTGAATTTAGCTTTCAAAAGTGGAAAAGAAACAAATACTTTCTTACATAGTCAAACATTGATGAAATTTGTTGCCAGGAGACCTGCTTCAATAAGAAATGTTAAACAATAAAAACAGACACTTCCACTGAGAAAAGGAAAATAATACAAGTCAGGAATTCATATCTATATAGGGAAAGAAAGAACATTGAAGAAGGAATGAGTGAAGAATCCAGGATTTCTCTTGGTGTCTTTGAATCCAATATATGCAGAAATAATACATAAAGAAATAATTTCTTCAGAAATTTCATCAAAATTTCTAACTGTTCATATTTATTCACGAGGCATATCTTATCTGATAAAATAACTCTTTCATATTAATTAACCATAGCATGCCTACTCATACTCTCACCTACTTATAATTTTATTCAGGTTCATTTTCCTGCAATAAGTGGTTATGTTTTTAATGGAATCTATTAGGAGTCACCTTAAACCTGGAATTTTGTAATTTTCAAAGTTTAAACTCTAACTGCCTTAATCTCACACAAAAGTTTTGCTCCATGTCTGGCTATGCTAGATTTATACATTTAAAAACACGCTAAATTCAGGTGTGTGCTCCTGGTAAGGCAGTCTTGTATAGCAAGGGGCAGGCATTTCTCTTAATGTTTTAACCAGCTTCCTGTATCCCTGAGAAGAGGGGACCTAGGGACACTTCATATTTGTTAATACAACTATTGTATGTGATGAGAGTAGACAGAGTATGTGGTAGAGTAAGCTGAGTGAGCTGGCATTCTATGGAAGGAAGAGGTGTCAATGAGATGTGGATTACCACTGTGGGCAAATGGGGCTCAGTCCTTCTAGGGACCCTCAGAATTATTTCTCTGAATCCAAGGTATTTACTGTAATTCTTGTCCTTTCTTGTTGAGGGTTGTACCCTAAGGATATTAATTATCCCACACTTCCAAGCTGCTGTCCTTGTGTGCAGTGAGTGAGCTTCCTGTAACTTCCACAAAGGCTCTAAAGCAGAAAGACAGAGAAGCAGGTACTTCAGATGGGATGCTGCCAAAGCACAAGGGAGCTCTCCACAAGTGCAGCTGGAATTGTAGGTCAGTTAGGGACCTTAATGCAGAGTCCTATATCGTCTACTGCAGTCTCCCTTTCAAGCTCAAAAAAGTTACTGTCCCACATTAAGTTCAACTTTTTCACAACTCTTCAAAGTCGAGGTTAGCCACAACCTCTTGAAAAAACAAGAATTTAAAACAGGTTTGGTAGAGCATGCTGCAGTTCCTGTTCCAAAGGCAATAAATGATATTCATCTCCTTTTTCTCACATCCATTCTAGAGTTCCCTCACACTTGGCTGACTCGATAGATGATGTATAAGCTGCTTGCTTGAAAGAGAAACATAGACCTTTGTCCCTTAGGTGTCTGAATCTTTGATTGAATTGGCCCTTATCAGGCACTTATTGCTGCAAAGGACTTTCCTTGTTATTACTGAGCATAGAAACAGCAGGAGATGCCTCTGTGGTCCCCTTTAGTGGGCAATATATGTCTCCATGAATCCATCACATGACAGTGACCATAGAAACTCAGGACAATCATGATGAAACTAAAAAGTTGAAGTGTTGGGTTTGGAGAAACCCTTAATATGTTGCCTAGAAGAAACATTTTCTTTCTGGGGTTCAAGACCTCGAATCTTGAAGGAGTGAGCAGCACAAACTCCCTAATGTGTCACTGGAAAGGATAGTGAGAGTGGTCAACTATCCTTTCAATATTTGATTCCCACACCCATATATTATAGTACAGGGTATGAGATACTATACAACAGCTGTTGATTAAAAATGAATAGTGCATTGTAGAAGGTAATGCCCTAACCAGACAAGGTGCCATTCCCATACTAGCTCCTTGGCTAAGCCTTAAAGAAGCCATTTTTAGATACTCTGATTATCTCTGATCTTGTGATTGCACACATTCACCTTGGAGGTAGCATTATTTCTGACTTATACCCACTAATGGCTAAGGGTGGGGTAACCTCAAGTTTGCTCTTAATGTTTCACCTTAATACTCTTATTCAGAAATCAAATGTAAGGGTTCTACCAGATTCTAAATATTTATGATCTGAATAAAAACTAAGGGTCTTGGAAAATGACCAAGGTGAGTCCATGGAGAGATTAGATTTACTGCAAGACATCTTTAGGGCAGAAATTTATTTATTGCATTGCAATAATATAGCAGAGATAAGGACCACTTTCATTTATTATCAAGTAAGACTCAGTTTTCAACATCTCTTGTAAGATCTTGGGTATTCCTGTTCCTCAATATGCAATCATTCTGGTACAGGTTCCTTTCAAAAAGAGATTGGCATAACATTTAATATACACTTCTAGTGGCTCAGCAGGTCTTTACTTGAGAGAACTAGCTCCCTTTCAGCCAATAGGCCCTTGTGCCTGAAGCTAACCCAGATCTGGAAACTGAGGAATAGTGATTTTCATTGCAGAGGTTTATGAAGGCCTTAGCCTCAGCCTACTAGCTCTTGATTTTTTTCTGGTTATACATATCAAACAATACTCTTGTTGGCTACTCATTTATTTTACTTCTAGATATACTATAGCCTCCTGGTTGTTATCACAGAACCCTGTAGGTCAGGTGTCAAACTCATTTTTACCAGGGGCCACATCAGTTTCGTGGTTGCCTTCAAAGGGCCAAATGTAGAGCCCCTTGCCCCTAATTAAGGAGTAATTACATTTATATAGTCCTAAAATTACATTTGGCTCTTTGAAGACAACTGTGAGGCTGATGTGGCCCCTGGTGAAAATGAGTTTGACACCCCTGCTGTAGGTGAAGGACTCCTTTCGTGCCACACCTGTATTGCTGTGCTTCATAGTAATTATATTTACTTTGTTTCGGGTGGCTAGGTGCCACCACCCAGTTTTTACTATTCTAGGACAACATCATTTTTAATAACACCAGGAGCCTCTCTCTCATGGCATCACCTCCTCCTGTTAATTCTGTGCTACTGAGGAAAGCCACACTGAGCTTCTCAAAGATGCTAGTTTCTCCTCATCAATGCATGTCTTCTTGGTGTACTAAGGACTGTCGGCCCAGATCTCAGGCTCCTACTTATTTTATATTTTGCCATATTTTTAACATAGAAGATCCAATGAAGCCAAACATTCCATCTCCTTTTTCATTTTACTTCCATTCCTTTTAAATCCTGGGCTTGAATTTCAGCAAAGTCTACCCCCAACTGCAGAAAATAAAGGTCTTTAAAAATGTCCATGGAGGCCTCTGACTTTCCTAGTATTCCCGTGTTGATAGGGAGCTGACTTCAGCCTGTCATTCTTTTTCTCTAAGGTTTCCAATGCAAATGAAAAGTTAGGTAATTGCATGATCTTTAAGATAGCCATCGTCCCCACCCAGTTCAAGTGTTCCTCCTTAAGCCATTGTTTTCCCTCTCCATTCTAACAGTCGAAATTATAAGTGGCTGTGATGTCAAAAACAGAGCTTTGGACAGGACTTATGAAAAGGTAGTTTCTTTGGAAATTTATCCCTGGAAACAGAAGTGAAGAGAAGGGTAAAGTGATAACAGGGAATGGGGAAAATGCTTATTCCCACTGAAAACAACCAAGACTCAATCCAGTTGCAGGCCTCACTCTCTCTAAAGAACTGCGTTGAGTGCACCTCTGAATGGAGATCCAGAACCTAGGACCTTCATCAACAAGTCCTGAGCTCCATTGAACGATGGACTGGTCTGTGGACATTAACTCTGTATTTATAGGCTGCTTTGCTGGTACTACTCAAGTTGCTATAACAGGAAAGCGGAGGAATATAGCTGCTGTTTCATGTGGAATGTGATGAGTGTGATAAGCTGTGTTTACGACAAATAAAGTTTGGATTAGAATAGGCCGAGGAGATGTGGCATAGGACACAAAAAGAAGCATTTCCCTTCTACCCATGATCCTATTTATACTCTCAATATCCATTTTATAGATTAAAAAATCTAGGTTTATGTCCTGAAATGATTTATCCAAAGTCACCCAGCAAGTAAATGAAAAAATGCAATGAAAGCTCACTAAAAGTGAAGAATTTGCAGTCCCCACCTTAGACCTACTGAACCAGAATCTATATTTCAACATAATTCCCAGGTGCTATTAATGCATATTTAGGTTTGCTAAGCACTGGTTTAAAATGTATTTTTAAAATAAATGCCTGTAGTCATAAGTCAAACAAGAATATCTTACACATTATAGGAAGTGATCTAAAAGGTGTATTATGCTTTTCAGTGAAACCAAAGAGATTATCCTGTTTGTTCTTTTTCAAATGTTAATTAATTAAAATATTTTGCTGTTAGTGACACATTACAATTTTTCAAAAGATGTTTCTGGGAATCAGAGTGGGGTGGGGAAGTGATATAGAAAGTGTATTACTGTTACAGTTAAACAGTGGGCAGTGAGAGGCAAGGAGGAAATGACACACTTGGGCACAGCCTAGGGACAACATATGAGAGAGTGTATTAGTTTTTCTTTTATTTTTTTATGTTATTACAATTGTTGCAAGTTTCCTCCCTTTTTGCCCTCCCCCCAGACCCCCTTCCCACAGTCAATCCCTGCACTGTTGTTCATGTCCATGGGTAATGTATACATGTTCTTTGTCTAACCCCTTAAACTTCTTTCAATCAGTTCCACCCTCCTCCTTCCCATCTTACAGCTGTCAGTCTGTTCCTGTTTCTATGCCTCTGGTTCTACTTTGCCTGTTAGTTTATTTTGTTCTTTAGATTACAGTTATAAATGAGATCATGTATTTGTCTTTCATGGATTGGCTTATTTCAATTAATCTAATAGTCTCCAGTTTCATCTATGCTGTTGCAAAAGGTAAGAATTTCTTCTTTTTTCACCACTGCATAGTATTCCATTGTATAAATGCATCACAGCTTTTTTATCCACTCATCTACTGATGGAAACGTAAGCTATTTCCAAATCTTGGCTGTTGTACATAACACGGCTATAAACACAGTGGTGCATATGTTTTTTGGAATTGGTGTTTGGGGATTCTTTGTATATATTCCCAGAAGTAGGTCAAAAGGCAGTTCCATTTTTAATTTTGTAAGGAAACTCCATACCATTTTCTAGAGTGGTTGTGTCATTCTGAATTCCCACCAACAGTACACTAGAAATTGTGTTAGTTTTCTATTGCTGCTATGGCAAATTACCAAAATCTTAGCTTAAAACAGCACAGATATATTGCTGTTGATTTGGTGAAAGATGTTAGCTAGCTGGGTTCTCATCAGGACACCTTGGGAAGAATCTACTTCCAAACTCGTTGAGGTTACTCTCCCTTTTTAAAAATCTGTAACCTTAACTACATCTGCAAAGTCTTGCCATGCAGTATAACATACTAATAATTCCCAACAATTAGAGGATACACATCTTTGGAGAGTCATTTTTCCTGCCAAAGAGAGTTTGTGTGCTTCAAAAAATAGAGGAGGTAGTTTGCGGGGAGGTAGGTTTTAGTGGGCTATAAATGAGAGAAATAAATTCATTCATTGAACAAATATTTATTGAGTAAATACTGCTTTCTAGTATTCTAGTTTAAGATTTTAGCCTTTGAGCAATAGGGAATAGGGTGTCACTTGTCACTGTAAAAATGTTAAGTAAAACAGTGGTAGAAAGAATATCCACTTTAGAAATGTTAAGCTGCTGTCACCAGTCCATGGAGGCAGATTTGAAGTAGAAGAGACTGATTTTTTCCTTTTTAAAACTGCAGTTTAGGGACCAAGAGATAAGGGCTTGTTTTAAAAACTGGCACTGGGAAGAGAAAAGAAAGAATGATTTTGAGAAGAGGTACAGAAATAACTGACAGGATTTCCTGGTTGATCTAAAAGGAAAGAAGAAGATGGTAATGCACAGTAACTGGAAACTTCTGAGGAACAGCAAAATGCTCATTGTAATTGTTTTGGTTCAAGAAGAACAAAGCAATAACCCCAAATCACTGAACTGGCCTGTTTGACCAGAGGCACTAAGTTAGCCAGAAGCAAACAACAAAAATAAAAACACCCATTTTTGCGTTCTCATTTCTTTATTCTTTTCACTTGCTGTTTCAAGATGTCAGGATGGACATCTGTCATAGCGTGAGTTCCATCAGCTTGACTTAACAGCCAGGAGATCTCAACATAACCCAGCTATGCAGGTCTTATAACAATTCAGGTCTATTTGCAGGAACACAATGGCATCTTAGAAAGTGTCTTTCCAGCAAATATATCAGCAGATAATAGTAAATCAGAGATTATAGTAAACTATGGGCCAAAAGTGTTAAAAAATGACTCAGGAACACTTTTGAATTAATTAGAGAGTACAAGCTCTGATTAAGTCAATCCTACCAGTAAGGAAGGATGGACATTTTTCTTACATGTACTCAGATATTATCTTCTCTACTACATGAACCAGAGACATTGTAAAGAAATAATGGAATAGGCACAGAGTGTGGCACACACAGTAGGTGTTTGTTTGGACATCCCTGAATAGGAGATTCTTTTTTTAAAAAGAAACTTAGTAAAACCTTTAGGAAATGACTCACACAAATCCATACTTTGGTGCAGGTTTTATTGCTTCAGTTCTCCTAGTTAAAAGCAGTTTTTACGTTTAGGTTAATTTAATAGACAAACACAACAATGTTGAAGGTTGTAATACAATCCAAAACTGTCTCTATTGTTTTTTGTTTTGCCTTCACAAAAAGGCATTGTGTCAAACATTTTTTTCTCCTTAATTTTTAAACTCTTGTGCATTTCAAAAGAAAATATAATCCACATGTGTCTTATGCATTTACACTTAACTCATCAAATTTCTCTTGTGTAAGAGTGACTTGGAGAACAAAAGGCTTGGGAAATTATTTATTTGCCTTTGAAGCTCTTTTTATCAGGAAGCAAATAGCATATTTATTGTTATAGTTAATGTTAAATATCTAGGTGTTCAGTTTTTCAAGTATATAAATAACACTGTCTAGATAACATCTATGTCTTTATATCTTGCTTCTCTAGCCTACTAACATAATAGTAGTCTTCAACATCTTCATCATTATCATCAACCATTACTATATTATTATTTAGTACCATTATTATATTATTGTTTATTATTATTGTTATATGCTTTATAGTAACATTACTATCATTATAAAATACCTATATTTTTATAACATCTTCATTTACAAAATGACTTTACCTCAGTTATCTTTACTTAAATACTTGTATGGTAAAAGATTTTGTAGTATATTCACTTATTTCTTTTTCTTATTTTTCCAATTGCTTTACATCCTTCATAAGACTTTTCTTCTTCAATTCATTTGTCCTATTTTCCCTTTCATGATTTTGAGTGTGCTATTCATCTCCCTTAGCTATTTTATCCTTCTCTATTCAAATTTCTTTATAATTGCCTTTGTATTCATTAAATGCATTAAAACTTATATCTTCCTAAAATATTTAATTGTTGAACTCAAATATTCTTTCCTAGTGATTCCATTTATTGACTCTGGACACTGCATCATTTTAATTTGCTTATTTTCTGTAATAGCATAATCAATAAAATATACTAAATAAATAAATAAATAAAATAATTTGCTTATTTTCTGAATTACAACCTGTTACAGATCTTTGGGTACTCTGAAATAATCTTGTGGATGCATGTTCTGCAACCCAAAGAGCCCCACCCATCTTTTAAAGTAGTGTCTATGTCGTTCTTTTTTTCTTTTATGTTTTTTCATTGTGCTTAGTTCTGATTCCTACAACTTAATGATCTCAGTATATATGGCTGCTTGGTTGTAAATTTTTACTTTATTATGTGGTATGTACTACTTATTTTCTACATGAAAACAACAAGGTAAAGTGCCAGATAAAAGTGGATTTTGACTCAGTCTCTTTTTAACATCTTTGTAATTTATTTACTGTGAGGTTTGGCCTTTCAAGTATTTTTTTTTAAATTTAATTAGGATCTCAAAAACATAGTGTACTTAAGAAGAATGAATTGTGAAAAAGACTTTAATCAAAACTTCCAGGCATAAAATGTTGTTCATCTGCAAAACAGATAATGGCAGACCACAGGTAGTAGGGCATTGCTTAGAGTTTGTGCTACACGCTGACGATGGGGAAAGGAAAGTCAACCTCTCTTCTCAGACACTGTCTGGGGAGTCACAAATGTGGACAATTTAACAATGTGAAAAGCAATAGGACAAAGGTAAAGGAGTAGAGGCAGGCATCTCAGTCTAGTTCAGACTGAGGGATCTTAAAGTCAGGCAGGTTGTGCAAGTTAAGCAATATAATAGGCAAAATGAAAAACCTTTATTTACCAGACACTTACAAAGCACTTGTGTCAGTCACTGTTCCAGGCATCTTACGAGTATTCCTTTTCTATCCTTATAACTCTCCCATGAGTGAGCACTGTGACCATCCTAATTTTACAAGTAAAGCACAAAAAAGTTTAGTGAATTGCCCAAGGTCAACAGTGGGCACAGACAGAATTTAAATCCAGGAAGTGTACCTCCAGGGCTCCTGTTCTTAGTCCCTATAGGAGGCTTCCAACAAATTTAAATACTCATGAAAGAGCAACATACAGTCACAGAACAATACTTTGTTTGGCAGTGCCTAAGGGCAAGTTGAAGCTAAAGAAGTAAATGAGAACAATGTCACATTTAGAAAAAAAAGAATTTTATCTTAAATTACTGTGATCATTGGAATGACAGAGTTTTATTTCAGTGCTAAAAAGAATACACTATAGCATCATGGAGCATGAGATATAAGGTGGTTGGATTGGACATAGAAAACACTGGTAGGAGGTACCTGAAATAACACAAGTGAGAAACATGGTGGGCATATGGCTGGAGAGGATCTGTAGTTCATGAGTTATTCTGACAGTGGACATTTGAGAGCTGGGTAAACTGTTGGTGTTGGACAACAGAGAGAAAGTCTTGTCTGGAGTGAATCATCTATATTTCTGATTAGGACAATAGGGTAGATGGTGCTGACTATTGCAGTATGGAAGGTTTGGTGGGTGGGGAGATGGTAGAGGACCTGTGAACACAGGTTTCTATGGCCACAATAGAGGCGATGACTCTGAGGGTCTGGGGACTGGGGCTCTGGCAGGCTGCTCCAGTGGAGAGGCTTGCTGGGATATATAACCACATGACCAGTTTCTCAACTGCCACCCACCAAACTGATGGAAATGTACAATGGAAAAAAAACAGGTAGTTAATGCATTCTGCCCAAACTAAGAAGATTGCTAACACATTGGGGAAACTGACCTTGGCACCAAGTTTGCAATGACATTTCATTTGTTTCAAATGAAATTAAACATTTCAAATGTTTCATTTAAAACATTTCATTTCCTTATAGTTTTTCCATGCATTTAAGTGAGGGGTATTATAGGAAGTCCATTCTGGCTCTTGAAAACAGACAGTTGTGGGACATGTATAAGCCTTTGACCAAATCCTGTGAAACTACATTTCTTACTTTCAGAGATTGTGATCCAGGGGAAGTTAATAAGGATGGGTGTTCTCATGCCATGATGGCAGGCTGCCAGAGGGCATTTGAAGGTGAATATGGTCAGTTTGGTCAGTGTTCCAGAAGTTCCTGTAATCACTGGAGCCTTCTGCTGTGATGTAGGTTTGGGTAACAAACTTTATAAGTGTATGCCAACAAAAGAGAACCTACATTCTTTCACAAAAGATGCTCTTTCTTTAATTTATAAAAATCTTCCACTTGAAACTCTGGAAGTTGATGTAAAAATGGCATTAGGAGTATTTCAACACAACAAATAAAATACATTTCATGAAAGAGAAGGCATCTCAAGACCATGAAAGAATATTCAAATTACACAGATGTGGTGACTTCAGTGATGTGAGTGAGGGCCCTTTTTTTATACCAAGAACAAGTATTTGTCTCCAGTATGAAGTGTCAGCCATTCACAATGCTCAAGACAGTCAGCTAAGTCTTATCCAAAGATTTCTGGGGTTTTCTTTACCTGTTCACTTTAGATCACATGTTACAATATCTAAGCTATGGGAAAGATCTCAGAAAATGGTAACTGAAGATCACACTAAAACTACAGAAGAAAGTGCATCTACTTAATAACTTTCTAAAATTTAAACATGTATAGTAAATTAAAATAAATGTGCTAGAAATAAAATAGGGAAAAAAGAAAATCAAACATTAGCAAATGTTCATGACACAATGTGAAGAGAAAAAAGGATGTAGAGTTTAAAATGTCATATTTTGAATTATCCTATATAAATATACACACAAAATCTCTGGTAAAAAGATGGAACAACTATTCATTGTGGCCAGTAAAATTTTTCAATAGAATTATTAAGTTTTCTCTTGTATTTTCTAATTTTTTGCAATGAATAGAAATTATTATAGTTATATTTTCATTAAACTAAAAGTAAATGTTACTGGAAATAGTTTAAACAGCAATGTTATTTAATGTTAACTGGTACAATCTTCTTTGAAAGCAAAATAAAGTACTTACCAAAAATAGAAGCTTCACTAACTTTGAACCAGAAATTCTCCTCACATGATGCTGTTTTCAAGTAATACATAATTCTCACCTATTTGTTTACAGATATATTTATTGCCATGCCATTTACAATGCTAAAAATTGGCATCAATGATAGGAGTTATTGAAATGAATTATAGTACAGATGTGTAAATGCATATTGCACACTCATTAGTACAGCTACAAAAATATTTTATCACCAGTGAAAATACTTATTTATGAAAATAGCAGGGCCTGGATTCTCTGTTGCTAGTCATATAGAATATCTGAGAGGAAGGTGAGGCTGGTTTTCTTCTTTGACTTACTATATTTTTCAAAATCTGTACAATGTACTTACCTAATTCCTTATAAAATATGATAATAAAATGTTTATTTTGTTGTCTGAGAAGTGTTACTTCTCTTAATAATTTCAAATTATTTACATTTGGATTGTAAGTACACAGGCAACAAGGAGTAAAAAATCACCTGGATCATGGGGCTGGCTGTGTTAGGAGAGGCAGTTGGTCAAAATCATAATCGTAAATGAGAACAAGTATAGAGAGCCAATGATTCTACTAATAAGTATGTATTTTAGGAGTACTTGTATATGGTAGGAAGGGTCATGGCTGTTAACTTAAAGAAACACTAAAATTTTGAATTTCAAGTACTGAGAAGATAAAGGGATATTTATTGGACATTGCCATTTTTTGGGGATTTCTGAAAAACAATGTTCAGGGCCCACACTTAGGTGGCTGACTTTTATTGTGTTTTAGGTGGTAATTGCTTGTGTTATTTTGTTCACTTGTTTGAATAAATTGACCAACATTTAGAAGTGGTAGTGAATTTTGAGGTAGCCATGTTTCTCCTCTGTCACATCAAAAGTTACAAAACCTGTAGAATATCAATTTTTATCTTCATTTAACTTAGCACCTGTTTTTGAACAAAACAAATATATTAGAGAAATTGACAGACTTAAAAATCCTGGTGTGTTAAAATACTTGAAATGTTATTTACCCCTAAATGTCTTAACTGCATGTAACCTGAGCACTTTTATGCTAATCCTTTAATATTGACAACTTTCATATTTATTGAATGATTACTGTGTGCAGGTAATTTAATTACATTGTCTTAATCCTCAAAAGAGACAATACTTAGAGCTCAAAAACTGAGCTGGGAATATTTAAATTGATTTTATTATGTGGTCACCCAGTTAGTAAGCCACAAACTCATTAGAGAAGTAGGTAGTATTATCTACATTGGATTGACGAGGGTATTTAGACTGAGAGAGTATAAATAACAGGTCCAAAGTCACATAACTGGAGTCCAATTGTGGGACTCAAGAATCAAATAGAATTTAATTTGAGCCTCTATGCCTGTAATTTTTCCAATATTCCTAGATAAAAACTATACACTTTTTAATCCTTTAAGGATATTCTTGAGAATTTGACATTTTAATGACTAATCTTTTTTTTTTTTTTTAAAGATTTTATTTATTTATTTTTAGGGAGTGAAGGGAGAGAGATAGAGATAGAGAGATAGAGAGAGAGAGAGAGAGACATCAATGTGAGGTTGCTGGGGGTTATGGCCTGCAACCCAGGAATGTACCCTGGCTGGGAATCGAACCTGGGACACTTTGGTTCCCAGTCCGCGCTCAATCCACTGAGCTACGCCAGCCAGGGCATGACTAATCTTTATACAGATACCTTTTAAGTAGTTTTGTACTTATGTTTGTTCATTTTGTGGTAATACTTTTTTACATATAGCTGTTGACAATTTAATTTTATAGTAATTTTCAATATGTTCTATAGATTCATGTACTGCTAAGATTTGATTGTCATACTAGATTAAAAAGAAACAAATTTTTGCTAGAATTAAGACATCTTCCTTACCTACATCCCTGCCTCCTTTCTTTCTTTTATCTCTCCCCGTCCCTTCTTTCTTCCTTTCCTATATTTTTTAAAGTTTTTTTTAAGTTTTTTAAAATTTTATTTTAATTGTTGTTCAAGTACAGTTTTCCGCCTTTTATCCCCATCCCAGGCCATGCCCCCAGCCCTCCTCACCTCCCTCCTGTCCCCACCCCCCCTTGATTTTGTCCATGTGCCCTTTATACTTGTTCCTGCAAACCCTTCCCCTTTTCCCCTGAAGTTCCCTCTCCTCTCCCCTCTGGTCACTGTCAGCCTGTTCTCCATTTCAGTGTCTTTGGTCATATTTTGTTTGTTTCTCTGTTTTGTTGATTAGGTTCCTGTTAAAGGTGAGACCTTATGATATTTATCTTTCACCACTTGGCTTATTTCACTTACCATAATGCTTAGCATAAAGTTCCATCCATGCTGTTGCAAAGGGTAGGAGCTCCTTCTTTCTTTCTGCTGCATAGAATTCCATTGTGTAAATGTGCCATAGTTTTTCAATCCATTCATTTACTGATGGGCACCTAGGTTGCTTCCAACACTTGGCTATTGTAAATTGTGCTGCTATGAACATTGGGGTGCATAGGCTCTTTTGGGTTGGTGTTTCTGGGTTCTTAGGATATAATCCTAGCAGTGGAATTGCTGGGTCAAAAGGCAGATCCATTTTTAGTTTTCTGAGAAAATTCCATACTCTTTTCCATAGCGGTTGTACCAGTTGGCAATCCCACGAACAAGAAATTTAGCTATGGGTTTTAACATTGTAAGGCTGGGAGAGGGAAGATTTGATATGGAAGTGGGTGTGATTCTTTATCTTACCAGGGACAGAAAAATAATGGCAAATAATTTTTGCTTCAATGACTTGAAGAAAATATTTACACTAGAACTCATTGTTTTTCAGTTTCACTTGTTCTTATGATATAAGAATTACTGTCCCTATTTGCAAATGAGTCAGCTGAATCTCAGAGAGATTAAATAGTTCATTCAAAACCATTTGGCAAAGGAGAATACTGGATGTGGATTTTAACCCAGTTCTGCCCAGTGTCAATGCTTATGATTATTTTGTACTCATGTACTTTCTTCCTTGATTCTAAAACACAGGATTATGAGACTTCAGAGATGAAAGAGTGTTTGAGATTATTATGCTTTAGGGAGTTGTAGCAAGGAATTAGACCACTTAATTAAGCTCACTTAACCAACTACTACCCTACCAGCACTATGGTTGTGGTTGTGCAAATATCTTTCCATATTTTAGGAACTAGCAAATTCTTTGGCATACTGGGCTTGAATGAAAAGATAAATGACTGAAGTAGAAATATGAGTTAGAAAAGGATGCACAACCTGGAAAAATCATTATTTAATTCCAAAAAACTACAATCTCACTTCAATGTCAGGTATCAGGGTTCAAGGATTTGAGGTCGACTTTAAATCTACTTGTCTACTTCAGCTGGAAACCCTTGGACTCTGTATCAATTTATAACCATTTGCAGCAGCTCTTAATAGAGAAATTCCAAACCCTTCTTTGGTCTCTTCTTATGTGGTTCTCCTTTCGCATATGTCACATGGTGTTGCTTTACTGCTCTAGTCTCTGTTGGGGTATGTTGTTGATATGTTACTACAAGTAAGGCACTGATTGTTGCTTTAATTACTGCCTTTAGATGCGGCTTGTTCTTATGTCAACATCAACAGTGCTTTCATCCTTAGAACTCAGGCAGGCATCCACTGTACATCCATATGAACTGCAGACTCCATTTTGATAAATCCTTTCTCTGTAGTCCCTTCAGGCTTATCAATTACCTTTTCACTCATAGGATTTTAACTTTCTATGCCAACATTGGTCATCTTGCTTTATTAACTATAAACTTTTTATACTCTGAGATTAATTGTAACTCAGCAGTAAAATGAACAACTTGTATGTCCCTAAACTAGAGGTTCTCAAAGTGTAATCCCTGAGTCAGAAGCATTAACATAACTCAGTAGAAATGAAAATTCTTGGGTCCCTTACTCAGTGATCATGATGTGTGCTAAAGTTTAAGAACAGATCTCAAATATTCTATACTAAAACTATACATGATGACCCACTCATTCCCAATCATGCTTTACACATTCATAGCTTTGTACTTTTGCCTAAATTGTTTCTTTTACCTCAATTGTCCATTTCCTCATTTGAAGATGTTCATTTATTTTTTAAAGTTTTATCAAAGCCCAATTACTTCCAACTTTCTCCAATCAATATTATGTGCTCTTCACTCTGAACATTCAAAGTATTTTGCTTATATAGGGGGTTTATAGAGCTAGCTCATGGCATGCCTGCATTAAGTTATTTGTGTCCATGTTTGTCTCATATTAGTAGGGTATAAGGTTTACTGACTGCAAACACAGTACCCTTTGTACTATACTTATCTTTGGTCTTAGTTTTCTTTTATTTTTAATAGAGATAATATCTACCTTATGAGATTTTTCCAAAATCAAAGTGTATAATAAAAGTGAAACAGGTGAGTGATAGCTAAAAATATTAATAGGAACTATGTAAATGTTCAACTTAATGAAATTTTAAGACCCTTATGTCTGCATATAAAGTATATAGCTCTAAGTATCCTTGTTCTTACTAATAAAAATGGGGAAAGAAGAAAAAGAGAATCATAAGGAATCTGTGGAGAAACTTTTTCTCTTGTAAGAGAAAACATGAGTCTTTGTTACCACATTTATAAAGTAATCTTAATATTAATTTCTTTAAAATAAAATCACCAGACATGGTAAATGGATTTTTTTTGTATATAAAACATTATATTTTTTATAGGGGTTCAAGATTGTGGAGACTATCTAAATGAAGAGTTGAAATCTCCAAAGACTTACCTTCTCTCCTCAAAGACAAGGTGTTTCTTGTGCTGGATGTCACTTTCCTTTAAACAAATTTAAGCACAGTTAGTTACTGAAGTTATCAGGTCTCTCAAGATGGATCCAAAAGTTCAAACTGAGGTGTAGGCTGAACCACAAAATTTTACCAGGTATTAAATAGAAACCAAAAAGATATTACAAATAAAGCTTTGGCCTCAGTGAAGGAACACCAGTTGGTGGGGTGCAATGAAAATGGATATATTAATTTAAATGAAGCATCTCAAGAAATTACTTACTAGTGATTTCTAGGCTACCTCTGCAAGTGCCATAAAATTCTACTGTTTAGAAGTCAGGTCAAAAGCATATTTTCTCAATTTAATGTATAGGCACAATATTCTCTAAAACAATAAGAGTGTTGATAAAATAGAGTCGATAGTCTTTAAATGTTGCAAGATAGCATGACAATCTATTCATTATTCCATATATATTTATGTTTTTATTAAAAATTGTTCACCTGTCTCTGAAAAGTACATATTATACTAAAGATTATGATGATGACATTATTAATAATAATGCCATTTATTATCTTTTTTATTTTTCCAAAGAACAGGATTAATATCTGCTTCATTTTATATATAATAATAATAGAAAATTATTACTCTTTTCTGTTTATGAAGGAGGATCAATTAGAAATTGTAAATGATTAATCCCAAATCACATATCCAGTAAGCGATGTGTTGGTCAGAATTCAAACCCGAGTACAAGGGATTTTGAAATCTGTTGAGTGTTTGAACCACTTTGAAATGGGGGGCCATAAATGACAACTTTACCAAAATCTTTTGTTTGCAGGCAGATTAAGAATACAACTCAACCTTTTTCTTCTTTATAAATTTTTTGTGTTTTAACGAGCAGTGAAAGCCCCCTTGGTGTAGAGGTTCAGCATGTAGACTCTAAGGTCTTCCTGCTTTTTATTTGGCATCCCTCCTCCACAACTTTTTTGCTGTTTGGTCTTGGAAAAGTGAATTAGATTCTTGGTGACAGTATCTTATTTGTGAACTTGACATAATAATAGTATTTACCTCACACTGTCTCCATCTCTGTGTTTCTATCTCTCCCTCACTCCCTACTTCTGTCTCTCCTCCTCTTTGGCCCCTAATTTCTTTCTGGTTTCCATGCTGAAGTCTCTAACCTAACTAGTCTAAGCTGACACCAAAGCCTCATAGTTACATGATTAGCTATGTCCTGTAAGTTTACACAATGTAACCATAAAAATCTCTGTCAATAAACAGCCAGAATAACATAACAAATATCACACTAGGTGTTGACGTGAAGTTTAAGCAATTATCCATCACAAGATCACCAGGAAGTATGGTTCTTGGCTCATACTGTATTCTTTGTTCCTTTGTCTTGTTAATCATTAGTAGTTCAGCTATGTTATAAAACATATACTGTAACCACTGTCTAGTAGTGGAGAATAATCTAGACAGACTGCTGGGTTATCTTTTTCTGCTCTGACACAATCTCCCTTCCTATAAATAAATTACCCTACAATAAATTATTTAATATTCAGTGGACTTGCCTGCTTCATTTTTCCCTCTTAAAACAACTGTATGGTTCAGTGTTCACTGTACATCTTCTCTACCCTTAGACAACATGTGTCTTATATCTATGTGCATAGATATCTATATGTATGTATACTGATATATTTACATGTATCATATCTATCTATCCATTCATTTATCCATCTATCTATATATATACCCATCTACCCATCCACATATATTAGAATAATTCTTGGCACATGATAAGTACTACATATGTGCTAGATATATCATCATCATCAGCAGCAGCAGCAGGGGCATATCTGAGTTTTCCTGCATCTGTTACTTATACCAATGAAAGTTCTTGTGTATTTTAGCTCCACATTATATAAACAACAGTGGGACAGGAATAAAATCACTTGAGCTGTATAGAAAAAAAATCAGTTACTATTTCTAAATAGTTTAGCATTGGGTAATTTTTCCTTTGTTCTTCAAGGCCCTCTGAAATTTTAAATTTCTAAGGGAACTAAGTCATTAACAGCCTATGGCCTAGCAGAGTGGCACTGAAAAATCAATATGTATGTATTTACCTTAGTGACCTCCCCTCCAAAACTTCTTCCTATGTCACAAGCCTAAAGGCATCTGCCCCTTCACCCTCATCCTCAACTTTGCCATCCTGCTGTCAACTAGTCCAAAGGCAAAAGCAAGGCCATGTGTCACTAAGACTATGTTTCTTTTTTCCAAATAGGATGTGTAAGTTAGAGAAAATTGAAGGCATAATGAAAAAAATAGTTATATGATGGGATCATAACAAATGCTTTTGTTGGTGTCATAGAAAATGTCATTACTTGACAAGTTTATAAAATAAAATGCTGTTACATAATTTTTGTTATACTTCTTATATTTAAGTTTTATTTTATTTTCTAGCATCAGAGAATACTATATATCAGTGGTTTTAGAATATAGGTTCTATGCTCAGTTATCATATTTATTCATTTCATATGGTCTATTTTAAAACTAGACACTATAGTATTTTGCTGATAGAAGAAAGGATTATTAACTTATCTTTAGTCAAAACTCTTGAACAGGAAAGTAAGTAGTTGATACTACTTCCTTTCTAATGCTCAGTTGATACTGAACATTAGATTAATACTAGAATCAGTTTACAAAATTTTTTTTCTGAGGAATTTTCAATTACCTTGCTTTCACTTTCAAAACTCTAATGTGCTAATTTTGGGTATATTGACCAGTGAGCTTTTAAACAGGCAGACAAAATTTACACCATTCCAACATAAATAGATAGTTGATTATAGTAACAGCAACACATTATAGCAGCTGAAGCCCAGTGCTATTTAAACATTGCCATTCCTCAGTTTCTTCATAGAAAATAGAATACCTATCTACCTGGTACCTATAATTAGTTTCTTGCCATCTGTTTCACTAAGTTTTATTTATTCTGTTTAAAAACTGACTCAACTTTTGCAAAAAGGGAAATAGTATCTATTCTTTAATTACTGGAAAATAAAGTTATTTCTTTAATACCACATTTTCTTTCTTGTATGTCAAATTTAATTAATGAGATTTAGATTTTATTGTGTACTGTACTATGAAAACAGGTTTATGGGGTCTCTGCAACTGAAATGCCAACAAGGGACAAAGTCAAGGTGTGTGACATTCCTCCACTCTTTCTGTGTAAGCCTCAAATCCCCTGTAGTACTTCATGTGGTAACAACAGCATATGCTGTTCACTAAGTGCTGCTACCCCTTTTTGCTTAATTGGTCCCAATAAGTCCCAATATTGTAGCTATCAGATATGTGTTCTCTTATGACCTTCTGATCCTATTTACAAAGGGTGTCATTCATAATTTCCATAAGATAACATTACATGTATATTTTTAAGACTTGTCCATTTGGACACAGGTTATTTCTCCTGTATAATGTACTCCTGCTCAGCTGTCCTGTGGATAACAAATATATTTTCTTTGCATGAGGGATTTCCTCTAAGACATAGAATATTGACTTAAATTAGTTCAGAGGTGCAATGGATTATCTAGGAGTTGGATATTTGTATAATTTGTTAAAGGGATAATAAATATCTATCATAAATACACAAACAGACAAATATACATACAAACACATGGGAGTGTACACACATACACACATACTTCCATGTAAAAGACCTTTGATGTTGGTTTGGTTACATGAGACCATAAGGCAATCTAGAATGATGGTTTTGGTGTATCATCTGATTTAGTGACTGATACATACTTTTCTTATGTTTCTATAAACCATAAACTCAACAAGGAAATATTCTATTTGCTATTCTTGGGGTAGACATGGAAAAGTCCTAAGATTTAAAAAGGAATAAGCCACTGGGGGCAGGGATTCCATATAAATAAGTCAAACTCAAGACAATTTTTACCTTTCTATTAATCAGAAAAATCTATTAGTAAGGTTCTTTACAGTTTCCAATGTTTTGTTCATTCATTTGTGTTTTGCACAATATCTTCTAGTTTTTGATAGTCACTACAAATTTGTAAGTCAAGAAATGTGACAGTCTCCACAAGGAAAGTGTGATTCTGTGTGGTTAAATGAATGGCAACAGGCCACACAACATGACCTGGCAGAACCAACAAGCATCCAGACTTCTGACTCTTAAATCAGCAGTCTTTAAGTTATACACTTAACAAGCATCAATAAGTAAAATTAGGGGAGTGGTGCCTCTCCTTTTGTATCCATAGTGTCCGAACAGGTGTCCTCGTTCTCCCACTATGGCCGGCCTTGGTGGGTTGGCTTTCCTCATGAGCAGCTAAGGTGGTCTTAGTTCATTCATTAATTCCCTAATTTATTCAACACATATGTCAATGATGGAGACACAGATTGATTGTCTCTATACACAGTTAGAGAAATCCTTTCTTCTAAATTTATGGCTTTTATTAACTTATATAAATAAGTTACATATTGAATTAAAGTCCTCAGTTTATTTGTTCATCTGCACAGTTTAAAGTAAAAATATGGATACTAAGAGTATGAGAATAGAATTGGGGTTTTATATTAACTCTCTAAATCAGTTGTTACATTTTCATAATTATAAAAATAACTTTTGAGTTATATAGTTATTTCTGTTGCCTTGATTATAATAATCATCCTGATGAATGTTCAACTTTTGAAATAGAAACCAATCACAAAAATGATGAAAATACAAAAAATATATGAACATGGCAGTCTTTTGCCTCTCTTTTTATGGAGAACTATTCTTGTTTTCAGCAACAAACAATCTGCTTTCTGGCTATGATGTGGCTCACTGATACACAAGCAGCTAAGAGCATCCAAATGGCATAATAGGGATACAATTACGGTTCTCAGAGAGCCTGTTCCATTAGCAGTCATGTTTGAATCGTACCGATTGAAGAAGTAATAGGAGCTCCCTTTTTTTCCTTTGGTACTTTAAATACATGTGTTTTCTACTCTTTTCTGGACAATACTGGTTTCAGATTTGTTCCTTAATTCAGTCTTTCTTATAGAATTATTAGTGGTATAATGACTTACATGAACCAAAAAAAAGTATAAAAATAAAAGAAACTTGTCCTTGCCTGAAAAAGATTAGAATAGCATAAACAACTAGACTCGTATCTGGGCATGGCTCTGTAAGCATTTGGGGAAGCAGGAAAACAAAACAAATCAAAGAATTTACCATATAAAAAAAATCTGGTGCTTAAAAATAAATTAGCTTGTCTTTATCTTTCAGACTTTTGTGTCTCTGCACAGATGTTCTCAAGAATATAGTAAAAGAAAATACTATAAGTTTAAAAAACATTAAAAATAAATTATATTTTTGTGTAAAATACTTTGAAAAATTGATATTTTAAATCCATGTATTTTTGCTTCTAGACTTAAAGGAATTAATTTGCTAAAGAACTCTAAATTGATTATATATAACTTAAGCATGAATTATTAAAATACATTAAATGAATGAATGTGGTACACATGCTACAGTGCCAACAACAACAACAAAAACTTTGCCAAAGACTATAGTCTAGTGGCAACGATTTAGTCTGTATTTAGTCAAATAAACTGGAGGAGGATCTTTAACATATCTAGGCCTGGTTTAATAAGACCAATAGTTCTACTATCTATATCTTAAGGTTGTTGTGAAGTTTGTGTAAAATACTTGTCAAATGGTCCTTAATAGGGATGTTTTAAGAAACACTGCTTATGAGTATAAGGCTTCACATTAAAATCATGAATGATATTTAAAAAATAGAAAACTCAACATTTACATTAACACTTCCACCAAAAGAACAACTGGTAGTGCAAACTTAAATTCTTTAAAATTTAATCAAAGACTTCCATGGTGCTTGCATTAAAAATAGTGACTAATCTTTTGGCACACTGGGGAACTAACATACCTATCAAAAATCCTTGGAGATTTGTGAAAGGAAAATATTTCTTCTGTTTTCAATGAGTATATTTGTTACTTTAACAGTTTTAAAAATAACCTCTAAATGCCAAACAGGAACAGTTAAGCACATTCAGCTATTCATTCATTTTTCCACTCAACAAATATTTTTTAACTGCCTACTATGTGTCAGAAATCGTGCTAGACTCAAGATGAAAAACATATGGTCCCAGTCTCAGGAAACTTTTAATGTTCTCACAAAGCAAGTTCTGCCAAGATAATGCCTCTAAAATCCTTGCTCTTTTACATCCACACCTAACATCTAATCTTTTAAAATATCTAGTTATAATGTTTTTCAAATTGAATCTCTGGAAAAGTTAGAGAAGAAAAATCACTCTGTGTATTGGAAAATTAAGTAAAATGCGTTAGTCATTTAACACACACTAGCAGTTAACAAACATATTACTGATGTGTTAAGTTTTTAATCCACAAGAAAGATTCTGTTTAACAAGTTATAAGAAATAGCCATTTTGAAAAATTTTGTCTTTATATTTTTATCTCACTGTATTTAAGAAATATTTTCATGGTCAATAACTGCCAATGTAAAACTTTTCTTACACATTTAAGTAATTTTAAAACCATCTTGGAAATTTCCTAAAGTGAATTAAGCCGTGGATCTACTATTACGTGTTCGATATATCTGTTAGGTAAAAATTCACTTAAATACTATGACTAGTTTTAAATATAAGTAAAGTAAATATTGTTTTGACATCAGAATTTTGCTTTTTTTAAATTATTGTTGTTCAAGTAGCCTCCATTTCACCCCACCATGGCACCCCACGTCACCCATCCCTGCCTCCCACCCTCAAACCCACCCCTTTGGCGTTGCTCATGTGTCCTTCATACCTGTTCCTTGATGGACCTTTGTGAACAGACAAAATTTTGCTTTTGTTAGTAATATTTTATCCACTTTATAATTCTTGTTGTTGAACATCAAAATACATGAGATGCCTTTTAAGGATACCCCTTCTCACTTTCTGGAGTATTTTCATGATGTAACTGAGGGTAGAACATTAATTTAGAACATTAATTAATTCCAAAATCAACCTTGCTGATTTTTTCTCTCTAGAAACTCCTCAGCACAAGGTAAATTTTAAAGGAAAATTAGATTTCAAAGCCTAAAAATAAGTATATTTCCCATAATATATATGTATTATATGTATTTTATATATTTAATATATACATTACATATCTATATACATTTCTGTCTAAATTATAATCAGATTTGCACATAGAAAGTGATGAATGAAGAGGAGTGTCCATCACCAAAAATGGTTACTACTAGGTAGGTATTCCTACATGGTCTAAGCTATTGAGTTCAGCATAAATGAAATTCATAGACATGAAAGTTTGAAATCTATCTCATAACTCACACCAAGTGATTTTGAATGTGCTGGTTCTGTTGTGTCTGATCTCAAGGCCATTAAACCTTTACAAATAGCTTCTTCCTAAATCTAATTTAGAGAGGAAGAGCAACATAGCGGATAAGGACCAGGCAAGCTAAACAGCCTGACTTCAAATCCCAGTTCTACCATTTACTGGCTTTGGGAACTTCTCTGGGTCAAAATCCCTGTTTATAATTGGGGATGACTCCTTCTTCTCCTCCCCCAAAATATCTTCTTTATGGTGGCATCATGAAGATTAAATGAGTTAATACACAAAGAAACACTTACAGTAACCTCAAGAGTTAGCTTAATTTTTCAATGTTCATGGAGCCAACGCTATAAAAATTTCCTTTGGCTTCTAGAAAATAAAATTGGTAAATGGGACACTCAGTAGTGTGAGTGTTCCCTATATGTTTGCTCAGTGTTAAAATTGTTGGTTATCAAATTATCTCTAGTTAGGCTTATCTAATGCTAAAGCCCAGAGAAAATAGAAACAATTTGAAAGAAAACATAAAAGTTTAGTTAAACTTTCAAATACTCTCAATTATCTAGACCTAGATATTCCTATAACCATGAAATAAAGGCAGGCAGATATTATTCTCATCTGCAGGTAATTATATGGTTAGACATTTAAATGTTGGGATATTATTTTTTATTATGCTTTTCAAGAAAAGAAATAAAATGGTTACTAATTAATGACATGACTATTTTGAGACAGTGAATGCCAAAAAGAGAGTTGTCCAGCAGACCCACCCTATTCAAAGGGAACAGATTGTGATTATGTTCCTTAACTTCTTGGCCAAGGTCAAACTTTAGAGACATATTTTAAAGAATGAATGGGACTGTCCATATGATTAGCACAAGGAGAATGGGAAGTAGTTTCTTTTTAAATTTACTTTAAATGGCAGTGTCTTGGTCCAGTTTCTGAATATGTTTAATTAGTAAAAATGAAAGGGAAATTTTTGTTTTACAATTTATGCAAACATATATCTTGAGGTTCTTTAAAAATAAATTATGAGAAGTTAGGTCTTAAAATATTCTAGTTCAAATGCATAAAATAAAAGGAACCTCTGAAGCAAGTATGTTGCATTCAGGTTAAGAATGCACATAGCTATCCTCAGACTTGCCTGCATATACAGAAATAAGAATCCCTGTTAAGCCTTAAATGAATTCAGAAAATGTATAAATCTTGCTGTCCATACTACCCAGAAATTGGATAATTCAGAGAACTGCTCTAATGGAGCCAACACTGTTCTAGTTTTTTACATGTTCTTATTTAACTTATCTGGCAGGAGGTAAGCTAAGCTACTTCTTGGTGTTGCTGCCTCCACATTCATGTTGTTCGACCAAGCAGCTAGGCCCTCATACAAATGCATTCCCTGGATAACGGCCCTCACTGTCACAAACAAATATAAGTTTCTAATGTGGTTTCCCCAACAGCCTTTGAGATCAACCATCTCTCCTGTTTCCCTGTGCCTCCCAGTAATGATCCCCTTAGAAAAGACCCCCTGGAGATTAACAATCATTTTGTTTGAACTGACCAATCTGGCCTTAGCCCAGAAACCCCAAAGCACCGCAATAAAGTGTAGTCCAAGTCCTGCCTTCCTCTCTGCCTACACCATGCCTTGATCTCCCCTTGTGACCCCTTGGGACATGCCATGCACTTCCTCGAAGACCTGTGAGTAATAAACGTCTCTATGCCATTTTTCTTTGCGGTATGTACTTGAACCACTGCTTACCACCTGGCACCCTGTGCTACACTTAAAAAACCTTATTTTAACAAAGTCATAACAAAGTTTGGCAGTGAATATTATAGACTGAGCACTTTTATATAGAAAATAAAATTAATTTATTATGGTAACTTACAGCTACCATTAGATTCTAGTTATTATAAATCCTTAATATTTCCCAAATTACTGATTTTCATGGCTATAGCAGATATTCTAGGTAATCTCTTCCATCCTATTAAAGTAGATGTAGTGGACGGAAGTAAATAAAACATCTACCACAGTTAGGGAGAATACTAGGATGATTTGACTGCTCCTGTAAGTGAAACTGGTTGAGTGAATAACATGCTTAGAACTTAGAATTGCCTATGGAAGGGGCCATCAGAAACAGAGGTCCCACCAGCTGGATTGACAGCTCAGAGATACCAAAAGAATGGCTTGAAAAATTACTCTCAAGCAGATGTAATACTGTCTTTAAGTCAAATGGGGCATCATAATTTTGATATTACATAGACTTGCATCTATTTATAATTTTTTCAGTGGCAATTTAAAAATAAAGAAGATTGTTATGTCACAATGAGTGGTCATTATATCTTTTACATAAGAATTTCCATAAAAGATGCTAAAATCAATATCAAAATAAAAATAAACCATCTGTGAAATGTCTTGTATGAGAGAAATACCAATACTTCATTGACTTTTGCTGCATTTCAGATTCATGTCACCACCCTCAGTAGTGACACTCAGAGTGGATTTTTTGGATAAATAATGTCACTGTGAGTGGATTTCAGCTTATGGGTTGTAGAGTGTACAACTCCTATTGAAAATATGTGAAAATGACATATTCTTATGACACGTGTATCATTTTAGGTTTGGTCTAAATACTACACACACACACTAATACAATAAATCCTGTAGTACTACCAAAGCACTTTAGGTGAATTTGCTTATGCTCATGGCATTTGAGTAAATTTTGCAAATTTTTTTATGGGTAGTGTGGGAGATTAAAGATAGTTCAAACTCTTTGTCTCCTATGTAGAAGTAGAGCCTATGAGCCTATGACACCCCAGTGAATTTGGGTGAGTGCTGTGACTTTTTACTCAATAAAATACAGCCACAGTGATACTGTGGGTAGATGCTGGATCTAGACATAAAGAGGCTAGGAGTGCCTACTTACTGTTCCTTGAAACATTCTCTTGGGAAGCCTTCAGCTTAAAATTTAAATTCTGACTATCCTGAGATTATATGAGTCTGAGTAGCACATACAGGTACCTTTTTTGGCAGATCCTGGCCAAGCTCAGCCTTTCGGACATCCCCACCAAAGCTCCAAGTGTGTTAGCAAAGCCATGTTGGACCTTCCAGACTGGCCCATCTGCCTCTGAATACCAAGGTGGCCTCGGTCAAAGCCACACGGAACAGAATAGCCCAGCTGAGCTGAGCTCTGCCTGCATTCTTGACCCAGAAGATCATGAGATATGGTAAATTAAAGATGGGCTGTAAATATCTACCACTGTTTCATTTCAATCATATTTTCTATATAAGTAGAGCCAACAAAAGCATTTCTATCAATCTCAGATAAATATGATTTCCCAGCAGCTTTGGCTCCTTCAAAATAACAAAAATATTACAGAATTCTCAAAACACACACACACAACAGAATAAAAGATGGGTCTCTACTTAAATGTCATCTTCTTCTAGAGACCTTCCCTAACTAACCTGCTTGTGCATCATCCTTCATTGATTTCCTTACTCTGCTTAATTTTTCTTTATTATACTTACCACTACTAATATTACATTAAATGTGCAGTGTCCACCCCAGCTCATACATGTGGCTTCCCTGAGTGTTCTCTATCTTGTTTTCTGCATAGAACGGTCACTGGCTCGTAAAAGTCTCAAAAATATTTGCTGAAAAACTAAAACTTTTTCTTCAGGTATTTTACCTGAAAATCACAATTTTTATTTTTACATATAAAAATATATCACCCCAATATTTTTAGTTTTCAAGAAATGAGTAATATATGCATTTATTGATATTTTTATTTTTGGAGATTACTACAAATATTTACTTGGTATTCATTTATATAATCAAAGCCATTTAGAAATTCACTTACTTTTACATATTGCATGAAAACTTAGAGTTCTCTCTGTAGTAATAATCAACTATAATTTTTTCCTCATCTTCACTTGATTTGTTTAATTTACATGACAATAAATTATATATAAAATACTGGCCCCCATACTTCATGTGATTATCTGTATAATTTATGATCATGAGAGTGTCAAGAATTTTATTTCAGCACAGGTGAGTTTACAATACATTGAAAGGTTAGGCTGATAAATTAATTGTCCTATTTGACAAGGGTGGAAAAATTTAGAAGGCTTTTAAGAAAAAATGAAATTGACTCTGAGATGACAAAACATGCAGTGGCTCCCCATTTGGTTTAAAAGAACAGGCTATTATCAACCTATTCATAAAATCTCAGTGTGGTACCATTCTCCTATTAATGTTTTGTGCAGAGGGGCTGGAACTATTTGGTATGCTTATCCTTTGTTTTTCTGCCACTTTCTCTTTCCCATGTTTACGTTACAAGAGAGAAGTAAGGGCAATAAAAGAAGACAAACAAGAAAGGCCACATAGGTTTGAAGCTTCAGAACTAGGAGCAGGGAGCACAAATCCTCCAGGCCTGTTGTTTGCATGCCTAACACTACATTTCACTTTAAAATTTAGTTAAACTGCAGGGGAAGCTACATTATTACTTTCCTGAATTAATTTCTCTTCCCCATGCAACAATGACTGTTCTTATCAACTACTCTCATAATGGGGAGTAAATAACCAACCACCTCAGCAACATATATTATTAAGATTCTTCCTTTTTTTAGGCCAGCTGTCCCTGGAATTATATTTTCAAATACAATTCTACACAGCTCCTCTCAGTTGAACACAATAATGTAATTTTACTGAATGACTCTGCAGAAGGCCTAATTATTTCTTGAAGCAGGACTCCTGATGCTATTTGGCGTTTAATTCATGACCACATGCTGAAGGTTATTATCTGTATGGCAACCAATTGAAATGTTTTCTAAAAGTATTTCATGTACTTTTTAGTTGGTGACTTTTAAAAACAATTGTATTTTGCTTCTCAAACACACCTGAGTTCTCTATTATAATAGAAAATTAAATCACAAGCCTTCTATATGTTGAATTAAATCCATTTAAATTAAAAAATATGTACTAATACTACCTATACTAGTATTATTGAAAGTGCACCTGTGTCATCAATCAATGATACAGTTTAATTTAAAAAAATTATAAACCTCTGTCAATGACTGGGAAGGGTATTATTCATTCATAGAATCTTGTAAAAATGTCAATTAAAAATGACCTCTTCTTGAAATATGTAAAACCTGTTTAGATTCTTTGGGGACATCTGAATATATTGTCTTAGACTGTGATCGTTTTTTTTTTTACAAAGACACATATATGATATGCATATATTTATCTTTCATTTAAAAATCTATGCATATAAAAATACCACAATAAAAGTAGTAGTTAATATATAGCAAGTGATTACTATGTACCAGGAAAACATTATCTTTGAGATACATTATCTCTCTAAATCTTCACAATGGTCCTGAGTAAAAATTTCATTTTACAGATATCAATTTCAAAACTTAGAAAGATTTAGTGGCTGCAAAATGATAAACAGGTAGCGAATGGCAAATACAGGATTCTAGTCAAGAGATCTGCTATCACAGATCTAGCTCATAACATATTATGCTGACATAATTTAGATTAGGTTTTCAATTATTGAGACATATAATTGTTTCAGTAGGTACATAGGTAGAGAGTAAGTAGAGCCACACATCTAATTCAGCTGTATTAACTAGGAAAGAGTGGCTTCACAGGCCCTCCAGAGGATAGTTCTATCCTAATCCTCGAGTAGGCAGAAAAGACCAGTTTCCAGTTGGTTAGAGTGTTGTCCTGATAATCCAAGGTTCAAGTGATCTTCTTTGGTCAGGGAACATACAGGAAGCAACCAATGAATGCATTAATAAAAGGAACAATTGATGCTTCTCTGTCTCTCAAATCAACAAATTAAAAACTAAAACAGTAAGGGGGAAATTCCTTTACTGAATGCATGCACAGTAGAAACCAGATGACAAGACAAAACTATGAGGTATTCACAGTAGGACCCAAAATGGCACACAAAGTGGATGAGTCTAGCCTGGGAAAATATGGGAAAAGAACCAGATAGGATAAAGGCACAAAACCTAGGAAGATACAGGAAAGAGATGGGGTAGGAGGAGGGCACAGGCACAAGCCCACAAAACACCGGAAGACAGACTGAGTTGTTTGAAAGAAAGCCTACTCTTAGCAGGTCCCATAGTGTAATGGTTAGCACTCTGGACTTTGAAAGAAAGCCTACTCTCTCCCAAGCCCAAGAAAATATAGTTAAAGCTTAACAAGGGGCCTAGTCTTTGAGGCTCACTCTCTCCTGTTAGCAGCCCTGTGGGCCAAAGTGCAGCTTCCTGGCAGAACAGGAAGAGACATGCTGGTGGACTTCTGGAGCCTCTGTTGCCGGGCTAATAGCACAGCAGCTCTGGGTTCTAGCTCTCCTCCTGAGCTTTGTGGGGACAAGTGTGGGTCTGTAGTCCCAGAAGCTGGACTTCTTTCACAGAGAGAAGGAGATGAGCCACCTGGTCATGGATGAGACATTGCCTAAGCCCTTCCTTTGTTTTTGCTCTAATAAATTTTGCCAATATATCTCAAATCCTCCTACGCATGTATTCCTGAAATGCATTTCTACAATACAGTGGAAGAATTCTATTTCCTTAGGCAACATAATTTTCTACAAGATGGGTAGATTTTTTTAAAGGATTATAGGGTAACAATAAAATATTCCATGTGGATGTTGGGTCTTTAAAAAGAGACAAAAACAATGGCAATAATATAACACAGTACAATTCTAGAATAAAAGCTTAATAACATTTACCATTCCTACATGATTTAATTCTATACCAGTGGAAATTAAATGTAGTGCATCTTTTTCCTATAGATGTCAATACAAATTATTCACTCTCTGATTAGGTAGTTATATTTGAGGGGATGAATTACTCACATCAAGATTGAAGATGAAAATGATGTTTAGCACTAGAATTTAAAAAATAATGAAGTTGTAAATGTTATGGCACAGAAAAACTTCCTCCACTGGATGTTAGCAGAGCCAAATGCTGGACACTGAGAGTTGCAGTAGAGAAATATTGGCTATTTTTTTTTTTTTTTTGATGCATGGCTTCATCCAGGAGGAAGGAACTAACGCCCAAAAGCCAGAACTTGTCAATGGTATGTAGGTTAGAGATTACATAAGGCAATATCACAAGACACCATGAGTTAGTTAGGAGTTCAGCGTCATGCTGGGAGCTGATTGGTGAGAGGTGAGGAAAGGGTAATGAATCATTTCTTTAGGTCTTGAGGACAGTTGTGACGTCTGGTGCAGTGTCTGGTTTCATGAGAAACTAGCCAGGGAGTTGTTCCACCTTATGGCTCAGGAACTGAAACGTAATTGAGGTCAAGATGTTATCGTTAGCCTTCCAGAGGTCCAGACCATGTGATCATCAGTCAGGTCTGGGCTACTGTTTTCTGCTGCCTTGGGGGATGCTGACTACATGAGGGGAAAGCCAGGTCTCTGAGGGGGATTTAGAGAGAAGGAGATGAATTTTAGAGTTAAGAATTAAATTTAATCAAATTCATAAGGATCCTCAGTTTCATAAATAATAGTATAGTTAAATAATAGTAAAGTTAAAATATGGACATATTTCATAGAAAAAAGCAAAACATCTTTCACTTTCCAAGTAGTTCTAGAACCCCAGCAAACCATCTCAACAGTTGAGGCATATTCTCGTTACAGAATTATGTTTGTTGAAATGGCATTAGAGTATACCTACAAGCCTCACAAATTCTATCATAGAGGTTTGTTTATAAGAATAATTAGCTATTAGCTTTGCCTGCAAGAATATATTTATTTATATTATGTGGAAGTATTTAATTCACATTGAATTTGTTTTTGCTCTGACAAGTATAATTTCATACCAAGAAGACAGAAAAATATCTATGTTAATGAAGTTCACAAGGGAAATATTCTTCTGTTCTGTAGAAATATTATTGTGAATCATTTTCTTAGTATGCAAATGATGGAAGTCAAATAGTTGTGACATTTTTAATATTGCATACAGGCATACCATTTAAATGTTTTAATTTATTAAATAATAAATTTAGAAAATATAATTTGTAACTGAATGAAATAATACTTTTCAATGGACATTATAATAACAATGTAAAAATAAATCTGGATGCAAAATGAGAGTCAAAGGAAGAGATACATGATTTGAGTAAACACCCTCAGACTGCAATGCTATTAACTATGTGATTAATATAGTTCTCTCTATGCTTTATATTCAGGTGGACAAAATGATAACTACAATTTATGGAGCCATAAAAACATGAATATTTAAAATTTATTTTATCACAAGAGACTTATTACATTATTAAACACAAGATACTTCATGTGCATGAAGAGGCATCCTGTAAATAAATGTAACTGTCTTTTGAGGTCTTAATACATTTTAAAAGTATTCTTAAGTATTTGTGAAGAATAAATCAAATTCATATATATATGTATTACTTCTAACACATAGAACACATAGTCATTCTAGGTGTAAGAACCTAATGTCTTATCTATGCCACAATAATGATAAAATCATAGAATAGTCTTTCAAGTCATTTATACCACTTTACAGTGAGTGAATTATTCAGATTATATATTTTTGCAAATACAATTAATTTTATAATAACAGATCATTAATTTGAATGAAAATATTGCATTCTACAAAAGAGATGATGCTAGCCCTGGCTGGTGTAGCTCAGTGGATTGAGCATGGGCATGCGAGCCAAAGGGTGGTTGGTTTGATTCCATCAGGGCACATGCCTGGGTTGCGGGTAAGGTCCTCAGATGGGGACAAACAAGAGGCAATCACACATTGATGTTTCTCTCCCTATCTTCCTTCTTCCCTTCCCCTATCTCTTAGAATAAATAAAATATTTTTAAAAAGAGATGATGCTATATACCAGTTCTCAGCAATGAATCTGGTGCAACAATTTTGTTACATAGTAAAAACTATCTCATCAAGTAACTGTTACAATAGTCTTAGAATAAAATAATATATTTGAGTAACTAATCTTCAGGTTAAGTTAAAGGGGAAAATTAAACCTAGAACCCAAGCACTGAAAAAACTATATTTTAAGAGTTTTAAAAAGTTATTCAAATAATGTGATTTTAGATCATGTTATAAAGAAAATCTGTGTATTTATAAAAAAATTTAGAGTGCTCATTCTTTAACTAAATCAATAAAATTATGTATTTTTATGAAAACCATTCCATTAAATAATTAGAATTTATTATTATGTTTATAAGATCCTCAGGTAAAGTAGCCTAAACTATAATTTTAGAGTCACTTAGCCTCATCAATTTTAAGTCATCACTGGGTAATTATTTTAGCATAAATGCAAAGATATACTCAAAAGGTAATAAATGCTGACTATTTTGACTGGCCCATGGTAAAAATGCTCAGTTACCTTCTGTTCTGTCAAAAACAAGGAGACATTTCAATGAAAAGTAATGGTATTAAATATGTTTTTGTATGCAGTCTTTACATTTATGAAAAATATAGAAAATAATTTTTGTCTTGTTCATTGAGATACCCAAGATCTAGGAAAGTGAATGACAACTTGTAATAAGTATTTTTATAGGTAATAAGTATTTTTATATGTAATAATGCTTTTGACCTATAGATAAATTTATTTATAATAATTAATGCTCAACATTTGTATCATTTTTATATCCCTTAAAGCCTCTCCATGTTAATACTCAAGTAAAAAGATTAGATGGGGCAGGGGATGGACTGAAGGCCAGCAGGAGGGGAAATGGGGACATTTGTAATAGTGCCAGCAATAAAAATAAATTAATTAAAAGAGCAAACAAACAAAAACAATAATTCAAAATATAAAACTAGTTTCTGTTAAGACAATATATAACTTAGATATTTAACCTATTCCAATACATTCCACACCTTACTTTAGCAAAATGAAACACAATTTTTCAAGTTGAAAAACTGAGCATTTTTACCATGGGCCAGTCAAAATAGTCAGCATTTATTACCTTTTGAGTATATTTTTGTGTTTGTGCTCAAAAAATTATCCAGAGTTGACTTAAAACTGATGAGGCTAAGTGACTCTAAAATTATAGTTTAGGCTACAGTGCAAATGACTCTTTGTGTTCTAAAAACTCTATGTGTTATCTGCATTACTTATGAAAATGAGCATTGAAAAATTCATGTAAACATAGATCAGATAACATGTACTCAATATGCCCAAATTAGGTTTAAAGTCTATATAACTTTTCCTTCTTTCTTAAAAAAGCTGTGGGGCTTCATGTTTTTCAATAAATAATGATGTACAATTTGTACTACGTGCCCATAAATTGAGTGTTTGCTTGTTTATTTTTAATTTAGCAGTTGTTTAGAGTATAATGATTATGAGCTTGGACTCCAGTTTTGGGCTAGCTGTGGGACCTTAATTTATTGAAGCCTTTTGTGACTCACTTTACTCTGTAAAATGAACATTAAAATATCACTTAATTCATTATTGCTCTCTTGAGGATTAAATGAAATTGTATATGTAAAGTTTTTGGAACATTTCCTGAAGGGTGTTTTTAAATAACTAGGACATACAGCAATGGACCTATGCCTAGATTGGAATAATTTTCTACTTCTGCATATGCATGTTGTATTAGTTTGCAAGGGCTGTCACAACAAAATACCAGACAGCAAAAAATTATATTTTCACAGTTCAGTAGGCTGAAAGGTCAATACTGAAGTCAGTAAGTTTCGGTTTTCCTGAGTCCTTTCTCCTTGGCTTACAGATGGTCACTAACTTGTTATGTCCTCATCTGGTCTTTCCTTTGGATACAAGCATCCCTAATGTCTCTCCTGAGATTTCCTTTTCCTATAAGGACACTGGTTAGATTGGATTAGGGCCAGTCCCAAAGACCTCATTTTAACTTATACAGCTCTTTAAAAGGCCTGTTTCTAAATGCACTCACAATCTACAGTAATGGGAGTTAGAGCTTCAGCATATGAATTTTGAATTTGGGGGACACAATTCAACTCTAACACATATGTACAAATATGACAAAATTCCCCAAACATTGTTGCCCATTATCAAGCTTTTTATAATGCCTATGTTATTTAATTATTATAATCATCCTATAAAAGATTTATCATTTATTTATTTATGAGGATTCCAAGACTGAGATAAAGGTTACCTTACTCAGAGGAACTAAAAAGATGACAAGTTTAGAATCCAGGTTGTGAATTACGTCTTCTGACTAACTCACTGTTCAGGTTTTTCTCACTACATTGTGGTTTATCCTAAATTGTTATTGGTCAATTCGCTTGCCATATAAGCCTTTCAAACACTCATGTTTTCTGTAGATATTGTTTTTATTTTTTGTTTGCTTTTTTGTTTTCTCTATTGGCTAAGCTAGATTGTCTTATTAGTTTGTATATAAATGACACTTTGTGGAATTAAATTTTCCTTTTTATTGGAGTAATTGAGTTTTACATTTTTAATTTATAAATGATTATCACAATAAAAGTCAATTAATCTTTCTTACAGCATTTACCATTTCTTCCCTAGGTTCACTGATTCCAGGAGTGTGTAATTTCTGCCTAGGTAACCATTTTGGATAATGGGGAAATACAATATGATTATCAGGAATTCCTGGAAAATGAGAATTAAACAAGTTTATTGAAGATACAGCTGAATGAGGCATAGAATTCTGGACTCCATTGCCCTATCTTTGTCATTGCTATCATCTCCTATTTGTCCATACTTCTAAAGTAAACTAATATGTAAAGAGAATCAATACTGTGGAGTGTTACTTTGGGGATGAAAACAGGACTCATAAATTAGGGCTTCTTCTATTTTTGAAAATGGATTGTGAAGGTAGCACTGATTTTCAGAACAGCATTGATGTCAACAAATAAATGTTGTCATCTCTAATGACTCGTTTGGTGGGAACTGGTTTACATGCCAGTCTGTGGTCTGATCTAAATGCGTGCTCTCCTAAAAATATAGATTTTGAAATTTTCTTTTCATGCTTTCAAACTTTTTTCTCCCCTGTGATAATACCACTGAGCATAGTGAAAGACATAATTTATCACAATAACAGCATTTTTCTGAACAGAAGGTACAAAACTACTTTTACTTCTACATTTTTGTTCTTTTTTGTACATATTCCCTCTTCAGAGGCCTTTTTTTAAAATAGTAAAAACAGAATAGTGTCTCCACTATATCTCTTTACCACCAAGTTGTTCCAAGTTGTCAAAATCTATGGCAGTTTTCAATTTTGATAGTATATGACTTTACATTATGCAACCAGGTACACATTTAAAACAGTGAAAAATAGCCCAGCTGACTACTCAGAATAAATATCTCAGTAAAATATTATTTTCATTTATATTTTATCATTTATGTCTTGCTACAGTGGTAGTGTATGGGGATTTAGGAAATCATAAAGATATTCAGTATCTGTGCTATACTGTATTCCAGGGAGAAGCAACATGATATCTAACCCATTATTTCATTTTCATATAGGACTTGTGGTGAGAATTAATTAATGCACATATACATATAGAGAGGAGACCTAAAAAGGGGAATGAACACAAGTGGTATTTGAAAAAATAAACACAATTTTACTTAGTTCTAAGTGGCTTTGTACGTAATGTTTGTATATAACTTTAATCATGACAAATTTATATACAAAATGAGAAAATATATTAATAATTACTATAATTTAGAAATATAGGTAACTCTAAAAAGTATAGTTGAAATTTATTTGCGAATCTTGATGCTGAATTTGAGGTGAAATTTAGACACCTCAAACTTAAGTTTTCTGTAGAGGAAATTGTGAGTTATTTTTGGCCAAATATAAATGAGTTTTAATGTTCATGTACATTAATATTTTCTCTGTGAAATGTATGTTTCAATATTAATAATGATATTTTTTAATTAAAGTATCAAAACATTTCTTAATATTCTATCATTTTCATCAACTGCCGTTTTAAAAACATTTTAAAGCAATCTTCCAGTCATTCACTACATTTTTCCCTTAACAAAATGAAAACAAACCAATTTTTGAATGTGCATTGGAAAAGTGTGTACAGTAAATCTAGGTTTGCATTTTATGTTTTGTTACATCCTGTAGTTTGAAATTAGGTGTATTTTATGAAAAATAACACTCCACTTGTGATGTTGAACTATGATTATCCAAGCAGATATAATAATAGGCTGAACTTCATCAGTTTGAGTTCCCAAGAAAAGCCAGTAAAAAGGCTCCCAACGAGAAGCCTATCTAAAGTACATATGGTGCCTCAACTCTCAGAAGTTACTCTTAATTGGATGTAAAGGGTAATTAACTGAAGGGCTGATTATAAAATGATTTGTAGTGTATGTGAGTAGATTCAGGCATTTATTCAAGTTTATGAGTACTTTTCCAATGTATAGTAGCCATATGTATAAATTCCCCTCTTTAAACGAAGCCAGTCATTCACATTTGAAAGACTAATGTGTTTGAGGGGCAAATTACTAGTAGTACATGATTTCTATTTCCAGAAATTTACATTAAAGTTATAACTAGCAGACAAATTTCACCACACCAACTTCTCCATCATCACTACCAACACTATCGTCATCACCACTACCACCACCACCACCATCTTCTATTGACACTTATTGAGCAATAAGTATAGAATGTTATATGCCAGACTTTTGTTATCTATGACATTGAAATATCTCAGATTGAAGACAATTGCACTGATCTGAATTAATACTAGAATTTAGTATGCTTATTGTAAAACTTTTCTCTAGATTGAAAGCTATAGATAGTTGCTTGTATATTAAAAATGTTCTACATTCAATAAAAAATAGATTAACAGAGTGTATAAAAATGCCTTCCATTTCTATTGTGTCCAATTTTCTATTTAAACTAAAATCCTGTTAATGTTAATAATTAAAATAAATTTGGGCAAGTATTCTAATTTATATGAGTTACAACTCTGGACATACTTATCTAGATAGTTAAAGTTGTTTTTACAATGAGGCAAAATTGGAATATTTCTCAAACTTTGCAAATAATACAAATTTCTGTTAAATTTCTAGAAATTTCTAAAATATGAAATGCATTTTGAGATAAATTCAAACTTATATCAAATAAGTATGTAGTACTTCTATAGGTCTTTTATAAAAGTTCTGTCTAAACTTTCAACTCTCATCCAATCAAGTTAACTAGTGAACCAGAGGTTAAGCAAAAATAACATGGTTATAACATGGTTTTCCTTCTTGAAAAAAAAAAAGGAGCGAGGAACATACCTCTCACAGTTATTAGAAGGTATATGTAGCCCAAGGCTGTTCATAACTATTATGAACAGCTGTTAGCCACCATGCATAAATTGGCTGTAAATATCTGAAATAGTTGTCCATAGTGATAGGAAATTCACGGTTATTTTACACCTTTTGAGAAGCTTTAGTCCCAGCCTATCAAAACTCATTCTTTCCTGGAGGAAGCTCAGAATTACATGGCTCCCACATCTGCAGATCATGTTGTGCTTCTCAATCATCTATCTGCACTAAGACCCGCACAATAACATCACTGTTTTCAGACATTTTTCTCAAGCCATGTTTGTTTTCATCAGGGAGGGACAAGGAGGGCAGGAGAAACAAGAGCGCACTGCACAGTCAAAAGATTAGCGTCCATTTTTCAGCCTCTGATAATGGAACCATGAACAAGAAATTTTCTTTGTTTTTAATTTCTTAACTAGCTTGATCTATTAGAAAAGAATGTGTTTTTTTGCATTTTACTATCATGAAGACCTTCTTGCTATTTTTATAGTTATAGCTTCCTGTAGATTTTTATAGAGGGAAATCAATTCACTGAGTAGTATGAAATGCTGTTTTTTATTATAAAATATTAACATCAGTCAAGCTTTACCAAGAACTTTTTTAGAGAAAATTTTTTATTAGCATGCTTATAGATTTTTTTCTCAGTTGAATATTTTTTATCGCAAAATGTTAGCAAACAATAAATGGTTCTTAAGAGATTTTGCATTATTCCTGAGAATATCTATCAGACATAAAAATTATATAAGAAAAATCATTAAAAACCACATTAAAAGTATCTAAAAATAATGGTTTATTTTGAGTTTTGGGATTTTCTTTCTTGCAATTTCTATAATGAGTTTCCATCTATTTATTATTTTAAATAAATTAATGAAAAGGACATTACAAAATCTATTGTAAGGTACAAATAAACACCGATTATTTTTTTAAACAAACTTTTCAGAGAAAATAACCTTTTACTTTAGTAGTCACTGAAATGTTCTCTAAAAGTCCAAATTCTCCTTTGGTTAATTGGACTTCATCAAGTGGAATGGGCAGAAGAGCACTGAAGGTTTTTTGCTATTTTTAACATACCTATCACCAGCTTCCCGTGCTACTCAATCAGTCTATAACTGTACTGGGAACTGGATGAACATGACTAACTCACATTTTACAAGACTAATTGAATTTGGGTTGAAAGAAATGCCCTTTGAAAATCAACTGCAAGGTTATTTTCCAAACATGTTTTATGAGCTATGCCAAGCATCAACTCATTTGTCTTTTATATAATTTTTTTAACATATTGGATAAATCAAATTCAGAAATATTATAAAGAGGAAAATATAAAGAAATTTACAGTGAAGTAAAAGGTAATGATGACTGAAATGTGTGTTTTAAACCAAGAGTACACAATTCTTATTCAATGCCACTAACAAATTATTATTTATCTAATAAGAGTAGTTCATCTTATTTTTTATTGTGCTTATACAATAGCCCTGCCAGAAGGAGAGGGAGCAGAAATATATTTTAATGGTGATTTGCTGATCATTAAAAAACTTCAAAACAATTTCATCAAAATCAGAATCTCCCCATATTAAGACAGCCAGTTCCACTGTTTGCCATTTCCTTTAGAACTTAGGGGAAATTAATTGACTTATGGCAAAAGATTAAGTAGCAAAATAGGATGTAAAAAGCAGTTCTTTTGCCATGGCAGGCTTCTTCCCATGTCAATCCTACACAGTTGAATTTAGAGGTCTGTACCCACTTGACTCGAGATGTTGATCTTCAGTTCACACACATTTTGCCCATTTTTTTGAGTTCATCTTGTAATTGCTTTTATTATTTCACTGTTTCATGCTTTCTTGTCCTTTAATATTTTTGTATGGCCCATTTTTAAACCCCTCACTCTTACCTTCAAATGAAAAAATATCATTTTGAAGATAGGAGTAATATTTTTCCCTAAAATTCTCTTTTTGTTGTTGTTGTTCAATTACAGTTGTCCCCATTTTCCTCACAGTTCTCTACCCTGCCCCACCCCCACCCACCTCCCACACTGAATCCTACCCCCTTGGCTTTTTCCATGGATCCTTTATACGTGTTCACTGACAACCCTTTCCCTTCTTTCCCCTGTTTTTTTCCAACCCCTCCCCTCTGGTTTCTGTCAGTGTGTTCTTTATTTCCATGTATCTGGTTATATTTTGCTTGTTTGCTTTGTTAATTATGTTCCATTTATAGGTTAGATCATATGGTATTTGTCTTTCACAGCTTGGCTTATTTCACTCAGCATAATGTTCTCCAGTTCCATCTGTGCTCTTGTGAAGGGTAGGAGCTCCTTCTTTCTTTCTGCTGAGTAGTATCCCATTGTGTAAATGTACCATAGTTTTTTGATCCACTCATTTACCATCTCAGTTATTCCATACAGCAATATTTCCACCAATATGCCTGTTAGAGCAAGAGATATAAAGGAAAGAATAAACAAATGGGACTTCATCAAAATAAAAAGCTTCTGCACAGCTAAACAAACATTAGCAAAATGAAAAAGGAACCAACCATATGGGAAAATATATTTGCTAATGAAACCTTGGACAAGGGTTTGATCTCCAAAATATATAAAGAACTCACACAGCTCCACTCCAGGAAGACAAACAATGTAAAATTCTTTATTTTATACTAGATCAGAATTGTCATAGGGTGGGAAGGACTCATATTTCTTGTTTGATTAACTAAACTTTGATTTTAGCTTGGCCAGTTGGCTTTGATTTCTCACACCTCATAATTTCTTCCCTCATCCTCCTATCCATGAGTTTTTTTTCCTTCTCATATTGAATCTCCATTGTTCCAGCCCTATATTTATAAACTCAGCTCTGCTCCTTAGCATTCTGTTGGTTGACTGTTTGACTCTAATGGAGTAGATTTCTCAACACTTGGTTTCTGTTCATTTATGTCTTAGGAGAATATTTCCTAGTCTTCTGTCCAATTTCCTGTTCTGTGTAGGCTTTTGGATTTGCTCTCAGCTTATTAAGAAAGTATTTTTAAGATAATCAATGGAAGTAAACACTATAAGAAGTTTAATAACTTGTAAATTGACTACAATGCCACTGTTTGCTCTCCCCAGCCTACTTGAACCTTGAGAAATAAAGTGTTTTGATTTGAAAAAACTCCTTAAAAATAACTTCTTCTTTTAGATTATGTTTAGTTGCTTTAATAAAGATGAAAAGCCTTCAAAATTTGAAGAAAATTTTTAGTGTTTGCAGCTCAACTTATCATAATCATTTATATGTTAAGTGTTCTGTTCTAAACACATACTGCTAAAGATCAGACAGTTCAAAAAATCTGTATTAAATCTGCCATTTAGTTAAAAAAAAACTTTAATACATCCTCTGAGAGAACTGGGAAAATTGCCATGGTGCCTGCCAATATCACACATTTAAAGGAAGAAGAGGTAAAGCTATTTTACAAATCTAAATCCCGCATTCCACAATAAGACTAATGACACAACCTGCCATGTGTATCTGCCACACATTTCAACAAGCTGCATATATGCACCACTTAGTGCAAGCTGCCACACAGACCTGTTGGGCAGTATAACCTGCCACATTAAAAAACAAAACAAAACCAAAGACCCCTGCTACATAGAGTCCCAAGAAAGCAATTGTTAGATTCTGTGATTATAATCTTTTTCAATGATACAGGGTTTCTTTTTCCTGCAATACCACCATTTGAATAACTATTTACCTTAGTCTGTTTGGGCTGATATAGCAAAATACCATCAATCAGGTAGCTCATGAACTATAGAAGTTTATTTCTCAGAGTTCCAGAGGCTGGGAAGGACAAGATGAAACAGTTGGCAGATTCAGTGTCTGGTGTCTAGATAGCAGTCTTTTTTTCCAAATAGTTCATTTATTATTGTATTTTTCCCCATTAACATTTATCTCCCTTATAAACCCTCCTAACTCCACCAACCCCCACACTAGTCACAACACTGCTCTCCCTATCTATGAGTTCTCTTTCTTTTTTGCTCGATCCCTCCACCCACCCAAACCCTCCCGACTAGTGCTATCAGTCAGCTCTATGAGTCTGACTCTAATTTGTTTGTTAGTTCAGTTTGCTCATTAGATTCCACATACGAGTGAAATTATATGGCACTTGTCTTTGTCTGACTGGCTTATTTCACTTAGCCTAATGTTCTCCAGGTCCATCCATGCTGTCATAAAGGGTAAAATTCTCTTCTTTTTTTTTTTTATGGCTAAGTAGTAGTCCATTGTGTAAATGCACCAAAAATGTACTGTTTATCCATTTACCTACTGATGAATACTTGGGCTGTTTACAAATCTTGGCTATTGTAAATAATGCTACATTGAACTTTGAGGTGTATATGTACTTTTAAATTAGTTTTTCAGGTTTCTTTGTATGATTTCCAAAAGTGGAACTGCTGGGCCCTAAGGCAGTTCCATCTTTAATTGTGAGGTAATCTTTATACTGCTTTCCACAGTGGCTGCAAGAATCTGCATTCACATCAACAGTGCAAAAGTGTTTCCTCTTCACATCCTTGTCAGCACTTGTTTGTTGATTTACTGATAATAGCCATTCTGACAGGTGTGAGATGATATCTCATTATGGTTATAATTTGCATTTGTCTGATGATTAGTGACATTCAACAGTTTTTCATAAGTCTATTAGCCATCTGTACATCCTCTTTGGAAAAGTGACTATTCAGGGTCTTTGACCATTATTTTATTGGATTTTTTCTTTTTTGTGTTGAGTTTTAAAAGTTCTTTATATATTTTGGATATTATTCCATTATATGATGTATCAGAGAACATGTTATTCCATTCAGCAGGTTGTCTTTTCATTTTGTTGATGGTTTCCTTTGCTGTGCAAAATCTTTTTAGTTTGATATAGTCCCATTTGCTTAGTTTTCTTTTGTTTACCTTGCCCGAGAAGATATATCAGAAAAAATATTGCTATGAGAAATGTCTGAGATTTTACTGCCAATGTGATTTTTATGGTTTTGAGTCTAACATTTAATTCTTTAATATTTTAGAGTTTATTCTTCCATGTGGCATAAGAAGGTAGTCTCTTGTCATTTTATTCACATATATCTGTCAATTTCCCCAATACCACTTATTGAATAAACTATCTTTAGCTCATTGTATGTTTTTGCATCTTCTGTCAAATATTAATTGACTAAAAAAACATGGATTTTTTTCTGGGCTGTCTAATGTATTCCATTCATCTGTGTGCCTGTTTTCTTGCCAATACTATGCCGTTTTGATGACTGTGGCCTTACAGTATAGTTTGATATTAGGTAGCATGATTCCACAACTTTGTTCTTCTTTCTCAAGGTTACTGTTATGCAGGGTCTTTTGTGGTTTCACATAAATTCTTGAAATATTTGTTCTACTTTTGTGAAATATTTCATTGGTATCTTGATAAGAATTACATTAAATCTATAGATTGCTTTGGTTAATATAAACCTTTTTAATGATGTTAATTCTTCCTATCTATGACACAGTAACACAGTATGTGCTCCTACTTATTTGTATCTTTTTCATTTTCTTTCTTCAGTGTCTTATAATTTCCCAAATACAGGTCTTTTACATTCTTGGTCAATTTTATTCATAGGTATTATATTCTTTTTGAAGCAACCGTAAATGGGATTCTGTTCTTAATTTCCCTTTCTGATATTTTATTATTGGCATATAAAATGCAACTGATTTATGGATATTAATTTTGTGTCCTGCTATTTTGCTGAATTCATTGATCAGTTTTAGCAGTTTTTGGGGTGAATCTTTAGAGTTTTCTATATACAGTATCATGTCATCTGCAAAGGATGACAGTTTTACTTCCTCCTTTCCAGTTTTGATGGATTTTTCTTCTTGTCTGATTGCTGTAGCTAGAACTTCCTGCACTATGCTGAATGAAAGTGGTGAAAGTGGACATCCCTGTCTTGTTCCAGTCTTGAGAGGAATGTTTGTAGTTTTTGCACAATGAGTATGATGTTGGTAATGGGTTTGTCATATATGGCCTTTATTATGTTTAGGTATGTTCCCTCTATTTCCAATTTATTAATAGTGTTTTATCATAAATGAATGCTGTGTTTTATCAAAAGTTTTTCTGCATCTGTTGATAGGATTATTAGGTTTTTATACTTTATCTTGTTTACATGGTGTATCACATTTATTGATTTACAGATGTTGTACCAACCTTGCATCCCCAGAATAAATCCAACTTGATCATGGTGCATGATCTTTTTCCTGTATTGCTGTATTCAGTTTACTGATATTGTGTTGAGGATTTTAGTACCTATCTTCATCAGGAATGTTGGCCTATAATTTTCTTTTTTTGTAGTATCTTTATTTGGCATTGGAATTAAGATAATACTGGCCTCATTAAATGAGCTTGGGAGTCTTCTCTTCTCTTGAATTTTTTTGAATAGTTGAGAAGGAGAGGTGTTAGTTTTTCTCAGAATGTTTGGTAAAATTCACCCTTAAAGTTAGTTCAGCTCTGGTTTGTTTGTTTGTTTGTTTGTTTATTGGTAGGGGGAGGAGTGTTTTGATTACTGCTACAATTTCACTAGATGTAATCTGCCTATTCATATTCTCTGATTCTTCCTGATTTAATCTTGGAAGATAATATGTTTCTAAGAATTTATTCATTTCCTCCAGGTTGTCCAATTTGCTGGCACATAGTTGTTCATAATATGTATTTTTTTACAATCCTTTGAGTATTTAGTGTCAGTTCTTACTTCTCTTTTTTTCCCATTTTGATTTTATTTATTTGGGTCCTCTCTCTTTTTTTCTTGATGAGTCTAGATAAAGGTCTGTCAATCTTGTTTATCTTTTCAAAGAATCAGCTCTCAAAGTCATTTATATTTTGTGTTGCTTTTTCAATTCTATTTCGTTTATTTCTGCTCAGATCTTTATTATTTGCTTCCTTCTACACACTTTGGGTTATTCTTGTTGTTCTTTTTCACATTTAGGTGTAAAATTGGATTGTTTATTTAAGTTTTTTCTTCTTTCTTGAGATAGACCTGTAATGCTATGAATTTCCCTATTATGATTGCTTTCCCTTTATGCCACAGATTTTGGGTTGTTGTGTCCTCAATTTCATTTGCTTCAATGTATCATTTGATTTCCTTTTTTATTTCATTGTTAACTCATTCATTGTTTAATAACATGTTATTTAACTTTCATGTTTTTGTGTTCTTTTTATTTTTCTTTTAGTGATTGATTTCTAGTTTCATAGCATTATAATCAGAGAAGATACTTGATATGATTTCAATCTTTTTAAATTTATTGAGAGTTGTTTTGTGTCTTAACATGTAGTGTACCCTAGAAAATGTTCCATATGCACTTGAAAAGTATGTATATTCTGCTGTTTTGAAATGAAATGCTCTGAAGATATCAATTAAAATACATTTGGTCTAGTGTGGCAGTTAAGGCTGCCATCTCCTTGCTGATTTTCTCTCTGGAAGATCTATCCATTGATGTCAATGGGGTGTTAAAATCTTTCCCTTTATGCCCATCAATATTTGCTTTACTTATTTAGGTGCTGCTAGGTTTGGTGCATAAATGTTTACCAGGGTTACATATTTTGTTGGATTGCTCTTTTTGTTATTATATAGTGTCTTGTTTTGTCTCTTACTCTATCCTTTGTTTTAAAGTCTGTTATCAGATATAAGTACAGCTACCCCATCTTTTCTTCACTTGCATTTGCATGACATATATTTTCTGAAACCTTTACTTTTAGTCTGTGTATCTTTCCTTCTGTAGTGGGTCTCTTGAAAACAGTGTATACTATGGGTCTTGTTTTCTTATCCACTTAGCTACTTTATGTCTTTCAATTGGAGCATTTAATCCATTTGCATTTAAAGTGATTATATACATGTATATATATGTGTGTGTATGCATATACATATACATATATATAAAATCATTTTATTTTTAACTATGTTCTTCTGCTTTTTCTTTTTCTTCTCCTTCCTTTATACCCCTCACCTTCACCTGCTCCCTCCTTCCTCTTCCTCTTTCCCCTCTTTTTCTTCTTGTTTTTCTTCTTCTTCTTCCTTTCAATACAGGCCCTGTAATATTTGTTGCAATACTTGTTTGGTGGTAACAAACTCCTTTAGCTTTTATATTTGGGAAGCTCTTTATTTCTTCTTCAATTTAATTAATTTTTTAGGTAGCTATTTTATATTTATTTTTTATTTTAAATTATATTGTATTGTTTGTGCTATTACAATTGTCCCAAGTTTTTCCCCTTTGTCCCCCTCCACAAAGGCACCCCCACTCTCTCAGGCAATCCCCAACCAGTTGTCCATGTCTATGGGTCATTCACATGTTTTCTTTGGCTACTTTATTTCCTATGCTGTACTTTATATCCCTGTGACTCTTCTGTAACTACAAATTGGTACTTCTTAATCCCTTTACTTTTTCACTTATCCCCCTGAATTTCCTCCCATCTGTCAACCATCAAACCATTCTCTGTATCTATGATTCTGTTTCTGTCCTGCTTATTTCTTTTGTTTTTTAGATTCAATTGTTGATAGATATGTATTTATTACCATTTTAACATTCATTTCAATCATCTTTTTCTTTTTAAAAATGCCCTGCAAGGTTTCATATAATACTAGTTTGGTGATGATAAACTCCTTTAACTTTTTCTTGTCTGGGAAGCTCTTTATCTGACTTTCAATTCTAAATTATAGTTTTGCTGGGTATTGCAATTTTAGATGTAAGTCCTTGCTTTTCATGACCTCAAATATTTCTTGCCAATTTCTTCTACTCTGCAAGGTTTCTTTTGAGAAATTAGCTGACAGTCAGTTATTTGGAACATAAGGAAGCAAAAACCAACCAATCAGAACAGCAAGATGAAAAATGAATTCAAAACAATGAGGATAGTATAAAGAGCCTCCTGGACAATGTCAGGTGTACCAACATTCGCTTCATAGAGGTGCCAGAAGGTGAAGACAAAAAACAAAAAAAGAAATTGGAAGCCCTTTAAAAAATAATTATAGAAAACTTCCTTAATTCATTAAAGGAAATAGAAATAAAGTCCAGGAAGTACAGAGAGTCCCAAAAAAGATGGACTGAAAGAGGCCCATTTCAAGACATAGTATAATTAAAATGGCAAAGGTTAAATACATAGAGGGAAACTTCAAAGCAGCAAGAGAAAAACAATTAGTTACCTACAAGGGAGCCCCATAAGATGCTTCTTCAATTTTAAATGATAGCCTTGCTGCATAACACAGCTTTGGTGAAGGTCTTTGCTTTTCATCACTTTGAATATTCCATGCCAATTCCTTCTGGCCTGAAATATTTCTGTGGAGAAATTAGATGAAAGTTATATGGGATCTCCTTTCTAGGTAACTAACTGCCTCACTGTTGTGGTTTTTAAGATTCTGTCCTTGTCTTTAAGTTCTGCCATTTTAATTACAATGTGTCTTAGTGTGATCTTCTTTGGGTCTATCTTGTTTGGGTCCTGCACTTCTAGACTTCTATGTCTTTTTGCTTCACTATATCAGGGAACTTCTTGATTTTTTCCTTCAAATAGGTTCTCAATCCCTTGCTCACTCTCTTCTCCTTCTGGTATCCCTATGATGCAGATGTTTTTACACTTCAGGTTGTCACCAAGGTTCCTTAACCAATGTTCATTTTCTAAATTCTTTCTTCTTTTTGGTACTCTGTTTGGGTATTTTTTAAATCTTGTCTTCCAAATTGCTGATTTGATCCTCTGCTTCTTCTAACCTACTGTTTATTCCTTCTTGTGTATTATTTATTTCATATATTGCATTCTTTATTTCTCACTGGTCCTTTTTTATGCTTTCATGTCTTTTTTTTCATGTTGTCCATCTTATAATTATTACTTTGGTTTCCATCCTTAGAATCATTACTTTGAACTCTATATCTAATAAATTGCTTGCCTCCATTTCATTTAGCTCTCCTCTGGAAAAGTCTCCTTTTTTTATGTGAAGCCTGTTTGTCTTTCCATTTTTGCTACCTCTTCATGTTCATTTCTATATATTAGGTAGATATGCAAATACTCTGGTATAGCCCTATATCAGATGCTGCCTGTGGCTAGCCCTGGGTAACCTCTATGGATCTACTAGCCATCCACACTCGTATTGTCCCCTGCTGGGCCTGAGTGCATGCTGAAAGGACCAAGATGATCATGAAGCCCTGCTTTGACCAGCACAAGGCCCATCAGAGCATCAGCTAAAGTTTGTAAGCTCCCAGAGATCCGCCTCCACCTGTAGGCTGTGTGTTAGGCTTAATCACTGGCAGAGCCTTCGACTGTACTCCTCATCAAGACTTAAGCTCCACAGGGTGGTGTGAGAGTGATTTCTGCAGGTAGACCTATTGCTTGTCCTCAGACTAATGTCACATGGAGTGGTGTGCGCTGCCCTAGAAAGATGGCTTCTGCTGTATGGACAGGTGACTGAGTACAGGGATCCTGGTGGCTTATCCTTCAGCTCTCTTCCTAAAGGCACTAACCCCATATTCGCAGGCCACTTTAGTCTGCTCTGCCTTCCTTCCTCCAGAGCCCAGTGTACCTGGCTGCAAACAAAATTCTGTGTGTTAGCCTCTTAAAAATGTGCTATATCTCTAGCCATCTCTCTCTGGTAGACAGAAACCCTACTGTTTTTCACAGCTGGATGTTATACAGGCTTTTTTCTCAGTTCTGGTGCTGAGAAACAGCCCTCTCATGCTTCTGTCCTTCCTACTAGTCTTGTGGTAACGTTATTTCTTCTGTAAGTCCTTGGTTATAAAACTTCTCTCCAGCTAGTCTTCAGTTGTTTATTCAGGATGATTATTCTATAATTTAGTTGTAATTCCAGTTTGATCTTAGGATGGGGTTAGTGTGGCTTTTACCTACTCCACTGCCATCTTGGATATCTCCCATCAGCAGTCTTTTTGAGGTAATCTCATATGGAGGAAAGGGTTGGGAACTCTCTGGGATCTCTTTTATCAGGGCATTATCTTATTCGTAAGGCCCTACCAGTCATGAACTAATCACGTCCCCAAGGCCCCGCCTCCAAACACCATCACATTGAGGATTAAGTTTCAAATATAAATTTTGGGGAGACACAACATTAAGTCCATGGCACTGTTCAACTTATTTGATAAACTATTGACTATTTCCTAACACATACCAGCCACTACACAAGATGCTGTGGGTATAAAAGAGAGTAAGACACCATTCTGACTACCAAACATCACAGGCTAGTAAGCATGACTGTGGGGGACTCTGCCCACAGGGCCCCCCCAGCTGCCATGGATGAGAATAAGTCTACCAAGACTTGATCTTCTTGGGGAGGAAAGGTGCCCATCTCTCAAAGAAAAAGGGACAAGAGCCTTTTCCTCAATGGGCTTTTATTGGGTTCGTTTGCACAAGAATACAGGTAAAGCTCATTAATCATTGTCAAGCAGTAAGAATCAAACAACAGATAACATACAAAGAACTCTGAGGGCCTATTTTGAGTAGGGTCAGATAATTAAAGAGCCATGAAACTTTGAGGAATAAACTCACTTCTTGCTTGGACCCTTATCATTTAATTGAGAGCATTCTAAACAAAGCAGGTTTCACAGGATTTTACATATTCTTTCTTAGGCCTTATCACCTGGGGAACCCACCCTTTCTAGTACAGGGCTGTACAACCCTCCATCATTGTTTCAGGCTTAAGTGGAGTAAGGAAAATAAGGCAGCCAAGAGATTAGGAGACTTCTTACAGACAGAATGAGGACTCAGGCTTTGTCAAAGCCAAGGGGTGAGGGTCCATCATCCCCTTTCTCCATAGCCCCCCAAGTCCTTCCCTGAGGGTCTCTACATGATCGTGCCCATCTTAGGTTGTTCCCCCCTTGGGGAATCTTACCCATCATTGGCTAACTGATCAAACATTGGGGGCCAGGCAGGGTGAAGTAAAAGGAGCAGAAGCAGTGCCCTTGCCAGGGAGATAAGCTTTGTTTCCTTAGTAGCTTCTGGTCTGAGGGTCGCTCACTCAGCCTTAGCCATGGGGAAGTTACAGCTTCTGAAACCAGGCAGGGCCGTTCCCAACACATGATAATAAAAACATAACTTATTTTTAGAGCAACAGAAGTATTTTTCTGTTAGAGATTTTCAGTGTATATTCAGTTATAATAGAATTATTTTTACTAATAGAAGTAAATTCATAGTTGGCTCATACTATGGCCATGCCTAAAAATGGATCTTTTCAATGTTCCAGTAATGATCCTCTAGTGTTTTCAATGTATTCTCACAATGTTCACAAAAAGCTGATCTATAAAATCAATGCACATAAATTCCTTAATTTACAGTAAGAAATAATATTGTATGAGTATTGGACATTATATTAATTTTCCAAGCATATTTTTCTCCTTGCATGGAAGCTGTATTAAAAGCCACATTATTAGAATATTACTTTGTAAGCAGAGTATCAGAGCAAGAGACTTTTTCTGTTTGTTCCTTATCTGTATATGTCTATTTCATCCACTTCTAAAATACCTGGTGGACAAGATGCTGATGTAGGCCAAGCAAAAAAAGCCTTCATAGAAATTCTATTACTTGGAAGGCACCATCCCAAATAAGTTGAAACACATCCTCTGTTCATTGGCTCAGTTTTCACTCATGTTCAAGAAACCATGGGGATCAAATTAATTGAAAGTGACAAATTATATGCCAGATAGCTTTCCTATATTGCTTATAGTTGACATGCAGTTTTTTTCTTAAGGCTACCACTTTCTCTGCATCTTTCAGGTTTGAAGTGACTTTCCTGATTGGCAGGAAACAGGATCATGTCTTTTTACTTCTCCAATTCAGTGCCATGATGATTATTACATACCTGGTTAATAAAATGTTCTCCTCCATTAAGATTCACACCATTATGTTCCGTTTTCTTTTGCCTCTTCTTTTTCTTCACTTCTCCTGCTCTCTAGATCAATCCCCCTCATGCCCTCAAGAATTTGTCAGGAGAGTAAATCACATCCCTTTCTATCCAAATTTCTTTCTCATTATGCCCACTCTGAACTAATATCAACAATTCTGTTAGTGTGGAATTGTCATAGTCCAGAAGTTATTCTGATTCCTCATTATGACTGTGGTGCAATGAAGAACCTTATGTTTGTAGCTAGAATCTTTTAGGGAAATATTATTTTTATTATATTCACATTGCCAAAGTCATTCCTCAATCTCCTCTATGTATTGCTTATAGGTATTAGCTGAATTTGTGTCAGGAAGTGAGTTTCGGTTTTTCTCAGTGGAGAAGTAATAAAAGAGTTACCAGAAGCTTTATCAGAGTTTAGTTTTTAAAAAACAGTAGGAGTTCATCATGCTGGCCAGATGAACAAGGCTTCCAAGTGGAAACCACATCAACAAAGACATAAAGTCATAAAATAGCATGCTAGATTGTGAAGTGTGTATGAATAAATGGTTAGAAATAAGACTGAACACACAGAGATTCCTGACTGCTGTTCTCACCTTTGGTTTTACCCACCCACCTATATATGTAGACTAAGTCTTTGATATGGCTTGTATTAATAATCAGTTTGCAAGGGGGGGGCAGTATTTGTCATCTGAGTTCTTAAAGTTTGCTCCATTCTATCCATAAAAAATATTCATTTTTTCTGACATTTAGTCAACATACATTTGCCACACTTCAGGCAAATGTTGGGCCAGAATAAGGCAGTTGCCAGATAATGGAGAGCTAGTATATTCAAATTTTGTCTTATTAATAAAGTGATTGGAAATCCAACACATATTAAGGGAACTGGGTAGCCTGAGCTTTCTGAATAGAAGGTGCTGACATTAACTTCACAATACTTCATTGACAACATTGAAAACATAGTTAATTTTATCTCATGTTATTCTTGTTGTAAGTTAAATAATTCTTAAGATAAAGCTAGTCTGAAAGAGTGGAGGATGGTAAAGACAAGAGAAAATAGCTTTAACACACTTGCCATTCGGAGTGCTAGTAGAGACAATACACCTTTTTCAGTTGAAAGGAATTTCACAACATGGTTTAGTCTTCTTCCACAGACAGCATGAGGTGTGATATGTCTACTTTTAATGTGCTTGGATGCTATATCACATTGACAGTCTGTACCAAAAACATGACTCTTTTCTCCCAACTCCTGACGACCTGCTTAGTGACCAGATCTTACCCTTGTTATCTGACCTGTTTCTAGACCATGAAACTGCAGGGATTGACTTCTTCATGGTTTGACAGATATAAAAAAACATGATCCTCCTATCCCCTTCCCCTCTGGCAACTGTTATCTATGACTTTATTTCTGTTTGGTTTGTGGGGGGAAAGGGGTGAAAAAGGTGGAGGGGATTAAGAACTACAAACTACCAGTTCTAAAAAAAGTCATGGGGATATAATGTACAGCACTATGAGTATAGTCAATAATAATAACAATATGTGATAATTATAACAATAGTGGTAATAATATATGGTGACAGATGATTCCTAGACTTTTCATGGTGATGACTTCATAAGGTATATACATGTCTAAACATGATGTCATATACTTAAAACTAATATAATATTGTATGTCAACATAATTTAAAAAATTTTTTAAACTGAAAAATTAAAAATCCATACAAATTAAAAAAATAAATGTTATGGAGAACAACTCTGGAAATAGTTATGATAAGTAAATAAAGTACTACCATGTCTCAGAAAATACCAACAATGATTCATCTGTTACTTTAACAAGAAGAATATATGATTTTTGCTACAAAGATTCTTGATAGAAGAAGTTTGGCTGAATTAGATGGTCAATCTGTTATCCAGGCCTCTCTAAGTAATATCTGTTTTAAAACTGATAAACTTTTGCCTTGGGTTCTGCACAGCCTTCTAGGAACCAGAGACACTGATCTACTGTTGAGAAGACCAATTGCCTTGCAGACACAACAGTTTTGTTTGTTTTGTTTGCTTTGTTTTCTTTTCTGGCCAGTTTTATAGTTTCTGTAAAATGAGGTCCACCACCCTAGTTGGTCCCTGGCCATCTGCTAACCTGAGTATGTTAATACAGTATAGTCAGCTGAAGCCCAGAAACTGCAATAATGAAATAATGATTATATTTCATAAAAAATGTAAAAAGCCTTAAGTGTTCATAAAGACTTCAACATATTCGAAATATGGAAAACATTTAATGAATTGGACATCATAATGTTATATCTTCATCTAGCTCTCAAATGCTATGACATTAATTGTACTTTAATAAGTTTTACAAAGAAGACTCATCAGTGTGAAATATACACCTCATCTCAGAAGAATGATAATAATAAAATAAATAGTCATATGGTCCAGTTGCTCAGAACCTGTGGACCTCTATGTGCTTGGGGAATTTGAAAATATTACAGTGAACCTGAAAACTCTTTTTATATGTGTCCCCCTGGCACCATCTACAGAGGAAATAATATATCTCTCCTACTGTTTTACAAATCTATGAAGATTTTTTATTACTAATTAATTCATTTTAAATCTTTCAGAAGTAAATTCAGTGGCTTTCTTACTTACAAACACAAAACACTGTGAAAATAGTAAAGATAAACCTAGCAATATCTTAACATAAAGCATGATAGGACATACTCTATTTGGTATGCAGTCAGACCTCAGGACTGACATAAACATGAGAGGAAATCCTTGTGTAGAAATGCTGAGCTACCTCACTGTCAGGTTTTTAATCTTCTGGGTCATTGTGACCCAATCTCTTATAGTACAAGAGCTGGAGAGCAAGTCAGCAATTAAAAACGAACATCAATATCTATTGCTGATAAAGCCGAGGTTGAATGCAAGTGCAGTAGAGAAGCCGTATAATCTCCTTGTGTAGTCAACTTGTGCCTGCCCACCTAAGCCTAAGGAGATTGATATGTGCTCTCTTGTCTTTTGACCCAGCACAGTAGATATGATTGCTCTGTAGGGGCTGCTTTAGAGAGTACATTTAATATTAGAAATCCAGGAAATAGTTTTAAATTTTTGAAACATCTCAAAGTTTTTAGGGTAGCCTAATATAATTATAAGTATTAATATTTGACCGTGGCCTGACTTATTACCTTCCTTAGTACATAAAAATAGCATGTATGTTCTTTAATAAAATGGAGATTGGATATTATAATTCAATACTCTATCAAATACAGCAAAAGAAGACATTACTCAACCTTTTGTCACCCCAGCAATGTTTTCCATGGATAAAAACTGAAAAATCAAAACAAGCAAATAAATTGTTTTGGGTATACAATGTGAAACATCCCACCAGTCCCATTTCACTGAACTTGGTGACTCTTTCCTTAACAAAGAGATTAAACAACCTGCTCATCTGTGTGTGTTTTAGTGTGTCTTAAAGACTCAGACAACGTTGTTTCTCTGCTACAGTGAGCTGGCATTATCCTGCTGCCACAAACAAATCCCATCATGAAAGAGGGTATCTCATGTAAACACTTCCAAACTGACTGTTTTGATTTATGTAAAATATTTATTAAGATGAATTTGAAGAATTTAATCCACTAAAATTTTCATGCTGATTTTTGTACTTCTCCAAAGTCAATTCACAGCAGGTAAAAAGACCCTTGCTTAATGCACATCAATGATGTTGGAGATTCAAAATGGAAAGGAGAACACATGAAAATAATTTAAAATTTTGAATCAACCTATATACTAAGAGATATTTAATAATAGGCAAGTATTCTTCTAAGGATATTACAAATATTAACTCATTTAATTTTCCTAACAGCTTGTCCTAGTTAGCTTGGATTTTTATTATAAAAAATATGGTAGATGGGGTAGCTTATAACACACATTTATTTTTACTGTTATGAAGGCTGGGAATTTCAAGACCAGGGTGCAATCATAGTCAGATTTTGGTGTGAGTCTTCTTTTTAGTTTCCTCAAAGGGAAGAAAAATAAAGAGATTGGCCTCATCCTCTTTCTAAAAACCAAGTCATTAATCTCATTATGAGGACCACTTTCTTATGACCTAACCTAATCATAATTACTTCCTAAAGGCCCAACTTCCAAATACAAGGGTGGGGCAAAAGTAGGTTTACAGTTGTTTGTATGGAAAAATAATACAATGATTAATAAATAATAATACAATAGTAAACTCTGTGTTTTGCAAACTCACCGCTTCTAAATCTCCTTTTGTCTTATACTGTATATATTGGAGATTAAAGTTTAAACAAATGATTTTTGAGGTGACACAAACATTTAGTCCAAAGCATGGCCTATTAAGAAAACTTTATTAATATTATTGTATCAGTGAGTAAGTTGCAGAGAAGAGAGATTAAATGCCTTGCCCAAAGTGGCATAAATCCTGGATAAGTCCTGGATAAAACCAGGATTTAAATCTCAAGCAATCTCACTCCAGTCTGAGGTTCACCTGTACCTGGCATTGGAAGTTACCAAAAAGTTATCCTAAAAATGTAATAGAGAGCTCAGAAACTGGAATTTGCTTTTGTACCATATATTATTTGTAAGTTCCATGGATTTCTAAGGAGATAGTATATAAAAATAAAGATCATAAAAATCAATCTTTTAACTCATTATGTTTTTATTATGCCATGCAAAATAATCTTTACCAGCCTAATTTATTTTTCAGACGTCTGCAATACATACTGTGACCTTGTTCCCAAGTTGTACTATCAGCTGCTAAACAGAGCATGGGTGCTGGCTACTGTCACCTGGGAATAAATAAAAAATACAGTGACAGACACAGTTCATCTTCTGTATCAATATAGAGGGTGTTATTTGGGTGAATTAACATTTCAGTTAGTGAACTTGAGTAAGCAGATCGCTATTTATATGTGAGGGAGCCTCATCTAATCAGTTGAAAGCCTGAATAAAAAAGGACTCAGCCTCCCTGAGCAAGAGGAATTCTCCAGAAGACTGCCAGGCTGCCTTTGGACTTCATTTCCGTGATTGGTTTGCCTGGATTTCTAATCTGCTGGCCCACACAACAGTTTTTGAACCTTCCAGCTTCCGTAATCATGTGAGCCAATTCCTTATAATAAATAGATCTCTTTGTATGTGTATGTATATGTGTAATACCTATATACATAGGAGATAGATACACACATACATATATAAAACATGCATTATATATATATATATATATATATATATATATATATACACACCTATATACACACATAGGATACAATAAGATACATATCAGTTTCTTTGGGGACCCTTGACTAATATAAATATATTATGTTTATTGATACTTGATTGAATAAAAAAAGCAAATATACCTATAGAACACTCAACCTGAAATCTAAAAGAGAAATATACAAGTAAATTAATAATAATATCACTGTCTATGGATTTTGCCCTTAGAGGATTTGAGTAAATGGCTATGAAGATCAACAGAATAATGTTGGAGGTTCAAAATGGAAGGGGAACACATGAAAATGATTTAAAATTTTGAAGCCAGCTGTATTTTAAGAGATATATATTCTTGATCAAATTGAGAAGTGTAACTGAGGGGGGACTTGAACTGCATCACAGCTTGGGGGAGGGGATGCAGTTTACAGGACAATTTAGTTAAATGCTTCTGCCTAAACTGTTGCATGCATCACAGTGTCTACAAAGTCCAGAGCCAGACTGGCTGAATTCTATCTGAAAATAGAATGAACTGCAGCTCTGAGAATGAAAAGAGAAATATTAAAGCTGAGAAAATTCTGTAAAAAAAAGAATTGTAAAACCTGGTGATGTGGGAGGTAGAGGTTTGAGGATTCAAAAAATAATATTTAGATTATGGGCCTGAAGAACACGGAGTACAGTGTTTGAACTCCCAAAAAATTCAACTGGATTTTGAGAGTCCTCCACAATATCCTGAAAGAACTATAATTAATTTTTTTGAATGTATGGAATGGGTCTTATATACTTGAATATTTAAGGGAGACTATAGTCCACCCTGTAATAATAAGGAAGTTGTCAGATTTATTACTGTATGTAAATGAGAAAATATTACTTGGTAAAATATGCTTGGATCACCCAACTTTTTATAGTGACGTTTCAAGTTCTAAACCACAGTAAGCAAATATCAATTTTATACTTTCCCAACCACATAACTAATTCCCTGTTTTATAATTTTATTGTAACTACTTTTTAGGTTTGGCCAATGGGGGTGTGCACTGCTACATTAATCTGAGGATTTATTAGGTTTCATTTTTACAAGGAAAGTTTCAGTATAAAAAATATACAGTGGAAAATACATGGGAACAGTTATTAATAAAGCTCAATTCTAAGTTATGGATAGATTTATTATTTAAAATTAAATAAATGTATATTTAGTCATAGGTTATTATATGAGGAACATACAAAAGAAAATTATATGTTGAATTTCTTCTAGAGGTTTATTCAAAAGAATTCAGTAATCAAAAATATACTTACTCACATGGGTTTGTGGTACTTCTAGAATATTCTGGTACTAATCGTGCTTAACAAACAAACCAACCCTACCCTGTTACATGTCAGTGGAAGCAGTGACTTAGCAGACACATGCCTTGTCAATACTACTTCAATCAGCTGGCAGATCCAAATGCCGTTGTAGCATTGTCCATTCTCACATTTTATGTGGCATGGTCCAGGCTACAAGAGAACTATCACTAGCCAACGTTTTTATCCTCCTAATTCTTTTTGCTTATGGAGATAAATATGAAATAGAGATTTAGCTCCAAGCTGGCTTCTTGATCCAGACAACATGATACAGAGTTGAATTAAGAGAACGCACTCTGGACACAAACTGCCTGCATTTATGTCCTGGCCTGCATTTTACTAGCTGTGTTAACATGAGTAAGTTACTTAACCATATTATGCTTCAGTGTTTTTATTTGTACATTGGGCAAAATCATAGTACCTACCTTATAGGATTTTCATGAAAATTAAATAAGCCCCATAATCCAGGTATTCTAGAAAGCAGAGCATGAAAGAAGATTTAAGAGGCTAACCCTTTATTTTGGTGTTCAAGCCAGGAGTGGTAATAGTGAGAAATAAAGAAAACTGCAATAGAAAAGGAGGTAAAGTGGCATGGTATGTTGTTTATCAATCTGTCTTTTATTTCACAACAGTGGCTTACAGACAGAGTGGGTCTCTTGGCAGGTGCATCCATTCTATATGCGGGAACAACCAAATAGTTGAAATCAGGAACAGCCACAGAAAAGAGAAGGGAGAAATTATCTTCCTGACTTCTCATTGGCTGTTTTCAGCTGGTCAAACTTCCTGAAATTCCAGGTTGCCCTGCTGCCCTTGGTGTTTCTGCAAGAAACTCTTCAGGGAGGTTCACTCGAGTCTGAAAGTGGAAGAGTCCCAGTATGAATAGGGTTCTGTGAGAGGAGGCCACCAGGAATCTGACAAGGTGCCCAAGTGCTTAACACAATGATTTCATATGTGTAGAGAGCACTTAGAAGACTATCCAACAATGGTAAATAATATGTGTTAGCTATTATTAATCTGAGACACACTAACGAGAATGTGAAATATGAATGACTCTTGTAAATAAAGAGTTGCACTTAGTAGTGATGCTAGTGAAATTCTGATTGTCCCAAGATGTTCTCTGGTGTCATGGGTTTAGAAACACAATGGGAGAGCTGGAAATGGTCAGTTTTTTCAAGTTGTCCATCAAATACACAGGCACTTATTCCAGAATAGGCTCAGCTCTAATTTTAATGATGGTCAATGCACTCAGGGGTGCTTATACAGAGGAGAGGAGAGTAATTCTTCCACAGTTTTGGAGTGGATGCCAGAACAAGAATTGGGGAACAGTATTTAACTTTCTCTCTGAAAGTCCCGGTTTAGTAGTATCTCTTTCTGGCTTCAAGGATTGTGAATTGCTGGAATGCATTGCTAAACAGAAGAAATGAAGTCACGGAGTGTATACAAAAGGACAGGTAGCCATACCTGTCCCCAAAGCACAGAAAGTTTCTGGTAAATGGAGTCCTGTTCAGAATCATGAGGATGGACCATGTTGGTGACCTGGTAGTGAGGATTAACTGGTGAAAGCTACAGATGCTTCAAGAAAAAATAAGTACAAATATAAGGGTATAAAATTTATCTCTGTCCAGCCATAGAATCTACACAAGATTTTACCAGACTGTTGCAGTATAGTTTTTTTCAAGTCACTAATGCCAGACATTAACCTTCTATAAATATGGAATTTCAAATTTACTATACAAATCTGACTCATCTAGATGCTGACATAAAGTTCCTTTTCTATTGTTTAAACCATATTTTAGAAAAATATATTTTTAAAAGAATACCATTCTGTTTCATTCTGTTTCCTTAATATCACTCATGGAAAGAAACTAAATATATCAGGCTTGACTGTTTGCATGCTAAGTGGGATTCCCTTCTTGAAGACATTTTTGCATCTTCAGGGGATTAAACTGGCAGCTGTCAGGCTGTTCTCATGCAAACCACAGAATGTGCCCTTCCTTCTTTGAGTCTGATAGAGATTTAAGCCAGATGCTCAAAAGAGAGGACTGGATTTCAAAATGTTACAGTCAAAATAGGAGGAGAGTAAGTTACAGCAGGGGGAAAGTGCATTTTTCCAGCATCTAGTGTATGTAAAGCTTGGGAATGTGCATTGTTAGTATATAAATTACCTAATACACAATACATGGTTACCAACGAATTAAAGATTTGGGATACTTATTTGGCCATAGTGGGTTTTCTCCTGGTCACGCTGTTTTCCTGACTTCAAGGAAAATGAGTTTGATTTGGAGAAGCTTGCCACAAAAACCCCAAGTTTTCTTTTATGATTGCTTCACTGAAATAAACATAGATAAGATTACCATAAAAATAATCATTGCTCAAAGTTTAGGGTCTATAATCTAAATGTATAATTCCTATGTACAGTTTTTTGAACATATGAATTATATTATGAAACACTTCCATGAAGATTTTTTATTGTAACTTTTATAAATAGAAAATAATAGTGTTCCTCACCATGTTTTTTTTTATTTAGCAATGAATAGTAAACGAATAAGATTTTTTCAAATTATGGGTTTATATTTTAATGTCTAAAATCTATGATTTAACTATTCATATCTAAGTTAATTAAAAATAAATTAAATCTAAAAAGAATATATTAACATGTTTTACTTTGTAGTAATAATTTTTGGAACATTTTGTTCACTTTACCCCATCTATATCTAATACTTTTGCTAAAATTATAAAAAATTTTTTCCACAGTACCAGATCCTATGGGTTAATACATCATTGTTTAAAATAGAAACCCTTACTCTTGACATCATTAAACCTGAGATTAAATTGCAGGAATTAGAGTTTGGCATGCATGTCAGTTTGAATTAGTCATTTGATTCTGTAAATTATCTAAAAATGTACAAAATTTCCTGCTTCCTCATTAGCAATTATATTTCTTTAAATTGTACTTTATCATTTCTCTTAATAAGCCACAACTAAACAATATATTGTAGATAAGCTTCAAACACAATGTAAGTTTAAAAATATATCTCCAAATAACCTTTTAAATACTGCATAAATGAATTACCAAATTTTCAGAGCATACTAATAGCAAAATTAAAAACCAACATTCACATTGCTAAAGAATTACAAAACTGTTATTTGCATTAAAGAAGAGAATTGTAGGATTGTACATTTACACTGAGTCTCTTAAAATATAGGTATTCACACATATTCACTTTGGATTTAAGATTAAAAAAAGGCTGCAAAGATATTTTCTGTAAAAATCAATTGAAATATATTGATAAAACGACTAACTTCTCACTTCTCCCTAATTTCCTTTATAGTTATTTGTTTTCCTACCTGATAGGAAAGTGAGATAACTACTTTTCAAATTTCCTATTAGAAACTAATTCTACAAGTGTAATCCCAGTGTTCATGACACTGAATTTAGAGGTTTAGATTATCCCCAACCAAAATCAATCTATCTGTTTCTCTAATCTTTTTATCTGTACGTGGTAGTATATATGTATTATATATGAATATATACAATTTCATATTCCTAGTTGAAAATAATAAAGCTGTAATAGACATTAAATTTTTCCCTAGAGATTATAGGTTTTCTTTTTCTGCACACACAGGAAACTTGCCCCTTGAAGTAGACGTGATCACGTAAATTGCTTTGGCCCATGAGATGTGAGCAGAATCACTTAAGAACCAGGGTACAGTTTACTTTTTCCCACTTCCCTGCAGCAAAGGCTGAGTCTCTGGAGGAAGGTGACACAAGAAGCACCCTTTCCCAGTATGTGGTGGACATTTGGTCTTAACAAAAATAAACCTTTGTTTCTCAAACCACTAATTTTTATTACTACAGTTGATTCTGGGCTTTCCTGGTTGCATCATTATCTTTATCTCCCTCTCTGTTGCTTTCTCACTCTGCTGTTTTCTTGCTCCTTTTTCCCACTTAAATGTTTACAAAACATAAACTAGTATGGTAAGTCTTTTCTGTTAATGGTATAAGATGGAAACAGTATATTATGGCTAATCGAAATCCAGTTAGAAAGCCAACAGTGTCCTTTTCTTTTTTCTGTATATAAAATTATCTTTTCCCCCCAAAATATCACCCCTTGGAACTTTCTCCCCTCTTCAGTATGGTCAGCTATTAATCAGCACCCACCTCCCAATGGCTTGTCATTGAACTACTTAAGTAGAAACTGAGCAAGAGAAGTGGGTCAAGGAAGGAGCACAAAGAGAATGAGAAATATAGAAAACTTGGTATAGAAAAAAAAAAACAGTATACATCTGAAATGACTTCAGTAAGTATTATAGTCTCATATCACTTCTATTACAAAATAATAAAATGAATCAATACAATTATTTCTGATTTGTCACCATCTGTCAAAATCCATAGTCCCATCCCTATTTCAAGAATACAATCACTAGAGTTGCATTTCTAACTTATAATGTGGCCCAAGACACACCTTAAATCATTTGAATCAATTCTCAGAGGCAGCTAAGGCAATTTTCTTTTGGGGGCTAGGGATGATGATTATTCAGATGAAAATATATTTTGACATGATTCCCATTGTAGCATAGGTAATGATAAAGTCTGTGGTAAATGTGGACTTTAAATACACAAAAGGTTTGAAGTATTGTACAGTATCAATGCTTTGTTCAAGAGTTGTTTTAATTATTTTGTAATTCCAACTTGCCCTATAAACACCTAGGTGCCCCAAATGAACTTAGTAGTTAAAATGGATAATACGACAGAAAAGTGTCTATGCGTTTCACCATAGGAAAACTTTTCTCAGGTCACAACATGATAATTGGGAAAAGTGTTCCAATGGCAGAGAAAAGATTACCTTAGTTTTCTATTTTGAGGAGAGAACTTCTCTCCATCCTTGTCCTTACGCTTTTCATGCTTTTTTTATTTTCCACTTATTTGTCTTCATTTCTAGATGCCATAACTGACATATGAACTTTTAATTACTTGGTACCAAAAATGTCTTCTGGAGAAAAAAGTATATTATCATCTATGTTGTAGCAAATTGCAGGTATTTTGGACCAGCTGCTTCCTGCTTCAGGCACCCTGAGAGTGTCAAGGCATACTGCCCATTTGGATCTGAAGGTCACAGACTATAGGTCAGAGGGTTTCTGCCACCAGAGTTTCAAGTATTTTGTTTTTGTTCGGTTCATATTTCATCTTTATTCTTTCTTTATTTTTTTCTCCTTAAAAGAGCAGAGATAGATTGTAATTCCAATTTCTATTGGCAAAAATAACTTTCATTTTAATTGGAAATTTTAATTTTGAGTTATATATGCACTGTAGGATTTTTCCATTTTATTTATTTTTACACTTGATTTTCATGACATTATTATCCTCATGGGTAAAATTGCTTTTGTGTGTGCACATTTAATGATATTTAGCTATTTATTTTTTATAAGGTATAGGAACATCTTATAACTTTAATTACCTCAAATGATGTAAAAGCCACACAATTTCAACTAGGGAGAATTTTAAAAATGTATGTGTATTATTTTAAAATTAGTTTACTTAGGTTATTCTAACTATAAATCAATAAATATACTAGGGATTTATTTTTGTCTTCAGTTTCTTAGAAAACAGACTCTGAGGAGGTGTTGAGCATGTAGAATCCTTATTACAAAGCACCCCTGGATCAATCTCTATGGAAAGGATGGGGCAGAGGTGAGATTAGGCAGTGGAGGAAGCCATTTTTCAGGGCAGACCTAACTCACCTTACAACTATGGAAAGGAAGGAAGGAAGCTGGGTTGGTCAAGCTGTAGGGCAGATCTAACTCATCCCAATTGACCCCACATGTTGTTTTGGAGCTTAAATGCCTTTCAGAGTTGCCCTCAGTTGGGTCATGAGAGCCAGACTGTTATATTCCCACATCGATCAAGTCATTAGGTAATGTGCACACTTGGGAATATGAATATGGCCTTAAGAAAATGTGACCTTAAGCAGTTGTGCTTTGCTTCTGAAGTGATCTCTGAAGAGTATTGTGAAGACTGGCTGTGGACATACCTCCCACAGCTGGGGTAGCAAGCCCTTTCTTGAAGGACTACCTGGATGCTACATGACTGATAAGTGTATATGTGTTTATACAGTATGTAGGTATAAATTCATGTTGATCTTTCTCATTAGATGTGAAAAAAGATGTCCTAGATATTATTTTAAATTTTTCTGGAAGTTAATTATTCCTTTAACATCCAATCAGAGCATTTTTAATATTCTATATTGGTAGGTTACTCTATTAATTTTCTATTTGTCTTTTTGTATCATTTCAAAGGTAACAACTATTATTTGTGAAATTAAATGTATCAGAATAAAAAATACTTCGATGTTTTAAATGAGAAAGATAAACTACAGCCTAACCAGAGTTATACACACATACCTTCGCCCAAGATTTATTTCATTAAATTAAAATGGTTCTATCTGTGGCTAAATAGCAGCTAACTTTGTCCTTGGCAGATAAATATAAATGGAAAGCCACAGTACCCATTAAAGACCCATTAAATAATACAAATTCTGATCCAATGACAAATCTAGTTCTTATTGCCATGTGTACAACATTTTTGGTAAAAAGATGTAGGGGATGAGGTGAGCAAGAACTAAAATGTAATGATGTACTTGTTTAAACCTTAGAGCCAAAAGAATATACAGAAGAAATACCTTACACAGAGGAGTCAAGTAATTATATGCAGAAAAAGGGGCAAACTATAAAGGTGTATTTTAAAATGTTTTCTTCTGAGTCATCCTTTTCCAACTCTAAGCCCTGTGGGGATTTTCTTTCCCTGTAATGGAGAGGAGGAATGGACAGGACTAATCGCCAAGGGAAGCGTAGTGGGGAAGGAAGAAACAAAAAGGAAATGAAGTAAGAGTATAGGAAAACAAAAAAACATGAAACAAAAGAAAAATAGAAGTATTCATCAACAAAAAGAAGAGAGAGGAAAGAAGGAAGGGGAATATAGAAAAAAGCAAAAGAGAAAGTGGGAGAAGGTAGCAGAAAATGATCGTGTGACTTTGTAACATGTTTGAGGCAATTATATGCAGACAAAACCCTTCCACCAAAAAGCAGTGTGACAACTGGCTCAACTTTTTAAACTATCTTTTGCATTATTTTTATGGATGACTTTTCCACTGGGAAAATGGTGAAGTATTTAAAGGTAGGATATAGTTTGAAAATATAGAAACAGGTGTCACTGGGCTTTATAATTTTTCTGGTCCTTTAGTGTAACAAATATCTGCCTCTAATTTCAATTCAGAAGTAATCTACTGGTACCATAGTGGAAATGCCTATAGCCTAAAAATATATAAGAACTTTAATTGCTGACTATAAACCTACATAAAAAAATGACCCTGAGGAACTCATATTTCAGACTTAGTACTTTCATAAGTGGCAGTCAAACATACAATCACTGGAGACTATCCCTGAGATGCAGTCAAGTTTTATGACTCACTGGCTCTGTGAATCTTGATCCAAATGTTTAACTTTAATTTCTTAACCATTGGTTTCCATATTTATTTAATTGACATAATAATCTTCATTCATATGGTTATTTCAAAAATAAATGAGACAATGTTTTAAAGGATTTAATACAATGCATGGCACATGGTACTTTGTTGATCCATTTTATCAGTTAAAATAATCATATTGCATATTTTAAAATAGATTTTAATATTTAACATAAAACATTTGAGAGCAGTTTATTGATTCTACCTCCTGTCAATACTATCTATTCATTCTTGATGCTGGTCAGTGAAATGCTGTCCTCAGATATATGCCAATTTATTATTGAACTAACAATTCTAAAGGTGCTTTAACTATCTGATATTTGGGTTACTGCCTGTAAACATTATGTGAAGTTGTGTAGGCATCGCAACTTCACATAAAAGGAGAAGAGCTGTGGATCATGGTGTCCCAGTGATGTTGGTTTGTAAGGGAAGGCCCTGTGGAATAGCATGCAGAGTGTTCCATGTGTTATTCACTATACATTTTAGTTCAGTGGACAATGGAGATTTCTTCCAGGAAAATTCTATCCAAAATAGAGAATGGCTAGGCCTATGGGCCAGACAGAGCCAAAAAAGTCCTTGAAATATGACTTGGTTTTTTAAACGTGATAGTATACTTTGACATAATACGTAATTACAAGAGCATGTAAGAATTTCAAATTTCACTTAAATTGTTGCTATTTCTCCACAATGGGGAAAAGCACTTACTTAAATGGCCTTGGCTTAAGGTAACATGTGTTAAATATGTGTAAATTTTAAATTTCCAGATGCGCAGAAATTACATTTTCTCTTTTAAATTTTTCAAGGGCAACTTATTCAAGAATGGCTTTAATTTTTGCCAATATAACTTTTAAAGGAAAATACATATACCTATTAAAATTCAACTCTTCCCAAGGTGTGAATCCATCCAGGTCTATAACACTGATTAAAAGTTGTGACAATCAAGGAGTTGTACGGTACCACATAAATTCTGAACTTCTCTATGAAATCACACCTTGTTCATTTTATATACTTAAATGTTTAGTATCACCTCATTATGTTCTATCCTGAAATGCTGATGTATTTCAGGTGCCATTCTAGGCACTAAGAAGTGTTAAATAATAAAATGAATAAAAAATTATGATTCCTCCTTTCAAGGAACTTAACAATCCTAAATATGTATGAACTTATTTTGACATAAGCACCTATTTTTATGGTAATAAAATATGTGAATGTATTACATAAAATTACCACTTTGACAATTTTTTTAAAGATTTTATTTCTTTTTAGAGAGAGGGGAAAGGAAGGAGAAAGAGTGGGTGAGAAACATCAATGTGTGGTTGCCTCTTGCACGCTGCCTACTGGGGACCTAGCCCACAACTCAGGCATGTGCTCCTACTGGGAATCAAACTGTGACCCATTGGTTCACAGGCTGGCACTCAATCAACTGGGCCATACCAGCCGGGGCCACTTTAATTTTTAAGTGTACGGCATTAAGCACCTTCACATTGTTGTGCTAATAGCCTCACTATTCATCTCCAGAACATTTTCCATCTTTCTGAACTAAAACTCTGTACCCACTAAACACTAGCTCTCCACTTTTAAATCTCTCATCCCTAGAAACCACCATTCTACTTTCTGCCTCTTTGAATCTGACTACTCCAGGAATGTTATTTGTTCCTGGCTTATTTCATTTAGGATAATATCAATAAGGTTACTAATGTTATAACACGTGTCAAAATTTCTTTTCCTTTTTTTTCAAATGTGTAACTCAACAAAACATTATCTGCACACTGCATTGTGCACCTATGGCGCAGAGCAAAGCCTCTTTCCAACCTTGTTTATCATCCCTTTTCCTCTTGTGCCTTCCCCATCCCCCTTTCCCTCTGGCTATCACCACACTGTTGTCTGTGTCTGTATTTTATATATATATATATATATATATATAT